>NC_089846.1:43927614-45127614 GCF_035609145.1 Eleutherodactylus coqui | reverse complement strand
CAGATTGCCCGTTGCAATCGATTTTGGATCCAAGAAAGATGAAATCTTGGACCGTCTTGACTACTTGATGTTGTTGTTGATGTTTATGTTCACTGTACCGTTGCCTACCACTGTCATGACTTCTGTTTTCTTGCCATTGAGGTACAGTCCTATGCGTTCGCTTTCCTTTTGCACTTGTCGGATACGGTATTCCAGGTCCTTTTCACTTTCCGCAAGCAGGGTGATGTCATCTGCAAATCTGAGATTGACATTTCTGCCACCGATTTTGACTCCGATTTGTAATTTGTCCAAATTGCATCGCCTCATGATTGTTTCTGCGTACAGATTGAAAAGGCCTTTCTTGATTCCGAACCAATCCGTGTTTCCATAAGCTGTCCTGACCATTTCTTCTTGGTTGTTGTAAAGCGCCTTTATAAGCTGTTCAATATGTTCTGGGACGCCCATTTGCTTCAGACACTTCCAAAGCTTGTCATGTACTCAAGTCATTCATGTGAAGTAAGTGTACTGATTCATAAAACTATTCCTTTTAAATGTGAATCCTCCCTTATAAATTCCCAGGGGAGGTTTGTTTGTCTTAGATGTACTATTGCACATAAAAATTATTTTTAGTGGCAATATATCCCCCCTTCATACTCCAGTGAATGTCTTAAGAGAATTATGGAATTCTTGGTTATATGTCCTGCTTTTCCTCCGTTAATCCTGTATGATTTTAATAATTGTCTGGATCCCATTGCTTATATAAATTTAAGAAGTGGCTTCTCCTTCCCCAGCTGTTTTTGCACGCTTATTCACTATGTGATTTTTGGAAATTGAGAAATCTAGAAGTTTGACAATACGCTTGCTACTCTAGTTCACATAATACACTTTCCAGAATAGATCTCCTGATAAGAATCCAATGTATGCTTGCTTATGTTCTTAGAATAGAGTATCTACTGCAAACTGTGGCTGATCACACCTCACTTTATTTTTTGGTTACCATAAGGCCTTAATCAGACGGGCGTTTTTAGCCGCGATTTGCGCATGCGCATGCGTCCGTCGATTTTTTAAAACCATTGCTTTGCAATGGTATCGGACACATGAGCGCTTTTTATGCGCTCGTCCGATAAATTATGGAACAAAAAATCGCAGATCGCACCTATCTGCGATCTGCGATTCCTGTTCTCTTCTGTATATGCGCTCAATGGGGCCGGCGGCAGCAGCGCCGACCCCATTGAGAACATATAGAAGACAAATCATTCTTCTCTGCCACAGCTGTAACAGCTGTGGCAGAGAAGAACGATGTTTGCCCATTGAATTCAATGGAGCGACAATACAGCCGCTCCATTGAAAGCAATGGGCTGCCGGCGTGCGCGGGGTGAATTGTCGGGAAGGGGTTAAATATATAAGCCCTTCCCTGCAATTCATCCTAAAATGTGTTAAAATAAAAAAAAATTGTATACTCACCTTTCCGCTGCAGCCGGAGTCCAGCCGCGGCCGCTGTCAGTTCTCCTGAACTGCTTCTTGGCACTATTCAGCCGGCGGGGCTTTAAAATCCCCGCCTGCTGAATGATCTGCCTCTGATTGGTCACAGCCCTGACCAATCAGAGACAGGTTTCACTCACACACCCATTCATGAATTCATGAATGGGTGAGTGACTGCTGCCTCTCAGCGCTGAGCCAATCAGGGGCAGGTCTGACTCACATCCATTCATGAATTCATGAATGGGTGTGAGTGAGGCATGCCTCTGATTGGCTCAGCGCTGAGCCAATCAGGGGGCAGGTCTGACTCACACCCCCTTCATACCCACTGCAGGACGGCCGCACGGAGCTCCGGCTGCCGGGAGAAGGTGAGTATACAATTTTTTTTTATTTTAACACATTTTAGGATGGATTGCAGGGAAGGGCTTATATATTTAAGCCCTTACCGACAATTCATCCCGGGCTCGCCCGCAGCGCATTGCTTTCAATGGAGACGGCTGTATTGCCGTCTCCATTGAATGCAATGCGCTGGACAGCTCCGGCCCGTTTCTAATGAAACGCGGCTAGGAGCAGATTTTCGGGCGATTTGCGGGCGACTTGCGCGCACCGGTCACGCGATTTGCGGATGCGCATCCGTCATGCGATCCGCAAATCGCGCGAAAAATCGCCCGTCTGACTAAGGCCTAGATAGTAGGAGATTTGGCTTTGATAGCATTTGGAAGTTAAATGAGTTTTCCAGGGAAAATACTATTGATGACCTATCCTCAGGATGTTTGGATATATTGCAACAATCAAAGGGTTGGGAAGAAAGAAATGGGGTGGGGTTGAACGGTAGATTCGTTTCTGAAATGACACGCTGTAGCCACCTATAGCGGTGCGTGAGAGAGAGAATAAAAGAAGGAAAAAAGGGATTATATCTGACTTTTACTATAATGATTAAGATATGGAATTAACTTAAGCAGATTTTACAACTAGATGGATTGACTGTTTAACGCCCCTTTGGAGGAATCTAAAATTGCCAGAGTTTTTTTAGGATTGAGGGGTTTCCACCGTGGAGAAGACGACAGTAATGTATCTGGACAAGATGCATTCTGGGAGTTTCTTTCACGGTTTTGAACAATGTAAAGAGCTTTATGAAGTTCCCTGTAGTTGCTTCTCTCATCTCCTTCAATTTTAGCATGCGTTTGTTGCTCAGGCCCGGTCGGTCTCTGTGTTTATGGTCCAATATCATTTGATAAATTTTCTTGGGTGTACTGGAGCTATGAAGGGTATAATATATTATTTATATAGACAGATGTTTTCTTATTACTTATGACAATTACCAATAAAGGCAAACGAAAAATGGGAGAAGGATCTAGGTCAAATTAGTGAAGATAAATGGGCTGCAGTGTTGCGTATGATTCCAATGTTATCTCCATCTGAAGGTCAACGGATATCACAATTCTATCCAGTACATAGAGTTTATTGTTTACCATTAAAGTTGTTTAATATGGATATTAGATTAAACTCAGACTGCCCGAGGTGTGGTATGGATGAGGCGTATGTATAAATATATAGGAATCAAGGGTCAATTTTGCAAATTATAATTTCAATAAAAATGATCTGATTAAAAAAAAATTCAATTGTAAGTTAACTCTCATCCACAAAGCTCTCCATAGTGCTATACCTTTCTACTTCCCTTACCTCATCTTTATCTACTGCCTAAGCCATGCTCTACCTACTGACTGCTAATGATCTACAAATAACATCCTCCATAATGCAAACCACCCATCCCAACTCCATGACTTTCCTCATGCTGAACTCTTTTTCTGAAATGCATTACCCCAGACAATCCAATTGATACCCAGCACCCACAGCTGTAGATACAACTTTTTAGGGAGGCTTTTTAGATTCCCTAATTTGACTATTAATATTGGTCCATATTCCTTTGAATATCACTTGAATATTGATCCTTAAAGGGGTTGTCCCGCGAAACAAAGTTGGGGTATACACTTCTGTATGGCCATATTAATGCACTTTGTAATGTACATTGTGCATTAATTATGAGCCATACAGAAGTTATTCACTTACCTGTTCCATTGCTGGCGTCCTCGTCTCCATGGTGCCGTCTAATTTTCAGCGTCTAATCGCCCGATTAGACGCGCTTGCGCAGTCCGGTCTTCTTTCTTCTGAATGGGGCCGCTCGTGCCGGAGAGCGGCTCCTCGTAGCTCCGCCCCGTCACGTGTGCCGATTCCAGCTAATCAGGAGGCTGGAATCGGCAATGGACCGCACAGAAGACCTGCGGTCCACCGTGGGTGAAGATCCCGGCGGCCATCTTCGCAAGGTAAGTAAGAAGTCACCGGAGCGCGGGGATTCAGGTAAGCACTATCCGTTTTTTTTTTTAAACCCCTGCATCGGGTTTGTCTCGCGCCGAACGGGGGGGCTATTGAAAAAAAAAAAACCCGTTTCGGCGCGGGACAACCCCTTTAAAGCCTTATTATTTTCTTCAACAATATCGTTCACACTCTAGGCACCATAATGCACTTCATGCCTGTACCGGTACAGACTCTGGCTAGGTGACTGGCTCATGTAGCTTTATGTATCCTTCCCTATATTGTACAAATAATGGCTGGACCACAATACAAATCCAGCACATTTTGTCACCCTATTTCCTCTTTGATTGTAAAGTCACAATCAGGACCTTCAAGTTTATTCAGCATTTTATTTCTTTTTTTACCCTGCGATGTCTCATTTGGTTCGTACATGGACCTTCTAGATTGTATAGTGCTATACAATATGCTGCCACTCTTTAAATATAGATAATTAATATTACTATTATTTTTACAACAAAAAAGGTATCTAGGTGAAATTTTGCTTTTTTGGATGAGATAAAAGCTCTCACACATATTATAATTGTCATTCCAGCTACTATGTCTATTAGCCAGGCATCTGAGCTCAGAGTATATGATATCTTAGGATGAATCATTTTAATTTATTGTATACAGATAGGATGGTCTGCTATAAACTCTACAGCTGTGTGGAAGTAAGAGGAATGAGATTCAATTTGCATAAGGAAATACAATATAGGGCAATGATATGAAGTAACACAGAGAAGGGATCTGCAGCAGCTATGTGAGTGCAGATTTCTCACCATACTTAGGAAATACTTGTTGACTATGTGATAAACTACAATTGTTTAATCGCTTACTGTTCTTTTTTTTTATTTTGAGTGATGCGGTAACTAGAAAAGCGCAATTCTGACACTGTTAATTTTTTTAACCCTTTCCAATCCAATTTGTATCCTGGTTTTCCTAGGGGGCTTACTCTTTTTCTGCCGTTATACAACGGCGCTATATGCTGGCTAAAGCCAGTACTGCATGAGGTGACACGTTGGATAGGCTCCGACAGCAGAGAGGCTGGCAATATACAGTAAGAGAACCCCGACTGATGTCTTCCAACATCGGAGCTGTACAGCCTTAAATCATGATGACTTCAGAGGTCAGACAGTGGATTGGAAAGGGTTAAATTTGAACTTTAAGATTTTTATTTTCTTAATTAACACATCATTGCCATGGGAGTTGTAGTTTTAAGTCCAGGGCCTTATGAAGCATATATAACTCATACATCACTTTAGGCCGCCTGCAGACGGGCGGAAATTCCGCGGCGGGATTCCCCGCAGAATTTCCGCCCGTGCACGGCTGCATAGAATTGCATTACAATACGCAATCCTATGCAGACAGCCATGGTTTGTCTGCGTGAAATCACGCGCAGAAAACAAACCGCGGCATGCTCTAATTCTGTAAGGGGCTCGCACAGAAACGTCACTCCCTGGCCGCCGGCTCCGCTCTGCGCATGCACCGGCGTCCCGGCAGCCGGCTCATGAAAGAGCCGGAGCTGCGGGAGCGGGTGACTTCCACGCTGCTCTCTGCCGGATCCGACCCGGCCATCTGCAGGCGGCCTTACTTTGTGAGCTAAGTGGTATGCAGGCAACTCATGCAGCCATGCATGTAACATGATGGGTGGGCAAAATCCCTGCAGTTCGTTCATTTTGCCTTGAACATTTGCCTAGTGGTTCTTTGAATAAGTTTAGTATGATAGTATACGGCGACGTGATATTGTTGCACATACTTAGTGGGTATGGTTCAGAGGTTGTCATCCAGGAACACCCAAGGTCCACTTCCGACTTAAAGGGTTTGTCTCGCGGGAGCAAGTGGGGTTATACACTTCTGTATGGCCATATTAATGCACTTTGTAATATACGGAGCGGCTCCATTGAACACAGCAGAAGACCGTCTAAATGGAAGGAGAAGACAGCGTTAGACGGCACCATGGAGACGAGGACGCCAGCAACGGAGCAGGTAAGTGTATAACTTCTGTATGGCTCATAATTAATGCACAATGTACATTACAAAGTGCATTAATATGGCCATACAGAAGTGTATAACCCCACTTGCTCCCGCGAGACAATCCCTTTAACTGAATACTTGTGGAAGGACAAAATACTCAATTCTGAGAAACAAATGCAATAAGTATGCTGTGACAACTCATGTGGTGTTGAGTGTAGAAATGGATTCTAGTGCCACGTGAGTTGCATATAACTCCGACACAGAAAATAATAACAAATTATTGATTAAATCAAAAAGGATTGTTTTGTTTTCAAAGTTTTTATTTCATTTGTGTAATAAAACACAATGACCCTGAGGCAAAAAAAAAATCTAAAACTTTTTCTAGTGTAGCATACGATGTGTTTACAAAAATTTTATTAAACTTAGTTTTACTTTTTCCTATTGGTCTTGAATTTGCAATCATTTGATCGCTTTTCCGGTATTTGTCAACATCCTATTAAGCTCTGCCACAGGCTGGACTTAATAGGCTGAAGCCCATGACAGTCCTTCACAAGGCTCCAGGCTACCATGGCAACCAAACAGCCCGAGATCTTGTCACAGGGAAGGACTGTTTGAAGGTCAAAGGGAGTCCTCTCTCTTTGTTAAGCCATTCAGATGCCGAGGTTAGTACTCCTACAGCAAAACTGTCCATTTCGGCCAGGTGTCAGCTGGAAGCCTACTCCATAGGAACCCCACGCACATGCAACATTAATTAACATCAAATTGTATAAAAGGATTAATCTAGTTGTACACATTAGTCTACAGTTGATCAAAATGGGCGATGGCAACCAACACAATGATTCATCAGGTGAAATTTAACAAAGAACGATCAGTATGGCTGACCAATAACAGACCTTTATCATTTGTAAATAAGTTGGATGTGTTTAAAAATCTTGGCTGATATTCGCCAGTATTTCAATGTATATGATGCAGTCGGTCATTACATGAAAGATTATTCTTTGATAGAGCATTCTCAAAGCGAAAGAATATTCCTTTGCCCTGGTGCAGAGTGTTAAGGCAGCAGAAATGCAGTCCTAAGCTCTCGCTCATGACCTGAAGGTTGCGGGTTCAATCCCCACTTGGTTCAAGTAGCTGGCTCAAGGTTGATTCAGCCTTCCATCCTTCCGAGATCAGTAAAATGAGTACCCAGCTTGCTGGGGGTAAAGATGACTGGGGAAGGGAATGCCAAACCACCCACAAAAACGGTCTGCCTAGAAAACGTCACGATGTGACGTCACTTGAGTCATTAATGACTGGGTGCTTGCACCAGGGACCTTTTCCTACCCAATATGAACGAATGTAATGACCAATTGAGCCTCAAATATGTATGGAGGTATCTGTGTAATAAGGATTTCACCAGACGATCATTCGTTCAATCATGAACTTACTTTTGTGTATTGTGTATGGCCACACTTAAGTGGCTGCGAGAAGTGTTCTATCGACTGGAGGTCAGCCATATTTAAATTTAGCACGCTTGATACTTGTTTTCCATGAAAACAGATCTTCTATAAATTAGATTATCTAAGCTCACACAGACAATTCTACTGAGAGGTCTGGAACTGAATGGTTGTACAAATTGGTGACCTGGTGTACTTACAGATACAGTAGCCTTGTATCCAGAGGCGTAACTATAGAGGGTGCAGGGGATGCGGTTGCACCTGGGCCCAGGAGCCTTGGGGGGCCCATAAGGCCTCTCTTCTCCATATAGGGAACCCAGTACTATGAGTAAAGCATTATAGTTGGGGGCCCTGTTACAGGTTTTGCATCAGGGCCCGGGAGCTTCAAGTTACGCCTCTGCTTGTATCTCCATCTTTAAAACGATTAAGGACATAATGCCTGTCCAAAACGCGTAAGTATCATTCCCATCTCAGGTTTGGCCTCAAGATTTTTAATACTTGTCTCCAATCAAGATATTTGCGGGGAATCCGCGGTGTGATGGACAAACTACTTCCATCACTTATTGTAGCTCTATCAACCAGTTTGTTTTTCTTAACAGCGCTGTAAAAATAAAAGCTGGACAATGATTGGCCATGGTCTTGAACGCCGTTTTCCCTTTAAGGCATTTTGATATAAAGCCTTCAAGTATATTTATATATATTTAGGGTAACAACAACTGATTTATGGAAATGTATTCCATCCAAAAATAGAGGCAGCGGAAATGTTTTTTTTAACTGTCTTATGAAGCAGTACTACAATGAGTTCATTCATTTCTACAGTCTTCTTGGCTCGTGTCCCTCAATCCCAGCGGCTTTGCTGTATGTGTTATACCCACAGTGTTCACATTCACACGTTTCCTACATTTCCTGATCCAATAATCCATACAGTAGAGAAAAGTTGCACAAATGTCACAAACTTTTTTTTTCTTGGAAGCAGATCAAGTGGTTGCCAATCAGTTACTTTCACTGGCAGAACATGACCTACAAAATTTTCTGAGTTTCTGTAAGAGCTTTACAGTGTATTATAAACTGAACAATCTGGGACTCTTTGCTGCCTCGTAATTTCTGCCCAAATGGCGCTTGGTTACTTCTCCTGAGATTAATGTTTAAAGCTTCATTTTTCTGGATTTGAGAACCAGCTGTGTTATCGATGTTTTCTCTTTCTGGCATATGTTCTCTTTTTTTCCTGAGGGTATGAATCTGCTGCAGAGACACAACTGCCCATTGTTCCAGTATCACAAGAGAAACCTCTGTTTTAAGGGAAATGGAAAGCCAAGGAGGATGACCCATAATTCTCTTAGTCTGGGAATTTTCTGTATCTTTTGACATTTTACTGAAGCTTTAGATTTTCCCGTAGCTTAGTGGGACATTTTTGAAAATGATATACAGGCTTTGATTAAGAAACAATACTTGATTGTGTAGTTTGAAAGGTCATTGATAGCATGGCTGAATTGCTCGGCAAAAGACCCATCAAAATCCGCTTTTTGCCGTTTTTAAACTGAATCTACAATTATGTAGATTGATGTTATTTAATACGGAGGCAGATACATGAAAAAATGATCATAGTTAGAGATGAGCGAGCACGCTCGGATAAAGCAGCTACTCAAGCTAGCATCGCTCTTCTCAAATAACTGCTTACTGGTCCGAGCAGGCTCGGGGGGGCGGGGGTGAGTGGGGGGCGGCGTGGGGTAGCGGGGGAGAGAGTGACAGAGATCTCTCTCTCTCTACCCCCCGCTAACACCCCCCCCCCCCAAGCCTGCTCGGACCAGTAAGCAGTTACTTGAGAAGAGCGATACTCGCTCGAGTAACTGCTTTATCCGAGCATGCTCGCTCATCTCTAATCATAGTCCATTCCAGAGCTATGCAAAGAAAATACAGTCGCTGATAGAACAAAGATTTGCAGGCTATAAACCAGTTTGTGCCAACAGAATACCATGATTACTATGACAATATGCCACAATTGGGCAATGTTCCAAATGATTAACCACTTCATGATGGCCAATAAACCTTTTTATTGACCTTACTTAATGGGCTTTTAATCTGCACAAACATCTTTTTAAGGCAGCGGCTTAGCTAACTATTGACAGCCAGGCTCCTGCCATAACCGCCAGATGCGGAGAAACCTCAGATCCTGGCAGTTTAACCCTGTACACGCAACAATCAATAGCAACTACAGCATGTAAGCAGATGACACGGGGAGGGGAATCCTTCTGTCACCCAATGTACTAATGGGTTCCCATGACAGCTTGAATCCTAACAAAGGCCTCCATGTCTGCCATGCAACTCAGTGTATTAGACCCCACCTTCGGCAGAGTCTAACGGGCTGCTGTCATAGGCTTAGTAAAAAGCATTACATAAGTAATGCAGTGATCCATGCTAGCAATCAAATTATTGCATTTTGAAGTCCCCTTGAGAGACTAAAAAGAAGCGTAAAAAAAGTTCAAGAAAGTTTAAAACAACCCCTTAAGGACCAGGCTGTTCTTTTTAGGGATTTCACCAATGTGGTAGTTTTATTGCCCTATTTATTTTTCCTTTAGCTACTAAAATTGTTTTGGCTCTTTTTTTTTTCCGTGACATGCAGGGCTATTTTTTTATATCTTCTTCACTGACTTTTTTTTCCAGTTTTTAAGTTTTATTGAGGGAAAAAAGCTTAAAAAAATTATTTTATTAACACTTATAGTTATTTTTTTTAAATAGTTTATTTACATTAAAATAAAGTATGGGAATCGGTTCCTCATTTTGTTTTGGACGTTTTGATATACAGTATGTATGGTTTTGGATTACAGGGCACATATAGTGAGGGTTTTGGTTGGCGTCGGCTTTGGGTTATTTTCTTTTTAATTTATATATTGTTGTTTAATTCTGTAATTTTGTTTTACTTATTTATATAATTATTCTTTTTACTATCCATCTCCCCCATGACGTCATATAAGACCTCTGGGGAACATTAGATGTTTTTGGGAGTTTTTTATTTGACATTTTTCCACTGTAGCTGGGGGATCCATAGGACCATCAGTTACAGGGAAAGCATCCCTTGTAGTGACAATAGTCACTGGCAGAGCTGATCAGGGTCTGCTGGGACCCTGCAGCTCTGCTGTGCCAGAGGTTACCCGGCGGTCACTGACTGCCGGCTCGCGTAGTGGAAGAAAGAATTCCACTTTCACTTTTTTAGTACATTGCGCATATTGAGCGATGTGTACTAAATAAAGGAGGAGGCAGAAAGGGTTAAAACCCACTTCTCCCTCCTCCTCTGGGTTATCAGCTGTGACTAACAGCTGAGAAACCCACAAAAAATAGTAATAGTGGAAGCATAAACTGGAGTAAAAAGTAAAATGTATCCTTTATTATTCCACGGTTATCTTAAAATAGGTAGGCTATGTTTCGGCCAGAATTTGGCCTTTAACAGCTGACAAACCGTCCTGCTTCTGATTGATTGCAGAAGCAGGAGGCTTTAATCCCCGCTGTAATTTTACATATGGCTGGGCTTTGATCCCGGGACCAAGCGCTGTATATTTACAGTGCTTGGTGCTTAATGGATTAAAGGAACAAAAATCCAGTCAAAAAATATGCATTTTAAATGGATAAAATATCAAAAACATTTTTTTAAAAAAGCAACACACAATAGGTATTACTGTGCTTGTAATGACCCAGACAATTAAAATATTTTGGTATTTATCGCACATGGTGAACGCCGTAAAAATAATTTAAAAAACTAACGCCAGAATTACTATTTTTCATTTGTTCACCTCCCAAAAAACACAATAAGGGCTTAGTCACACGGGCGCGTCGCCCTTACTGCAGGAAGAAGACGGCCATACTTCAAGACCGACGACTCCCCGCAGCGCTGTAGAAAGAATACATGACCGGCAATGAAGCCGGTCACATGTTCTTTCTCCCGGCGCTGCATAGAGACGTCCATCCCTGAAGTGCGGGACCAATCAGATGAGAGGCAGCAGTCACTCACCCATTCATAAATTCATGAATGGGTGTGTGAGTGGAATCTGCCTCTGATTGGTCAGGCTGTGACCAATTAGAGGCAGCTCATTCAGCAGGCGGGGATTTTAAATCCCCGGCTGCTGAATACTACTCACAGCTGTTCAGAGCAGTTCAGGAGGACTGCCGCTGGCCGCGCTGAACTCCGTCTGCCGGGACCAGGTGAGTATATATATATTTTTTATTTTTACACATTTCTGGATGAATTGCAGGGAAGGGCTTATATATTTAACCCCTTCCCGACAATTCATCCCGCGATCGCCGGCAGCCCATTGCTTTCAATGGAGCCAGCTGTATTGCCGGTTCCATTGAATTCAATGGGCTAACATCGTTCTGCCGGGACAAGGTGAGTATATATTTTTTTTATTTTTACACATTTCTGGATGAATTGCAGGGAAGGGCTTATATATTTAAGCCCTTCCCGACAATTCATCCCGCGATCGCCGGCAGCCCATTGCTTTCAATGGAGCCAGCTGTATTGCCGGCTCCATTGAATTCAATGGGCTAACATCGTTCTTCTCTGCCACAGCTGTTACAGCTGTGGCAGAGGAGAACGATCTTTATGCTGACAGTGCGGGGGGGGGTCTCACTCTTGCCACTATTGTGGCTTAATAGTGGGACCTGGGAACTTGAGATGCAGCCCAACATGTTGCCCCTCGCCTGCCCTATCCGTTTCTGTGTCGTTCCCATCACTTTCTTGAATTTCCCAGGTTTTCACAAATGAAAACCTTAGCGAGCATCGGCGATATACAAAAATGCTCGAGTCGCCCATTGACTTCAATGGGGTTCATTACTCGAAACGAACTCTCGAGCATCACTGAAAGTTCGACTCGAGTAACGAGCACCCGAGCATTTTGGTGCTCGCTCATCTCTAGTTGTGAAACTTTCAAACTAAAATGATCAACTTTCCGTAAATGTTGACTTTGATCATTCTTTCACCATGCCCTTCATATGTATTACAGTCTCCAATATAATTTTAATAATATGACCATAGTCACAATAACCAGACCATTGACTAACAAGTCTCCCAATGATAATTAGCAATATAGAGATGATAACAATTTTTTTAGCTGAACCATTGTCAAAAGTTTCCTGTGACCTCTCTATTGGACCGCTACACTTGCTTGACTAAAAGTGCATCTAAATACTTGTCTCTACTACAGTAATTGGTGATTGGTGTGCACCAGCTATACATATGTGGCCCCAACTTACCTGTTGTCTACAGTTTTCAGAGTTAAAACTCCTGTATTCCGTATATGTCATTAGTACCAATTCATTCTCTGCAGAACTTAATAAACTGTAACTCCCAGGAACACACAGTAGTACTGCGAGTTCAGAGACGGATTACATGGTATTTGTTCACTGAAAGGTTTACTCAAAGGTTCCATAGTTTTAAGAGTTGAAACGCGGGTTGAATAATCCATAGAGTAATCAGATAAAGTGTTATAGCCAAGGAGGATTTTTGCATATCTAAAGGCTAATCTGGCTGTAGTTCAATTGGCCGCCTGCTTTACTTCAGTTTTTTTTTAAGGGAGAGGGAGTCTGCATAAGGATGTAAAAGACAAATATTGTTTTCCTCCTGAATAAAGTTTTATCACTATTTCAAATGATGAGGATTATCAATAGTAATCGTATTTTAAGGGGTTGTCCACGACTAGAACTACAGATGTAGAAAAGTTTAAAACTTGCTTTTTTTAATGCGTTATGATAAGTTTCTGTGCTACGGTCTGTTTACCCTTCAATTGCTTAACATTAGGTTCTGCTGTGTTAAGATAACAATAGTTTTCCAATGGCTCAACATAAGATAACTTGTCACAGAAAGGTATCGGTCAAGTTAAACTTTGCTACATCTGTACATAGTTAACATAGTAACGTAGTGCATAAAGTTGAAAAAAATACATATTTCCATCCAATTCATCCAATTATCCTGCAATGTTGATCCAGACGAAAGTAAAAAAAAAAAAAGCCCTGAAATACAAGCCAATTTTCCTCACTTTGGGGAAAAAAATTCTTCCTGACTCCAAATTTCGCAATCGGAATAATTCCTGGATCAACAACGCTTCCGAAGTAATTAGTGACTATAACATGAAATATTGTTATACTCAAGAAAGGTGTCTTCTTGAACTCTTTTGGTGAGTTCGCCACCACCACGTCCTCAGGCAGAGATTTCAATAGTCTCACTGCTCTAACAGTAAAGAACCCCCTTCTATGTTGGTGTAGAAACCTTCTGTCCTTGAGACATAGAGGGCGCCCCCTTGTTACAGTCCATGGTATAAATAGATTGTGGGAGAAATATCTGCATTGTGCCACAATATTTTTATACATAGTTATTCGGTTGCCCCTAAGTTCTAAACTAAATAACCCCAATTTTGCTAACCTCTCTGGGTATTGGTTATTACTTTAGTTGCCCGCTCAAGCTCTGATATTTCCTTCTTGAGTACTGGTGCCCAAAACTGTCCACAATATTCCATGTGTGATCTGACCAGTGACTTGTAAAGAGGAAGAACAATGTTCTTATCATCTGCCCCTAGACCTCTTTTGATGCACCCCATGATCCTATTTGCCTTGGCAGCAGCTGCCTGACACTGATTGCTCCAGTTAAATTTACAGTTAACTAAAATCCCAAAGTCCTTTTCCATGTCAGTGTTCCCCAGTGGTTTCTCATTTAGTTTGTAATGGTGACATGTATTTCCCCTGCTCATGTGTGTAACCTTACATTTATCAGTGCTGGTTACTTTCTTCCAAAAATGGTGCTACACCTGTCCACAATTTGTGTGTTGTATTGCAGCTCAAGTCATTCACTTCAATGGAGTGCTATATTTTAACAGTGTAAGACTGTATCCACAGGGGTACAAATTCTCACTACAGAACATTGCTCATGTGCAAGAACCCATTGGAAACCATGGGCTTCACATTGTAGCGATATTTTGTAGCCCGTGCGGATACAGCCTAAGGGCTCAGTCACACGGGCGCATCGGCACCCATACACAGGCGCCGATGCGCCCGTGTGACTGAGCCCTCTCTGCAGGAAGAAGACGGCCGTACCTCAAGACGGACGTCTCTCTGCAGCGCTGAAGAAAGAACACATGACTGGCAATGAAGCTGGTCACATGTTCTTTATCCCGACGCTGCAGAGAGACGTCTGTCTTGAGGTACGGCCGTCTTCTTCCTGCAGTAAGGGCTCAGTCACACGGGCGCCCGTGTGACTGAGCCCTAAGAGTGTGGGTAATCATTAATTTGTTTAAGTTATCCTTGCAAACTTCCCGGAGTTGCAGCAGTAGTTCGTGCATACAGATGACTGAACCGATTCCATTTTTTGATCTTAACATTATGTGATTGCACCCTTCCACCATTCAGCAGAGCAGAAAGGGGTTGTTTCTGGGTCATTTCTGTGACATGCTTGTCTACAGTATTGACTTGTTAGAAATCTTCTTCTAGTCCACCGTATGCCACTTTGGGGGCCATTCAGTCAATGCAATTGCGTCTTCTAGTTCAACTTTCGAGGGAGCCATCCTGATCTAAGGGTAACCTAGCTTGGTGATTGGCTCTAATGTTGCATGTGGACATAAAAGGATTATCATATTGAGCCAAAACATGTGAGTTTTCCAAATCCATCTTAACTGATGATGTTTCGAGAGGTTATCATGCCTACTGCTACCATAAGGTACAGCGGTCTTATGGAAGAGAATAACCTCCTCTACTAATCAATTCTTGTCAGCATGACTCTTACATCTTGTATTAGTATGGCCTTTTCACTGTTACTAATGAAACTGCTTTCCTAGATGGAACGGACTCTTTAAATCTGTCACTGTCATGAGCGCAGTGTGCTTCATTAGACAGCACTGTGAGAAGTATTGGCTGGTGAAATATCTCACTACAAGGAAGAATAATTACATCTCTTAGAAATCCCAGGCGCTTGTTGTAATGCACATAATATCATAACATAAATCTTAATTAGAGCTGATTCTGACTTGCATGAGTGCCATATCAGTAAATGTGTTAGCTAGGAAAATATTAATACAGTGCGGTTATTCAAACATGTCTTCTTTAATACCTTGAAAATCAAGAATATAAATTGCATATAAATAGAAAAACAACAGCAGCAAATAAAGTGAAGCAATAAAATAAAAAAAGGGCGATGCTGGTAAAGTGAAATATGAAGAACGTAGGGGCTGGAAATTGAGAGCCATATATAAAGAAGAGCGATCATAATGTAAACATTGCTACAGGAGATTAAATGAGCAGCACAAGCTTCTAGGACAGTCTAATGGAGATTCCAGCAACTGTTTTCTTTTTTTAGTTTGAGCTTTTTTTCCCACCTAATATCCACTACTATTATTACATTGTTTTTACGGAGGGAGTAACTCAGTGTGAGTCTGCACAAAAGTGCCACACTTGCTTTTACATTTGGATACTGCAGTGTAAGCCATTCTCTTAGCTTGGCGTAGCTGGGGGGCAGGTGGGGCATGTGCCCCGGGTGCAATGAGGAGGGGGAGCACCAAACTAATCTACGGTTAAAGAAGGCATAAGCTGATTTCTGCGGGAGTGTAGAGGAAGATGCTACTTTTAAAGCTGAAGGACCTTTAATATGATCATATGATCAGCCACATGTATAGGAGGGCTGCTGGAGGAACTGAAGGAGCTTTGATGACAAGATGAGTATGTGATCAGTCACGTGTGGAAGGAGTCAGACTTCAGGCTGTGCTGTTGGGGAGCTTTGTTGTAGTTTTTGCTACAATGCAGGAAATGAAGATCCTCATGAGCAAGTATGAGAGATCTAGCACTGTGGAGAGGAACACATAAGAGGATGTTATCACTTTGGAGGGGGCACAAAAGGGGTTATTACTGTGTAGGAGGAAGAGGAGGGGCATAACTCTTGATGATTAAGCCCTTGATATTTTAAGACCCACCCTATCCCCCCCTCCTCTGGCTGCTAGTATTACACTGATGAGTCACTTGTAGGGGTTTTTTGAGTCATTTCTTTTATATAGTTTAGGCTGTATATGAATCTATGGCTCTAACTGGGCACAAGTCTGATTCTTCCCCCCCCCGAGTAACGGAGGACCTAGCTACACCTCAATTCTCTGATACAGTATTCCTCAATTAGTACCCCAGAGCCACATGTGGTTCTTGGGCTCCCTGCATGTGGTTCCTGCAGAAACTATTATGCACAGCAGGTGCCAGCATTTGTGAAACTTGGCACCACGATCAAAACCATGTCACTACCAGCTAACATCAGGAGAAAACCTTAAATTTGTGCTTATGTGATATCCAGTGTGATTACGGTAGTAAAACAAAATAGCAAATACATTTATTTACTTAAAATGATTTTTTTTGCCGAAAAATCACTGTAAAGTGCTGATCTCTAGAGGTCTTACTTCTTTTTTAACTTGCTGCCAAGATAGATTAAAAGAAGTGGGTACAGCATTTTGAGTCCCATTGAATTGAAGCAACTCTACACATTAGAACATGGGCCCCAGCAATCAACTGATTGGTGGGGGTCCTGGTCAGCTGCTGATCAGCTATTGATGACCTATCTTGAGGGTAGATAATCTTAGAAATGGGACTGCCCTTTTTAGGCATTTTTAGGCTGCAGCCTTAGGTTATACCACAACATCTGAGTTTATATGTCTTTTTGCTTAGCCGTATGTTATCCCAAGCTCCATGAACAGTGTGTGGAACAGAGCAAAATTCATTGGGAAATGATTGCTACAGTGTAGAGCAATGCGTCAGCGGTGTATATATATATATAAAACAGACCCTTGGTTCTTCTGCGGCATACTGTAATGCTTGGTTTTACCGGTCTCATTACTGACAACCCCCATTGCACTCTGTTTAGTATGCAATGTCTCGACTGACTTCTAAAGCTGACTCTTTCTGTCAATCCCTGCACGGACTGCATGTATACTTCAAGATTCAGGTACGTGAAATTGCATATGAATTCAGGAGCCTGAGACTATTTCAGTTGATATGGTGTTTAGTGAATCAAGTACATAAAGTAGAAAATTGCTTATAGACTCATCTTTCAGGTAATTTAGTCCTGCTTAAAATGCTAGTGCTGTAACAAATATAGGATAATAAAATGAGTAATACTAGGAGGGGTGTGCAAAATCTCAAAGATCTCTGCATCTGTTTAATAAAACATGTATTGAGTCTGTCCTCAATGTCTCTATTCGCTCTTCTTTTCCTTGGTACCATACCTGTTGGCTCTTTGATTAGAAAATATGCCATGAATACGGCTCTTATACGATAAAAGTGCTGCAGCGTTTCAGAATAAACGCACTTTAAAGTTTGACTTGAAAGAGGTGGGCCATGGCATGTTGATTGACAGCTTTCTCCCTATACATAAGCAGGGAGAATGCTGTCAGTCTTCATGTTGCGTGAAGAAGAGGCCATCGCTGCCCACCTCTTTGACTCAAGAGGTCTCTTTCAAATAACACATGCATGGGAGCACTGTGCATATCTGTCCCGGGTTCATGCTGCCCGTGGTTTGGGCAGCATGAACCTGGCGACAGGTTACCTTTAGTTCGTTTCCTTCCTTGCTTTCCTTCCCTTCCACTGTCCCCTCCCTCTCTTTTTTCTTTTTCCACCCTCCCCTTCCCTCTCTTGCCGCTCTTCCCCTTTCAGTGCATCTGCTTTCTCTGCTCTTCACCAGGCAGTGTCGGACATGTTTGCCCAGGGCCCACTAGTAAAATTCAATCTTGGGGCCCACTGCTCAGCTTCATGCAAATATTACCTGATCCTCGTTTGTAAATTACTGGCCATTGCATTCTCCATACACGTAAATAGGAAGGTGGCGGAGTTTCTTTTGAAGTTTATGGAGGCAGGAATTGGAGGATCCCCATTTACCTAACAGGTGATGATTCGAGAGGTGGCACTCATGGCATATCTTGTAAATGATGAAATCACATGTAACAGCCACAGCATGGCCGAAAAGTGCACCGATATGCCGTTTTATCGCAATACTGCAGTTTTCAAACTGACTTTTAATGTTGGTACAGTTTTGCATGTGAACAGCAGATTCACCCACAAAACCATATGGCCATTAAGAGTCAATTTAAAAAATGTAGCAATTTGCAGTAAAACTGAATATTAGAATAGTTTCATGTGTCCTCCTCATTAAAAAGATTCCTATGAGAAATTGCAACTGTCAGAGCCAGCTGAGAGTTGTAGTTTCCTATAGAAGTGGAATAGATTAGAGGCCATTGCCTCAGACTATTCCTGTCCTAGGGGCCCTCTTAATAGCCTGCTTTCTGCCTCTTGCCTTGGACTAGTGGCCCTCTGAACTCTGTGAGCCGGGAATATGTGCTCATGGAGTCCCAGATCGCAGACAGCAGCATGAAGATTGGTAATTGGTGCCCCACATCGAGAAAGCGTCCTGCCTTGGAGGAAATATATTGGCTGGTCTGTTAGTGCACCTATATATCATCCCAGCCAGCCTATGTGTCCTATATACAGTAAATTAGCCAGTTATAGATTGGCTGAGGTACTGTATTCTACTATAGTACAGGTGGATAAGGGTGCTGGGGACCTATCCCTGCTCAGCACCCACCGATAGATTTACCTGTTCACCTGTGGGCCATTCCAAGCCTGTCACCAGGCACATACATGCAGTCTTTGCCTTTTAGCTGACAGCGACCTTGGTGGCAGAAGAGGCATCCTTGCTTATCCAGGTCACCTATGGGTCCTATTCTGCATGTCGAAGAAGCTGAGCAGGCACGGTGGCATATACTCACCAGTAGGCAACCCTCCAGCTCTGGCATGGATGCTCCACAATACATGCATATCCACTGATGAAGAGCACAGAAGAAGGACGCATTGAAAGGGGATGAGCAACCACGCTAAGGGTAACTATGAGAAGAAATATTTAAGCTGAATAACCTGCTTTCACATCTGCAGTGGGGATTCAGTTTTTCTGCTCCGGAGCAGGAAAGGGAAATCCTCTGGCCGTACAGGCAGTCTTATGACGTAACCGAACAACACCAAACGGACCCATTGCCTTTAATGGGGTCCATTCTGTTTCCGCTCAGCATTTCACCAGAAGAAACAGTGCTACATGCAGAACTATATCTTCTTATATTTTGTGCTGAATCTGCGATGGAACCTCCAAACGGAGATTCCAGCACAGATGTGAACCCGGCCTTACTCAGCACAGCAAAGTCCTTTTTTAGGAGGGTATGAATTAAAAAAATTATTGCATGTTCCAACATCCTAATTGCAAATTGATTCATAAGATAACTCCTTTAATATGTGTTCTCAGCACTTCCACTGTATACTGAATGATACCGCTCCATCTCCACAGGAGCATATAGATCGAGCAGGATCACCCGCTGTTAGTCTTGCTTGTTGCTAGGCATCCACCTGAATTTTTTGGGCACTTTCTACCAAGCACAGAGCTGGCAGAAATGATTAATTAATAAAGGACATGGATAATGTTTCGTTTTATTCTTTTTATCTTCTCCGTATCGTTTGACATTATCCAAATGTGAGCCATCTACAGCTTGTATAATAGGTATTATTTATTATCTATATGGATACATTGTTGCTATATGAACACGTGTAGTTCTCTTCTATGTATTTACTGTATTGAAATTTTACGGAAGCTGCGTGGAGTGAATTGCATTATATTCTTAATTTTTCTATTGTATTTGGGTGATAGATTTTCCGGCACAGATTTAAACATTTACATATCAAATTGGACTTTATTTGCACTCCCAGTAGAATCTGCAATTTGAAGATGCTCGTAGACCAAATACTGATTAATTCAAGATTAGTTATGACAGAAAGTAATACATTAAATGATTCATATCCAGGATTAAGCCGATCCTCTAATTCACCAACCTCTACAATACCGCACACAATATTATGGGAAATCTGTGTTTCGTACGGAAGGACTTTGTTCTGAAAATTGATAATAAACACAGCACATGGGATTAGGTCTGTGTTCTGGATTAGCCTTGGGATTCATGATTGATTTACACATTATGTTGCATCTATAGCACGCAACTTTTAGTTTATGAGGCAGGAGTAGTTTTAAAGAGTAACTTAGTGAAAATTAAAGGGGTTGTCCCGCGAAACAAAGTGGGGGTATACACTTCTGTATGGCCATATTAATGCACTTTGTAATGTACATTGTGCATTAATTATGAGCCATACAGAAGTTATTCACTTACCTGTTCCGTTGCTAGCGTCCCCGTCTCCATGGTGCCGTCTAATTTTCAGCGTCTAATCGCCCGATTAGACGCGCTTGCGCTGTCCGGTCTTCTCCGTGTTGAATGGGGCTGCTCGTGCTGGAGAGCTGCTCCTCGTAGCTCCGCCCCGTCACGTGTGCCGATTCCAGCCAATCAGGAGGCTGGAATCGGCAATGGACCGCACAGAAGACCTGCGGTCCACCGAGGGTGAAGATCCCGGCGGCCATCTTCACAAGGTAAGTAAGAAGTCACCGGAGCGCGGGGATTCGGGTAAGTACTATCCGTTTTTTTTTTTTCAACACATGCATCGGGTTTGTCTCGCGCCGAACGGGGGGGCTATTGGAAGAAAAAAAAACCCGTTTCGGTGCGGGACAACCCCTTTAAGGCAAAGATTTTGGTGTTTTTATCTTCTCAAGTTATATTTTATGTATACAGGGTCTAGTCAAAAAGAATGGATCCAGTACTATATCTTAGTACTGGTGTTCTGTATTGAAATAATAATAGTGTACTTGAATAGAAAGACATGCATGCACTATATGATGGTATGGTGGTCCATGGTGGCCCTTTACGTGCATTTTAATTTTGTGTTGTGGCTCCTTTAAAAGATAGAGAGCGTAAAACCCAATTACAAAGTTAAAGAGTAGCATGTGAGAAGCAGAAATCTGATTTTCATGTCTCTTTAAGTTCCTTGGGACTGCTGGTATGACTGAAGTAAGAAAAGCGTACTCGAAGTGGTCTCCTGCTATGATACATGCATGGACAGTGCAATGCAGACCTGATGCTATCATTGTAGGACCGTGTTAGTGAATGACAAAGCGCTGACTCGATGCCGATGCAATGCAAATTACTATAAGAGCATGACCCAATCAGAAGGCAAAGCAAATTTCAGCATGAACGTGTGGTTTGGAATTTAGCGTGATCCCCTTTTTTGACTTGAGCTCATTCTAGGCACTATCAATGCGAATCGGTACCCATACCTCCTGCAGACGACAGTGGATGACTTCCTAGATGACCTCTTACTGTAGCAGAAGGAGGCACTTCGAGTACGCCTTCCTTACTTCAGTCATAGCAGCGTTCCCATGGGAATCCGCCAAAAATCGTTGCGTCCTTAAGCCAAAAATAGGCCATGTCATTAAGGGGTTAATGTTGGTAAATGCAGTACATATCAGTATATAGTGTGTACCCTTAGTGACTCTGGTAATTTACAGTAATTGACATAGTATGACCAATAGATTTCATTTTTTTTTAACATCTTTTCCATGATATATAAGCTAATAATAAAGGCATGATCTCCTGTTAGATGTATAGAGTCCTATGTTCTCAGGAAAAAAATGAGCAGAAGCATAAAAGTAGCCATAGGGCCTTATAGCAAATCTTGGAATAGAGTCCCACACTACCATGGCTGCCAACTGCAAGTAAGGTTAGGATAAGAAAAGCTTATTATTTTGGTTCCTTCACCATTTTTCCCGTCCCCTGCACATTCAGTTTTTTAACCCTGCCCATCTCGCTTCACTACATGCTAACTACTCCTCACTTCTGAATGCAGATGGACCCCCTATGATATGTATAGTTGTCATTCATACTATCCACTGGCATAACTATAGGGGGGTGCAGGGGATGCGGTTGCACCCGGGCCCAGGAGCCTTAGGGGGCCCATAAGGCCTCTCTTCCCCATATAGGGAGCTCAGTACTATGAATAAAGCATTATAGCTGGGGGCCCTGTTACAGGTTTTGCATTGGGGCCCAGGTGTTTCCAGTTGCGCCTCTGCGTTAAGGGATTAAGAGAAGTTGGGGGGCCCAAGATAAACTTTTGCACCCGGGCCCATGAGCCTTTAGCTACACCCCTGGTGCTATCCTAGATGTTACACTCATGCCTGTGAGTGTCTATCAGTTGTCTGTGTTGTCATATCTTGTTCTGTTCTATCCCAAACCTAAAGGCTGTGGACACTTATTGGGGCATTTATTTATTAAATGCATATATTTTTGCCTCATTTAGCTACATTTTATTAAATTTGACCTTTTGATTTGATCATAAATCAGCTTAGAAGATCATTCAAGAGAGGAGAGAGAGAGAGAGGCTGGAGACTAAGTCATGAGACAGCCAGTTTAATGGATTTGCTAGTGCACAGCATTCTGCGGTTTGTTGTATACAGTGATACATAGAAGCTGTAGAAGCCAAACTGTTGGAAAATGTTAATAAAACCGTACTACAAAAAAGCTTTTTAGCAAAAAATACATACAATTTAAGTAAAATGTAATTAAAAAAAAAATGCCCCTAAAAGTGTCCATAGTCCTTAGTTCTTATACTAAGATTCCACTCCCTAAATGTGATGCCCCCATTGCCTTTTGCAACACTAGACCCCAATCATCGCTGTCTTGAAAGTACATCTATCCTGCTTTGTCCTTTCTCATTCATATTCAGTATTTACCAAATCTTGTCACCTTCACCTAAAAAAAGCATTTAATACCTCACCACTGACATTGCTAATACGCTAATGAAGGTGCTAATCATCTCTCATCTTGATTACTGTAATTCATTAGAACTGATATTCTGTGAAAGAGATTGAGCTCAGCTCTAATCCATCATGAACACGACGGCCTGGCTGATATTTCTATCTAACAGTTATGGCTTTAATCTCTGTTTTTCACGTTACTATCTCATATGGATCTATTCACAACTCTCTAACCATGTTGTGGGGGGTCCGCAGTGCAGGGGGTTTAAGAAATAGAGCACATGTCGCAGTAAACAATAACCGCCTTTATTTGGTAGCTGAATTAGCGATATGGTTACATTAACTTGGCACACAGTTTCAAATGCTTTGGCATTCCTAACTTTAGTACTCATCAACACTACATCGGCTGGTTAGCCCATGCGCCAGAGGCATAACCATAGGGGGTGCAGAGGTAGCACTCACTACCAGGCCCAGGAGCCTTAGGAGGTCCAAAGACCCCCCCTGTTACATACCCGTACACCAATATTATAAATGGCACATGGTAGATAGGGGGCCCTGTTACAGATTTCACATCGGGGTCCAAGGGCTCCTACTTACGCCTCTGATTGGCTCAGACTGTTTATATATTTACGTGCTTTTAATTTCTTAGCAGGCTTGACGTAACTTCATGGATGCTCTCAACAGTTCATAGTGGTATGCACTCACTGTCTCTTATTGCCAGACTTTCACTCTCTCAGCAACATAGCGAGTCCACAACCCGAGCTCTCAAAGCTACGATAGTCCGAATGACTGGGTACTTTCAATTCCAATGGGGAGGCTGCAGGTCTTTAAACAACTCACGCTTTCAAGCTGTACCCAAGCTCTTTCACAGCAGACTTCCAGGGCTTCTTTTATGATTCTAAACTTAGGACACACCATACCTGTCACCGACCTTGCATACTTGTTGCTCACTCCACCACCATGGCCATCACAACAACATTTTGCATGCCACACCCGCCTTTTATGCCAATATAGGCACTACCCTGCAGGGCAAGACATGTCCTACCATTTGGCCATTAGACACATATGCTTTGCCCAGCACAGTACCTGATGATGTACACCTTCCTCTGGTCACCATGCTTGGGATTGAGACCACTCATACTGTGTCCACCGGGGCCATAACAGAAACTGTTATACAAATCTTTTGTATAGTATACATTACCAATGCACATTAAGGCCCAGTGTCCACGGGCAGATTTTAATTATAAAATCTGCGCGAGTCTCCCGCGCGGGAGATCCGCACCTCTAGCCGCCCATAGGGAGCATTAGCATCCGCAAGGCAATTTAAAGCATACGGATGTGATTGAAGTCAATGGAAGCCGTCTGATCCATGGCACAGCCACAGCTGTCACTGTGGGCATGCCACGGACCCCCGTGCTAAAGAAAGAAGATCCGGCCAGCTAAAGAAAGAAGATCCGGCCAGCACGGAGGAGATCCACGCTGGATCTGGACAGGTAAGAAAATGTATTTTTGTCTCCAGCTGCTGGATTCCGCTGCGAGATTCAGCAGTGGAATCCATGCTTGCAAGTGGACATTGGGCCTTCATTTCAACAGTCATCAATATTATAGCCTTTCTGTTAGTAAACACTGGCAGTTACTTAATCAGCATCAATCACTATAGCATTTCCGCCATTACAAGCATTTGTATCACTTTCCCAAAGGAACAATTGTATTCTGTGACATCTCTCTAAATAAACTCTAGCAAGGTAACTTTTTCATCCCCCTTGCTGAACTATTCATACCTTCCAGCCCTCACCTCACTCCTGTTTTTCATTCAGCTAGTGACCTGTGGATATTATTCTCCCTCATTACATCTTTTCAGTCCCAGAATTTTTCTTGTGCTGCCCCACAGAGACATACCTATTATTGGTGCAGGGCATGCAGCTGCTACCCCTGGCTGCTATGGCTCTACTGCAATGGCCATCTACACCCACCACTAGTGGGAGCTGGTTGTATACAGATTTATACAGCTGTTGTTAAGTTCAGTACTAGCTGCATAAATGCACTCATTGTAAAAAAAATCAAGCACCTCGAAGTAGTTGTCGGAATTTGAAAAAAAATTCTCTGCATGATTGTAACATTGATATAAGTAAGTGATAATAGTATCAGAGCAAAAGGATAACTTATTTCGGAAAACTGAACACTTGGAGGGAGGCTCTAGTACCCTGTTAAGTCAGCTCTAGCTTGGATGTAAGATGTGATATGGGCGGGCATGGAGGCTCTAGTACCCTGTTGAGTCGGCTCTAGCTTGGATGTAAGATGTGATACGGGCGGGCATGGAGGCTCTAGTACCTTGTTGAGTCGGCTCTAGCTTAGATGTACAATGTGATATGGGCGCGAATTCCAATAATGTGGTCCCTCTCAAACTTTATTAACTAGGTGAAATGTCATCGATTTTGTCATAAAGGCGTCTAGTGGTCAACAAGCTCTACACAAATGGAAAAAGAGGTCACTACTAGAGATGAGCGAACGTACTCGTCCGAGCTTGATGCTCGGGCGAATATTAGCGTGTTCGGGATGCTCGTTACTCTTAACGAGTACCACGCGATGTTCGGGTTACTTTCAGTTTCCTCTCTGAGACGTTAGCGCGCTTTTCTAGCCAATTGAAAGACAGGGAAGGCATTACAACTTCCCCCTGCGATGTTCCAGCCCTATACCACCCCCCTGCTGTGAGTGGCTGGGGAGATCAGATGCCACCCGAGTATAAAAGTCGGCCCCTCCCGCGGCTCGCCTCAGATGCCTTGTGAGTTAGCTGAGGGACAGTGCTGCTGGTGCCGGAGCTGCTGTAGGGAGAGTGTTAGTAGTGAGTGTAGGCTTCAAGAACCCCAACGGTCCTTCTTAGGGCCACATTTAACCGTGTGCAGTACTGTGCAGGCTGCTGTTAGCAGTGTTGCATTTTTATTTTATTTTTTTAAATCGGCTGTGCAGAGCATTGCGCCCTGCAGTAATACTACAGGGACAGAATTGTGTAGGCAGGGCCAGAAGACATATATTATTGATTGAATATAGTCAGTGGGCCTTTTCTTTACCAAAAAAAGGGAAACATTCTATTTGGCCTGCCTCTGACAGTCCTCAGCGTTCTGGGTACGTGTGTGGTGGGTGCAGAACGTAAAGAAATCATACGCAGCCAGCTACGTTTAACAGCAGGCTTGCGCCAATTTCTTTCCTGCCTGGGAAAAATCACCGCTCTGCTGTAGTTAATAACTCTGCAACCCTGCAGTTCTGTGACACATTTGCAGGGCCAGAAGACATATATTATTGATTGAATATACGCAGTGGGCCTTTTCTTTACCAAAAAAAAGGGAAACATTCTATTTGGCCTGCCTCTGACAGTCCTCAGCGTTCTGGGTACGTGTGTGGTGGGTGCAGAACGTAAACAAAAATCATACGCAGCCAGCTACGTTTAACAGCAGGCTTGCGCCAATTTCTTTCCTGCCTGGGAAAAATCACCACTCTGCTGTAGTTAATAACTCTGCAACCCTGCAGTTCTGTGACACATTTGCAGGGCCAGAAGACATATATTATTGATTGAATATACGCAGTGGGCCTTTTCTTTAACAAAAAAAAGGGAAACATTCTATTTGGCCTGCCTCTGACAGTCCTCAGCGTTCTGGGTACGTGTGTGGTGGGTGCAGAACGTAAACAAAAAACATACGCAGCCAGCTACGTTTAACAGCAGGCTTGCGCCAATTTCTTTCCTGCCTGGGAAAAATCACCGCTCTGCTGTAGTTAATAACTCTGCAACCCTGCAGTTCTGTGACACATTTGCAGGGCCAGAAGACATATATTATTGATTGAATATACGCAGTGGGCCTTTTCTTTACCAAAAAAAGGGAAACATTCTATTTGGCCTGCCTCTGACAGTCCTCAGCGTTCTGGGTACGTGTGTGGTGGGTGCAGAACGTAAACAAAAATCATACGCAGCCAGCTACGTTTAACTGCAGGCTTGCGCCAATTTATTTCCTGCCTGGGAAATCAAATCACTGGTAATACAGCATGCTGAGGGGTAGGGGTAGGCCTAGAGGACGTGGACGCGGCCGAGGACGCGGAGGGCCAAGTGAGGGTGTGGGTACAGGCCGAACTCCTGATCCAGGTGTATCGCAGCCGACTGCTGCGCGATTACGAGAGAGGCACGTTTCTGGCGTCCCCACATTCATCGCACAATTAATGGGTCCACGCGGGAGACCTTTATTAGAAAATGAGCAGTGTGAGCAGGTCCTGTCGTGGATGGCAGAAAGTGCTTCGAGCAACCTATCGTCCACCCACAGTTCTGCGCCGTCCACTGCTGCAAATCCGAATCCTCTGTCTGCTGCTCCTCCTTCCTCCCAGCCTCCTCACTCCACTACAATGACACATGCTCAGGAGCGGGAACACTCCCAGGAACTGTTCTCGGGCCCCTGCTCAGATTGGGCAGCAGTGGTTCCTCTCCCACCAGAGGAGTTTATCGTCACTGATGCCCAACCATTGGAAAGTTCCCGGGGTCCGGGGGATGAGGCTGGGGACTTCCGGCAACTGTCTCAAGACCTTTCAGTGGGTGAGGAGGACGATGACGATGAGACACAGTTGTCTATCGGTGAGGTGGTAGTAAGGGCAGTAAGTCCGAGGGAGGAGCGCACAGAGGATTCGGAGGAAGAGCAGCAGGACGATGAGGTGACTGACCCCACCTGGTGTGCAACGCCTACTCAGAACAGGTCTTCAGAGGGGGAGGCAAGGGCAGCAGCAGGGCAGGTTGCAAGAGGCAGTGCGGTGGCCAGGGGTAGAGGCAGGGCCAGACCGAATAATCCACCAACTGTTTCCCAAAGCGCACCCTCGCGCCATGCCACCCTGCAGAGGCCAAGGTGCTCTAAGGTCTGGCAGTTTTTCACAGAGACGCCTGACGACCGACGAACAGTGGTGTGCAACCTTTGTCGCGCCAAGATCAGCCGGGGAGACACCACCAACAGCCTCACCACCACCAGCATGCGCAGACATATGATGGCCAAGCACCCCACAAGGTGGGACGAAGGCCGTTCACCGCCTCCGGTTTGCACCGCTGCCTCTTCCCCTGTGCCCCAACCTGCCACTGAGATCCAACCCCGCTCTGAGGACACAGGCACTATCGTCTCCTGGCCTGCACCCACACCCTCACCTCTGCTGTCCTCGGCCCAATCCAGCAATGTCTCGCACCGCACCGTCCAGCCGTCGCTAGCACAAGTGTTTGAGCGCAAGCGCAAGTACGCCGCCATGCACCCGCACGCTCAAGCGTTAACCGTCCACATAGCCAAATTTATCAGCCTTAAGATGCTGCCGTATAGGGTTGTGGAAACGGAGTCATTCAAAAGTACGATGGCGGCGGCGGCCACGCGCTACTCAGTTCCCAGTCGCCACTACTTTTCCCGATGTGCCGTCCCAGCCCTGCACGACCACGTCTCCCGCAACATTGTACGCGCCCTCACCAACGCGGTTACTGCCAAGGTCCACTTAACAATGGACACGTGGACAAACACAGGCGGGCAGGGCCACTACATCTCCCTGACGGCACATTGGGTGAATTTAGTGGAGGCTGGGACAGAGTCAGAGCCTGGGACCGCTGACGTCCTACCCACCCCCAGAATTGCGGGCCCCAGCTCGGTGGTGGTATCTGCGGCGGTGTATGCTTCCTCCACTAAACCACCCTCCTCCTCCTCCTCCTCCTCCAACGCAACCTCTGTCTCGCAATCAAGATGTGTCAGCAGCAGCAGCGCGTCGCCAGCAGTCGGTGTCGCGCGTCGTGGCAGCACAGCGGTGGGCAAGCGTCAGCAGGCCGTGCTGAAACTACTCAGCTTAGGAGATAAGAGGCACACGGCCCACGAACTGCTGCAGGGTCTGACAGAGCAGACCGACCGCTGGCTTGCGCCGCTGAGCCTCCAACCGGGCATGGTCGTGTGTGACAACGGCCATAACCTGGTGGCGGCTCTGCAGCTCGGCAGCCTCACGCACGTGCCATGCCTGGCCCACGTCTTTAATTTGGTGGTTCAGCGCTTTCTGAAAAGCTACCCACGCTTGTCAGACCTGCTCGGAAAGGTGCGCCGGCTCTGCGCACATTTCCGCAAGTCCCACACGGACGCTGCCACCCTGCGGACCCTGCAACATCGGTTTAATCTGCCAGTGCACCGACTGCTGTGCGACGTGCCCACACGGTGGAACTCTACGCTCCACATGTTGGCCAGGCTCTATGAGCAGCGTAGAGCTATAGTGGAATACCAATTCCAACATGGGCGGCGCAGTGGGAGTCAGCCTCCTCAATTATTTTCAGAAGAGTGGGCCTGGTTGGCAGACATCTGCCAGGTCCTTCGAAACTTTGAGCAGTCTACCCAGGTGGTGAGCGGCGATGCTGCAATCATTAGCGTCACCATTCCTCTGCTATGCATCTTGAGAAGTTCCCTGCAAAGCATAAAGGCAGACGCTTTGCGCTCGGAAACAGAGCCGGGGGAAGACAGTATGTCGCTGGATAGTCAGAGCACCCTCCTGTCTATATCTCAGCGTGTTCAGGAGGAGGAGGAGGAGCATGAGGAGGATGAGGAGGAGGGGGAAGAGACAGCTTGGCCCACTGCTGACGGTACCCATGCTGCTTGCCTGTCATCATTTCAGCGTGTATGGCCTGAGGAGGAGGAGGAGGAGGAGGATCCTGAAAGTGATCTTCCTAGTGCGGACAGCCATATGTTGCGTACAGGTACCCTGGCACACATGGCTGACTTCATGTTAGGATTCCTTTCTCGTGACCCTCGCGTTGCACGCATTCTGGCCACTACGGATTACTGGGTGTACACACTGCTCGACCCACGGTATAAGGAGAACCTTTCCACTCTCATTCCCGAAGAGGAAAGGGGCTCGAGAGTGTTGCTATACCACAGGACCCTGGCGGACAAACTGATGGTAAAATTCCCATCCGACAGCGCTAGTGGCAGAAGGCGCACTTCCGAGGGCCAGGTAGCAGGGGAGGTGCGGAGATCGAGCAGCATGTACAGCACAGGCAATACAACAGTCTTTAAGGCCCTGGACAGCTTTATGGCTCCCCAGCAAGACTGTGTCACCGCTCCCCAGTCAAGGCTGAGTCGGCGGGAGCACTGTAAAAGGATAGTGGGGGACTACGTAGCCGATCGCACGACCGTCCTCCCTGACGCCTCTGCCACCTACAACTACTGGGTGTCGAAGCTGGACACGTGGCCTGAACTCGCGCTGTATGCCCTGGAGGTGCTTGCTTGTCCTGCGGCTAGCGTCCTGTCAGAGAGGGTGTTTAGTGCGGCTGGGGGAATCATCACAGATAAGCGTACCCGCCTGTCAACCGACAGTGCCGACAGGCTAACACTCATCAAGATGAACAAAGCCTGGATTTCCCCAGACTTCTCTTCTCCACCAGCGGACAGCAGCGATACCTAAGCAATACGTAGGCTGCACCCGTGGATGGAAGCATCGTTCTCTCTCACCATCCAAAACGGGGACATTTCTGCTTCATCAATCTGTGTATAATATTCCTCCTCCTCCTCCTCCTGAAACCTCACGTAATGACGCTGAACGGGCAATTTTTCTTAGGGCCACAAGGCTCACTCATATAATTTTTCTAAACAATTTTTATATGTTTCAATGCTCTTAAAAGCGTTGAAACTTTAACTTGAACCAATTTTTCGTTAAACTGGGCTGCCTCCAGGCCTAGTTACCACTTAAGCCACATTAACCAAAGCGATTAATGGGTTTCACCTGCCCTCTTGGTTGGCCATGGCCAATTTTTTTGATGTACATTAGTACTGTTGATACAGCAATTTTTGTGGGCCCTCGCCTACAGTGTAATCAAATGAATTTTTAGCCCACCTGCATTACAACTGACGTTACATCCGCTGTGTTGGGCAATGCAATGGGATATTTCTATGTACCGCCGGTGGCTTCCTGGCACCCACCCATGCTGTGGGTCCACAGAGAATTATAAATGCATCTGTTTCCACTTCTAAAGAACCCCAGTCTGACTGGGGCATGCAGTGTGGGCCGAAGTCCACCTGCATTAAGCACAACATTACTACCTCAGCTGTGTTGGGCAATGCAATGGGATATTTTTATGTACCGCCGGTGGGTTCCAGGGAGCCACCCATGCTGTCGGTCTACAGGGACTTCACAATAGGGAGTTGTACCTGCCTGTGTCTATGAATTAAAAACCGCGGTCTGACTGGGGCATGCAGACACCTTGACAGAATGAATAGTGTGTGGCAGATAGGTTCCCCATTGCTATGCCCACGTGTGCAGCTCCTGATGGCGGTGGCACAGGATTATATTTCTCATTGCTTCTGTACAGCAGAATCTTTGCTCCCGAGCGGGCAGGTACTCGCTAAGGGCAGTGTTCGATCGAGTAATTGCCCTTAGCGAGTACCTGCCCGCTCGGGAGCAAAGATTCGGCTGCCGGGGGGGGGGGGGGGGGGGAGCGACGGGGGAGAGCGGGGAGGAACGGAGGGGAGATCTCTCTCTCCCTCTCTCTCCCTCTCTCCCCTCCGCTCCCCCCTGCTCACTGCCGCAACTCACCTGTCACCCGTCGGCAGCCGAACCTTTTCTTCCGAGCGGGGAGATACTCGCTAAGGACAATGCTCGATCGAGTAATTGTCCTTAGCGAGTATGCTCGCTCATCTCTAGTCTTGATTTATTCTTAAGGAACCTGCTAATAAAATATTCACACCCTATTTTTCTGTACGAGCTTCTTCTTCAAAAGACTTCTACTAACACAATACGAGACTATATGTATGCATAGCACAATGGAAATTAGGTGCACTCTAGAGTCATGATTAGACTGGAGTATCTTGAAGTACAGTGTTACAGATGTAGCAATTGTTAACATGCTGGTCGCATCAAGATAACACAATTCACAGTATTGCAGTACATTTTAGTTATCAGAATGCGATAAATGTCAAGTTGACGTTGGCTACATCCGTGTCATTTATTCTAGGGGCATCTAGGAGAAGTGACTGAATCTATATATTACAAAATTGCGCTGTGATCTCAAATTTGCCAACAATAGCACACGTTATTTTCAATTGTACTTATCCCTTGATTTTACCATTCTTTATAGGTCTATATAGCTCCATGGACAGCTGGATGATTGTGCCCAACATCAAGCAGAACCATTACACTGTGCATGGACTCCAGAGTGGAACACGATATATATTTTTGGTCAAAGCAATTAACCAGGCTGGGAGCAGACATAGTGATCCGGCAACGCTAAAAACAAACAGTGAGTATATGTTATCATTATTTCGTAAAGCACGGGTGCTTTGTATCTAGAGGTGAAACTGTCATGAAGATCTGAAATGTCCTCCTGGCCTGTTTCATCCCTTGTGTTACAACCAATGTTGTCCTGATCAGCTATCTCCTGACTTCACCTTCTGTATAAATGTACTGTAGCACTCTGCTGGATCATGTAAATGCTACATAAGTGGAAAATACCATCTAGCAGGGGTATTTATAATGTATATGCAAAGTATGCATTATCGGAAAGAAGCAAACCAAGAGCATCGCAGAAGGTAAGGTGAGCAAGATTGTGGGATATGGAAGACTGGCTTAACTTGGCCAACAACTGTTTTCTTAGTGTTTTTCCATTTTATTCTTAATTCGATGTGCCTACATGTACCAATTAGCTAACAGTGGTAGCTTATTGGAGTACAAGTGGGAACCTTAACCCAAAGCTAAATACACAGATTGGCCAAAACAGATCAACCACTTTGGAGATCTTTGACCAAGTCGTCTTATCATCACAGTTATGCCTTTGTCAGAGTCTCTCAGATCCTTAAACTTGCCCAACCCAAGAACGGACTATGCAGTTGCTCGATAATATATCTCACCCATTGATAAATGCCATTGTCACAAGATAATCACTGAGCATGCTGTGCTAATTAATGCAAGACAATACAGAAAGGCATAACTAAAGCCAGACGGACTCCATTATAATGGATGGGGTCCCTATACGCTATAATAGTGTTCTTTTGGCTTCTGTCTGGTGCAGTTTGGTTCTGTCACAGGGCAGACCCGTAAAATAATTTACTTTGACTGTAACCATATATAGGGCTGACCAGCTTAGAAAAAAACATGTATCCATCAGTTCTTTTTGTGGATGCTGGAAGAGAAGTCTTCTTTTTTACTATCTCTCCATGAATTTACAGTCGGTTAGTAGCCCTGTGCTTGGCCATACTACTTTTTTCCCTTTGTATTGAAAAGCCTAAGTTAATACATTTTTGTTTCAGGGGTATCTCTCAAAAATATATATATTACACACTGTTTTTTACAATGGATGTCAATGGTTGAAACACGCAATTGGATGCAGAGCATACAGCTGCATAGATTTGCATATATCAAGGCTAGACATTGGGCATACAGAACAAATGTGCACCACAAATATGATGTAAATAGAGACGAATTGCAGTACTTGCACTGAGGAAATGGGATCCTGGAGTTATAGCAATAAACTGTCCAGAAACTATGTTACAATGGCCTTCAGCGCATTCGGAAAGCTGCTCTGTATAAGCTATTATAGAGCTTTGGAACCAATGATGACTTTAAAGGCCCATTTACACACCACAAATTCGCGTGATAATCGTTACGTGCAAATTTGAAGTCCTCGTGCACTATTCATTCATTTATCGCTAAGTTCCAGCCTGCATAAAAATTGTCATTAGTTTGTTTGCTTTTCGCTTCATTTAAATGGCATTCATTCAGTCTTTAAAAGACTAACAACTTGAAGGGAGGGGTGATTGTTTGCCTTGCATGAACTGAAGGATCAATTGTTTACTCATGCCAGCAATAGACAATTGTTTTTTTTCACACTAATTAAAACCCTGCTGGCCAGAGATTCCTCACATAAACACACGCCCATCTAAGCAAACAACATATATAGAGTTTACTTTTTAGCTACTGATGGAAATGGCGATGATTTCACATGATTATCTGTACATTTCAATGCTCAGATGTCTATGCAAAAAGTCGTTAATTCATTCAGTCTTTCGTTTGCTCTAGCGATAATCGTTGTGTGTAAATGGGGCTTTAGTTTCACCTCCCTTTTTATATAACCACAGCCCTGATTACAAGATGATTCTGCTATTTTTTCTAATTTTTCCATTTAATTCCACGTTCTTCCTTAACTACCAAATATGATTTAGGGCTATTTCAGACGACCGTATATCGGCTCGGTTTTCACGCCGAGCTGATATACGGTGTCCTTGTCTGCAGGGGGAGGAGGATGGAAGAGCCAGAAGCAGGAACTAAGCTCCCGCCCCCTCTCCACTATTTGCAATAGGAGGGGGCGAGACAGGGGCGGAGCTAAGTAACGCCACTTAGCTCTGCCCCCGCCCCGCCCTCATTGCAAATAGTGGCAAGGGGCGGGGAAGGGGCGGGAGCTCAGTTTCTGCTCCTGGCTCTTCCATCCTCCCCCCCTGGAGACAAGGACACCGTATATCGGCTCGGCGTGAAAACCGAGCCGATAAACGGTCGTCTAAATAAGTCCTAAGGCAGTCTTTTCTATCATTCCAATGAGGGCACTCGCCCTCCACCCTTGGTAACTTGCCCTGCCATGTTTTTTTGGGGGGTTCCTATTAATCTTTATATGAGAACTCTCGAGTAGTTGACTACGTTGACACAACATAAATATATACAGGTACACTTTTACTTATCCAGATCTTGTTTGTCCAAACTCCATCATCTGATAGATCGTACAAATGCATGTCGGAAATGTTGGCAGTAGAATGTTAAATAGACTCCATTTTCTATATCAGTGATTGTTACTTAAAATTGAACATCATCTTCCCCTCTCGGAAACATTAAGCCACAGGAAACCATAATCAGACACTCTGTACTTACTCTATCCAAGAGAGACGGATACAGTGTTTCTATTAAAACCAAATTTTCTGCCTCTGCTTAGAGGAAAGCGCTATTCAGTCTGAATTCTGAATTTAATGCTATCTCGTACTGCTAAAATGATTCTGCCCTTGCAGGATCTTCCAATTCACTGTGCACATGCATTTTCTTTATAAGCCTTGGCGCCTGTCTCGGACTGAAATAACGGCCTTTAAAAGCTCAGACACTCAATAAGATTTCAAATCAGAAGTCTGACAAGCCAAATATAAAGCATGTAGGGCCATTTACCAATAAAACTCATATCTGTGGTTTCAAATTGATTTATCTGCCCGCAGTTAATGCTTTAGGTTGGTGATACGCGGGGCATTTTGCTCACTAAATGTTAAATAGAGTACAGCAGTTTACTTCGAACCAGATTGCTTATTGTTAATATAGAAACATTTGTTCACATCAAACATATTGTCTCTGCTCTCACAAATAATTCTACTCTTTGTGTCGCTCCTGAACGTCCTCCAGAATGCTCCCTACAGCTTCTCTAATTGCCACTGTCAAGACACACTCACATGATGCATGTGTTGACGGGGTTGACTTTCAAGATGCTACATCATTGTCTGCCACATTGTACAAAAACTGACTGCAAGCCGTAGCAGAGACTGCAGATGCATTGGCAACAATATATGACAATTCATACAATGCAAAGCCCCAAGATGAACGAAATCCTGCATTAACTCTTATATTAAAATACTTAGCCCACATTATGATTCTCGTGAAGGTTTACGCTGCCTTGATATACGAAATGTGATATTAAATTCTAAATTTAAGACTGACATGTTAGAACCAGGGTGGCTGCTATGAGGTTCGTGCTTATTGGGGGCCCGGTGCCCCTCTGAGGCTGCCGTTGCTAATCTCTGGGAATGCTATAATAGAAAAAACAGATTATAGTCTCTTCTTTTATGACTCTCACCACTCTGGTTGCCTCCCAGCAGCCGGTCATGCACTGTCTGCTGTGGCCAATCCCTGGCCTTAGTGTATGACTGAGGCAGGTGATTGGTCACAGCAGCCACATGTTTAGATGGCACATGACTGGCTGCAGGGAGGCAAACTGAGACTGGTGGGGTCCAGGGAGACCCCAATTGGAGTGGTGGGTGGAGTGAAAGAGGTGAGTATAGTCTGCATTTTTTACAGCTCAAACAGGGCCACTATTACTGAGTGGGGGAACAAACAGGGATACCAGTAATAAGTGGGGGCATTGAGTGGGCACATAAAAGGGGCATTATTAATGGGTAGAAGCACAAAGGGGGCATTATTAATGAGTGAGGCCACAACAGGGCATTATTAATGTGTGGGCATAAGGGGGCATTTTTACTGAGTAGGGGCATAATTGCATTATTTTTTTAAGTGGGGGGTATAAAGATGAAATTATTACTGATTGGTTGCATATGAGGCATTATTACTGAGTGGGGGCATAAGGGCATTATTTTTGAATGGGGGTATTAAAATGAAATTATTACTGATTGGTTGCATATAGGGCATTATTACTGAGTGGGGGCATAAAAAGGGGGTACGTTTGCTGTGTGGGACCTAGAGACACCTTAAGGGCAAGGAACCATATAGGGATATTTCAATAGGACAGAGCAAAGTCAAGCTTGTTCTATGACAGATAATATATTCCTTTTCTTGGTTCACCCACAGATACATCTAAAACCTGTATTGCCACTTATTTCCAACTTTGGAACTTTCTCAGGTTATTGCATTAATCCCACCAAAAGTGATGTCCTAGAATGACATCTCCTGTGTCCCACACGGTTATATCAGGGATTAGGACTGGGAACCAACCCAATAAAGTATCATTTGACATAGTTGGGTATCAAAATAGGAAAATTACCTAGTTGTTTACACACTCTAAACTATCCCCCCCCCCCTGTTTTAAAACTTATTGCTATATTGAACCAATGGTCTCATCTCGTCCTATCTTTCTTTAATGAATGCCACCTCATCAAAATGATGAACTTCCCAAAACTAATCAACTACAAAGTATTCCCATTGTAATTAAACATTCAGACATCTCCTAAATTAATTCAGTGTTTATTAGGTTTATATGGTCAGGGAAAAGACCCCTATCACCCTTCAAAAACTGATGCTATGCAGAACAGATGGAAAAGTTAACTTTCTGAACATCAGAGGTATACTCTGACGTGTCTAATGCGCCATGTCTTGGATTGGATCCATGAAACTGCTTATTTCTCCAAAATACTTCTGAAAACAAATTTTGCAGCTTCCTGGGGTCAGGGGTCTCATGTTTATACACACAATTCACTAAGTTACCCCCCTGGTCATAAATTCTTACATTCTTTTAGGAGATACTGTTGGTACCTGGAAAGCAACAAGGAACAATTTTAAATTGCCTTCCATACTTTCCAAACAGAAGGGTCTCAGGGATCACCCAAACTTCCCCCAGGGAAGGGAAGATAGATTGTGGAGAGAAAAGGGGATTCTAGTGGCAAATCAACTGAGATATAGAAGTCAGCACAGATGGCTCCAACCCTCTGAACGGAAAGAAAAATATAGCTTGTAAGATCTGGAGAATCTCAGAATCTTACAAGTTCTATCATTCTGCAGGAGTAAGTTGGTTGATCTAAATAGAAAGGCAATTACAAATGATTTTGAGGACGATGCAGGACATGTTTCACTATCTTTTCTCTATAAGGTATTGTCAACACATTTGCTTAAAACTTTAGCTTGCAAATTTTTTTGCCAATTGGGAAGTGCTAATGCAGGACTTGGGGATCAAGGACAAAATTCTGGAGGTCTGGACAAAAATACGCTCTTGTATTATCAATGAACATGTTCCTAACTTTAGTACCTAACTTTTCAGATGACTTTTCAGACTAAGCTGTCATGTGAGTGTACATGAGGAAGAACACTATTTCTGGCCATTAAATGATTCATATCTAACAGATATCATCAGTTTTCCCCTCTGCAGGCTGTATATCAAGTTTTGAGTTCTCTCTGAACTGGTGTGTGGAACCAGCTTTTATGCTGTGTTCTGTACACTGTGCACAGGGAAAACCACAGATTGTACTGTCTAACTGTCTGTAGCATACACAGAGACATAACATCATCATTAAAGGACATTATACAAAAGTAATGAGCAGTCTGAGGCCTTAGTCGGACGGGCTTTTCTTTGCGCGATTTGCGCATGCGCATGCGTCCGGCAATTTTTTAAAACCATTGCTTTGCAATGGTATCGGACACATGAGCGCTTTTTATGCGCTCGTCCGATAAATTATAGAACAGAAATCGCAGATCGCACCTATCTGCGATCTGCGATTCCTGTTCTCTTCACTATATGCGCTCAATGGGGCCGGCGGCAGCAGCGCCGACCCCATTGAGAACATATAGAAGACAAATCATTCTTCTCTGCCACAGCTGTAACAGCTGTGGCAGAGAAGAACGATGTTTGCCCATTGAATTCAATGGAGCCGGCAATACAGCCGACTCCATTGAAAGCAATGGGCTGCCAGCATGCGCGGGATGAATTGTCGGGAAGGGCTTAAATATATAAGTCCTTCCCTGCAATTCATCCAGAAAAGTGTTAAAATAAAAAATATATACATACTCACCTGCTCCCGGCAGCCGGAGTTCCGCGCGGCCGGCCTGCAGTGGGTGTGAAGGGGGTGTGAGCCAGACCTGCCCCCTGATTGGCTCAGCGCTGAGCCAATCAGGGGGCAGGTCTGACTCACACCCCCTTCACACCCACTGCAGGCCGGCCGCGGGGAACTCCGGCTGCCGGGAGCAGGTGAGTATGTATATATTTTTTATTTTAACACTTTTCTGGATGAATTGCAGGGAAGGACTTATATATTTAAGCCCTTCCCGACAATTCATCCCGCGCATGCCGGCAGCCCATTGCTTTCAATGGAGTCAGCTGTATTGCCGGCTCCATTGAATGCAATGCGCTGGACAGCTCCAGCCCGTTTCTAATGAAACGCGGCTAGGAGCAGATTTTCGGGCGATTTTCGGGCATTGGTCACGCGATTTGCGGATGCGCATCCGTCATGCGATCCGCAAATCGCGCGAAAAAACGCCCGTCTGACTAAGGCCTAAATGTGGTTCCAGTAACTGTTATTCACTCAGAGTTAGCAGCAGGCATGTCTGTGTAAGTCTTGCTGCCCATGTCTCCTTCCAGCACCTCACTCCATCCCCATCCCCTCTACATAGAATTCTATGGGCAATGTGAGTCATCACAGTCTTCCACTACATGTTCTCCTTCTTGTGGTCTTTCCACTTGTTTACTTTACCACGAAAAAGGCAAAATCCAATGCACTGGACTATCCATAAAAAACATACTGTTTATTCATTCATAATAGAAAAAAAGCTTACAGAGGCATCATTTTGGCCTTACATAGGTCTTTGTCAAGCTTGTAAGTGGACAGCCAAGAAAAAATGACTCTTGGTGCTCAGCACATTTTTTTCACAAAAACATTTGCATTTTTGATAGTTATCACATTGGCTGTAAACACATTTACTTGAAGATTTTATTGACCATTTAAGCTGCCTGCAACCCACTCTTTACAGAATTGAATTTTGCACTGTCCAAACTGCAAAGCACCTCTCACTACCCTCTAACACGGAAGGTGGACATGTATAAATGTGGTGTGTATTTGGGAAGAAATTGTAACATATATTGCCAGCAGAAGGGCAACTCTTCTCAGAACTTCAGTTGGTATTCCGGATACTAAACTTTTGTTTTCAAGTTTTCACCTATCTTCTGGGTAGGTGAAAACTGATAGATTAGCAAGGGTCCAGCTGCTGGGACCCACACTAATCCCAAGAATGGGGTCCCAGTTCCCCAATCCTCCTCACTACCTGGTTGTTTTTTCCACTTCGTATAATGAAGGGCAGGTCACGCTTGTGTACTGCCATTCAATTAATTTCTATTAACTTCCTGAGTTAGCCGAGTACAAAGTAGAGAATGGCTGAAAACTTGAAAATACATTTAGTAACTAAAATGCCCCTTTAAGTTGTTCAGAAGTACATGAATTTACAAGGCCAGGACCCAGTGTCACAAACTAACTATAGATATAGGTGTAAGATCCTGATATTCTTAATTTTATACATGATTTCCATATACCTTTTATTGTCAAACCTTAACCACACTACTACCGGTAGTAATCCAACTCCCTTTTTTCACCTTTTTCCCTTTGTTCATACCATTTCCTTGGTTAACATTGTAGGGTATTAGTGAATTCGGCAGGTGAAAAGCCTAGTGAAGATATTACCATTATAATATAGTGAAAGCGGCAATGTGGTTTCACAAATCAATAGGCTGTGAAATCTGGTCATTTTTTTGTATTGTGTAGACCTGCTCTGTATGTATGACTTATGGGCCATTTGGATGATCCGATTTATCATTTGAGCGAGTGAACGATATCAGAGTTCACTCGGGCAGAATGTTTATACAGGCAGATATATCGTTGGCTCGTTGAAACGAAAAATCGTTCAGTGGTTCACATTCATTGTATAGGTGTATGAGAATGACTGAAAGATCGGTATTTAAACCAAACAATAAGTGAACGAGCCAACGATGATTTTTATGCCTGCATAAAATGAACGAGGAACGAAAAGTGAACAATTATCTTCATTGGCTGCATTTAGACTGAACGATTATCGATCACTGAACGATTCCTTTAACAATAATCATTCCACCTAAAAGAGCCCTTAGGTTGATGTATAGAATAGTGAATGTTTGTTGTTTAACATCTTCTATTGTCTTATCTACTTCTAACTATAGGTCAGCCATTTAAACTTGACCCTAAATTTGCACATAAGAAGCTAAAAATAACCAATGATGGAATGCAGATGGAGAAAGAAGAAAGTTCTCTGAAGAAGAGTCATACACCAGAGCGCTTCAGTGGAACTGGATGTTATGGGGCAACAGGCAATGTCTTTATTGACAGTGGATGCCATTACTGGGAGGTAGCTGTAGGAAATTCTACTTGGTGAGTAAATCAAAGTAGTATAAAAAAGATTGTCCACCGCTGGTATATTTTCCAATATCTATGATATCAATTGAGAATACAGAAGTATCAAATAGCTTTTTTGGGTGCGTGACACACCTAACTCCTCTGATGCAGAACTCTTCACTTTTCTAAGGAGACAGGACTACAAGGAAGTGTGTAACTGTTATGTTTAATCCATTTGTGACCACCATACAATCACTGCCTATGTCTTCTGCGGGCTGCAATGAGATGTGTTCTAAGGAAGTGTCACGTCCGACAAGGACATTACACAGACTACTAGGACTAGGATGGGACAGAGAGGCGAGAAACACACCAGAGCAATCTCTATAGGGAAAGAACTTATCCCTGATCTAAAAATGGTTGCACCTGCAAACAAGTGATCACCCACCCCGAAAGGGGCAACCCTGTAACAGGAACCTGAGGTTACCCTAAAAGACTTTAAAAAGACATTGGATAACGGAGGAAGACAAAACTCAGTAGCAGACCAAGTAGGACCGATTAAGGCCTCAGTCACACGGGCGCATCAGCACCCGTACACCGGCGCCGATGCGCCCGTGTGACTGCAGGAAGGAGACGGACGTACCTAAAGACGGCCGTCTCTCTGCAGCGCTGGAGGAAAGAACACATGACCGGCAATGAAGTCGGTCACATGTTCTTTCCTCCGGCGCTGCAGAGAGACGGCCGTCTGCAGGTACGTCCGTCTGCTGGTGTCAGTCACATGGGCGTATCGGCGCCGGTGTACGGGTGCCGATGCGCCCGTGTGACTGAGGCCTAAGGAAAACAAGATACACCTGACAGCACACACACAGAAGGTGCAGAACAGAACAAATGTAACATTTGGTATCACTGAATCTATAAAAATCCAAGTAATGCATCATTTATTCTGCATGATAAATATTATCAAATCCCAAAAAAATACACAAAGACAGAATTGTGCTCTTTTGGTCACCCCAACTCTAAGAAAAATTGGATAAAAAGTGATCTAAAAATCGTATGTACTAAAATGGTACCTATAAAAACTACAGGACATCCTACAAAAAATGAGCCCTCACATGACTATGTTGACAGAAAAATTAAAAAGTTATGGCTGTCAGAAGATGGTGGCAAAAGATAATTGTTTTTTAAAGATATTTTACTTTTTAAATCAATACAGCAAAAAAAATATATATAAATTTGGTATTGTCATGATCACACTAACCCATAGAATAAAGTTATCAGGCCATTTTTGCTGTAGCTTGTACACCAAATACAATTCCCCCCCCCCCCCCGCCCCCCAAAAAAGAAGGTGGAATTTTGTTTTTTACCCTTCACTACACTTAAAGTTTTTTGGAACATTAAATTGCGCAATTGAAAATACACCTTTCCTCATGAAAACATGCCTTCAGGCAGCTACTTTGATGGATAAATAAAATCTGCAGCGCAGTATGTGTAATAATGTACAGTGTCATTTAGACAATGATTATCGCTCAAAATTCGCTCAAAAGCAGTCTTTTGAACGATAATTGTTGTGTCTTAATGGGCGGCGATCATGCAGTTTTCGTTAATGATTCGCTTATCGTTGTCTTTTTAGCTAGCTGAAAGACACCGATGAGTCTTATCGGGACCACTCAGCGGGATACTGCTGATACTATTGTTTCAGCTGGTATCCCACTCCATGAACACAGCTGGATGCAGAAGACAACGCTCCAGCTGTGTTCTGCATTTATTGCTTGGACCGCTCAGCGGGATACTAGCTGAGTGCTCCGAGAACACAGCAGCTGTATACAGAAGACAGCACTCCCACTGTCTTCTATAGTAAGCGGGAGCCTTCATTTACACACTTATAAGCTCCTAAGTAGCTAATTAGCTACTTAAGAGCTTATGCAAAGTGAACGCTCAAAACTGTCACTCAAACTGACGTGATTTTGAGCGATCACCTTGCCGTGTAAATGCACACAACGATTATCACGCAAAAGATTGCGTTTGAGCAAATTTTGAGCAATAATTCATTGTGTCTAAATGAACTTTAACACATTACAATGGCGAATGTACCAACAATCAACTGCGCACAATTCAATGGTACAGTGATGGGCGGTTGGTCATACTGACAGTCCATATGAGTGCCCAACGTATAGGCACATACCATTATGTAACAGTATTGGACACCCTACTATATAGTGTGTGATATAGATATGAATCTGAATAAAACCAAAGGGGAGGTGGAAAAGTTGTATAAATGCTCTAAGCTGTTTATCAAGTCCACTTATACAATTGGTGATGATCTACCTAATGACAGCAGAAATATGTTTTAGTTGCTCAGTCATTAAATATTTACATATACTGTCAGTCTTAATATGCTGTATAGATTCATATAAGTAAAGACTCAGTAAACTTGTAAGATCACACGGAAAATCAGGTCACTACATTTCAAAGAACGCACCTCATTTGCATTTATAAATCGGTCTCCGTGCCAGTCATGGATATTTTTAGGTGCAGCTCTGTTATGTACATATGTTGATTGCTATAACAGATGTTTGTAATTACAGGTTGATGTACAGGCAATATGCACAAATTAGAAATTGTAACCCAAGTATGTAAATAGGAGTTTATTCAAACAGTTGTAGTAAATAGTGTGGGTTGGATAAGCAGGGGAATAGAATAAGGGGAAATTTACTAAGTCCATCATTTCCCTGGACATACAGTGTGCTGAATACATGAAGAGTTGTACTGAGCAGGGGGTTGGACAAGATGACCGTAGAGGTACCTTCCAACTCTACCAGTCTATGATTCATTCACCGGCAGATACGTGTGCCTTTACAAACATGTATGCCTGGTCCTGATCAGGCGGATATTTCTGGTATACTTTACACCAATTTCTGGAATAAATTATACATAAATCTATCGGTGGCCACACTCCCACCCATCAAGCCCTGTCCACTTTTTGGTGGAAAAGGCTGGAAAGTTGTGAAATTTTTGTGCAAGCCACCCTTAAATGTTCCTTCCGCCTCGGTAAGACAAGCATTTTTTGTGCGCACGAATAGGCGCGCAAAAAGATTGCGTCTAGAGATGAGCGAACGTACTCGTCCGAGCTTGATACTCGTTCGAGTATTAGCGTGTTCGAGATGCTCGTTACTCGAGACGAGTACCACGCGATGTTCGAGTTACTTTCACTTTCATCTTTGAGACGTTAGTGCGCTTTTCTGGCCAATAGAAAGACAGGGAAGGCATTACAACTCCCCCCTGCGACGTTCAAGCCCTATACCACCCCCCTGCAGTGAGTGGCTGGGGAGATCAGGTGTCACCCGAGTATAAAAATCGGCCCCTCCCGCGGCTCGCCACAGATGCATTCTGACATAGTTCAGGGAAAGTGCTGCTGGTGCCGGAGCTGCTATAGGGAGAGCGTTAGGAGTTATTTTAGGCTTCAAGAACGCCAACGGTCCTTCTTAGAGCCACATCTAACCGTGTGCACTAGTGTGGAGGCTGCTTTTTGCAGTGTTGCACTTTTTTTTTTTTTTGTATATCGGCCGTGCAGAGCATTGCGTCCTGCAGTAATTTTACATTGTCCAGGGCCAGTAGTGGTGAGGCAGGGACAGAAGACATATTTAGTGTATATAGGCAGTGGGCCTTTCCAAAAACATTTGGGGAAAAAATCTATTTGGGCTGCCTGTGACCGTCCTCTGTGTACTGGGTCTCTGCTGGGGGTAGTTGTCCTAATTCATACGCAGCCAGCTAAGTGTTACAGCAGGCTTACGCAAAATTCTTTCCTGCCTCTGCTGTGCGTTCCGTAAGCGAAGTCAGCCTCCAACCACAGGCCAATAAGTGGCACATTTAATTACAGCGTTCTGTTTCTGCACTACTGGTAATACACCATGCTGAGGGGTAGGGGTAGGCCTAGAGGACGTGGACGCGGGCGAGGACGCGGAGGCCTAAGTCAGGGTGTGGGCACAGGCCGAGCTCCTGATCCAGGTGTATCGCAGCCGACTGCTGCGGGATTAGGAGAGAGGCACGTTTCTGGCGTCCCCACATTCATCTCACAATTAATGGGTCCACGCGGTAGACCTTTATTAGAAAATGAGCAGTGTGAGCAGGTCCTGTCGTGGATGGCAGAAAGTGCATCCAGCAATCTATCGACCACCTAGAGTTCTGCGCCGTCCACTGCTGCAACTCTGAATCCTCTGGCTGCTGCTCCTCCTTCCTCCCAGCCTCCTCACTCCATTACAATGACACATTCTGAGCAGCAGGCAGACTCCCAGGAACTGTTCCCGGGCCCCTGCCCAGAATGGCCAGCAATGGTTCCTCTCCCACCGGACGAGTTTGTCGTGACCGATGCCCAACCTTTGGAAAGTTCCCGGGGTCCGGGGGATGAGGCTGGGGACTTCCGGCAACTGTCTCAAGAGCTTTCAGTGGGTGAGGAGGACGATGACGATGAGACACAGTTGTCTATCACTCAGGTAGTAGTAATTGGAGTAAGTCCGAGGGAGGAGCGCACAGAGGATTCGGAGGAAGAGCAGCAGGACGATGAGGTGACTGACCCCACCTGGTTTGCTACGCCTACTGAGGACAGGTCTTCAGAGGGGGAGGCAAGTGCAGCAGCAGGGCAGGTTGGAAGAGGCAGTGCAGTGGCCAGGGGTAGAGGCAGGGCCAGACCGAATAATCCACCAACTGTTTCCCAAAGCGCCCCCTCGCGCCATGCCACCCTGCAGAGGCCGAGGTGCTCAAAGGTCTGGCAGTTTTTTCACTGAGAGTGCAGACGACCGACGAACAGTGGTGTTCAACCTTTGTCGCGCCAAGATCAGCCAGGGAGCCACCACCACCAGCCTCACCACCACCAGCATGCGCAGACATATGATGGCCAAGCACCCCACAAAGTGGGATGAAGGCCGTTCACCGCCTCCGGTTTGCACCGCTGCCTCTCCCCCTGTGCCCCAACATGCCACTGAGATCCAACCCCCCTCTCAGGAAACAGGCACTACCGTCTCCTGGCCTGCACCCACACCCTCACCTCCGCTGTGCTCTGCCCCATCCACCAATGTCTCGCAGCGCACCGTCCAGCCGTCGCTAGCGCAAGTATTGGAGCGCAAGCGCAAGTACGCCGCCACGCACCCGCACGCTCAAGCGTTAAACGTTCACATAGCCAAATTTATCAGCCTGGAGATGCTGCCGTATTGGGGTTGTGGAAACGGAGGCTTTCAAAGGTATGATGGCGGCCCCGCGCTACTCAGTTCCCAGTCGCCACTACTTTGCCCGATGTGCCGTCCCAGCCTTGCACGACCACGTCTCCCGCAACATTGTACGCGCCCTCACCAACGCGGTTACTGCCAAGGTCCACTAAACAACGGACACGTGGACAAGCACAGGCGGGCAGGGCCACTATATCTCCCTGACGGCACATTGGGTGAATTTAGTGGAGGCTGGGACAGAGTCAGAGCCTGGGAGCGCTCACGTCCTACCCACCCCCAGAATTGCGGGCCCCAGCTCGGTGGTGGTATCTGCGGCGGTGTATGCTTCCTCCAGTAAACCACCCTCCTCCTACGCAACCTCTGTCTCGCAATCAAGATGTGTCAGCAGCAGCACGTCGCCAGCAGTCGGTGTCGCGTGGCGTGGCAGCACAGCGGTGGGCAAGCGTCAGCAGGCCGTGCTGAAACTACTCAGCTTAGGAGAGAAGAGGCACACAGCCCACGAACTGCTGCAGGGTCTGACAAAGCAGACTGACCGCTGGCTTACGCCGCTGAGCCTCCAACCGGGCATGGTCGTGTGTGACAACGGCCGTAACCTGGTGGCAGCTCTGCAGCTCGGCAGCCTCAAGCACGTGCCATGCCTGGCCCACGTCTTTAATTTGGTGGTTCAGCGCTTTCCAAAAAGCTACCCACGCTTGTCAGACCTGCTCGGAAAGGTGCGCCGGCTCTGCGCACATTTCCGCAAGTCCCACACGGACGCTGCCACCCTGCGCACCCTGCAACATCGGTTTCATCTGCCAGTGCACTGACTGCTGTGCGACGTGCCCACACGGTGGAACTCTACGCTCCACATGTTGGCCAGACTCTATGAGCAGCGTAGAGCTATAGTGGAATACCAACTCCAACATGGGCAGCGCAGTGGGAGTCAGCCTCCTCAATTCTTTACAGAAGAGTGGGCCTTGTTGGCAGCCATCTGCCAGGTCCTTGGAAACTTTGAGGAGTCTACCCAGATGGTGAGCGGGGATGCTGCAATCATTAGCGTCACCATTCCTCTGCTATGCCTCTTGAGAAGTTCCCTGCAAAGCATAAAGGCAGACGCTTTGCGCTCGGAAACAGAGCCGGGGGAAGACAGTATGTCGCTGGATAGTCAGAGCACCCTCCTGTCTATATCTCAGCGCGTTGAGGAGGAGGAGGAGGAGCATGAGGCGGATGAGGAGGAGGGGGAAGAGACAGCTTGGCCCAATGCTGAGGGTACCCATGCTGCTTGCCTGTCATCCTTTCAGCGTGTATGGCCTGAGGAGGAGGAGGAGGAGGAGGATCCTGAAAGTGATCTTCCTAGTGAGGACAGCCATGTGTTGCGTACAGGTACCCTGGCACACATGGCTGACTTCATGTTAGGATGCCTTTCTCGTGACCCTCGCGTTACACGCATTCTGGCCACTACGGATTACTGGGTGTACACACTGCTCGACCCACGGTATAAGGAGAACCGTTCCACTCTCATACCCGAAGAGGAAAGGGGTTCGAGAGTGATGCTATACAACAGGACCCTGGCGGATAAGCTGATGGTAAAATTCCCATCCGACAGCGCTAGTGGCCGAAGGCGCAGTTCCGAGGGCCAGGTAGCAGGGGAGGCGCAGAGATCAGGCAGCATGTACAGCACAGGCAGGGGAACACTCTCTAAGGCCTTTGACAGCTTTATGGCTCCCCAGCAAGACTGTGTCACCGCTCCCCAGTCAAGGCTGAGTCAGCAGGAGCACTGTAAAAGGATGGTGAGGGAGTACGTAGCCGATCGCACGACCGTCCTCCGTGACGCCTCTGCCCCCTACAACTACTGGGTGTCGAAGCTGGACACGTGGCTTGAACTCGCGCTGTATGCCCTGGAGGTGCTTGCTTGTCCTGCGGCTAGCGTCTTGTCAGAGAGGGTGTTTAGTGCGGCTGGGGGAATCATCACGGATAAGCGTACCCGCCTGTCAACCGACAGTGCCGACAGGCTTACACTCATCAAGATGAACAAAGCCTGGATTTCCCCAGACTTCTCTTCTCCACCAGCGGACAGCAGCGATACCTAAACAATACGTAGGCTGCACCCGCGGATGGAAGCATTGTTCTCTATCACCATCAAAAACGTGGACCTTTTAGCTTCATCAATCTGTGTATAATATTCATCCTCCTCCTCCTGCTCCTCCTCCTGAAACCTCACGTAATCATGCCGAACGGGCAATTTTTCTTAGGCCCACAAGGCTCAGTCATATAATTTTTGTAAACAATTTTTATACGTTTCAATGCTCATTAAAGCGTTGAAACTTTCACCTGAACCAATTTTTATTTTAACTGGGCTGCCTCCGGGCCTAGTTACAAATTAAGCCACATTAACCAAAGCGATTAATGGGTTTCACCTGCCCTCTTGGTTGGGCATGAGCAATTTTTCTGAGGTACATTAGTACTGTTGGTACACCAATTTTTTGGGGCCCTCGCCTACAGTGTAATCCAATTAATTTTTTGCCCACCTGCATTAAAGCTGACGTTACATCAGCTGTGCTGGGCACTGCAATGGGATATATTTATGTACCGCCGGTGGGTTCCAGGGAGCCACCCATGCTGTGGGTCCACAGGGAGTTGTAACTGCATGTGTCTACTTCTAGAGATCCCCAGTCTGACTGGGGCATGCAGTGTGGGCCGAAGCCCACCTGCATTAAACATGACGATACCTCAGCTGTGATGGGCAATGCAATGGGATATATTTATGTACCGTCGGCGGGTTCCAGGGAGCCACCCATGCTGTGGGTCCACAGGGAGTTGTAACTGCATGTGTCCACTTCTAAAGAACCCCAGTCTGACTGGGGCATGCAGTGTGGGCCGAAGCCCACCTGCATTTAATCGGACGTTACTTCAGCTGTGATGGGCACTGCAATGGGATACATTTATGTACAGCCGGTGGGTTCCAGGGAGCCACCCATGCTGTGGGTGCACACGGAATTCCCATTGCGGAGTTGTACCTGCCTGTGACTATTTATAAAAAACCTCGGTCTGACTGGGGCATGCAGACACCTTGACAGAATGAATAGTGTGTGGCACATAGGTTCCCCATTGCTATGCCCACGTGTGCAGCTCCTGATGGTGGTGGCACAGGATTATATTTCTCATTGCTTCTGTACAGCATTGTGGGCTATCGCCCCGCCCCTTTTAAAGAGGGTCGCTGCCTAGCCGTGCCAACCCTCTGCAGTGTGTGCCTGCGGTTTCTCCTCATGGCAGACGCACTTATAAATAGACATGAGGGTAGTGTGGCATGAGTGCAGCTGAAGGCTGGGCAGGGACACTTTGGTGTGCGCTGTGGACACTGGGTCGTGCGGGGGGGGGGGTGGGGGGGGGGGGCAGCATGTAACCCAGGAGAAGTGGCAGCGGAGTGTCATGCAGGCAGTGATTGTGCTTTGTTGGAGGTAGTGTGGTGCTTAGCTAAGGTATGCATTGCTAATGAGGGCTTTTCAGAAGTAAAAATTGAAAATTGTTGGGAGGGGGGGGCCCACTCTTGCTGCTTTTGTGGCTTAATAGTGGGACCTGAGAACTTGAGATGCAGCCCAACATGTAGCCCCTCGCCTGCCCTATCCGTTGCTGTGTCGTTCCCATCACTTACTTGAATTGCCCAGATTTTAACAAATGAAAACCTTAGCGAGCATCGGCGATATACAAAAATGCTCGGGTCGCCTATTGACTTCAATGGGGTTCGTTACTCGAAACGAACCCTCGAGCATCGCGATAATTTCGTCCCGAGTAACGAGCACCCGAGCATTTTGGTTCTCGCTCATCTCTAATTGCGTCTATTAGAACCAATAGTTTCCTATGAGAGAGTTCACATGTACATTTTTTTAGATGCGCTAAAAAATGGCACCTGCAAAAGGTAAGACATGCGTAGCATGGCTGCGTGCCTCTAAGATCCGTACTGCGAGTAATAAATATAGGACCTGAACTATGTTAGCTGCACAAAAGCGCAGGAGTTCTCATTGACTCCTATGGGAGCTGGAGTTTTTTTAACACGCAGCACGCACCTCCGTTCGTGTGAACAGGCTATTTATGCGTGAAAGTAAATTTGCATACTTAGCTAGGATTTTTTCCCATGCATGCAGTGTTTTTTTTTTTCTTGTTTGACTGTATTTAAACTACAGTCCTCAAACCCAACAGGTCATGATTTGAAGATGTCCATTAGAGAGAACACCTTTGGCAATGTCTGAGGTACTGATAATAATTACATCAAATGTGTAAACGCGCATTTACACTCAACGATTTGCTCAAAATGTGTTAAAATGATGGCATATGAGTGATAATTGTTGCGTTTAAATGCTCCTATCATTTACTCATCGGCTGAACAATGATTTTAGGGTGAGCTCAAAATCCATTGTTCAGCCAGAGACAGATAATGAAGACCGCATGCTGTGTTGTCCTTCAGCCTGTGACAGCCCATGCAGAAAACAAAGGAGCTGATTGCAGAGCTTAGATTAAGCAGCTCCAGGAGGCTCATTTGCATGCAAATGACGCTGATATAGTGCTAATGGGCATTAGTGCCCATTAGTACTTTATGCAAAATGATTGCTAAAACTGTCAATCTTTCAATCTTTTGAAAAATTGTCTTTGCGTGTAAACGAACTTTAATACTAAGGCAATCCTGAAAACCTGATCTGTTGAGGACTGGAGTAGAGAAACACTGATCTGTACAACATGTTATCTATTTGTTATTATTCCTTCAAGCGTATACTGTAACAGGGGTTCTTTGTTAAGATACATTGTAACTACAATAGGAAGCATTTTAGATTTTCCAAAACATCGCTAATAATTGTCAACTGCATTATTTGCTACGCACCATTGATAGATCATCAATAGTTGATTGTCTTGGGTCTACCGCTCAGGACCCAGTTAATTACCAGATCAGGTATGCACTGTTAGTGCCACAAAACACAGTGGTCAGAGTAGAAGCAGTACACTCCGACACCTGTGTAGTGGTTGGCGCTTGTAATTGCAACTGCCATTGATTTTGATGAAAGCTGCGTCTGCAATTGCAAGTGCCGGCCATTACACAGGGAGCAGAGCTAACTGTTTCCGCTACTTACCCCTGTGTGTTATGGCATTGACAGTGGGCACTGAATCAGCTGATCAGCCGAGGTCCTGAGCAGCAGACCCCAGCTGATCAACTATTGATGACCTATCTTCATAGTATGTCATCAATACTATTTGCATGGAAAACCCATTTACTTGCCAATGATGATTTCTTTACAGTCCGCAGAGTTCCTAATGGACATTCAAACGCATGAACATATAAAAGGCACTGTGGCACATTCTTGTATTTCCAACAAGTTTAGAAGAAGAAATTACATCAGGGGGACACAATCTACTAATGACTCAAAGGAAAAAAATCTGAATCAAAAACAATTGTCCTGGATAGGATACCTTCTAAGCATAGCAGGGAAACCAACTTGAAACCCTTTCTAGAAATTTCCTTTGACCATGGGACAATGGTCTTGTATCAGGAAGGGTATCGTTTCCCTTAAGGAGAGCACCTAGAAGGTGTGTGAGAAGACTTTTAAAGGGGTTGTCCCGCGGCAGCAAGTGGGTCTATACACTTCTGTATGGCCATAATAATGCACTTTGTAATATACATTGTGCATTAATTATGAGCCATACAGAAGTTATAAAAAGTTTTTTACTTACCTGCTCCGTTGCTAGCGTCCTCGTCTCCATGGTTGCCGACTAATTTTCGCCCTCCGATGGCCAAATTAGCCGCGCTTGCGCAGTCCGGGTCTTCTGCAGTCTTCTATGGAGCCGCTCGTGCCAGAGAGCGGCTCCGTGTAGCTCCGCCCCGTCACGTGCCGATTCCAGCCAATCAGGAGGCTGGAATCGGCAATGGACCGCACAGAAGAGCTGCGGTCCACGGAGACAGAGGATCCCGGCGGCCATCTTCAGCGGTAAGTATTGAAGTCACCGGAGCGCGGGGATTAAGGTAAGCGCTCCGGTAAACTTTCTTTACTTCCCTGCATCGGGGTTGTCTCGCGCCGAACGGGGGGGGGGTTGAAAAAAAAACAACCCCGTTTCGGCGCGGGACAACCCCTTTAAGGCCATCTATGCTCCTCTGGGAAATATGCAAATTGGAAGATGGAACAATACCTCTGCAGTGCCACCTATTGGAAGGCAATATTGGTATAGGTCGATGTAAGACTTTTTAAACAAGTCTTGAAACAATGACTGGGAATTGTAAGCCAAAGCCAAAATAACCATACGCACAATGGTGGTGCTGCAGAAGCACTGTTCCATCTTACATTTGCATATTACCCAGAAAAGCATGTATGGCCTTATAAGTCTACTCACACACCTTCTAGGTGCTCTCCTCAAGGAGAAATGATATCCTTCCTGACCCACATCTATAGGCCACATCTATAAGTCAGAAACCTACTTCACACTGATGAGGGGCAACCACCCACAGTTGTCTGTGCATGGTTATTCTGGCTTTGTCTTACAATGCCCGGTCATTGTTATAAGACTTGTTTAACCCCTTGAGTGGCGGGTTTCCTACCACCCTGTCGTGCCCACCAGGGCAGGTTTTTTAAAATGGTCTAATCATTGAATTTCAACTAATTTTGCAGTTGCGTCTTAAGAGCCATAACTTTTTCATTTTTCCATTGACATGGCCATATGAGGGCTTGTTTTTTGCGGGACAAGTTGTGATTTTTTAAACAGGGGGGAGGAAAAAAAGAAATGGGGAAAAAAGAAAAAAAGGGGCCATGTCATTAAGGGGTTAAATAATGCATTAACTTCCTTCTCTGGGTCATTATGACGCATGGATACCACATGTGTGATTGTATTTTTGATTTTTTTACAAAGTAAAGGGAGACAAGTGTTTTTATAATTTTTAAATTTTTTTTTTGTCCCTTTAGGGGACTTCCACAGGGACCCATCAGGACCCCTGATCACATTCCGGGGGTCCGATGGTGACAGCCTTTTACATGCTGCAGTGACAGCCCTTTACATGCTGCAGTCACATAGACTGCAGCATGTAAAGGGTTAACACAGCAGAGATCGGAGGTTTTCTCTGATCTCTGCTGTAAGAGCTAGTACCTAGCTGTCCTCTGACAGCTAGCAACCAGCTCTCCCTGCCACAGAGACCATCGGCTTGCTTCTGACAAGCCGATGGTCTCTATGGCAACCTGTAAACAAAGCAGGAGATTGCCGACATATCGGCAATATCTTCTGCTGGTTTTTCAATGTCCTTGCTTTGTTCTCTCTGGGTCTGTGCAGGCAGAGCACACTGTCACAGACACTGTCACAGCTTGTGGCATTGTGCTCTGCAGCTCCCATAGTGATACATAGCCCGGAAATCTCCCAGGCTATGTTGCTATGAGCAGTGGAGCTCGTCCCGGAAAATTTCCGGGCGTGCCACTCAAGGGGTTAAGAAGTCTAACCTTGACCTGCAGGAATGCTGCCTTCCAATAGGTGGCACTGCAGAGGTATTGTCCCATCTTCCTATTTGCAATGTTCTTGTTGAAACTTGGAACAGTGATTACACCAATCTCATAGGAATGTAATCAATGAATATTTTATAGATGCAACAGTTCCCCCTTAGATCCCAATATACCTTGATTTGACTTTGCAACATAAGCATATGATTGAGTAGTTACATAATTTTATTAGCAAATCTAATTTAATCTTGGTTCCCTTATTTTTAATATCCCGATCTAAAGTGGAAATTTTGGCAGCTCTTACCCACATGGACATATTTACTTTTTTTTATCTCCTATGCAGAGTATACGGTGAATGGATATCTAAGTCTGTCATAGTAACTTTTAATGGTTGCGGTGTTCTTCCTGCACTCTTGCCACCCTCTTGCCTCCAGGTCCAACACTATGTGGTCAGTTGGTTCCTGACAACTTCTATTACAATGATGCTGTCGACTCTGCTTAAAATTCTCACACACAGTCTGTTTAACATGCAGCGTGCAGACCTCAGACATTCATTTTTAATAAGGTACATAGCACTTCAGGCTTTCGGAGCGTAAAAAAATCCCATTCCTTGCTGCCGAGGTGTTCATAATGTTTAGGTTCCAGTACGAAGGAAATCTGTTTTGCCCAGTTAATAAAAACCCACAAGCAAAATCTCGGCTCATTGTGGATGTATTACCCAGAATCCCTTTCTAGTGACACTGTACGGTTAATACATTTTTAACATTGTTATGCATTAGTCAGAGATTAGGCAGGGAGATACATCCGTAAAGTGTTTACCTCTTGCTGACTTTAAGTAAATGGCAGTTTAGAGAATTCTTCACTCTTAACATTAACATCTTTGCTCTTGGCAATCTTGGGGTCAAAAACGTTGTGCTCTAAATACATTCTGTAACCTGATTTATACAAGATGGGACTCGTGCAGTTGAAGATTCTTCATTCATCACTCTTCGTCTCTAGATAGGTTCACTCTGGTACCGTCAAAGCATTTATTGTATGGACTGGGCAGAAAAAGTATTTTCTTAGCTGCGCGGTCGGTCTCCTTGGCCAGACTGCAAGAACAAGACACATCTAAGCATTTCTTCCATAAAGAAACTGACTTATGACCCGCAAAGGAAATTCTTCATATGTCAATGATACAAAATGTCTAATAAGATTTATATAATGCACTGTATTCTATGTGAAAACTATGGATTGGAAGTCATGGCCATGAACATCTACTCTAATTTGAAAGAATTGCAGCCATTTGTAGATAGGCGTGTCTGCCCTTGTGTTTCTTCCCGAACCTATCTATTAATCTTGTCTAAGGCTCTGATGTAGTGGACACCCCTGCTGTATTTTCTGTATTAAAACTGTATTTAAAACCACCTTTCAGAAACTGCTGCAAGTTATAGTGGTCAATACCCTGTACCTTCATGATATCCTGTTATATTTGCCCATCATTATTTTCCTGATGGACCAAGACTGCTTGACTACTCGTTTGTGATCCATCTATACCTCATCTGTGTTATTGACCCTCTAGGTTTTCCAGGCTTGGCTAGTTTGACTTCATTTTTCATTTGCTACCATTTATACGGCGACTGATTCTCTCCATTCCAACCTAAACTATACTTGTGATGTATCCTTTAATGTTGCATATGACTGATTATTCTTGACCAACCTAGACAATTTCAAGATTCCCATTGCTAGTGGCAACTATTCGCACCATTGTTTTACAAAAGTTGCACATATAATCTGTTACCAGATGTGCACCTGTTATCTATTCACTATTATTCCTCCAGGCTTATACTATTACAGGAGCCTTTTGTTAAGATACATTGTAACTACAATAGGGAGCATTTCAGATTTTCCAATACATGATTAATACTTTTCAACTGCATTGTTTACTACGCCGCGTCCAAATATGTTCTGTTAGGCCAGGCTAGCAGGTGAGACTTCTGGATCTCTGGTTGCGTCACCTGGTATGTAGTAGAAGGGTATGTTTATAATATGTATCGGGAACTCAACACAGAATCAATCCATTTTTTCTTCCTGCTAGAATTTTTATTTCAACTATTTTCAAGCTGAAATGAAGGGTCCTTAAAGGGGTTTCCACGCATATACTTTTGACAACGTATCCCCAAGATAGATCATCAATAGTTGATCAGCTGGGGTCTGCCTCTCGGGACCCAGTGTGTTGGTAGATCAGGTGCTCACTGTTAGTGCCACAAAGCACAGGGATCGGAGCGGAAGCAGTTCACTCCAACACCTGTGTAGTGGTCGGCACTTGTAATTGCAGTTGCCATTGATTTTAATGAGAGCTGCATCTGCAATTACAAGCAGCGGCCACTACACTAGGGTCAGAGCTAACTGGATCCACTACTTACCCTTGTTTATTATGGCACTGACACTGGGCACTCAATCAGCTGATATGAGGTCCCGAGCGGCGGTCATCAACTATTGTTGACCTATCCTCATAATAGGTCATCAATAGTATTTTAATCCCAGGGCCAGCTTACTACTAAGGTTCTAATGGAAGTCATGAGAAATGGATGTTCTATTTGGGATATGTGCAATTTAATTCCTTTTCTGTACCTTAAAGTGGTTTTCCCTAAACTTAAAATTGGTTTACAACCACTCTGTCCTTCCTGATGACTGCTGACCTGGATATGTGACTGCTGCAGCCAATCACGTGCAAAAACAGTCACCTTCTATAGCCAGTGATTGGCTGCAGAAGTCACATGCCCTGATCAGCAGCAACCAGTAAGGATTGAGTGGTTGTGAGGTAATATAAGTCATGAGAATACCCCTTTGAACCTTTTTGGGCCAAGCACATCTACAAAATATAATGTTTTTCTTATTTCTCCTTAGGTATGCAATAGGAATTGCTTACAAGTCCGCTCCTAAAAATGAATGGATTGGAAAGAACACCTCGTCTTGGGTCTTCTCTAGATGTAATAACAATTTCATTGCTAGGCATAATAATAAAGAGGTTCTCTTAGATGTTCATCCTCAGCTGAAACGTTTGGGTGTCCTCCTAGACTATGACAATAATGCACTTTCTTTCTACGATCCGGCTAATTCCCTCCACCTGCACACATATGAGATCTCATTCATCCTGCCTGTCTGTCCTACTTTTACAATATGGAACAAATATCTGCTGATCCTCTCAGGGCTGCCGGCTCCGGACTTCATGGACACACTTATGACTCCTCACCCAGAGTGTATCTGTAGACCCCAAGAATCTCCATATGTATCTGGACTCAAAGCTTGCCAGTGAACGCCAACCTGCTCAATGGCCTTTTAGTAGTACTATAAGATATTAGACACTTGTATCCTGCGGTGGTTGGTCTCTCATAATGCAAGTGAGAATACAGGAAGTTCTATAACTACAGAAAAAAATCTTCATCAGCTACTTACTGTATTACAGATATACATCAGGTAGCTTTAGTAAATTTGGGTTTTTTTTTGCATCTTAAGGTGCGTTCTTCTAAGCGAAAGTCAGCTACACTGTCCACCATTGGCTATGTTCACTTTATTGACTATGAAAAAGTCTTCCTGCACAAGGTATATTCTATGGACTTTTTTCTAAACTCCTTTTTTTGACTGTGTATATATATATATGTTGCAGGATGGCTTTGCGGAGTGAAATAATTGCCTTCCCTTTATGTTCTATTATTTAAAAGCTATGCCCATCGAAAATTATTGGGGAGCTACTGTTGCTTTTGCTGACTAGGGAAATGTAATAGTTTATCTGTACAAAGCAAAACTGTTGTCTTCTGAACATCCTTATCAATAAATCTGTGCAGATAAAGCTTGATTTCTGCAGACAATGCCTCGTGCCTCCCTGTCTTTATGGTCTTTTATAGGTGATAAAACAGTATAAAATATACGTTCTAAAGTCAGTTCATGGAGGGTAGTTACTCCGAGGCCTGTTCAATGGAGCAAAGTCATGATTATAGTCATTACAATCAATTGAATTCTCAAAATAGGAAATTGACCTGTAAGAAGATATGGGAAATTTGATTTGCAGATCTATGCAAGGTCATACATGAGAATTGTCTGATCTAGTTCATTGAGGTCATCGCTGTAACATAATCAAACCAATACAGGTTCCAATTCTTTCTATTAGGGCAAAGCTGTACATGTAAATGTGTTGAATGCATAAAGCTATACCAGGCAAAGCCATTTAGCAGCCTGTGCTATTTAGTTGGTGGCTTTTATATGACCTGCTTGTTGACCATTCTCATTGTAAAACCTTTATGAAATGCAGATGTAGCAGAGATTAATTTGTCACTTACCTCTTTAGGACTGCATCATATAAGTTACGAGAACCGAATAGGCTTACATGCAGTCAAAGGCATAACTTGAAGCTTCTGGGCTTCAATGCTAACCCTGTAAAGGAATGGTAACAAATGTTTTCTGACTGTCCGATTTATCTAAATAAGGCTTGCAGAAATCTATGTGCATGCTGCAGAAACAACCCCTTTAAACCAATGACATGAGTGCATCAGTAATATAGAGGATTGTCCCAGCCTGACCATGGGCATCCTGGCCCGAACTCTTAGAACTCTCAGCTTCATGAATTCTTGGTCAGCAAAGGTATTGTTTCTCCATAAGGAGAGCATCTAGAAGGTGTGTGAGAAGACTGGTAAGGAACGATACCCTGCCTGATCCACGTCTATAGGCATCTCAATAGCCAAGCCAGAAACCTACTGCACACTGAAGAGGGGCAATAACTCCAAAACAACTGTCTGTGTATGGTTATTCTGGCTTTGACTCACAATTCTGAGTCATTTTTACAAGGCTTGGTTAAAAAGCTAGACATTAACTTGCAGGAATGCAGCTTTTCAATAGGTGGCGTGCAGAAGTATTGTTCCATCTTTCCATTTGCATATTTCCCAGAGGAGCATAGATGGCCTTATAAGTCTCCTCACACACTTTCTAGGTGCTCTTCTTAAGGAGAAACGATACCCTTTCTGACCCACGTCTAACAAACATACTGCACACTGATGAGGAGAAATCATCCAGAAACAGCTGCCTGTGTATGGTTATTCTGGCTTTGCCTTACAATTCCCAGTCACTGTTATAAAGCTTGTTTAAAAAGTCTGACATTAACTTGTAAGAATGCTGCCTTCCAATAGGTGGCATGCAGAAGTATTGTTCTATCTTCCCATTTGCATTTTCCCAGAGGAGCATGGATGGCCTTATAAGTCTCCTCACTTACTTTCTAGGTGCTCTCCTTAAGGAGAACCAATACCATTCCTGACCCACGTCTAACAAACCTACTGCACACTGATGAGGAGAAATCATCCTGAAACAGCTGTCTGTGCATGGTCATTCTGGCTTTGCCTTACAATTCCCAGTCATTGTTATAAGGCTTGTTTAAAAAAAAGTCTGACATTAACTTGTAAGAATGCTGTCTTCCAATAGGAGGCACTCCAGAGTTATTGTTCCATCTTCCTATTTGCATAAATTCCTGTGATGCTCGGTGTTCGGGTCAGGATACCTGCGGTCAGGCCAGGATAGTTATCCTCATTACAGATGGATAAATGCAGCTGTAACATGCCTGTGTGTCACCAACTTTAGATGTTTGAAATGGATGGCTAGTTGCAGAAACTACTGCATCATATCCACCAAGTGTGAATATACACTAACAGGGCCCTCACCTACTGTGTGTCATTCTTAATCTTGGTGTTTTATGTGGCATAAACCTATTTCATATGAGCGTATTGTAAAATGTTGTAATAAGGATCTGCAATATGGACATATGATAAAACTGGATGCATCAATATTCTTTTACGTATTTCCATCCATTGTATTATTTTCTATGGTGCAAAAATGTAACAGTTTTTGCCAAAAAGAAGTTAATGCCAATAAATGCGAATACTGATTCAATATGGATGCACCTGTATTTTAAAGGAAACGAGTAATCAGAAAATACCTATTTATAGGCCAGACATATTTTTGAACAATTCTTGGTGATTTTTTAAAATTTTCAATGTCATTATTATATATATTTTTTAAAAATCCTAAAATTCTGCATATTTTGCACTGACCAATCAGCCTAATAGTAGTTCGATACTTGCATGTTCCGTAGGGAAAGCCTCTCATCAATATGCCAAAAGACGGGTGCCGTTTTGCAATGCTACAAAAAACTAGGGTACAACCTGATGGCAGAAGCTACTAATACAAAAAAGGGAAAAACATCAACACAGGCGCACACCGATAAATGCTTTAACAAATATGGAGATTTTTATTCATGTACAAAAAAAGCAGGAAGAAAAAAAAAACCCTTCAGGCACTACTAATACCATAGTACTGGTTATAGCAAAAAAATCCTTATAGGTGTTTGTCAAGGTGCACATACTATAATAATAATTAAAATACTGCCCAGATGTAGCCATAACATATATAAAACAATTTGTGAGGATAACAGTATAATCAGTCATTGTAAAAAAAAAAAAATCAAGCACCTAGAAGGAGTTGTCGAAATTGACTGTTGAAGTTGACGTCCTAGATGGCCCCATACATGTTCTGTTGGCAATAAATCTGGTGGTGGCAGTATTGTGGAGACATTCATGTAACACCTTGTGTGTGGGGCTGAGTATTATTCTGCCTCTTAGAAGCCACCATGAGAGGAACACATATGGCTGCAGGATGTCCTGAACATATCACTGAGCTGTCATTGTCCCTCGTACCACTACTGTGACTGACAGTCATACGTGATGGCCCCCCCAGACCATCACACTAGCAGTAAGGGAAGTGTGCCGCTTCACAGCAAAGGCAGGATTGAGGCGCTCACCCCTAGGTCTCCAGACACAAACACAGCTGTCATTACTGCCTAAACTAAACCTGAATTGATCGCTGAAGTTCCACTCTGTAGCAGTCCAGCATCATCGTTCCCGACATCACTGCAAACAGAGGCGATGGCGAGGTGGGTGTCAAAGGCCATACACGTAATGGGTGCCATGAGACCAAACTATCTTCATCCAAGCACCTGGAAAGGGTTCCGACAGACACGGGCCTGTAACAAAGAGGCCACCTATCTCTAGATGGTGGACAATTAAGTTGTTGGAGCTGCTCGTGCTTTTCGGATGGTTAGACAATCCTCTTTACTGGTGGTCTGTCAAGGGCATCCAGAGCCTGTCGCCTTCTGTGTGTGCTTTCATACATCTACTTGTTCCAATACCTCCTACGACCACCTTCACATTGGTGAGAAAATCGCGTAAGATTTGTTCGTTGTGAGACACACAAATCTCGCACAAATATGAACCCCATTCTTTTGAATGGGTTCATACATGATACGATGCAGGAAACAAATTGTGACATATCCTATCTTTCTTTGTGCTCTCGTAACGCCCCATGTGCTAGGTGCACACAAAGTGATGCAAGGCGGGTTTTAGAAGAAAACGCCTCACATACGCAGGGAAAAACATGTCGGCTAGTGCGAAATTGGGCTGTAAATGACTGCCTAATATAGCGCTCGTCCGTGTGAAGTTAGTCTAACAGTCTGGTCAGAACGGCCCAGGTAGCAGCAATTCATTGATGTGTCCATCCCACTTCTTGCATTCCAATAATGCACCCTCTCAGACTCTGTTAACTGGGCAAAATCTCTTTGATTGCATCGTAGAGGCGTCAACACACTTTACACAAAAGATGTCACTACACTCAAGTAGCCTCCAAGAGCCTTTTTATAGTCCAAGGGTGGAACCCTTTTGTGTTATCTTTTATCATTTACATGTCTGCCTGAGATGTAACTGCATGCCAAGTTTTGCAGCAAAATGAAAACTCCTTCTAAGTGCTTGTTTTTTTTTCTACAAAGTGAATATATCCACCCAAACTGATTGAAAATATGATTTTCTATTCAATTAACTCCACAGTTAACATGATGTGGTGAAACAATCATAGCTGCACAAAAAAGCAACACTCCCTCATGAAGCCATGCTCCCCACAAATATCAGAAACAAGGAGGTAATAAAATACAGATAATATAGCATCAGAAAATGTTTCCAAAATATAACCCCAGTGCTGTGCCCATGAGACCCTACACAAGTCGCCACTACAATGGCTTCATCAGGAGTCATCTCATTATCATAAACAGGATTACAATAAAAGGTGACACCAATATATATATAACACAGGATCCACTTTTCACAATTAGTGATAATTACAGCTCACTTCCTTCTCCACCCTGCAAAATCACCTCTGAAGCAGATCATAGAGCATGCCTTGAACACTATCCCATAGAACTTAATTGGTCAGCTCCTATCCATTGTGTGAATGGCCCATGAGGCTACTGTAAAGCCTATCCCTAAATGCTGCTGTAAAGCATATCTCTGCAGCTCAGACAAGATGGCCGCCCCCATAGTTATGTACAGACAATGGAATTTAAAAAATCTACAATCAGAAAATAACAATAGATTAGAAAAATGTAAAATATTTCATCTCTTTATTATGAGTAAAACAAATATAGGTGATATATTTCATTTAAACAATCCACCTGGACTTCAGTGGATGTTTTCACTTCGCAAAATATATAAAAATAGCACATGGTGTGTTTTAAAAATCTGTGTGTATTTTCTAAGCCCAATGTGACCAGTCTGATTCTGGGTTGGAGACCCTGGTCTTCTAACTCGTGCAGACCAAGAGCGTAGTCAGGGAAAGGCCAAGAGTCAGTAACAGGCGGTAGCAAGGGAGCAAGCAGGTAGCATTGTCGAGGTGAGGCCAGGAGTTGGTAGCAGTGTCTATCAGTTGCAATACAAGGGAACAAGCAGGTAGCATTGTCGAAGGGAAGCCAGGAGTCGGTAGCAGTTTGTATCAGATCCAGTACAAAGGAGGGAGCAGGTAGCATTGTTGAAGGAAAGCCAGATGTTGGTAGCAGTTGGTATCAGTTGCAGTACAAGGGAGCAAGCAGGTTGCATTGCTGAAGGGAAGCCAGGAGTCAGTAGCAGGATGTAGGTATGGAGGATCATAAGAAGAGAGGAGCTAGACCATCGGCAGGAGCAGAATAATCGCACACCGATGCAGTGCATGGGTCAGGCTATCATAATTTATCTAATCAGAAGCAGGGTGGAGTCAATACAGGGAACCAGACCAGAAGTACAGGGTCATGGGTAAGCTCACCAGAGGAGCTGTCCAGATGGCTGGATAGCTCAGCAGGGAGCGTTGCCGCCTGGAGCACAGGAGTTCCTGGGTTTGAGCTCTGACACCCATAAGTTAACATTAGCTCAATAATATGAGCTAATACAGAAATATGTAGCCATATGTGAATTTTGGGCCCCTTCAGGTACTAGCACCCAACTGTGATACCTCTGCACCTCCTATAGCTATTGTTCTGCATGCACTATGTAAAACTTCAGATTTCATTGCGATAGCACAATGCAATGTACCTTGGAAAGACTTGGTTCACTTAAATACATATGTTTCAACTAAATTGTAAAATGAAAGCAATGGAAGGATCACCATCTGACTACACAGCCATAAGCTACATAAATACTTACTTCAGGCTATAATCATTCCTAGTGCCTTGAGTAGCACCAAAACTTAGAACACAATGAATTGGAAGTCATACTTGGGCGGATTTAACACGAAGATATTTGTATGCGTCTGCAATATGGATCCCTTATATGGACATATTACAGATGAAATGTCATCAGTATTTCATCTGCATTTGCCTCATATTTGCTTGCGTTGGTTTTATTTTCTACTGGACCACTTTTTTTGCCCGGTAGATAATAACAATGAATGCAAATACGGCCAAAATTCAATGATTTTAAACACGGCCATAAAAAGCACATCAGCAGCCCTATAGATTATCATTACCTCCATATTATGGTCCACACAACACAAATTAAATACGGATTTGAAATACGCTCGTCTGAAAGCGGCCTTACTGATATTGGCTTATTGTGAGATTACCATTTCATTATTTGGAGTAGAAAAACGGACACCAAGGACTCACACCGCAATATCGCACATTTCAGGTTTTCATTATCACACAGTTCAGGCCTCAGTCATAAACAGCAATACTTGGCTTGTCTGACTGAGGTACCATAATGGCCCCTTGCACCTCTATGAATGCTGTAATACAGTTCTGCTTAAAAAGAAGCCATACTATGACTGTGCATGAGACTTTAATCTGCTAGTTATAAAAAGGGAGAAATAGTTTGCAGAGAACGTATTGTTACAGAATTCACAAATCTTACCGGAAACCAGATTGAATGGAGCCGAACTATTTAATAGCTGACGTGTCCCATCCATATGCTAATACTTACTGAAAAGAAAGATTATTCCCATTACTTCTCTCATGTTCATCATCTTCCAAGTGTCAGAGCATGCAGCAAGCTGAACATGGCAGCCCACAGACAGAATATTAGGGATCACATTTTTGCCCATTTCTGCACTTCTCACATGATAGAGATAAAGGAAAATACAAGAACATCGCCAGAAAATAATTCTTTGATTAGAGAAGGAAGAAGAAGTGATGTCCTATAAAATATTGTGTGTTCCAATAAAGTGTAACTGGCTTTTATGCTCCCAGTTATTTCCTACTGCTGTATATGTAACAACTACTGTGTCCCTCTTCTATATAACCATATCAGTATATATGTAAAATATACAAATGTTGTATGATATATTTATTCCAAAAACCTATATTAATGTTAAATAGAATTGAGCCCCATAAAACCGGCAAAGGGGTATATGTTTTTATTGGAAAAGCTCAAAGGATAAGGAGATGGTCAGACTTCTAGAAATAAACTTTGTGCAATAGTATTTGTTGTCACTGTTTTATTTTCTTATTCCCAGTTTATTAAAAGAAAAAAGAAAAAAAGATCTTGCATTGAATTTTCTTCATTGGGCGAAGGGATCGCCCAGTTGGCAGTCGCGGGATGTGAGCTCATACAACAGAGCCCACTTGAAAGAGCCAGGCACCGTATCAATTCACAGACTCAGACCCAGGAACTTTTATTCCTTATCAATCTTTTACACTAGCAGAGAGCTTGGTGCCACGCCAGTAAACACAAACTCAAGGCAAAAACCTGACGATTCTCTTTGGTTTTACATCAGTAACTTACATTTTACTAAACCCAATGTGTATAATTAAATAGGGTCTGGGCATTCGCTTCACACAGTTGTTTCTAATGAATATGGCTGTCAAAGGCGGTATTTCCCTTCTCAGCTCATACCCCCTTTGGGGAGGGTCACTAAAGCCCAGTTTACAAGAAATAATATGGTTCAGATAATCATTAAAATGAACGAAACTGAACAATAATCGTTCAGTTTAAACATAAGCCAATGACTATCGAGAATGTGAAACACCGAACGATAAGTGCCCAAGGACTACATGAGTTACAATGAGAATGATGCAGTCTAAACGGGCTACCCGAGCACTGATGATGTCACCAACTTGTCCCATCGCATAAATGAGAATTGGCACATAACTTTCAGCAGCTCCGATCCTGGATGATTCGGCCAGATCATGTGGCCACCCAATCAATCCAATAGGTGATATTTAACTCCATTGTATACATTTTCTAGTGAGGTCATTGGGTCCGGGAGGCGGCATTCACCCTAGAGTTCTATAGAAACTAAATACTGTGCTAGACAGAGGTTTGTTTCTAAAATGTAGTATAAGCACTAGAGATGAGCGAACGTACTCGTCCGAGCTTGATACTCGTTCGAGTATTAGCGTGTTCGAGATGCTCGTTACTCGTAACGAGTACCACGCGATGTTCGGGTTACTTTCACTTTCATCTCTGAGACGTTAGTGCGCTTTTCTGGCCAATTGAAAGACAGGGAAGGCATTACAACTTCCCCCTGCGACGTTCAAGCCCTATACCACCCCCCTGCAGTGAGTGGCTGGCGAGATCAGGTGTCACCCGAGTATAAAAATCGGCCCCTCCCGCGGCTCGCCACAGATGCGTTCTGACATAGCTGAGGGAAAGTGCTATCGTGTTGGAGCTGCTATAGGGAGAGTGTTAGGAGTTATTGTAGGCTTCAAGAACCCCAACGGTCCTTCTTAGGGCCACATCTAACCGTGTGCAGTACTGTGGAGGCTGCTTTTTGCAGTGTTGCACATTTTTTCTTTTTTTGGTATATTGACCGTGCAGAGCATTGCGCCCTGCAGTAATACTCCAGGGACAGAAGTGCTTAGGCAGGGAGAGCGTTAGGAGTATTTTAGGCTTCAAGAACCCCAACGGTCCTTCTTAGGGCCACATCTAACTGTGTGCAGTACTGTGGAGGCTGCTTTTTGCAGTGTTGCACTTTTTTTTTTTTTGGTATATCGGCCGTGCAGAGCATTGCGCCCTGCAGTAATACTCCAGGGACAGAAGTGTGGAGGCAGGGACAGAAGACATATTATTGATTGAATATAGGCAGTGGGCCTTTTCTAAAAAATATTGGGCAAAAAATCTATTTGGCCTGCCTGTCACTGTGCTCAGTGTTCTGGGTCTGTGTGTGCTGGGTGTAGTAGTTCTACAAAATCATACGCAGCCAGCTAAGTGTTACAGCAGGCTTGCGCCAAATAATTTCCTGGCTCTGTCTGGGCTCTGAAATCACCGCTGTGTTGCAGTTAACAGTGCAACACTCTGCAGTTCTGTGACATAGTCCAGGGACAGAAGTGTGGAGGCAGGGACAGAAGACATATTATTGATTGAATATAGGCAGTGGGCCTTTTCTAAAAAATATTGGGCAAAAAATCTATTTGGCCTGCCTGTCACTGTGCTCAGTGTTCTGGGTCTGTGTGTGCTGGGTGTAGTAGTTCTACAAAATCATACGCAGCCAGCTAAGTGTTACAGCAGGCTTGCGCCAAATAATTTCTTGGCGTTCCGTAAGCGAAGTCAGCCTCCAACCACAGGCCAATAAGCGGCACATTTAATTACAGCGTTCTGTTTCTGCATTACTGGTAATACAGCATGCTGAGGGGTAGGGGTAGGCCTAGAGGACGTGGACGCGGGCAAGGACGCGGAGGCCCAAGTCACGGTGTGGGCACAGGCCGAGCCAGTGCGGTGGCCAGGGGTAGAGGCAGGGCCAGACCGAATAATCCACCAACTGTTTCCCAAAGCGCCCCCTCGCGCCATGCCACCCTGCAGAGGTCAAGCTGCTCTACAGTGTGGCAGTTTTTCACAGAGACGCCTGACAACCGACGAACAGTGGTGTGCAACCTTTGTCGCGCCAAGATCAGCTGGGCAGGCACCACCACCAGCATGCGCAGGCATATGATGGCCAAGCACCCCAACAAGGTGGGACGAAGACCGTTCACCGCCTCCGGTTTGCACCACTGCCTCTCCCCCTGTGCCCCAACCAGCCACTGACTTCCAACCCCCCTCTCAGGGCACAGGCACTACCGTCTCCTGGCCTGCACCCACACCCTCACCTCCGCTGTCCTCGGCCCCATCCAGCAATGTCTCTCAGCGCAGCGTCCAGACGTCGCTAGCGCCACTGTTTGAGCGCGAGCGCAAGTACGCCGCCACGCACCCGCACGCTCAAGTGTTAAACGTGCACATTGCCAAATTTATCAGCCTGGAGATGCTGCCGTATAGGCTTGTGGAAACGGAGGCTTTCAAAAGCATGATGGCGGCGGCGGCCCCGCGCTACTCAGTTCCCAGTCGCCACTACTTTTCCCGATGTGCCGTCCCAGGCCTGCACGACCACGTCTCCCGCAACATTGTACGTGCCCTCACCAACGCGGTTACTGCCAAGGTCCACTTAACAACCGACACGTGGACAAGCACAGGCGGGCAGGGCCACTATATCTCCCTGACGGCACATTGGGTGAATTTAGTGGAGGCTGGGACAGAGTCAGAGCCTGGGACCGCTCACGTCCTACCCACCCCCCGAATTGCGTGCCCCAGGTCGGTGGTGGTATCTGCGGCGGTGTATGCTTCCTCCACTAAAGCACCCTCCTCCTCCTCCTCCTCCAACGCAACCTCTGTCTCGCAATCAAGATGTGTCAGCAGCAGCACGTCACCAGCAGTCGGTGTCACGCGGCGTGGCAGCACAGCGGTGGGCAAGCGTCAGCAGGCCGTGCTGAAACTACTCAGCTTAGGAGAGAAGAGGCACACGGCCCACGAACTGCTGCAAGGTCTGACAAAGCAGACCGACCGCTGGCTTGCGCCGCTGAGCCTCCAACCGGGCATGGTCGTGTGTGACAACGGCCGTAACCTGGTGGCGGCTCTGCAGCTCGGCAGCCTCACGCACGTGCCATGCCTGGCCCATGTCTTTAATTTGGTGGTTCAGCGCTTTCTGAAAAGCTACCCACACTTGTCATACCTGCTCGGAAAGGTGCGCCAGCTCTGCGCACATTTCCGCAAGTCCCACACGCACGCTGCCACCCTGCGGACACTGCAACATCGGTTTCATCTGCCACTGCACTGATTGCTGTGCGACGTGCCCACACAGTGGAACTCTACGCTCCACATGTTGGCCAGGCTCTATGAGCAGCGTAGAGGTATTGTGGAATATCAGCTCCAACATGGGCAGCGTAGTGGGAGTCAGCCTCTTCAATTATTTACAGAAGAGTGGGCCTGGTTGGCAGACATCTGCCAGGTCCTTGGAAACTTTGAGGAGTCTACCTAGATGGTGAGCGGGGATGCTGCAATCATTAGCGTCACCATTCCTCTGCTATGCCTCTTGAGAAGTTCCCTGCAAAGCATAGAGGCAGACGCTTTGGAATCGGAAACGGAGGCGGGGGAAGACAGTATGTCGCTGGATAGTCAGAGCAACCTCATGTCTATATCTCAGCGCGTTGAGGAGGAGGGGGAGGAGCATGAGGAGGAGGGGGAAGAGACAGCTTGGCCCACTGCTGAGGGGACAGATGCTGCTTGCCTGTCATCCTTTCAGCGTGTATGGCCAGAGGAGGAGGAGGAGGATCCTGAAGTGATCTTCCGAGTGAGGACAGCCATGTGTTGCGTACAGGTACCCTGGCACACATGGCTGACTTCATGTTAGGATGCCTTTCTCGTGACCCTCGCGTTACACGCATTCTGGCCACTACGGATTACTGGGTGTACACACTGCTCGACCCACGGTATAAGGAGAGCCTTTCCACTCTCATTCCCGAAGAGGAAAGGGGTTCGAGAATGATGCTATACCACAGGGCGCTGGTGGACAAACTGATGGTAAACTTCCGATCCGACAGCGCTAGTGGCCGAAGGTGCATTTCCGCGGCCCAGGTAGCAGGGGAGGCGCAGAGATCAGGCAGCATGTACAGCGCAGGCAGGGGAACACTCTCTAAGGCCTTTGACAGCTTTATGGCTCCCCAGCAAGACTGTGTCACCGCTCCCCAGTTAAGGCTGAGTTGGCGGGAGCACTGTAAAAGGATGGTGAGGGAGTACGTAGCCGATCGCACGACCATCCTCGGTGACGCCTCTGCCCCCTACAACTACTGGGTGTCGAAGCTGGACACGTGGCCTGAACTCGCGCTGTATGCCCTGGAGGTGCTTGCTTGTCCTGCGGCTAGCATCTTGTCAGAGAGTGTGTTTAGTGTGGCTGGGGGAATCATCACGGATAAGTGTACCCACCTGTCAACCGACAGTGCCGACAGGCTTACACTCATCAAGATGAACAAAGCCTGGATTTCCCCAGACTTCTCTTCTCCACCAGCAGACAGCAGCGATACCTAAACAATACGTAGGCTGCACCCGCGGATGGAAGCATCGTTCTCTATCACCATCCAAAAATGGGGACCTTTTTGCTTCATCTATCTGTGTATAATATTCCTCCTCCTCCGCCCGCTCCTCCTCCTGAAACCTCACATAATCACGCCGAACGGGCAATTTTTCTTAGGCCCACAAGGCTCAGTCATATAATTTTTGTAAACAATTTTTATACGTTTCAATGCTCATTAAAGCGTTGAAACTTTCACCTCAACCAATTTTTATTTTTACTGGGCTGCCTCCAGGCCTAGTTACCAATTAAGCCACATTAACCAAAGCGATTAAAGGGTTTCACCTGTCCTCTTGGTTGGGCATGGGCAATTTTTCTGAGGTACATTAGTACTGTTGGTACACCAATTTTTTGGGGCCCTCGCCTACAGTGTAATCCAATTAATTTTTTGCCCACCTGCATTAAAGCTGATGTTACATCAGCTGTGTTGGGCACTGCAATGGGATATATTTATGTACCACCGGTGGGTTCCAGGGAGCCACCCATGCTGTGGGTGCACAGGGAGTTGTAACTGCATGTGTCCACTTCTAAAGAACCCCAGTCTGACTGGGGCATGCAGTGTGGGCCGAAGCCCACCTGCATTAAACATGAATTTATTACCTCAGCTGTGATGGGCAATGCAATGGGATATATTTATCTACCGCCGGTGGGTTCCAGGGAGCCACCCATGCTGTGGGTGCACAGGGAGTTGTAACTGCATGTGTCCACTTCTAAAGAACCCCAGTCTGACTGGGGCATGCAGTGTGGGCCGAAGCCCACCTGCATTAAACATGAATTTATTACCTCAGCTGTGATGGGCAATGCAATGGGATATATTTATCTACCGCCGGTGGGTTCCTGGCACCCACCCATGCTGTCGGTCCACACGGAGTTGTAACTACATGTGTCCACTTCTAAAGAACCCAAGTCTGACTGGGGCATGCAGTGTGGGCCGAAGCCCACCTGCATTAAACATGAATTTATTACCTCAGCTGTGATGGGCAATGCAATGGGATATATTTATCTACCGCCGGTGGGTTCCAGGGAGCCACCCATGCTGTAGGTGCACACGGAATTCCCATTGCGGAGTTGTACCTGCCTGTGACTATTTATAAAAAAACGCGGTCTGACGGGGGCATGCAGACACCTTGACAGAATGAATAGTGTGTGGCACATAGGTTCCCCATTGCTATGCCCACGTGTGCAGCTCCAGATGGAGGTGGCACAGGATTGCATTTCTCATTGCTTCTGTACAGCATTGTGGACTATCGCCCCGCCCCTTTTAAAGAGGGTTGCTGCCTAGCCGTGCCAACCCTCTGCAGTGTGTGCCTGCATTTCCTCTGGCAGACGCACTTATAAATAGACATGAGGGTGGCGTGGCATGAGGGCAGCTGAAGGCTGGGCAGGGACAGTTTGGTGTGCGCTGTGGACACTGGGTCATGGGGGGGGGGTTTGGTCAGCATGTAACCCAGGAGAAGTGGCAGCGGAGTGTCATGCAGGCAGTGATTGTGCTTTGTTGGAGGTAGTGTGGTGCTTAGCTAAGGTATGCATTGCTAATGAGGGCTTTTCAGAAGTAAAAGTTGTTGGGAGGGGGGGGGCCCACTCTTGCCGCTATTGTGGCTTAATAGTGGGACCTGGGAACTTGAGATGCAGCCCAACATGTAGCCCCTCGCCTGCCCTATCCGTTGCTGTGTCGTTCCCATCACTTTCTTGAATTGCCCAGATTTTCACAAACGAAAACCTTAGCGAGCATCGGCGATATACAAAAATGCTTGGGTCGCCCATTGACTTCAATGGGGTTCGTTACTCGAAACGAACCCTCGAGCATCGCGAAAAGTTTGTCTCGAGTAACGAGCACCCGAGCATTTTGGTGCTCGCTCATCTCTAATAAGCACTCATCTGAGCTCGCTAGCTGACAATGGGATCAATAAAAAGTCTGAGTCCGTCTTCAACTACTGAGCAGTGACAGCGCTCAGATGAGTACTTCTGCTGCTTCATTCTAGAGATCAATAGGTTCCCAGCACCCAGACTCCCACCAATCACAACTTTTGACATGTTTCTATAATATGTCAAAAGTTTTTTAAAGTACCGTTACACTTTCAGAACTTCTTAGTGACAAGATTCATTCGGTACATAAGACAGAGAATGTGAAGCCAATGTTTGAGAATGGATCATAAAGTGTAACCTCTGTTGGGTACATTGCGTGAAGGTTTTCTGACAGAACATATCCTGGATTACAGTATCTTAATGAAGAGAGACATATAACAGAATATAAACATGGCTTTATAGGGGATCAGCCTTGTCAATCCAATTTGATCATGTCCTTTGTGCAGGTACAGTATATTCTACACTAAACTAAGGTATGCAGTATATCTAGATTTTTCCACATCATTTTATGCCAATCATGCTCTATGGTCGCGGGTATACCCACAGCCCACATACAACTACATTGTCTATGGGCTGTAAGTACCCTCCTCATTGCTAAGCCCTAGTGTGTGAAATATAAACAAACAAACAAACAAAAAAGGTGTACTTTGCATGACAGTCTTTGTGAGTACAAAAACACGCTTGTGTGAAGCCACCCTAATACATACATAGTACTGCTATTATATATCACAAACATACCATAGACAGCAACAATATAATGCACTGATACTTTGTCCTACTATACTGCACACACATGTAGTAGTACTACTATATGATACACACATACATTCAGAGGCGTAACTTGAAGCTCCTGGGTCCCAATGCAAAACCTGTAATAGGGCCCCCAACTATAATGCTTTATTCATAGTACTGGGCTCCCTATATGGAAAAGAGAGGCCTTATGGGCCCCCCAAGGCTCCTGGGCCTGGGTGCAACCGCAACCCCTGCATCCTCTATAGTTACACCCCTGCATACATTGCTTACACATATATGTATACACATTAAACAGAGATTAAACACACATATGCATTCTTTGAACAAACGTCTTTTCCGCAAGCTCTGTCAAGACCATGATGAAGAATTCAAACACTTTTTGACACAGTAGTCGAGTTTCCTCGGCCACTTGACTCAAGCCTTTGTGATGCAATCAAACTATGATGTCTTGACTTTGCCTATCTCGCAGACATATTTGACAAACTCAATGAGGTCAACACAAATCTACAAGGAGACAAAATGAATTGCATTAAGGCTAAAGGTATAATCTCTTTCTTCATTGCCAAACTGGACCTTAATACCAATAACCGGAGTTGACGCGAGCTCTGTCAGTTTCTGGGTCTTCAAGAAAATGCACACGAAGACGGAAACAAACTTCAGGATGCAGACTTAGATGCTTTTTGCCCCCTCCTCAAACAAGCAAAAGAAGACATGCAAACTAGGTTTCATGAGCTATGTACCCTTGAAATACCAAAGCAGGTACTCAATTCATTTTCAGCAGACGCAGGAGAATTCCATCCCAGATTACAAGAGCAGTTGATCGTCTTGAAACACTATAGCAAAGCCAAAGCACTTTTCCAACAATGTGGCTATGAATGTTTTTGTGTGAAAGTGAAGAATTCCTATCCTATTCCTAGTTAAGTTGCTTATGTTATCTTTTCCATCTACATACTTAGTGGAGAGGGGCTTCAGTGCAGTTCAGCAGCTCCTGATAAAAGCAAAAAACAAACTTCAGATATTTGTAAGAGGCGACTTGAGACTGCGGTTGACGAAGATAGAACCAGATATCGCGAAATTGGTGTGCACTCATCAGGCCCAAGGCAGCCATTATTGTCACAGATTGATTATGGCAAACATTATTATTAGTCGAATTTCATTGTTCTTGCATTTTAATTAGTCTTCGGATCATTAAGGATTAAGGGCTCACACCCACTTGCGTTTTTTTGAAGCTGCGATATTGCTGCATTTTTTAATGCGATTGTCAATGGGACTTTCTAATGTTAAAAATGCATCGCAAGTTTCTGCTTTGCAATTTTTGTGGGATGCGTTTTTAACATTAAAAAGTCCCATTGACAATCATGTGAAAAAACGCAGCGATATCGCGTACAAAACGCGCAAGAAAAACGCAAGTATGCAGGAGCCCTAAGGTGTAACTTGAATTTTCTTTATACGTTGTACGTCTCTATTGAACGATAATTAAAGATGGTATTATTGCTTGCTTCCCCCCCAAATTATCTTCTACAATAAAACCTAATTATTATTGTATCCACAATTAACCTGTTTTTAAGTATTTAGCACCTACTTTTTAGCAGCTAAAATTTAGCTGACTAAAGTACTTCTTTGGTAACTTTTAGAGACAAGTTTTCGCAATTAATGCCAATCTGTTAAACACTAGATAACTTTACAAAAAAAGTATTCAGTATTTTTATTTGTACTTTTAACTTTGTAAACAAGGTAAACTTTGACTGGGTTTAAACTAGTAAAGCTTGGGGGCACTGGCCACCATCCCAATGCCTAAAGGGGGCGCTGGGCTGAAAAAGGTTGAGAACTACTGACACAGACATTGTCATCCACATCATCCAGAGGCAGGGGGACTGGGTTGCACTGAACACTATGGGTAGCTGGATCTGTCCAACTACACCTACCAGGCTATTAAAACCTAATTTGGCCACATGTCACTCTGAGTACTGGTGGGGTCTTAAACTCCCAATGCACAGTAGCACTGCTGCCATGTTGGGGGAAAGAAGAAGGACTAATGAATAAAAAGGAAGCCACCAGCTAAATTAAATCATTCCGGCAATAATGTTACATTTTTATGTCAGACTGAAGGGTCACTTTAAGTCCACCTAAAGCAACATGTTTTTTTTAAGGGATGCATGTGCAGTCCATAAGCTTGAAAGGTAATGTCTGTTTCAACTCCTTACATACACTATTTGTCAAAAGTTTTAGAACGCTTACATTTTTCCAGTTATTTTTGACATTGAGGCCTTAGTCACACGGGCGTTTTTTCACGCGATTTGCGGATCGCATGACGGATGCGCATCCGCAAATCGCGTGACCGGTGCGCGCAAGTCACCCGCAAATCGCCCGAAAATCTGCTCCTAGCCGCGTTTCATTAGAAACGGGCCGGAGCTGTCCAGCGCATTGCATTCAATGGAGACGGCAATAGAGCCGCCTCCATTGAAAGCAATGCGCTGCGGGCGAGCCCGGGATGAATTGTCGGGAAGGGCTTAAATATATAAGCCCTTCCCTGCAATTCATCCTAAAATGTGTAAAAATAAAAAATATATATATACTCACCTTCTCCCGGCAGCCGGAGCTCCGCGCGGCCGTCCTGCAGTGGGTGTGAAGGGGGTGTGAGTCAGACCTGCCCTCTGATTGGCTCAGCGCTGAGCCAATCAGAGGCATGTCTCACTCACACCCATTCATGAATTCATGAATGGATGTGAGTCAGACCTGCCCCTGATTGGCTCAGCGCTGAGAGGCAGCAGTCACTCACCCATTCATGAATTCATGAATGGGTGTGTGAGTGAAACCTGCCTCTGATTGGTCAGGGCTGTGACCAATCAGAGGCAGATCATTCAGCAGGCGGGGATTTTAAAGCCCCGCCGGCTGAATAGTGCCGAGAAGCAGTTCAGGAGAACTGACAGTGGCCGCGGCTGGACTCCGGCTGCAGCGGAAAGGTGAGTATACAATTTTTTTTTATTTTAACACATTTTAGGATGAATTGCAGGGAAGGGCTTATATATTTAAGCCCTTCCCGACAATTCACCCCGCGCACGCCGGCAGCCCATTGCTTTCAATGGAGCGGCTGTATTGCCGGCTCCATTGAATTCAATGGGCAAACATCGCTCTTCTCTGTCACAGCTGTTACAGCTGTGGCAGAGAAGAATGATTTGTCTTCTATATGTTCTCAATGGGGTCGGCGCTGCTGCCGCCGGCCCCATTGAGCGCATATAGAGAAGAGAACAGGAATCGCAGATCGCAGAAAGGTGCGATCTGCGATTTCTGTTCTATAATTTATCGGACGAGCGCATAAAAAGCGCTCATGTGTCCGATACCATTGCAAAGCAATGGTTTTATAAAATCGCCGGACGCATGTGCATGCGCAAATCGCGGCTAAAAACGACCGTCTGACTAAGGCCTAACACAGTTCAAATCCAGCAAATAATGTGAAGTGGTTTTACCCTTTCCAATCCACTGTCTGACGTCTGAAGACATTATGATTGAAGGCTGTACAGCTCCGATGTCGGAAGATGTCCGGCAGGGTATTCTTACTGAATTTTACTGGCCGCTCTGTTGTCAGGGGCCTCTCCAGCATGTCCAATACTGCAGTACTGGCTCTAGCCAGCAGATGGCGCCATTGTATAATGGCAGAACTAGAAAGCTCCCTAGAAAATCCTGAATCCAAAATTGGATTGCAAAGGGTTAAAGGCTCAAAAATAAGTTAAAAACATTAAAATATCATGAAATTGTAACCTGAATTGCAACAATAGTCTGAATTTATGATTCTAACAAAACGGTTTTCTCAGGGAAAGCATCAAGGAGAGCTGCTCTGCAGCACAAAAAGCAAATTACGGTTTGAAATTAGATGCAAACTATTCCTACAGGTGTCTTAACTTTTGTAGATTACTTTCAAACACGCTGATTCTATATAACCAGTATGGGAACAGACTGCATTACAAACCCTCTGGGGTGGGATTTAGACAGTTTTGCTCTTCAGGACATAGCATATTGCTATTATAATGACAAGAAAAAGACAATTACCCAAGAAGACAGCCAACAATTATAACCCTTAGAAGTGTAGGTCTGTCCTACAGAGAAATTGCCAAGAAAGCCAAAGAGGAAGCTATTATAGTTTCCTATACCATCAAAAGGCACTTGGAAACTGGAGGAAACTCGACAGGAAGAGGTCTACCCACCCAAAGGCCACTGCAAAATCACATGACAAGTTTTTGAGAGTCAACAGTTTCTGTGATCGGCACCTCATGGTGCAAGTATTACAGCAAGATAATGATCCAAAATATACTTCTAAGTTATGTGAGAACTATTTAACCCTTCCAACCGACTGTCTGAGGTCTAAAGACATTATGATTGCAGCCTGTACAGCTTCAATGTCAGAAGTGTCTGGCAGGGTATTCTTACTGTATATTACTGGCCACTCTGTTGTTGGGGGCCTCTCCGGCATGTCGCATACTGCAGTACTGGCTCTAGCCAGCAGATGGTGCCATTGTAAAATGGCAGAAAGAGAAAGCCCCCTAGAAACCCCTGAATTCAAAATTGGATTGCAAAGGGTTAAAAAGACAAGAAGAAGCCAATAGGCTTCAAAGAATGGAATAGCCTGCCCAGTCTCTAGACTTAAACCGCACTGAGATTGTTTGGAGTGAACTGGACAGAAGGGTGAAAGCAAAGCAACCTACAAATGCAGCACATTCATCGGAACATCTGCAACAATAATGGGAAGAAATGTCTGAATAATATCTGAATGCATTTGTGGAAATAATGTGTTGATTGTGCAAAGCGGTTATATCAGCTAGAAGTGGCTACTGTGAAGAGTCAAAAATCTAGATTTAATTTGGTGAAATAAAAGTTAATCAATTATTTTTTTCATCCTAACTTATTAATTTGCTTTATGCTTTCATTTCAAAGTACATTTAATAATAATCTTTATTTATATAGCGCCAACATATTCCGCATCACTTACAAGATGGGAATATTAAAAAAAAACACGGTTACATGAAGTAATCAGTTGATGGAAACAGTAGGGGTGAGGGTCCTGCTCCAACGAGCTTACATACTACGAATAATGGGGCGCTACAGACGGTAAAGGGGCTGGAGAGTGAGGGGTGCTATACACATACCGTAGACAGTAGTGAAATTGGGACGTATAGTGGCTGAATCGGTATGACTGCAGGGCGTGGGTGATTGTGGCTAGCAGGGATTGCAGTCATTATGACAGGGAGCATGTTATCAGGCGGAGTACAGAGGGGTTTGGTGTAGGGGATATGGTATGCCTCCCTGAAAAGGTGTGTTTTTAGAGTGCGCATGAAATTTTGTGTGTCAGGGATTGCCTGGAGAGTTTTGGGTAGCGCACTCCAGAGGACAGGTGCTGCTCTGGAGAAGTCTTGAAGGCGGGAATGAGAGGTTCGAATTAAAGGGGCACTTAGTCTGATTTTGTTAGCAGAGGGCGCGGGTTGGATGGTGAATTAAGATGAGGAAAGCAATACAGTGCTGTTGAGGGCTTTGTAGATGAGGATGGTGAGATTAAATTGAATTCTGTATTTGACGGGCAGCCAGTGCAGTGACTGGCACAGGGCAGAGGCATCTGAGTAGCGGCTGGACAGGAAGATGAGTCTGGCTGCCACATTCAGGATGGATTGGAAAGGGTAGAGTCTGGTGCAAGGGAGGCCGATCAGCAACGAGTTGCAGTAACCGAGCTGTGAGTGGATGAGTGTTTTTATCGTGTCCACAGTGAGAAAAAGGTGGATTTTTGTGATGTTCTTGAGGTGCAGCAACATGTTTGGTCCGGAGATTGGATGTAGGGGTTAAAGGACAGATCAGAGTCGAATATGACCCCAAGACAGCAGGTGTGCTGGAAGTTATGGTGGTGCCACATACTGAGATGGAGTTGTCACGATGAGGTTAGATAGTAGAGGGCGGAAACAGGAGTAGGTCAGTTTTTGAGAGTTTCAGTTATAGGTAGAAAGAGCGCATAGTGTTAGAGACAGCGGACAGACAGTCGGTGGCGTTCTGGAGGAATGTTGCTATGATGTCACGGGAAGAGGTGTATAACTGGGTGTCATCAGCAGAAAGATGGTACTGAAAGCGAAATCTCCTGATAGTTTGCCCAATAGGAAAGGGGCGGGAACCAAGCCCTGGAGGACCCCAACAGCAAGGTGAAGTGGGGGGAGCTGGAGCCAGAAAAAGAGACGCTGAAGGAGCAGTCAGATAGGTAGGAGGAGAACCAGGAGAGAGCAGTGTGCTTTAGCCCAATGGAGTGAAGCATAGTGAGGAGGAGATCATGGTCAACAGTGTCAAATGCTGCGGTGTCAAATGCGGTTTCCTCATCAAGATCAACTCTCAGACACCCTCTAAGAGACTTTTCTGACTTTACTCAATGACAACAATGGAAAGTCAAAGGCGAAAGGATTTGTTTTACTCAAGTTATATAAGTAATTACATGATTTTCATATTGAAACAGAGATGCAGAGATGTTAATGATGTGCTTCCTAAACTTCAAATTAACTAATTGCAATTGCAATTAGTGAATTTGTTAAAAGTGCATCACAGCATTCAAATGTATTAAGCCATAATAAAACTTGACACTGAAAATATTGCATTTTCATAGCATTATAAGTACTAATAAACATAGAAATGTAATTCTGATACAGTATGTGATCTAGGCCTCAAGATAACATTTTTATATCGATGTAGGTTTATCAGCCTTACTATATCAAGTCTGTATTATGGCACAAGGTATTGCATTGACATACAGAGGAGAAGACATAGAACTAGAGACCCCACCACTGCACAACCAATAAGCATTAGGCATAAGCAATAGATAGAGAAGGCAATAACATTTTAGCCCTTTCCAAACCACTGTCTGACATCTAAAGACATTATGATTTAAGGCTGTACAGCTCCGATGTTGGAAGACGCCCATCGGGGTCCTCTTACTGTATATTGCCAGCTTCTCTGCTGCCGGAGCCTATCCAGCGTCTCACCTCATGCAGTACTGACTTTAGCCAGCAGATAGCGCCATTGTATAACAGCAGAAAAAGAGTAAGCCCCCTAGGAAAACCAGAATACAAATTGGATTGGAAAGGGTTAAGTATAGTTGAAATAGGTCATGCTGTTGATTGATAGTAACTGAAATAGAGTTTGGCAATAAATAAAAAAGATCATTTTATTGTTACTCATCAAACATCAAATAGTAAAATGGAACATAAATAACTCTAGTTGATCAGTCAAACTCACAGACTTCAACCATTCAGTATGAATTGGGTGACTAGCTCCCACCTGAAATGGCAACCAAAAAGCATGGCCTCCAAAAGCACCACAACCCTCTTTCAATCATGTTTTAAAGACCAAGACTTAAAAATGTCGAATCTTGTTTCTATAGTTAGAATGGAGTTCTCTCTGGTGTAGGTCCCAACAGAATAAGTCGGGAAGAGCTTACATCATTAGTATCCCCTATTGGCATTAAAAGAGACCGCAATGTGTTTCAAGCCTGTACTAGATTTTTTCTCAGGTGCACATTTGCCAATCCTATTTCTGACAAATTACCAAAATCTGCATGATATAAACCTAGGACAAAAACCATAAGGAGGCACCTGTCAAAAAATGGCCTCCTAACTTGCAACTCCAAAGAATTAAAACCTTTTGGAACCACTGGTAGCTACCCAATAGCCAGTTTTATATCTGTCTTGACTAAACGAGCTCCAGACCAACATTTTCTCAAAAAGCGCAAAGCAAAGTTAAATGAAGAATATTTACAGAAGCATTAGCCTTCTTGGTTTCATCTGTATCAAGAATAGGGCAGATTATGAATAACCTAAAAGATCTCAAATGGGGCAAACTAAAATGAGTTCTAATTCTTACAGAAATTTAGATCTTACAACATCTTTCTGGACACTCACAGATTTAGTATTCTCAGCCTCAATGGCGATAAATCCATAAATGTCAGCTTTCTCCTTGTGTGGATAACCATGTTGATGTTCTTAAAGTAATCGTCCCATGAAGAATATGTTTATAGTTAAATCCAGCCTACAATTCTAAACATTTTTGTAATTACACTTAAGAAAAAAATATTTCTGTCCCAAGATATTCCAGGACTGATGTTAGAATAGCGCCACCTGCTGCTACTATTCTTTGTCCACCAGATTCTGAAGTTGCTGCATCTTCTCCGGTCTCAGAAGAAGTAAGAGAGTGAGATAGCGTTACTGCAGAGAAGCAAGACTGAGAAAGTGTGACCACTCTGGAACATTTGCTGAAGTGGATGGACAAATAAAAGTTCTTCAATAGAAACAGCAGGTGGCACTATTCTAACATTAGTCCTGAAATATCTTGAGACAGAAATATTTTTTTAATAAGTGTAATTACAAAAAATTGCCTCTGAATGTATAAGAGATATGCGGTTTATATGCCCGCCCTCTTGTATTAATGTATCAGTGAGTATGTGGCCGCTTTCTGGGATTTTTTTTTCTGTTTAATAATTCCCTTTCTGTGATTTTAACTGTTAATGTAGGTACCCACAAGAAGCGAGGACCCTTGCCGTGGGTTGTGGGCTCAAATATTTTAGCTAAAATATCAGCTAATACCTTGAATTTATCAGCATTTAACTATAAGATGCAGTGCAACTTTGACTGTTGCGGGAGCCCGGGGTGCCAGTGCCAGTGTGGTTCACCTTTGGGGTGCAAGCCCGCCTGCTGGTTTCAAATCTGGGGAGATTAATAGGTTGCAGTCCTGCATGGTGCAGTACATGAATCATGCAGTCTTACATCCTGTATTTGATCTGCTTGTGCAGGAAATAACACTAAGCAACCACCCCCCTCATTATAAAGAGGGCTGTGAGTGGTTGTCTCATCAGTGTCCTCACATGTGTCTGTTTTTGGCTCCTCCATATATCAGTCTGGCATGTTTGAGGGATATCTGGTTTATATGCCTGCCCTCTTGTATCAATGCATTAGTGAGTATGTGGGTGCTTTCTGGGATTTTTCTTAACAGGGTACGAGAGCCTCCATGCCCGCCTGTATCACATCTAGTATCCCAACTAGAGGCGGTACAACAGGTTACTAGAGCCTTCATGCCCACCCGTATCACATCTTACATCCAAGCTAGAGGTGGTACAATAGGGTACTAGAGCCTCAATGCCTGCCCGTATCACATCTTGTATCCCAACTAGAGGCGGTACAACAGGGGACTAGAGCCTCCATGCCCGCCTGTATCACATCTTGTCTCCCAACTAGAGGTGGTACAACAGATTACTAGAGCCTCCATCCCCGCCTGTATCACATCTTGTATCCAAGCTAGAGGTGGTACAACAGGGTACTAGAGCCTCCATGTCCACCCATATCACAATTCATTCAGACGAGCGCATTAGAGGCGCGCACAGAACGCACTTTTATAGGGATCAATGGGTTCCTATAGAAGTGCTCACAAGACAAAATGTTAGGCGCGCTAAATCCACACACCTAACAAAGATAGGACATGTGACTGCAGATAGCATCTAAGCTCTGTGATGTGCACAAAGATCGGACTTGACCTATTTTTGGTGCGTGCTTTCAATAGACTCCTATGGGAGCTGGAAAACACGCACCACACACGTCCAATCATGTCAACAGGCTACTTCAAGTAGCTGGAATTAACCCGTTCACGCAATCTTTAGAACAGTAGAGCCACAATAATAATAAACTTTATTTGTATAGCGCCAACATATTTCACAGCGCTTACAGGGGGAATACAGAAAGACAAAAGTACAAACATTACAGAGCCACGGTTACATAGTGATCAGTTGATTGATACAATAGGGGTGAGGGTCCTGCTCCAACGAGCTTACATACTACGAATAGTAGGGTGATACAGAAGGTAAAGGGGCTGGCGGTGTGCATGGCGTGGTGAGGTGGAGAGTGAGCGATGTTATACACATAGACAATGGTCAGACATTTAGCCATGTGACAGCAGAAACGGTATGACTGCAGGAGCGGTTTATGATGGCTAGCAGGGATTGCAGTCAGTAGGTCAGGGAGCATGTTATCAGGCGGAGAACAGAGGGGTTTGTTTTGGGTATGCGGTATGCCTCCCTGAAGAGGTGCGTTTTTAGAGCACGCCTGAAGTTCTGCGAGTCCTGGATTGCTCGGGTAGCCTTTGGTAGTGCGTTCCAGAGGACCGGTGCTGCTCTGGAGAAGTCCTGAAGGTGGGAATGAGAAGTTCAAATTAAAGGGGCACTCAGTCTGGTTTCGCTAGCAGAGTGGAGAGCCCGGGCAATCTTTTCACGTGCTCACAGCGTTCGCGTGGACAAGCCCTAAACTGGTAATTATATGGCCGCTTTCTGTGATTTTTTTTTTCACGTACAAATTTTTATTTGATTCCAGCATCCTCTTCTAGGTGCTTGATTTTTTTGTGCATGAGTATATGTCAATATATATATATATATATATATATATATATATATATGTATATATATATATATACATGTATATATTATATATATACACCGCTCCAAACCTAGCACCAGAAACACTACAGTCCCAATGAAAATGAATGGAGCACTAGTGCGCTTGGCATGACCAACGTGCCATTCAGCCTCCTCTTCACTGCAGGTTCAGTAACCCCGTATTGAGGACGGGGGACAAGGGACTCCCATTCTCGAGATCAGCAGGGGTCTCAGCAGTATGCCCCCACCGATCAGCAAGTTATCCTTTTGCCTTGGGGATAACTTGCAATTGTGTACAAACCCCTTAAGTGCCCAACAATAGTCCCATATAAAATGAGCCTAACTAAAAGTTTTTATTTTATTTTTTACTTTTAGTAACTTTTATTTTCTAATTGTATAATCTTATTGGGGCACTCAACATCTGTAGATCTGTTGTTCCAAGCTGTAAATCAAGGCCCATTTAGACGCAACGATCATCGCTCAAAATTTGTTAAAAATGTTGCAATCGAGCGACAATCGTTACGTGTAAACGCGTGCCCATCATGCCCTTTTCAATAGTCATTCGTTCATTGTTGTCTTTCAGTCTGCTTAAAATCCATCATTTGGTAGTTTGCTTGTCGTTTGGTTTAAATGAAAATCGTTCAGTCGTTTAATGATTTTTACCTCAGTTTTTTACCTTCACTGATGCACATGCCATTCAAACAAACTATCGTTCAAGTATCGTTTATCGTCCATTTTCCAACGATAATCGTTACGTTTAAGCGGTCGTCTTTAAAAGCAATATCACATCATCGCTCACTTTCGACGCTTTCAACAAATTTTAAGCGATAATCATTGCATCTAAATGGGCCTTTAGAGCTCTATAAATTGTCTTAGTACAGGCACAAGGTTGAGACAAAAAGACACAATTCTCTAACCCAGCTGTGTGAACTAAGCATGCTCACTCCTGGGCTGCCAGTACTAAAGGGGAGGAGATTGCAGTGCAGTCTGGTTTTTCCCAGCACAGCATATACATCTTATCACTGCAATATGTAAAGTTATGTATATTGCAGATATGGAGATGTATATTCCCCACATGCTGAATCAGAAAGGGGTGTTTGAGAACAAGAGTCTCAGCATATGGGAAATACACACCCACGGTATGGCAATACACATTGGTATATCAGCAATACACATAATGTTGTGTATGGAGCTAGGAAAATGTATGTTTTTCTTGATGTATGAAAGCTCATGGGACAACTGTAGCTGTCAGTTATAAAAGGGAGGATAGCGAATGGAAAATATGGGAAACTTTGCTGACAATTATAGGGGGCCTATAGCTGGAAATTATATAGGTCCACAGAGAGACTGAAAGGTAGTGTGAGAGGGGGCATAGGGAGCAGTCTGTATAAAAAGGGGAGCAGTCTGTGTGGATTAGGGCATAAGGAACTGTCTATGTGAGAGGGGAGACTGTGTGATGAGGTTTGTGAGAGAGGGACCAAGGAGACCATTGTATGTAACAAGGAGCATGGGGAACAAGTGTGAGAGAAGAGGTATGGGAAGCCATCTGTGTAATCGGGGGTACAGCAGTCTATGAAAGAAAAAGTTCCACAGGAGCAGTCTGTGAGAGAGGAGAAGGCAAAAGATATCTGTAACACAGGGGCACATGGGAAGTAGTTTGTGAGAGATATAGGGGGACATGGAGAGCAGTCTGTCTAATAGAGAGATAGGATCATAGGGAACATTCTGAGGCAGAGGGAGGATATCCATTTTAGTCTTAGCTTTCCTGCTACATGAAAAATGCTGGAGCCTGGAAAGGTGAGTAAATCATTGGACACCAGGTATGCAACATTAACTCTTTCTCTGCTCTAGGCCACCAAGAATAATGGCATAATCCCCTCACTTTCCTAGGCCAGTATAGCATACTCCCCTTGGACTTCTTTTGAAGGAATCTTCTGCTGAAATAAAAGGCCCATTTAGATGGGACGAGTGTCGGGCAATCGATGCCCGACACTCTTCGCCGCACATACTCAGTCTCGTGCTGCTGCACGGGAGCTACTATCGCTGGCTCAGAGTGGGCAGACTGCAGGAGATTTCTATGCTGCATAAACAATAGACGATCAGCTGATCCCTCAGTGTAAATAGCAGCTGTTCAGTACTGAATGGCCGCTATGTCAAGGCAATGAAGAGGGGCAGGGGAGCGTGAGGAGAGAAATCTCCTCCTGGCACCCTGCTGTGAGCCAGCGATACTAGCTCCCGTGCAGGTAGTATTTGCCCGACACTAATCTAGTCTTAATGGACCTTAAGACTATGGCTAACAATTGCATGAGGGGGGGGGGATGTCTCCAGGGAGGAGACCTCCTATTCCACTAAGTCATCTAAATTGTATTTTTTGAAACACTCCAATTTTGCTACTTTTAGGAAGTGCAGGACCTATTTTTATTTTTGTGTTTTCCAGTTATTCCTGGGAACCTCCTTGGTATCTTATGATAGACCCAGCAGCTTTCCACTGCGTGGATTTATAAAGGTTGCAAGGAAGAGATATCATTATTGGCTTCAGGGACGTTGTCTGGGTGTTGCGGTCTACACGAAACCTTGGGCTAGGCTATCTACACCAGATAGGTCCCCATATATAAATATCAGTGCGACGCCTTCGGCCTCAACAAAAAGCTTGAGAAAGGCTTTTTTGTTGAGGCCGAAACGCGTTGCACTGAACATTGAGATAAATAAATTGCTTCATTGATCTTTACCACGTCTGCGATACTATCTGCTAACTGGGATTCAGGGGTGCCGAGGACAGGGCACCCCTGCGAAGTAATTTATTTGTCATTATTGCCTATACCTTTACCTACACCGAAGCGCTGGTATTTTTGACCATTTATCCTGATTTATCCACATTCCTTGTTTAATGTTTATACTTGGAATCAGACCATGATGCTCTCCTGATGGGATGTCTTAACTGACTGGTGCATTGGAACCTGACCACCCAGAGTGATTTGGAGATTTATTAAAGTTTTCTAGATTTGGGACATACCAGTACCCCATAGGGTATATCTGGTTATGTCGGGTGAGTTGTTTCCCTTTCCATCTATGATAGTTCCACTGTATCTGGAGCGCTACCTATCACGTATTGCTTATATATATATATATATATATATATATATATATATATATATATATATATATATATATATATATATATATTGCATATACTCATTGTAGTTTAATAGACAGTCCACCATAGCGCTGTCCTCACATTGTATTTCTAGACCATAAGGGATGCATATAGTAATCCCTTCACTGCTCTGGACCACTAGGGTTGCAGACATTAACCCCAACACTGCCCTAGATCACCAAAATTGTACACATTAAATCCTTCTCTGCTTTAACCACAGGGATGTAACTATAAGCTCATTAACTACCCTAATTAATTATGACAATATATGTGATGTTATACAGCAATATATGTATATATTTTTCTTCAGTTTTAAGTCACTGAATTTGGAAGGAACAGCTCTCAGCTCCGTAAATTCCTAACTCACTAGCTGCAAAGGCTTAGAGGGAACATTGTCCCTGGTGTCCAGTGATCGAAGGGTCCATGGATGTTTCATGTGCTGGTACCTCATGGTGTGTCCCATGCCCAAGCTTACCTGGTTGGTAATGCTGATTTGACCACAGTTTCACTATGATGCCCTGAGCAACTGTGAGGTCTTTACTTCATGTTTCTCCTGAACTCCACCAAAAGATGACGTTTCGAGCTTGCTTGGCAGTGAAAGTCAATGTATTGGAAATTTACTCTCTACTGTCAGTTTCAATGGGACTTAAAAGTCCCTTTATGGTCTAATTGTCACAAAAAGCAGGGAAGAGAGTTGAGGGCATTTCCCAGGTATGAAGCCCTAGTAGTAAATGAAAGCATTGCAAAAGGTACTGCAATGTCAATGCTTCAAAGCAGCTCCAGGGGCGATCTGCACTGTAAAGTCCTTAAAATCAGTGTAAATATAATATCCCAAACATTTCTTTTAGATATTGTCTATAAAATGTTTAGAACACCCCCAACGTCTGATATTTCACCAAAACCACTTCATTACTGTCTTTGGCATTACATCACCTCAGGAGCCAGATTTTCAAAGAATTCTGCACAAGCTGAAAAATATCAAAACCAAAAATAGCAAACAGGCGAATGACAGCAATTGTATTCAGAAATTCCTTTTGGGATTACAAATCCTGCAGAGATAATCAGAACTATTTCAATAGCTGCGGGCTGTGAAATTCTAATAAAAGAGCATTTAGATAGGATAGAGAAGGCCTGTGTCATTTCTGCATGTTTAAGCCATGCCAACATATGCAGTTTGTATAATGCTCAAATCAGTAGCTAAAAGAAATGCTACATTCTGCCCTATTTATGTATCATTTGCAAAATCTCCTCTGCCATTTAGTGCCTGCTAAGTAACGCTATTGTTGATGAAAGGATCAAAATCACATATTGAATGAAGAATTAGTGCAAGAATTGGCAGCCCTTAGCATTTAACAAACTAAAGAGTGCTGTTTAGCAATGCTTATATTAATGACTTTTCATACAGATTTCACCCTGAGCCCATATTACATTTACTGTACCGTATTGGGATGTGTTAAAAGCCACACAATTAAGCAAAGTCCATGCTCTCCCCTCCTTAAACCAAGGGTGGATTCAGACGAACGTATATCGGCTGGGTTTTCACGCCAAGCCGATATACGGTGTCCTCATCTGCAGGGGGGGGGATGGAACAGCCAGGAGCAGGAACTGAGCTCCCGCCCCCTCTCTGCCTCCTCTCCACCCCCTCTCCGCCCCTCTGCACTATTTGCAATGAAAGGAGGCAGGATGGGGCGGGGCTAAGTTCTGAGAATTAGCCCCGTCCCATCCCGCCTCTCCCCATTGCAAATAGTGCAGAGGGACGGAGAGGAGGCAGAGAGGGGGCGGGAGCTCAGAGCACTGCTCCTGGCTCTTCCAGCCTCCCCCTCTGCAGAGAGAGACGCCGTATATCGGCCGGGCGTGAAAACCCAGCCGATATACGTTCGTCTGAATCCACCCTCAGGTACATTCTAAAATTAAAGATCCAGAAATCGACGTAAACCCATGAAGGTACTGTATGAAAATAATACATCAAAAAGTTCATTTTGCCAAAAGCATGCAATATATTTTGAAAAAAAATATATATTGTAGTAATATTAACCCCTTAGTGATCAAGCTTTTTTTTTCCTTTTTTCGTTTTTTCTCCCTCACCCCCCTTTAAAAAAACGTAACTCATTTATTTATCCATCGACATAGCTGTATGAGGGCTTGTTTTTTGGGGGACGAGTTTTATTTTTTAATGGTACTATTTAATGTGTGAACCCCCCGTGTGAACCCAGCCTAACCCTTCCTGCCATGAGGGAGGATTAATTCCTGCTCCATGATGGTTATATACATCATGACATTTTCCAGGTACTGCCACTGTGTTTTAAATAAGCATAACTACAAAAAATTTTATAATTCTGGGTTGGATTTAACTCTAAACAATATTTTTCGAGGGGCGACATCTTTAACCGCTTAATTCTGACAATGGCATTTAAAGCCCCGAACGCTGTTTGGGGGTCCCATACGGCCCCTCCTTCTTCCCCCCCCCTGCAGTGAGATTGGGGGAGCCGTGCAGGTGTCATGGCTACCGGGGGCCTTCTGAAAGGCCTTCTGAAATCCTCGTGGGGTGGCTTGATAGGCTGACTGTCAAAATGCAGTATACGTCATTCTACAGGAGCGATCAAAGTATCACATATTGTAGTCCCCCAGGGGCACTTAAAAGTAAAGTGAAAAAAAGAGCAATAAAGTTTTTTTAGTTTAAAAAAAAAAAAAGTAATAAAAGCTTAAATCACCCCCCTTTTGCCATATATATAATTAAAAAGTCTAAATAATAAAATAAAAATACATATCTGGTATCGCCGCGTCTGTAAAAGTCCAATCTATCAATGTAATGCATTATTTACCCTGCACGGTGAACGTCGTCTAAAAAAAGAAGAGTACGCCAGAAATGCACCTTTTCAGTCACCCTGTCTCCCAGAAAAAATGCAATAAAAAGCGATCAAAAAGTCGTACATATTCCAAATTAGTACTAATGGAAACTACAGGACATCCCGCGAAAAATGAGCCATCGATGAACTCCGCAATAACTACTAAAGTTATTGCGCGCACAAAATGACGTCAGAAAATAATTTAAAAAAATTAAACGTCTTTGAAAAAAAAAAAGAGTAGTATAGTAAAAAAAAACTATACAAGTTTGGTATCGTAGTAATCGTACTGGCCCGTAGAATAAAGTTATCATGTCGTTTTTGTTGCAGTTTGTGCGTCGTAGAAACAAAACACACTGAAAAATGGCGGAATGTCATTTTTTTTTTCATTTTACTCCACTTAGAATGTTTTGAAAGTTTTTCCGTACATTATAAGGTACATTAAATAGCACCATTGAAAAATACAACTCGTCCCGCAAAAAAACAAGCCCTCATACAGCGACGTCGATGGATAAATAAGGAGTTAGGATTTTTTTAAGGGGGGAGGAAAAAACAAAAATGGAAAAACAAAAAGGGCCGCGTCATGAAGGGGTTAAAGACCAAAATATAGTATTTCTTTAGGGGGTTAAGGCCAAATCTGGCTGCATCCTTAGGGCTCAGTTAGACAGGCGTTTTAATGTGCAAATTGTTTGTGCGCAGTACGCAAACGCACAAAAACCTGCATGAACAAAGTGGAGCATCACGCAGAAAAAAACACACTTGGTCATGTTTTTGCGCACATAGAGTGTGCTGCCTGCTATCCCCTGCTGCGGTTGTGACAGCTGCAGCAGGGGATTCCTTGGATGTGAAATGGGGTCGGCGGCAGCAGCAGCAGCCCTATTGGCACACAGAACATCGCGATGCTCTGCTACAGCTGTCACAGCTGTGGCAGAGGATTTCTTCATCTCCGCAGGGAGTCCCAGTGTCACTGGACACTGTGGCAGCATTGTCACAGTGTCCAGTGACAATGGGACTCCCTGCGGAGATGAAGAAATCCTTTGCCACAGCTGTCACAGCTGTAGCAGAGGATCCTGATGTTTTCCCATTGAATTCAATGAAGCCGGTTTTACAGCAGGCTCCATTGAAAGCAATGGGCTGCCGGCAAGCCCTGCAGTGATTTTCGGGAAGGGCTTTAAATATAAGCCTTTCCCTGAAAATTATCCCTAAAATGTGTAAAAAAAACCCAAAAACTATATTTACCACTCTGCAGCTGCCAGGGCTCAGGTGAGTCTTCTCCTGCACTGCTCTAAAGTGCTTTCAGCCGGCGGGGATTTAAAATCACTGCCTGCTGAAAGGGCTGCCTCTGATTGGCTGAGCACTGTAACCAATCAGAGGCAGTTCTCAGCTGTCATTCAATAGCTGAGTGCTGCCTCTGATTGGTCACAATGCTCAGCCAATCAGAGGCAGCACTTTCAGCAGGTGGGGATTTTAAAAAAGATCCGGCTGGAGGCGCCTGTGCCCCGGCAGCTGCGGAGAGGTGAGTATATATTTTTTTGATTTTTTACAAATTTAAGGGATGATTTTCAGGGAAGGGTTCATATTTAAAGCCCTTCCCCGAAAATCACTGCAGGGCTTGCCGGCAGCCCATTGCTTTCAATGGAGCTGGCTGTAGCGCCAACTCCATTGAATTCAATGGGAGAACATCACGCTCCTCTGCCACAGCTGTCACAGCTGTGCCAGAGGATCACGATCTTGACTGTATGTTCTCAATGCGGCCGGCGCTGCTGCCGCCGACCCTATTGGGCACAAGTTGAAACCCCTGGATGCTCGCATCCAGGGGTTTCACACCCAAAAAAGATGGATGCCGCAGTTACCTGCATTTTAAAATCTGCTGCCCTATATTTACCACTGTGCATTTTTGTGTGCAGGTAAATATTGGGCATATAACCACTGCCATTGAAAAGCATTGGTTCTATATAGATGCGGATCGCAAACGCAGGTAACATACACACATAAAAACGCCCGTCTGACTGAGCCCTTAGGATTTCGAAAAGAATCTGCCACAGAAAATTCTGCATCAAATTCCACGTTTTGCAAAGGGCAAACTCTGCAGCAATTCTATAGCAAATTCTCTTCAAAAGCTGCATGTTAGACAAATCTATTTTGGTGCTAAATTTTGCAAGGTGGATCTTTCCAACATGTGTTAAATCTCTCTTAAAGGGTTTATCCAGTTGCAAACTGTTGATGGGTCTTTCCGCTGTCTTCTGGTTTGCTGCAATTGTACACTAAGCAGATTTCTGCAGGAAGAAGACAGCTCTGTTTTCACTGCAGCGGTCAGGTTTGGTACTGCAGGCCATGTTCCCATTTAATTTATTAGGAACTTTGCCTGTAATACCAAGTCTGGCCACTGCAGTGGGAACAGAGCTGTCTACGTCCTGCAAAAATCAGATCAGTGCACAAGCAGACTAACCCAGAAAATAGCTAATTAGCAGTGGTTCTGGCAACAGACCCTTGCCAATGTAATATTAATAGACATTAAATAGGTGCATCTATAGTTTGTAACTGGATAATCCCTTTAAGGAATAAATTAGAAAGATAGAAAATGCAACACTAATAAGTTAGAGGTAACTTCTCTGATGTTTTTGTGACTTGTAGAGTAATGTGTTCAAATCTAGATGTGATTAGCCATCTGACAGGTTTACGAAAGAAAACCAAACGTAATCTTATATATAAAACGCTAAATCTGTTTATCTTGTATACAAATCCACGGTTTGGGTCCAATTTGAATTACATTTTGAGAGTTCTTCAGCACGAGGCAACGAATACTGGCGTAATTAAAAATCAAAAACTCACCGACTCCCCCTGTAATTTTTGTTGCCAATAATAACCAATCACAACTCAGCTTTCATTTCTTATACTGCTGAGGTTAAATGAAGGCTGGTGGCACTTATGTAGCAACTAATGACATTAATGAACATTTCAGCTAAAAAGAATATTACTGAAGATGATTTCGCGTAAACTTGATGTGCCAATTGCGCTGCGCCTCATAATCACATTTTTGACGAATGAATGATTTGGGACCGCTACAAAATGGCGTAGTAACATCAGTTATTACGTAGAAGAAGGAAATACATTTGAAAGCTCAATTTTCAATAGCCAATGCCTGCGCTTATAGTACCATGCAACACATGGGTATATCACCTAGTAGTACCCATTTTCTCTGAAAATAAGACCTACCCAAGAATAAGCCCTATCCTAATTTTCAGGGAGGCTTGAAATATAAGCCCTACCCAAAAGTAAGCCCTAGTTACAGTACATAAAAAAACATTACCTAACAGGCTAGGTCTAGGTCTCTCCCGCTGCTCTCTAGAGGTTTAGCGCAGTTTGGCGTGGTTCCCACAGTCCTCAGCCACTCGTACAAAATCACTTCCTGGTTACTGGATTCATAAATTCCGTCTCCAGGAAGCAATGGCTGTATTTGGTTCTTTGACCGCTGCTTAGTCAATCAATGCAGCGATGGATGAACCAATGCGATGGCTGTGATTGGCCATGGCTCAGCCAATTCCTAAATCCCACCTCTACAATGCGATGGCTGTTGATTAGCTGAGCAGCGGTAGAAGAACCAATCAATGCAGTGTTAAATAAACCAATCACAGTCATCGTATTGGTTCATTCAGCACTGCATTGATTGGCTGAGCAGCAGTGAGAGAACCAATCACAGCCATCGCTTCCTGATGTTGTATGAGGACTGCGGAAAGCGCATCAGAGTTGTGGAGAGCAGCGAGAGGGACCTGGAGTGAGCCTGCTAGATAATTATCATAATACCTCCCCCAAAAATAAGACCCTGTGCCTATTTTGGGGCAAAAATTAATATAAAACAGGGTACTATTTTCGGGGAAACACAGTAATAACATATTCCTGAAGTGATCAATGATACAATATAATGAGCTAAGTATGTCATTGGGGTTAATAAAAAGATGGAGTTTACTTTTGAAGCTGAGTTATTCATGATGACAGTGGAGCATCAGCAGAGGATATGAAATGATTTGTAAGCCATAATTATGATTCCGCTTTGAAACATTCTGTATCCAGAAGCGGTGATAATAACGGTATTGTCCACTAATAAAATAAGTGATTCCTTCAAAGTGCTCTCTGCAGCTACTGGATGTCTCTTTGGAGGTAATCATTTGTGCAGAGACAAGAGATAATACAGTGAAGCTTTCACTATCACCAGCGTCATCACATTTCAAAAGCTGCATCTATAATAATAAAAACTAACATTCAATTCATTTTAGAACTATCAATATGGATGGTGGATAACTAGAGAAATGGTTGGGTGCTCGTTACTCGAGCTGAGCTTTTTGTAATGCTTGAGAGCTCTTTTCGAGTAACGAACCCTATTGAAGTCAATGGGAGACTCGAGCATTTTTCAAGGTGACTAGAGATGAGCGAACTTACTCGTTTGGGACGTTTTTGCACTCGAGCACCGCTTTTTCCGAGTAAAACGAAAAGATTCGGGGGGCGCCGGGGGGCGGCATGGTGGAGCGGGGGGTAGCAGTGGGAAACAGGGGGGGAGCTCTCTCTCCCCCCCCCCCCACTCCCCTCTGCAACCCCGCGCTCACCCCCGGTGTCCTCCGAATCTTTTCGCCAGGGTAGTTGGTTACTCGGAAAAGTGGTGCTCGAGTGCAAAAAAACCCTAAACGAGTAAGTTTGCTCATCTCTAAAGGTGACCCATGCTCTGCATAGGGGAGGGTGTGTGATTCACCTGAAAACATCAGAAAGTGATGGAAACACCACAGAAATGGATAGGGAACAGCAGGGGCAGCATGCATGAATGCATCTGAGGCTCCCAGGACGCACTGTTAAAGCGGTTGTCCCGCGGCAGCAAGTGGGTCTATACACTTCTGTATGGCCATATTAATGCACTTTGTAATGTACATTGTGCATTAATTATGAGCCATACAGAAGTTATCAGAAGTTTTTCACTTACCTGCTCCGTTGCTAGCGTCCTCGTTTCCATGGAGCCGTCTAATTTTCAGCGTCTAATCGCCGGATTAGACGCACTTGCGCAGTCCGGTCTTCTTCTTTTCTCAATGGGGCCGCTCGTGCCGGAGAGTGGCTCCTTGTAGCTCCGCCCCGTCACGTGCCGATTCCAGCCAATCAGGAGGCTGGAATCGACAATGGACCGCACAGAAGCCCTGCGGTCCACCGAGGGAGAAGATCCCGGCGGCCATCTTCAGCAGGTAAGTAATAAGTCACCGGAGTGCGGGGATTAAGGTAAGCGCTGTGCGGTTTTCTTTTTTAACCCCTGCATCGGGGTTGTCTCGCGCCGAACGGAAGGGGGGGGGGGGTTTGAAAAAAAAAAAACGTTTCGGCGCGGGACAACCCCTTTAAGCCAAATTGTGGGCAAGAGCCTGGTGTTCACCCCCCTAACAATTTACTTGGGCCAGACCATAATCAGCAAGGCACATGCGCTGGCACATCTTAGCTAAGCACTAGAGATGAGCGAGCACCAAAATGCTCGGGTGCTCGTTACTCGGGACGAAATTTTCGCAATGCTCGAGGGTTCGTTTCGAGTAACGAACCCCATTGAAGTCAATGGGCGACCCGAGCATTTTTGTATTTCGCCGATGCTCGCTAAGGTTTCCTTGTGTGAAAATCTGGGCAATTCAAGAAAGTGATGGGAACGACACAGCAACGGATAGGGCAGGCGAGGGGCTACATGTTGGGCTGCATCTCAAGTTCACAGGTCCCACTATTAAGCCACAATAGCGGCAAGAGTGGGCCCCCCCCCCCTCCCAAAAACTTTTACTTCTGAAAAGCCCTCATTAGCATGGCATACCTTAGCTAAGCACCACACTACCTCCAACAAAGCACAATCACTGCCTGCATGACACTCCACTGCCACTTCTCCTGGGTTACATGCTGCCCAACCCCCCCCCCCCCCCTCCCCCCCACAGCGCACACCAAAGTGTCCCTGCGCAGCCTTCAGCTGCCCTCATGCCACACCACCCTCATGTCTATTTAGAAGTGCGTCTGCCATGACGAGGAACCGCAGGCACACACTGCAGAGGGTTGGCACGGCTAGGCGATAGCCCACAATGCTGTACAGAAGCAATGAGAAATATAATCCTGTGCCACCGCCATCAGGAGCTGCACACGTGGGCATAGCAATGGGGAACCTATGTGCCACACACTATTCATTCTGTCAAGGTGTCTGCATGCCCCAGTCAGACCGCGGTTTTTAATTCATAGACACAGGCAGGTACAACTCCCTATTGTGAAGTCCCTGTGGACCCACAGCATGGGTGGCTCCCTGGAACCCACCGGCGGTACATAAAAATATCCCATTGCATTGCCCAACACAGCTGAGGTAGTAATGTCGTGCTTAATGCAGGTGGGCTTCGGCCCACACTGCATGCCCCAGTCAGACTGGGGTTCTTTACAAGTGGAAACAGATGCATTTATAATTCCCTGTGGACCCACAGCATGGGTGGGTGCCAGGAAGCCACCGGCGGTACATAGAAATATCCCATTGCATTGCCCAACACAGCTGAGGTAGTAATGTCGTGCTTAATGCAGGTGGGCTTCGGCCCACACTGCATGCCCCAGTCAGACTGGGGTTCTTTAGAAGTGGACAGATGTAGGTTAAACTCCGTGTACACCTACAGCATGGGTGGCTCCCTGGAACCCACCGGCGATACACAAAAATATCCCATTGCATTGCCCAACACAGCGGATGTAACGTCAGCTGTAATGCAGGTGGGCTAAAAATTCATTTGATTACACTGTAGGCGAGGGCCCACAAAAATTGCTGTATCAACAGTACTAATGTACATCCAAAAAATTGGCCATGCCCAACCAAGATGGCAGGTGAAACCCATTAATCGCTTTGGTTAATGTGGCTTAAGTGGTAACTAGGCCTGGAGGCAGCCCAGGTTAACGAAAAATTGGTTCAAGTTAAAGTTTCAACGCTTTTAAGAGCATTGAAACATATAAAAATTGTTTAGAAAAATTATGAGTGAGCCTTGTGGCCCTAAGAAAAATTGCCCGTTCAGCGTGATTACGTGAGGTTTCAGGAGGAGGAGCAGGAGGAGGAGGAGGAGGAATATTAGACACAGATTGATGAAGCAGAAATGTCCCCGTTTTGGATGGTGAGAGAGAATGTAGCTTCCATCCGCGGGTGCAGCCTACGTATTGCTTAGGTATCGCTGCTGTCCGCTGGTGGAGAAGAGAAGTCTGGGGAAATCCAGGCTTTGTTCATCTTGATGAGTGTAAGCCTGTCGGCACTGTCGGTTGACAGGCGGGTACGCTTATCCGTGATGATTCCCCCAGCCACACTAAACACACTCTCTGACAAGACGCTAGCCGCAGGACAAGCAAGCACCTCCAGGGCATACAGCGCGAGTTCAGGCCACGTGTCCAGCTTCGACACCCAGTAGTTGTAGGGGGCAGAGGCGTCACGGAGGACGGTCGTGCGATCGGCTACGTACTCCCTCACCATCCTTTTACAGTGCTCCCGCCGACTCAGCCTTGACTGGGGAGCGGTGACACAGTCTTGCTGGGGAGCCATAAAGCTGGCAAAGGCCTTGGAGAATGTTCCCCTGCCTGCGCTGTACATGCTGCCTGATCTCTGCGCCTCCCCTGCTACCTGGCCCTCGGAACTGCGCCTTCTGCTACTAGCGCTGTCGGATGGGAAGTTTACCATCAGTTTGTCCACCAGCGCCCTGTGGTATAGCAACACTCTCGAACCCCTTTCCTCTTCGGGAATGAGAGTGGGAAGGTTCTCCTTATAGCGTGGGTCGAGCAGTGTGTACACCCAGTAATCCGTAGTGGCCAGAATGCGTGTAACGCGAGGGTCACGAGAAAGGCATCCTAACATGAAGTCAGCCATGTGTGCCAGGGTACCTGTACGCAACACATGGCTGTCTTCACTAGGAAGATCACTTTCAGGATCCTCCTCCTCCTCCTCTTCCTCCTCTTCAGGCCATACACGCTGAAAGGATGACAGCCCAGCAGCATGTGTACCCTCACCAGTGGGCCAAGCTGTCTCTTCCCCCTCCTCCTCATCCTCCTCATGCTCCTCCTCCTCCTCCTCAACGCGCTGAGATATAGACAGGCGGGTGCTCTGACTATCCAGCGACATACTGTCTTCCCCCGGCTCTGTTTCTGAGCGCAAAGCGTCTGCCTTTATGCTTTGCAGGGAACTTCTCAAGATGCATAACAGAGGAATGGTGACGCTAATGATTGCAGCATCGCCGCTCACCACCTGGGTAGACTCCTCAAATTTTCCAAGGACCTGGCAGATGGCTGCCAACCAGGGCCACTCTTCTGTAAATAATTGAGGAGGCTGACTCCCACTGCGCCGCGCAAGTTGGAGTTGGTATTCCACTATAGCTCTACGCTGCTCATAGAGTCTGGCCAACATGTGGAGCGTAGAGTTCCACTGTGTGGGCACGTCGCACAGCAGTCGGTGCACTGGCAGATTAAACCTATGTTGCAGTGTCCGCAGGGTGGCAGCGTGCGTGTGGGATTTGCGGAAATGTGCGCAGAGCTGGCGCACCTTTCCGAGCAGGTATGACAAGTGGGGGTAGCTTTTCAGAAAGCGCTGAACCACCAAATTAAAGACGTGGGCCAGGCATGGCACGTGCGTGAGGCTGCCGAGCTGCAGAGCCGCCACCAGCTTACGGCCGTTGTCACACACGACCATGCCCGGTTGGAGGCTCAGCGGCGCAAGCCAGTGGTCGGTCTGCTCTGTCAGACCCTGCAGCAGTTCGTGGGCCATGTGCCTCTTCTCTCCTAAGCTGAGTAGTTTCAGCACGGCCTGCTGATGCTTGCCCACCGCTGTGCTGCCACGCCGCGTGACACCGACTGCTGGCGACGTGCTGCTGACACATCTTGATTGCGAGACAGAGGTTGCGTTGGAGGAGGAGGAGGAGGAGGAAGGTGCTTTAGTGGAGGAAGCATACACCGCCGCAGATACCACCACCGAGCTGTGGCCCGCAATTCTGGGGGTGGGTAGGACGTGAGCGGTCCCAGGCTCTGACTCTGTGCCAGCCTCCACTACATTCACCCAATGTGCCGTCAGGGAGATATAGTGGCCCTGCCCGCCTGTGCTTGTCCACGTGTCCGTTGTTAAGTGGACCTTGGCAGTAACCGCGTTGGTGAGGGCGCGTACAATGTTGCGGGAGACGTGGTCGTGCAGGGCTGGGACGGCACATCGGGAAAAGTAGTGGCGACTGGGAACCGAGTAGCGCGGGGCAGCCGCCATCATGCTTTTGAAAGCCTCCGTTTCCACAAGCCTATACGGCAGCATCTCTAGGCTGATCAATTTTGCAATGTGCACGTTTAACGCTTGAACGTGCGGGTGCGTGGCGTCGTAGTTGCGCTTGCGCTCAAACTGTGGCACTAGCGACGTCTGGACGCTGCGCTGAGAGACATTGCTGGAGGGGCCGAGGACAGCGGAGGTGAGGGTGTGGGTGCAGGCCAGGAGACGGTAGTGCCTGTGTCCTCAGAGGGGGGTTGGATCTCAGTGGCAGGTTGGGGCACAGGGGGAGAGGCAGTGGTGCAAACCGGAGGCGGTGAACGGGCATCGTCCCACCTTGTGGGGTGCTTGGCCATCATATGCCTGCGCATGCTGTTGGTGGTGCCTCCCCAGCTGATCTTGGCGCGACAAAGGTTGCACACCACTGTTCGTCGGTCGTCAGGCGTCTCTGTGAAAAACTGCCACACCGTAGAGCACCTTGACCTCTGCAGGGTGGCATGGCGCGAGGGGGCGCTTTGGGAAACAGTTGGTGGATTATTCGGTCTGGCCCTGCCTCTACCCCTGGCCACCGCACTGGCTCGGCCTGTGCCCACACCCTCACTTGGCCCTCCGCGTCCTCGGCCGCGTCCACGTCCTATAGGCCTACCCCTACCCCTCAGCATGCTGTATTACCAGTGATTTGATTTCCCAGGCAGGAAAGAAATTGGCGCAAGGCTGCACTCAACCGTAGCTGGTTGCGTCTGATTTTTGTACGTTGTCCACGCAGCACACACGTACACGGAGACCTTAGGACTGACACAGGCAGGCCAAATATAATTTTTTTCCTTTTTAGCTTAGGGAAGACCCCACTGCGTGTATTCAATGAAAAACAAGAAGTTTAATATCTGTGGTGTGGCCCTCAAAAAGTGTCACACAAGTATAGTGTAGCAGAGTTATTAACTCTAGCAGAGCAGGTATTTGCCAGTCAGGAAAGACAATGGCGCTAGGCTGCAGTAAAGCGTAGCTGGTTGCGTCTGATTTTTGTACGTTGTACACGCAGCACACACGTACACGGAGACCTTAGGACTGACACAGGCAGGCCAAATATAATTTTTTTCCTTTTTAGCAAAGGGAAGACCCCACTGCGTGTATTCAATGAAAAACAAGAAGTTTAATATCTGTGGTGTGGCCCTCAAAAAGTGTCACACAAGTATAGTGTAGCAGAGTTATTAACTCTAGCAGAGCAGGTATTTGCCAGTCAGGATACACAATGGCGCTAGGCTGCAGTAAAGCGTAGCTGGTTGCGTCTGATTTTTGTACGTTGTACACGCAGCACACACGTACAAGGAGACCTTAGGACTGACACAGGCAGGCCAAATATAATTTTTTTCCTGTTTAGCAAAGGGAAGACCCCACTGCGTGTATTCAATGAATAATAAATGTCTTCTGGCCCTGCCTACACAATTCTATCCCTGTAGTATTAATGCCGGGTGCAATGCTCTGCACAGCCGGTTTTGAGAAAAAAAAAAAAATATGCAACACTGCTAACAGCAGCCTGGACAGTACTGCACACGGATAGAAGTGGCCCTAGAAAGGACCGTTGGGGTTCTTGAAGCCTACACTAACTCCTAACACTCTCCCTGCCTAACCCCCACTTCTGTCCCTATTGCCGGGCGCAATGCTCTGCAGATCCAATTTTGGACAAAAAAAATATAAATACTGTGCTAACACAGTACTGCACACTAGTAGATGTGGCCCTGAGAAGGGCCGTTGGGGTTCTTGAAGCCTACACTGACTCCTAACGCTCTCCCTACAGCAGCACCAGCAGCAGCACTTTCCCTCAGCTAAGTCACAAGGCATGTGTGGCGAGCCGCGGGAGGGGCCGATTTTTATACTCGGGTGACATCTGATCGCCCCAGCCACTCACAGCAGGGGGGTGGTATAGGGCTTGAACGTCACAGGGGGAAGTTGTAATGCCTTCCCTGTCTTTCAATTGGCCAGAAAAGCGCGCTGACGTCTCAGAGATGAAATTGAAAGTAACCCGAACATCGCGTGGTACTCGTTACGAGCAACGAGCATCCCGAACACCCTAATATTCGCACGAATATCAAGCTCGGACGAGTACGTTCGCTCATCTCTACTAAGCACCACACTAGGAGGAACGAAGGCCAATCACCGCCTGCGGGTGACACCACTGCCTCTTCTCCTGTGTTACATGCTGGCATTGCTGGTCAATCCCTCCCAGGACGAGCCTGCGTCCACAGTGTACTGAAATTTTTCCCAGCGCAGCGTCCAGCTGTCCCCATCCCAGATGGGGTAAGATGCACCCCCTTCGCCTACTCAGTAGGCCACAGCGTACTCAAATTTTACCGGGTGCAGCGTTCAGCTGTCCTCATGCCACATGGTCGCTTGATAGCCACACCACCCTCATGTCTATTTATAAGTGCGTATTGGATGAGGAGGAACAGGAGACACACACTGCAGAGGGTTGGCAGGGCCAGGCAGCGACCCTCTTTGAAATTGAGGGCGATAGCGCACAATGCTGATGAGAATTGCTGATAAATTAACGTATGATCATAATTCCAATCCCATGCCACCTACATCACAAAATTTCATGAGCCACAAACATGGGCATAAAGGGGACTCAGATGCTTTCATGGATTCAGGTGGCGCTCCACCGACAGGCAAGCTACCGCCTGTCCCAGCCCCTGCCTCTCCCCGAGGGGCTTGTTAACCAGTGCCCCAGGGAAAGGCAGAGTGAACTGTAAAGAAATTAGTCGCTAAAGATGCTGGGATACGTTTCTGTACGCCGTGTGACCCTTTTAAAATTGTGCTTCATAGCTGACAATTCACAGACAAATTAATGTATGATTGTAAGTTGCATCCCATGCCACCTCCGTCGCAGCATTACAGTAGTCACAAACGTCAGCATATGGGGAACTCAGAGGCCAGTACTTCTACATATTTAATGAAGAAAACAACCCATTTTAAAAAGAAGAAATTTTTTTACCAAGATTGCAGGTGAGAACCTGAAAGATTTTTTGAGCGAGAGTGCAGGGTATTTGTTTGCCAAGAGTATAGGCGAACCCCTGAAAATTTGTGTACCAAGAGTATAGGCGAACCCCTGAAAGATTTGTTTACCATGAGTGCAGGTGAACCCCTGAAATATTTTTTTAACATAGAGCTCGTACTTGCTTAATGGAATCCAGGTGGCGGTCCACCGACAGGCAAGCTACCGCCTGTCCCAGCCCCTATCTCTCCCTGAGGGACTTGTTAACCAGTGCCCCAGGGAAAGACAACATGTACTATGAAGAAATTAGAGTGGCCAAACCAGGACAATTCATTCTGTCTCGGTGTCAGATAGCTGGACACTGCGCTGGGATACATTTGTGGATTCTGTGGGCATATGAAGCTGGAACCAGCACGTTTGCTGAACTCTAGTGGTGAATCTCTTCAAAATTGGGGGCGAAAACCTGGAGGCGGCCCTCAGAAAAGAATAATTTTTACAGAGCCTTTTGTCCCTCTGAAGTATTGGCTGTTCAGGGTGCTGACATGCTGGTTTAGGAGGAGGAGGAAGATCAAGGTAGACTAAGCTACTTCTACCCTTTTTTTAGAGTGATAGAGGGTGCATGGTTCTCCAGTTCCAGCTTAAAGATACTTCATGTTAAGCTGCTTTCCACCAGTGGAGAAGAGAAGTCTGGGGAAATCCAGACTTGGTTCATGTTAATAAGTGTAAGCCTGTCTGCGCTGTCAGTTGACAGGCGGGTACGCTTATCCGTGATAATACCCCCAGCAGCACTAAACACCCTCTCTGATAACACGCTAGTGGCAGGGCAGGCCAGTACCTCCAAGGCATACAGCGCAAGTTTGTGCCACGTGTCCAGCTTTGAAACCCCATAGTTGTATGGAGCATAGGGATCACGGGGGATGTTGGTACGGTTGGCTATGTACTTCGTCACCATCTTTTGACAGTATTCCCTCCTCCCAAGCCTAGACTGGGGAGTGGTGACACAGTCTGGCTGGGATTGCCATAAAACTGGCAAAGGCCTTGAAGAGTGTTCCCCTGCCTGCGCTGGACATGCTGCCTGTTCCCCTCATCTCCTCTGCTAGTTGGCCCACTGAACTACGTCCTCTACCGTTAGCATTGTCAGATGGGAAACTTAGTATCAGCTTTTCCACGAGGGCCTTGTGGTATTCCATCACTCTCGTACTCCTTTCCTCTTCGGGAATGAGAGTGAAAAGGTTCTCCTTATACCATGGGTTGAGAATGGTGAACACCCAGTAATCCCTGTTGGCCAGAATGCATTTAACGCGAGGGTCATGGAAAAAGCAGCTTATCATAAAGTCAGCCATGTGTGCCAGAGTCCCAGTACACAACACATCGCTGTCCTCACTAGGAGGATGACTCTTAGTCTTCTCCTCATCCTGCTCCTCTTCAGCCCATACATGCTGAACAGATGTGAAGGAAGTAGCATGGGTACCTTCTGCAGTGTGGGCAGCAGTCTCTTCCCCATCCTCCTCCTCCAATACGCGCTGAGAAACTGACCTGAGGATGGTCTGCCTATCAAGTGACGTATTGCCATCCCCCATCTCCTGTTTAATCCACAAAGCGTCGGCCTTAATGCTTAGAAGCGACCTTCTCAGCAGGCAAAGCAGCGGGATGGTTACGCTGATAATGGCTGCATCGCCGCTCACCATTTGTGTTGACTCCTCAAAGTTTCCTAACACCTGACAGATATCCATGCCCACTCCTCTGTGAAGAACTGCGGAGGCTGACCACCACTCCGACGGCCATGTTGCAGCTGGTATTCAACAATGGCTCTACGCTGCTCGTAAACCCTGGCCAATATGTGCAAAGTTGAATTCCAGCGCATAAACACATCGCACAATAGTCGGTGAACTGGCAGCTGGAAGCGCTGTTGCAATGTCCTGAGTATGGCAGCATCTGTCGTGGACTTTCTGAAATGTGCGCACATGCGACGCACCTTGCTGAGCAGCACAGAGAAATTCGGATAGTTTTTAAGAAAGCGCTGAACCACCAGATTGAACACGTGGGCCAAGCATGGCATGTGTGTTAGTCTGCCAAGCTGCAGAGCTGCCAACAGGTTACGCCCATTGTCACACCCGACCATGCCTGGTTGGAGGTTGAGCAACGAAAGCCACAGATCTGTCTGCTCCGTCAAACCCTGTAACAGCTCTTGGGCAGTGTGCCTCTTGTCACCTAAGCTCAGATGTTTCAGCGCGGTCTGTCGATGCTTCCCCATGGCAGTGCTGCAGCGCCTCAAGCTACCGACTGAAGGCGACATGCTCAGACATGGTAATTGAGAGGTAGAGGAGGAGGAGGAGAAGGGGGGGGGTGTTGGAGGAGGTGGCATAATAAGCCGTAGAAACATGATCGAGGTAGGACCCACAATCCTTGGTGTGGGTAGCACGTGAGCGGACCCAGAGTCAGACTCGGTCCCAACCTCCACCAAGTTAACCCAATGTGTTGTCAGGGAGATGTAGTGTCCCTGCTCGCCAGCACTTGTCCACGTGTCAGTGGTTAAGTGGACCTTCCCAGTAACCATGTTGGTGAGGGCACGGTTGATATTCCGTGACACGTGCTGATGTAGGGTTGGGACGGCACAGTGAGAAAAATAGTGGCGACTGGGGACCGAGTAGCGAGGGATGGCCACCGCCATGAGGTCGCAGAAAGCCTCTGTTTCTACCAGCCTATATGGCAGCATCGCCAGGCTCAGCAGTTTGGAGATATGTACGTTTAGCAATTGTGCATGCAGATGGGTGGCTGCATATTTGTGCTTGCGCTCTAATGGTTGTGTTATGGACAGCTGAACGCTGCGCTGGGACACATTGGTGGAGGCAGTGGAGGACCGAGCAGGTGAAGGGGGTGTGCAGGTCGAAAGACGCTCGTGCCTGCGTCCTGGGAGGAGGATTCCATCTCAGTGCCAGCATGGGACACAGGGAAAGAGGCAGTGGTGTGACCCACAGGCAGTGAGTGGCCTTCGTTCCACCTCGTTGGGTACTTAGCTATCATATGCCTGCGCATGCTGTTGGTGGTCAGGCTGGTAGTGGCTCCCCTGCTGATCTTGGTGCAGCACAGTTTGCACACCACTGTTCGTCGGTCATCCGCGCTCTCATTAAAAAACCTCCAGACCTTCGAACACCTAGCCCTCTGCACAGGAGCTGGCCACGAGGAGGTGCTGTGGGGAACAGTTGGGGGATTACTTGCTTTGGCCCTGCTTCTCCCTCTGGCCATCCCACTGTCTCTTCCAACCTGTTCTGGTGCTGCACTTGCCTCCCCCTCTGAAGTGCTGTCTTCAATAGGCTTACCAACCCAGGTCGGGTCAGTCAACTCATCATCCACCAGCTCTTCCTCTGAATCCTCAGTCTGCTCCTCCCTCAGGCTTACTGCCCTAACAAAAACCTCACTGACAGACAACTGTGTCTCATCATCATCATCATGAGCAAATACCTCTTGAGACACTACTTGGAAGTCCCCACCCTCATCACCCTGAGGCCTTAGTCAGACGGGCGTTTTTTCGCGCGATTTGCGGATCGCATGACGGATGCGCATCCGCAAATCGCGTGACCGGTGCGCGCAAGTCGCCCGCAAATCGCCCGAAAATCTGCTCCTAGCCGCGTTTCATTGGAAACGGGCCGGAGCTGTCCAGCGCATTGCATTCAATGGAGACGGCAATAGAGCCGCCTCCATTTAAAGCAATGCGCTGCGGGCGAGCCCGGGATGAATTGTCGGTAAGGGCTTGAATATATAAGCCCTTCCCTGCAATTCATCCTAAAATGTGTTAAAATAAAAAAAATTGTATACTCACCTTCTCCCGGCAGCCGGAGTTCTGCGCGGCCGTCCTGCAGTGGGTGTGAAGGGGGTGTGAGTCAGACCTGCCCCCTGATTGGCTCAGCGCTGAGCCAATCAGAGGCATGTCTCACTCACACCCATTCATGAATTCATGAATGGATGTGAGTCAGACCTGCCCCTGATTGGCTCAGCGCTGAGAGGCAGCAGTCACTCACCCATTCATGAATTCATGAATGGGTGTGTGAGTGAAACCGGCCTCTGATTGGTCAGGGCTGTGACCAATCAGAGGCAGATCATTCAGCAGGCGGGGATTTTAAAGCCCCGCCGGCTGAATAGTGCCGAGAAGCAGTTCAGGAGAACTGACAGCGGCCGCGGCTGGACTCCGGCTGCAGCGGAAAGGTGAGTATACAATTTTTTTTAATTTTAACACATTTTAGGATGAATTGCAGGGAAGGGCTTATATATTTAACCCCTTCCCGACAATTCACCCCGCGCACGCCGGCAGCCCATTGCTTTCAATGGAGCGGCTGTATTGCCGCTCCATTGAATTCAATGGGCAAACATCGTTCTTCTCTGCCACAGCTGTTACAGCTGTGGCAGAGAAGAATGATTTGTCTTCTATATGTTCTCAATGGGGTCGGCGCTGCTGCCGCCAGCCCCATTGAGCGCATATACAGAAGAGAACAGGAATCGCAGATCGCAGATAGGTGCGATCTGCGATTTTTTGTTCTATAATTTATCGGACGAGCGCATAAAAAGTGCTCATGTGTCCGATACCATTGCAAAGCAATGGTTTTATAAAATCGCCGGACGCATGCGCAAATCGCAGCTAAAAACGCCCGTCTGACTAAGGCCTGAGACTGTAAAAGGTCCAAATTTTGGCCATCAGTCGCAACAAACTCCTCAGGTGGCTCATAACCCATTGTTTGCGACTCAGGGAAGGGACCTGAGAACTGTTGCTGTGAGTATGCATGTTTTGAATCTCTCCTTTTCCTGGTGTGACCAGGCTAGGAGAAAGGAGGATCAGAATGAGGATTCACAGGTCCAGTGAGTCCCTTGGCTAACGTGAGTGGACTGCATGGAAGACTGGGTGGTGGATAAATTAATGGACGCGTTATCCGCTATCCACGTAATCACCTGATTGCATTGTTATGGGTTTAATAAGGGTGTACCACGCGGACCTGCAAACTGTGAGATGAAGCTAGAGAGCGTAGATACATGGTGTCCTACTTCTCCCTCAGCAGCAGACACTGTTTCACCCCACCCAGGACCTCGGCCTCTGCCCCACACCCTCATTTGGACGCCCATGTCCACATCCTCATCCTCGACTCTTACCCCTAGTGTTGATCATGCTGTATAACGCACTGCATCAAAATGCTATGCAAACTGTGAGGTATTTTGCGTATGTTTTAAGCCAAAAATAGACAGTGTAAAATGTGTACAGTCTTGTTATATAGTGCGGATCGAGAGGACACACACTGGGGTATTTTGCGTACACTATAGCAAAAAATAGACAGTGTAAAATGAGTACAGTCTTGTTACGTAGTGTGGATCGACAGGACACACACTTGGGCCTATTATGCAAATGCTTTCAGCCAAAAACAAATTTTAAAAAATGAAAAATGAGAGGAGTATTGTTAGTTCCTATATAGTCTGTGTACACCAGTAGCCGTATAATGTACAGAACCGGTAACAGTATGCAGTATACAGCCAGGAGGCTTGTGAATGCTTTGTGCGCACTACTGGTCCCAGGCAGCCAAACTGATGATTCACAAAAGTGCAGTTGTAGTCCTAAAAAGGACTGTTGGGTTCTTTGAATATGGATCCCTGCCTAAACGCTCCTTCTAACCTACACTAACGCTCTCCCTCATTCACAGCAGCTCTGTCCCTCAGCTAATCCAGCCTCCGTATGAGGCGAGCATCAGGTAACCTGAGTTTTTATGTTCCTAGGTCACCTGATCCGGCCAGCCATTCACTGCTATAGACGTGCACAGGGTTGGCACATCATAGCAGGAGGTGCCAAAGCCTTCTCTGCATACTCATTGGCTAAAAAAGCCGCAAAACATGTGGGGAGGAGAGGGTGAAATTTTCTCAAGCATCACGTGGTGCTCGCTCAAGTAGCGAGCACTTTCGAGTATGCTAATGCTCGAACGAGCATGCTCGCTCATCTCTAAGGATAACGCTTTCATGATCAAAGGTCTTCCATTCTCCAGGTTACATTTTGCCGTTCTGCTATCGCCACTTTCAAAAAATTATAGTTTTTTTTTCTATTTTTCCGATGACGTATTTATGTAAAGGCTTGTTTTTTTGTGAGAGGAGTTGTACTATATAATGTACCATATATTGTATAGGAAAACCTTTAAAAAATTTTTAAGTGGGGTGAATGGGAAAAAAATGCAGTTACACTATTTTGGGGGTTGTTTTTACAGTGTTCATGGGTCAGTAAAAATGATAGCTTTACTCTGTGGGTCAGATTATAACAAACAATATCAAATTGATACAGTTTTTAATGTAGTACTACTTAAAAAAAAGTACCTTTTTAAAAAAAATTGTGCTTTCTGTCACCATAGGGCTGTGTGAGGGGTCATTTGTTACAGGGCAACCTGCAGTTTTTATTAGTATCAGTTTGAGTACATATGACTTTTTGATCACTTTTTGATCACTTTTTTTTATTGGAAAAGGGTCGGTGATTCGGGGATTATTCCGATTGCCAGATTGGAGTCAGGAAAGAATATTTTTTTTAAATGGGGAGAATTGTCTTCTACCTCATGGTTTTTTTTTCTTTACTCCGGATCAACATGGGGGAGATAATAGGCAGAACTGGATGGACATGTTTCTTTTTTCAGCCTTACATACTATGCTATTATGCAACCCAGGTTACCAAAAAAAGCACAATTCTGGCATTGCGTAGCTTTATCTGCTGGCATTCATAGTGTGGGATTAGTAATGTAATATATTTTAGGGCTATAAATTACAGATGTAGCAATACCATCCCTTATTTTTTTGGTACTACAAATAGGATTTCTGAGGCATTGCTTTCCAATGCATTCATTCACATGGGCGGATATATGACGCGTAAAAACGTTGCACTGTAAAAAATGGAACATATACGACTGCAATACGGCAGCGGCAAATATATGGGGGGTAAAACGATAGTTCTGGTTCTATCTTTTGACCGATATACGCTGGTGGCCTCATAGACTCCAATGGGAGCTGGAAAAAAAGGGAGGGGGAGGCAGTTTAGCAGCATCCAACGCTGCACATAGCTTACAGGTACCTCTATTTAGGGATTCCAAGGCATCCTAAGGATTAATGCCAAGCGAGGAATTCCCAGGGTGTGTCGTATTTTTCGCTAAAAACGTCGCTCACTGTTGTGTGAACGGATGAGAAAACGCTAATTATCCCTGGCCATGAATGCAGAAAATCATCCATTCATGCGAATTTACGGCGTGGATGAAAGAACGTAAAAACTAGAGATGAGCGAGCACCAAAATGCTCGGGTGCTCGTTACTCGGGACGAAATTATCGCGATGCTCGAGGGTTCGTTTTGAGTAACGAACCCCATTGAAGTCAATGGGCGACCGGAGCATTTTTGTATATCGCCGATGCTCGCTAAGGTTTTCATGTGTGAAAATCTGGGCAATTCAAGAAAGTGATGGGAACGACACAGAAACGGATAGGGCAGGCGAGGGGCTACATGTTGGGCTGCATCTCAAGTTCACAGGTCCCACTATTAAGCCACAATACCGGCAAGAGTGGCCCCCCCCCCCCCCTCCCAACAACTTTTACTTCTGAAAAGCCATCATTAGCATGGCATACCTTTGCTAAGCACCACACTACCTCCAACAAAGCACAATCACTGCCTGCATGACACTCTGCTGCCACTTCTCCTGGGTTACATGCTGCCCAACCCCCCCCCCCCCCACGACCCAGTGTCCACAGCGCACACCAAAGTGTCCCTGCGCAGCCTTTAGCTGCCCTCATGCCACACCACCCTCATGTCTATGTATAAGTGCGTCTGCCACAGGAAAAGCAGGCACACACTGCAGAGGGTTGGCATGGCTAGGCAGCGACCCCCCCATAAAAGGGGCGGGCTGATAGTCCACAATGCTGTACAGAAGCAATGAGAAATCCAATCCTGTGCCACCTCCATCTGGAGCTGCACACGTGGGCATAGCAATGGGGAACCTATGTGCCACACACTATTCATTCTGTCAAGGTGTCTTCACGCCCCAGTCAGACCGCGGTTTTTTATAAATAGTCACAGGCAGGTACAACTCCGCAATAGGAATTCCGTGTGCACCTACAGCATGGGTGGGTGCCAGGAAGCCACCGGCGGTACATAGAAATATCCCATTGCATTGCCCAACACAGCTGAGGTAGTAATGTCGTGCTTAATGCAGGTGGGCTTCGGCCCACACTGCATGCCCCAGTCTGACTGGGGTTCTTTTCAAGTGTACAGATGTAGTAAAAACTCCGTGTGCACCTACAGCATGGGTGGCTCCCTGGAACCCACCGGCGGTACATAGAAATATCCCATTGCATTGCCCAACACAGCTGAGGTAGTAATGTCGTGCTTAATGCAGGTGGGCTAAAAATTTATTTGATTACACTGTAGGCGAGGGCCCACAAAAATTGCTGTATCAACAGTACTAATGTACCTGAAAAAAATTGGCCATGGCCAACCAAGAGGGCAGGTGAAACCCATTAATCGCTTTGGTTAATGTGGCTTAAGTGGTAACTAGGCCTGGAGGCAGCCCAGTTTAATGAAAAATTGGTTCAAGTTAAAGTTCCAACGCTTTTCAGAGCATTGAAACATCTAAAAATTGTTTAGAAAAATTATGAGTGAGCCTTGTGGCCCTAAGAAAAATTGCCCGTTCAGCGTGATTACGTGAGGTTTCAGGAGGAGGAGCAGGAGGAGGAGGAGGAATATTAGATACAGATTGATGAAGCAGAAATGTCCCCGTTTTGGATGGTGAGAGAGAACGTAGCTTCCATCCGCGGGTGCAGCCTACGTATTGCTTACGTATCGCTGCTGTCCGCTGGTGGAGAAGAGAAGTCTGGGGAAATCCAGGCTTTGTTCATCTTGATGAGTGTTAGCCTCTCGGCACTGTCGGTTGACAGGCGGGTACGCTTATCTGTGATGATTCCCCCAGCCGCACTAAACACCCTCTCCAACAAGACGCTAGCCGCAGGACAAGCAAGCACCTCCAGGGCATACAGCGCTAGTTCAGGCCACGTGTCCAGCTTCGACACCCAGTAGTTGTAGGGGGCAGAGGCGTCACCGAGGATGGTCGTGCGATTGGCTACGTACTCCCTCACCATCCTTTTACAGTGCTCCCGCCGACTCAGCCTTGACTGGGGAGCGGTGACACAGTCTTGCTGGGGAGCCATAAAGCTGGCCAGGCCCTTAAAGACTGTTGCACTGTCTGGGCTGTACATGCTGCTCGATCTACGCACCTCCCCTGCTACATGGCCCTCGGAACTGCGCCTTCTGCCACTAGCGCTGTCGGATGGGAATTTTACCATCAGCTTTTCCGCCAGGGTCCTGTGGTATAGCAACACTCTCAAACCCCTTTCCTCTTCGGGAATGAGACTGGGAAGGTTCTCCTTATAGCGTGGGTCGAGCAGTGTGTACACCCAGTAATCCGTAGTGGCCAGAATGCGTTGAATGCGAGGGTCACGAGAAAGGCATCCTAACATGAAGTCAGCCATGTGTGCCAGGGTACCTGTACGCAACACATGGCTGTCCGCACTAGGAAGATCACTTTCAGGATCCTCCTCCTCCTCCTCCTCCTCCTCCTCCTCCTCCTCAGGCCATACACGCTGAAATGATGACAGGCAACCAGCATGGGTACCGTCAGCAGTGGGCAAGCTGTCTCTTCCCCCTCCTCCTCATCCTCCTCCTCCTCCTCCTCCTCCTCCTGAACGCGCTGAGATATAGACAGGAGGGTGCTCTGACTATCCAGCGACATACTGTCTTCCCCCGGCTCTGTTTCCGAGCGCAAAGCGGCTGCCTTTATGGTTTGCAGGGAACTTCTCAAGATGCATAGCAGAGGAATGGTGACGCTAATGATTGCAGCATCGCCACTCACCACCTGGGTAGACTGATCAAAGTTTGGAAGGACCTGGCAGATGTCTGCCAACCAGGCCCACTCTTCTGAAAAGAATTGAGGAGGCTGACTCCCACTGCGCCGCCCATGTTGGAGTTGGTATTCCACTATAGCTCTACGCTGCTCATAGAGCCTAGCCAACATGTGGAGCGTAGAGTTCCACCGTGTGGGCACGTCGCACAGCAGTCGGTGCACTGGCAGATTAAACCGATGTTGCAGGGTGCGCAGGGTGGCAGCGTCCGTGTGGGACTTGCGGAAATGTGCGCAGAGCCGGCGCACCTTTACGAGCAGGTCTGACAAGCGTGGGTAGCTTTTCAGAAAGCGCTGAACCACCAAATTAAAGACGTGGGCCAGGCATGGCACGTGCGTGAGGCTGCCGAGCTGCAGAGCCGCCACCAGGTTACGGCCGTTGTCACACACGACCATGCCCGGTTGGAGGCTCAGCGGCGCAAGCCAACGGTCCGTCTGCTCTGTCAGACCCTGCAGCAGTTCGTGGGCCGTGTGCCTCCTATCTCCTAAGCTGAGTAGTTTCAGCACGGCCTGCTGACGCTTGCCCACCGCTGTGCTGCCACGCCGCGCGACACCGACTGCTGGCGACGTCCTGCTGCTGCTGACACATCTAGATTGCGAGACAGAGGTTGAGGAGGAGGAGGAGGGTGCTTTAGTGGAAGAAGCATACACCGCCGCAGATACCACCACCGAGCTGGGGCCCGCAATTCTGGGGGTGGGTAGGACGTGAGCGGTCCCAGGCTCTGACTCTGTCCCAGCCTCCACTAAATTCACCCAATGTGCCATCAGGGAGATGTAGTGGCCCTGCCCGCCTGTGCTTGTCCACGTGTCCGTAGTTAAGTGGACCTTGCCACTAACCGCATTGGTGAGGGCGCGTACAATGTTGCGGGAGACGTGGTCGTGCAGGGCTGGGACGGCACATCGGGAAAAGTAGTGGCGACTGGGAACTGAGTAGCGCGGGGCCGCCGCCGCCATCATAGCTTTGAAGGACTCCGTTTCCACAACCCTATACGGCAGCATCTCAAGGCTGATAAATTTGGCAATGTGGACGGTTAACGATTGAGCGTGCGGGTGCGTGGTGGCGTACTTGCGCTTGCGCTCCAACACTTGCGCTAGCGACGGCTGGACTGTGCGGTGCGAGACATTGGTGGATGGGGCCGAGGACAGCGGAGGTGAGGCTGTGGGTGCAGGCCATGAGACGGTTGTGCCTGTGTCCTGAGAGGGAGGTTGGATCTCAGTGGCAGGTTGGGGCACAGGGGGAGAGGCAGCAGTGCAAACCGGAGGCGGTGAACGGCCTTTGTCCCACCTTGTGGGGTGCTTGGCCATCATATGTCTGCGCATGCTGGTGGTGGTGAGGCTGTTGGTGGTGGCTCCCCGGCTGATCTTGGCGCGACAAAGGTTGCACACCACTGTTCGTCGGTCGTCAGGCGTCTCTGTGAAAAACTGCCAGACCTTAGAGCACCTTGGCCTCTGCAGGGTGGCATGGCGCGAGGGTGCGCTTTGGGAAACACTTGGTGGATTATTCGGTCTGGCCCTGCCTCTACCCCTGGACACCGCACTGCCTCTTGCAACCTGCCCTGCTGATGCCCTTGCCTCCCCCTCTGAAGACCTGTCCTGAGTAGGCGTTGCACACCAGGTGGGGTCAGTCACCTCATCGTCCTGCTGCTCTTCCTCCGAATCCTCTGTGCGCTGCTCCCTTGGACTTACTGCCCTTACTACTACCTCACTGCAAGACAACTGTGTCTCATCGTCATCGTCCTCCTCACCCACAGAAAGTTCTTGAGACAGTTGGCGGAAGTCCCCAGCCTCTTCCCCCGGACCCCGGGAACTTTCGAATGGTTGGGCATCAGTGACGATAAACTCCTCTGGTGGGAGAGGAACCGCTGCTACCCAATCTAAGCAGGGGCCCGAGAACAGTTCCTGGGAGTGTTCCCGCTCCTGAGCAGGTGTCATTGTAGTGGAGTGAGGAGGCTGGGAGGAAGGAGGAGCAGCAGACAGAGGATTCGGATTTGCAGCACTGGACGGCGCAGAACTGTGGGTGGATGATAGCTTGCTCGAAGCACTTTCTGCCATCCTGGACAGGACCTGCTCACACTGCTTATTTTCTAATAAAGGTCTCCCGCGTGGACCCATTAATTGGGCGATAATTGTGGGGACGCCAGAAACGTGCCTCTCTCCTAATCGCGCAGCATTCGGCTGCGACACACCTGGATCAGGAGCTCGGCCTGTGCCCACACCCTCACTTGGCCCTCCGCGTCCTCGGCCACGTCCACGTCCACGTCCTCTAGGCTTACCCCTACCCCTCAGCATGCTGTATTACCAGTGATTTGATTTCCCAGGCAGGAAATAAATTGGCGCAAGCCTGCAGGCCAAATATAATGTTTTCGCTTTTTTGCAAACGGAAGACCCCACTGCGTATATTCAATGAACAAGAAGTTTAATATCTGTGGTGTGGCCCTCAAAAAGTGTCACACAAGTATAGTGTAGCAGAGTTATTAACTCTAGCAGAGCAGGTATTTGCCAGTCAGGAAAGACAATGGCGCTAGGCTGCAGTAAAGCGTAGCTGGTTGCGTCAGATTTTTGTACGTTGTACACGCAGCACACACGTACACGGAGACCTTAGGACTGACACTGGCTGGCCAAATATAATTTTTTTCCTTTTTAGCAAAGGGAAGCACCCACTGCGTATATTCAATGAACAAGAAGTTTAATATCTGTGGTGTGGCCCTCAAAAAGTGTCACACAACTATAGTGTAGCAGAGTTATTAACTCTAGCAGAGCAGGTATTTGCCAGTCAGGATACACAATGGCGCTAGGCTGCAGTACAGCGTAGCTGGTTGCGTCTGATTTTTGTACGTTGTACACGCAGCACACACGTACACGCAGACCTTAGGACTGACACTGGCTGGCCAAATATAATTTTTTTCCTTTTTAGCAAAGGGAAGACCCCACTGCGTGTATTCAATGAATAATAAATGTCTTCTGGCCCTGCCTACACAATTCTATCCCTGTAGTATTAATGCCGGGTGCAATGCTCTGCACAGCCGGTTTTGAGAAAAAAAAAAAAAATGCAACACTGCTAACAGCAGCCTGGACAGTACTGCACACGGATAGAAGTGGCCCTAGAAAGGACCGTTGGGGTTCTTGAAGGCTACACTAACTCCTAACACTCTCCCTGCCTAACCCCCACTTCTGTCCCTATTGCCGGGCGCAATGCTCTGCAGATCCAATTTTGGACAAAAAAAAATAAAAATACTGTGCTAACACAGTACTGCACACTAGTAGATGTGGCCCTGAGAAGGGCCGTTGGGGTTCTTGAAGCCTACACTGACTCCTAACGCTCTCCCTACAGCAGCACCAGCACGATAGTACTTTCCCTCAGCTAACTCACAAGGCATGTGTGGCGAGCCGCGGGAGGGGCCGATTTTTATACTCGGGTGACATCTGATCGCCCCAGCCACTCACAGCAGGGGGGTGGTATAGGGCTTGAACGTCACAGGGGGAAGTTGTAATGCCTTCCCTGTCTTTCAATTGGCCAGAAAAGCGCGCTAACGTCTCAGAGAGGAAACTGAAAGTAACCGGAACACCGCGTGGTGCTCGTTACGAGTAACGAGCATCCCGAACACCCTAATATTCGCACGAATATCAAGCTCGGACGAGTACGTTCGCTCATCTCTGGTAAAAACGCATATGGTCATGTGAAAGAGCCCTGATACTTATCAGGCACCACCTTGATGTTATTTTCACTTACATATCAATCCCATAATGCATCAGCATGTCCTATCATTACATCCAGAGCTACAGCCTCTATCATCTCTGCAGGGGGGGAATATATGCATTTTAAGAAGTTCAATGGAGTGGCCCTTTTGGGGACATTTAAATGCTGTTATCAGATATGACTGCAACATTTAAAGGTCCTATTGTGGCTGCTGAGGGAGCCAATACTAGCTGTATATGGTGCTGGTTCAGCTCCCAAGCTCGTTGCATAGACAGCACATGTTGTGGTCATCCATATACGTCCTAACTGCACGTTCCATATGCAGTTAGGATGTATAAAGCCATTTGGCTGTTGGAAATGGGTTAAAACTGTAAGCAGTTTGCAGCGACAATGCTGATGACTCCCTTTTTCACAATTTCTCTTCTGTGCTTTTCATCTTTTTTTGCAGCTGTTCTACTGCAATTAATTGTAAGCAATTAACCTTACAATGCATTGCTGAGTCATAAAGAAGATAATAAATAATTACACTACAGTAAATAAGCTCTTTAGAAAAGAGTTGGGGTAACATCCAAGAAATTAAAACTATAAACTAATCAAAAAATGTCAACTCATCCTCATAGTAATCACTGGGACTTGAGGTTGTGGCAACTTATTCAATTTTTTTTCCATGGAGACTTCAGGTAACTTGAGGACTCGTTCACACCAGCGTGGTTCTCGCGCAGATTAGGCGCGTGAAAAGATTGGGTCTAATAGAACCAATGGTTTTCTATAGAAACGTTCATATGAAGGAATTTTAGATGCGCTAAAAGCTCACACCTAACAAAGATAGAACATGCGTGTGCAAAGCTCACATCTAAGGTCCGTGCTTCGAGAAGAGATAGGACATGACCTCTCTTTGGTGCGAGCTGCGCAGGAGTTTCCATGGACTCCTATGGGAGCTGGATAACACGCAACACGCACTTCCAATTGTGTGAATAGGCAATTTCACTGCTAATTAAGCTTGAGACCTAATAGCTGGAAATCGCCCGTTCACGCCACTTTCACCCGAGCGAGATGCACTTTTTTTGGGATGCTATTACAGAGTGAAAAGCACGCTTGTGTGAACAAGCCCTAATGTAAAGGGCTTGTGTGACATACATTGCAATCAAAATTATTCAACCTTTTTTTGCAAGCAGCCAGAGGAGAGGAAAGAAGAGGTGAGCCAGCGAGGGGCAGGGAAGGGAAAGGGGCCACGGCATGGCAGCCTCATTATATATGCGCCAGGGGCCATGCCGTCTGAACGGGTGCACAAATGTTAGCTTTGTGCGCCCATTCACAAGCTTTTACTCCCCGGATCGTAGTGTATATCAGCCGCCATGAAAACGGGAATAAAGCATTAGTTGTGTTGAGCTATTTAAATAGTTTTTTTTTTCAAACAGCTGAAAGGTTATACATTTCACAAATAAACCTAATTAGCAGGGGGCTTGAATAATTTTGATTACAACTGTATTTGTTTTAATAAATATTTGTATTTTGTATATAAAATATCAATTCTGGAACATCTTTTTCACTATTTTGCATCCTGAAAATGTAAAAATAAATTGTCAACTGACTTCTACATAGTCTGACAATGTCCAATCAGTGGTGATAGTGTCAGACTTGGTAATACCCAGCTGTCAATGTATTTATTAATGCAGGAGGGGAATTTCCACCTTTCAAGAAGGGGGCTTCTAGGTTTAGATCCCCCTCTTTTCCCAGTAAGGGCTCAGTCACACGGGCGCATCAGCGCCCCTGTTACTGCAGCCAGCAGACGGCCGTACCTGAAGATAGACGTCTCTCTGCAGTGCTGGGAAGAAGAACATGTGACTGGCTTCATTTTCTGTCATGTGTTCTTGCATCACCGCTGGAGAGAGACGGCTGTCTTTAGGTACGGACGTCTTCTAACTGTCAGTCACACGGGCGCATGGGTGCCGGTGTACGGGTGCCGATGCGCCCGTGTGACTGAGCCCTAAGTACCATCTTAGCATATAATGGTCAGATACTAATTCAGTGATAGTGAATACAGTGCAGTTACCTCCAGTGGTTATAGGTGACGACATATCTGATTAATATCATTCACTTTCAGTTTTTACCTCTATTTGCCGAGACTGCTATGGCAATTTTTTTCCAGCCTTCATTTGTCTCTGCGGAATTCGTAACGCAGACATTTTTGGCTCCATTCTTTCCCCCCACATCCCCACACCATTTACAAACCTCGATCCTTCTATCACCTTTAATAATGCCAACCAGCTATTACTTCTAATAAGTTATGTCACAGAAACTGCTCACTGCTCACACATACTGCTTCCCATCATTGCCTTCTTTTACATACAGTCTGCTGAAACCTCATTCTCTCCCCTGCCCCCTCATCTTACAGGATGCCCTTCCCACTTTCATTGCCACGCAGAATGCCCCATATGATTCTCCCCTTCCTCCCCATCAGACAAGATGTTCCTTATACTTCTCCCCCTTCCCCTTCATCACACATAATGGCCCTTATGATTCTCCCTCTGTCCTTCGTCACATATAGCAATAAGAAAGACTTCGGCAGCATCCAGGGTGCAAATTGATATCCAAAGTTTTGACAAAGGCCAACATGGCCGAAACATTGCCTGTTTTTCTGTGATGGGGGAATAAAACTTTGGATATCAATTTGCACCCTGGATGCTGCCGAAGTCTTTCTTATTGCTGCATGTGTTTTTGGTGATCAGGATTCAATCACCTGTCTCTTTGGCTACTGCATAATCTATGCCCAACCCCTGGAGGGATATACAATTTGTGCTGCTGGCGACCTGCTTTCTCTGTCCTTCGTCACATATGATGCCCCTAACAGTTTTCCCTCTCCCTCTGTCACACATGATGCCCCTTATAATTCTCCCTATGCGCCCCTGTGACATATGATGTTCCTTATAGTTCTCCCTCTGTCCTTTGTCACATATGGTGCCCCTAACAGTTCTCCCTCTGTCACACATGATGCCTCTTATGGTTCTCACTCTGCTCTCGGTCACACATGACATCCCTTATAGTTCTCCCTTTGTTTCTCTTTTACATGATACCCCTTTTAGTTTTCCTTCTAACCCCTGTCACACATGATGCCTCTTGATTTTTACCTCTACCCCCAGTCACACATGATACCCTTTTATTTCTCCTTCTGTCCCCCATCACACATGATGCTCTTTTATTTCTTCTTCTGCCACCTATCATACATGATGCCCCTTGTAGTTCTCCCTCTGCTCCCCTGTGACACATGATGTCCTTATATTTCGTTCTCTGTCCAGTGTCTGTGCTGCATAGAGGACCAAGGAGCAGCACTAAACTGTATGGTCAGACAGCCTTAGAATGTCAAGGGGGGCTTCTGAGCCCCTCCGGCTTAGGGGCCTGGTCTCCATTGCGGCCTCTGTGACTGCTATAGCTACACCAGTGATGAGAGGTCCTACCATTTTAAGGACTTAAGGATGTGGAAAAATCATATCTGAGAGATGTTCTTGAGTTCCAGGGGGCAGGATGTGGTGATGGCTTACATATATGATTTGAAGGACAGGGAAAATTTAATGTTAACTCTGAGAACGTAAACTTGTGGGACTAGGGAATGTGGGGAGCCATTACCTGTGCTTAAAAAGTCTGGTGGTGCTGTTGAGTAAGATGCCGAAAATTCATTTTTTTGTGTTGAGTTTTAGAGAACAAGAAAAGGATATAGTTGATAAATTCTGTATAGTAGAGGCAACATTGGGGCAAGATAGGTAGATTTAAATATCATCAACATAAAGGTCATACCGAAAACCATTGGATTCTGTGAGCTGTCCTAGACCAAAGGTATAAAAGGAGAAATGTAGGTGTCAGAGCAGAGTTTTGAGGCACAAACAGAGAGAGGGTGAGAGGAGAAGGTAGTGTATGAGCAGAAGACACTAAAAGTTCTGTCGGTGAGGTATGAAGAGATCCAGGAGATGGCGAGCTTCATCATGCCAAGGCAAGAGAGAGTTTGTAACAAGAGGGAGAGGTCAACTGTGTCAAAAGCAGAGAACAGGTCAAAAAGGGGAGCAAAGAGTATTTTTTGAGGCTTTTATTGTTGGCAGATCATTAATGACTTTGGTTAAGCTGATTTTTGTAGAGTGGTGGGGTTGGAAGCCAGATAGCTGGTCGAACAGTGAGTTGGATGAGAGGTGGGAGGACAGTTCAAGGTAGACATGCTGTTCAAGGAGTTTTGATACCAATGCGAATAGAGAGATAGGGCAATAGCTAGACAAAAAAGATGGGCTGAGGGATGGCTATGGATGCTTGTTTTATTGTATGGTAACAATGGGTCATATTGTATATATGTTTTGTACTTTATCTCTGTCTACATCGATCCCATCTATTTTTTTCTCTGTTCTGTCTGTACTCCGCTTATAATGAAGCCATACTTTTAAGGATGAATTAATTTAATCTAATAACTTTACTTCAATATTGGTCTAACATATTTTACTTCTGTTGGTGTTGTCGTTGTACGAATAGTAAATTGAAGAATTTGTGACATCTTTATTTTCTCTTTCATTATATAGTGTTTTGCTTACATGAATATAATGACTATTTCAGTATTGCAACTTTCACCTTACTGATGAAAAAACTCATCACATTTAATTATGATTCATCACAGAAAACACTCACTTTTTGAAATGATCACAAGAAGGAGCCATAAAGCTGCGACAGCAATGACAGAACAATGATGACTGGTTTGGGTTGTCATTTGCACTAACCAAGCCAATTTTCTGCTCTGTGGAGAGAGATGTGGATCCATTTATCAAGGGAAAGTGACATTAATTAGGGAGTATATGATTAATTGGGTTGTCGTGTGTATTTGCAGAAGAATTTGCTCCTAATTCATGTTAATACTTTATAACTGGATAATGACTCATCAATCCAAGCATATGGAAGAGTTTCATGTTAGATGAATTTCATCATGTTCTTTTCATATTGTACCATAATAACTAAGACTTGTGGTTATTGGTTTGTAATAATTGCATGTAAATCTCTGAGAGAAGCATTTAAGAGGGAGTGTGTTTATTTGTAAAATAAGTTATGATGTTTTCTTCCATCCAAACAATGCACATTAGTTCACATTGGAGCTTTACAAATCATCCGAGAGGTTAGTTATGGTGAAAAGTGTAGTTTTGGGCTCTACTAACTTCGTTGCCCTCCCTAAAAACAGCAACATGTCCACATCTAGAATCCAGCTGGATTCACAGAGTTCTGGGGCAGTTGCTTCATGTATTGTTTTTTAGAGGCAAGGTGCACCTATTCTGATGTCAGATGATGTCATCGGTGATGATCTGTGTTCTGTGAATGATCACTAAAATGTAAGGGGTACATTGTTTCTCTGAACGCCATGCTCCTTTGTCTTCTGGCTTTGCGTTCCTTTAAGTCATTCCATCTTCTGACTTGGAGATTTTCCCACAGTCCTCCGTCTCCATACTTGAAGAATTTCTTACCCCTTCATCTTCTCACTGGAGTCATACCTCTCTTTCGTCAGGACCAAATCACCAGCGAGTTCTGCCTCATAAAAGCCAAAATCTCGAAAATGATAATGGAGAGCCAAGACTTAGGCTTCATGGAGGAGGAAGAGAACGTCTACATCCTACTGGCGGAAGAGGAAGACACAGCGGTCATAGCAGCACAATATGTTAATGCCTGTCATGGATTGTGAGGAGCGTGATATAACATTTACGTTTATCCCCCTACATGATATTTCATGCACTCTATACCCTACCTTGGAAATGCCCCTACCCCCTAAATCCCCAGCCCATAACTGCTGACACCCCTCTGCCTATTTTCTAATTGCTTTGAATCTTGACTATATATAAACTGATTTTAGAGTTTTATTGCTGCCTGAGATCACAGCCACCTAATAATAAAAAATAATAAAGCTATAATCCTTGTCATGCAGTAAAGAGTCAGGGACTGCTGGTCCTCAGAGCCTGTCCAACTACTTTGGCCTAGAACTATACAATTAGGAGTAAAACAGGAACAGGCATAGTGATTTGAGTGTGTAGAGTAGAGACAGATGTTTAGAATGACACAAAAGATCAAATGACAAATTTTTCAAACATTTTATGCTTATATAATAGCCAGTGTGATAACTAGCAAACCTACTACCATGTTTCCCCCAAAATAACACAGGGTCTTATATTAATTTTTTGCCCCCAAAAGAGGTGATAGAGCTGGTTTTGGGTGATTGTCTTATTTTACTTATTCAGCAGGCTCGGTCCAGGTCCTTTCCACTGATTTCGAGAGCCCTGCCACGGTTACCACAGTCTTCAGCCAACCACACAGGATCACTTCCTGGTTATGGGATTCATAAATCCCACCTCCACAAAGCAATGGCTGTGATTGGTCCTTTGAGCTACATTGATTGGAAAGTGATCCTGTGTGGACAGCCGAGGATTGCTAGAAATGCATCAGGAAAGCGGTGGAAAGGACCTGGATTGAGCCTGTTGGGTAAGTGCCTCAGCTAACCCAGAAAAGCTCTGTAAAAATGCAGCAATTTGCGTTTTTATGACCCTTTTCACACACCCAATGCATTGATATTGACTTTCATTTTAAACTGTAACTAGGGCTCATTTTCAGGGTAGGGCTTATATTTCAAGCCTCCCCGAAAATCCTGAAAAATCATGCTAGGTCTTATTTTCGTTGCAACACGTTAACTCCTATATTTACCGGAAATTATGTTTTTGTACTGAAAAGTCACTTAAAAGTGCTAGCCATTAGAGGTCTCTCCTCTTCCTAACTTGCTGTCTGCTGTGAAGTGTGTTGTAGGAGACAAAAGAGCAGCAGAACAGGATGTAGAGGAGGGGTATAAGTCATTCTACTTATTGAACTCTTGAGGGGAGAAGGAGGGTAGGGAGGAGAGACACTCATACACAGACATGCTGCCGGAGTAAATAATGAGTTATCTGCTGCTATGTGTTCACATTTACACTGCTCAGTCCTGCTGTACATTGTCCTTCATGATAAGGTCTCTTAGTTGATGCTACAGTTAGAGACTAAAATCTGCAGTTCTTTGTGCAATCTATAGAATATGGCGCAGTAGCCAGGTTCCTCCCACCCTTTCTGAAAAGACTAAGATGTATAGTCTACAAAGGGGAAAGGGGAAGAAGAAATAAAAGAAAAGTCATCTGTAAATGTAAGTAAGCTTTAGAATGAAAGCAAGTGGTTGTCAATGTTAGGAACAGCCAAAAAAGATGTTTCTTGCATTATTCACTTGAAAACAGCTACATTAGTTTTGCATAAGCCTTCACTATGTAGTATTGTGCAGCCTGCAATAGTCTATGGATAATTCAATGCTTTAGAAAAGGAATCTATCCCAGAAGTGTTGTGTGTCTCACAGAAATAAAGGCTTCAGTGAAACAATCGGAACTGAGCTATTTTCAATGAATAATAAAAAACACATTCCCCTCCACGCTAAGCTCAGTGTGTATCTCTGTACTAATGTATACGGGCTGTTGCCTGCTGTACATAGTCGTGGCTCAAAAAAAAATTCTTTTTATAAGGTGATTTGGTTATATCTGAGTATATTTTATGCAGGCTTAGTATCTCAGTATATAAGAGATCTGTATACCGTTCTTGGGCCTCATTCTCTATTAGTCAAAACTATGACTCTTGTTTATTAGGCTCTTAATGCCACAGGATGTAACTTTATGTCCTGGCAGGGTGGTAGTTATCACAACAGGACAAAAACTCATATCCAGTGCAGAGGTGTAAATTGAGGCTCCTGGACCCCGATGCAAAATTTGTAACAGGGCCCCCAAATCTAATATTTTATTCATAGTACTGGGCTCCCTATATGGAGAAGAGAGGCCTTATGGGCCTCCTAAGGCTTCTGGGCCCGGGTGCAACCGCATCCCATGCATCCCCTATAGTTTACGTCCCTGGTCCTGTGGATAGGACGGGCTCAGAAGTGACTGACAGACGGCCTCCTGCCGCAACAGCGGGGATCAGTGAAGACACATGTAAAGGGTTCTGTAATGTCCTCTGCCTGCCGCTATGTAATTGTGGAGGACCGATGGGTTGCCATGGCAACCGGACACACATAAAAAAATAACCAAGAAAAATCCATTTTTTTGCACACTTTTTATTCTCTTTGAATAAACCTTCCCCCCACATATTTGGTATCATCATATACAAAATAAGCTGAATGATAATTTAAACACCCTATTTATCCTGCAAGGCAAAACCGTAAAACGAAAACAACTGAAAAAAGAGGCAAAATGCTTATTTTGTTCATCTTGCTTACCAAAAAGTTACATTAAAAGTGATTTAAAAAGTCGTATGTACCGCAAAAAGATACTGAAAAAACTACAGCTCGTCACACAAAAAATAAGCCTGCACAGAGCTATCTGCATGGAAAAATAAAAAAAGTTATGAGACTTTGAATGCTATGACATAAGAAAAAAACTTCCCAAAACAAGCATTTTTAAAAATTCTTTAAAAGTGGAAAAACCTGAAGAAAAAATTTTGGTATTGTCATAATCACACTAACTGACAGAAAAAAATCTTTCATGTAATTTATGTTGCATAATTAACACTGGCAAACTGCTAAAGTTTTACAATACATTACATGTACCCCAAAATGGTAACCAGTAAAAACTATAGTTTGCCACATGATAGATAAGCCTTCATATGGCGATGTTAACTGAAAAATAAAAAACGTTTCACTTTTGAAAAGTGGTGGTGAAAATCCTCCCAAAATTGTTGCTTAAGGGGGGGTTTTCCTTAAGGGGTTAAAAGTTCTGTACAACATAAATATTTACACACATGGACGTGGAACGAATGTCGGACAAACAATGCTGGACACTCGACCCTGTATGTCCTCGCTCCTGTGCTGTTTCACGGGAGCTAGTATTGCTGGCTCGCTCACAGAGCGGCGAGCAGGGGGGCAGAGCAGCTACAGGGGATTTAACTCCTCGCTCTCCCCACCCCTCTCCATTAACTTAACATAGCGGGCGTTCAGTACTGAACGGCCGCTATGTTAAGTCAATGGGGGAGAGTGGTAAGAGAGGGGTGGGGGAGTCAAATCTCCTGCAGCCTCCCCGCTGTGAGCCAGCGATACAAGCTCCCGTGCAGCAGGACAAGATGACGAGGGTGAATATGTGCAGGGACGAATTTCTTAGATGGGAATTCCTTTGTGGCTCTTGGAAGTGGTTCAATATGGCAATGTCTCTCTCAGGTCAGAGAAAGTTGTGCACCCCTGATCTAGATACTGCAAATCAGATGGAAACCTGTGATGGAATACAGGGATGGAGTGTGAAACGAAATATGAACAGGCCCTTAATATGACACGAGGATTCATCAAAAAGCCATTAATGAAGAATAAAAAATAATTCCTTTTGGATAGGAGTTATCTCTTTATTTCACAAAGTATGAGTCTAATTGATTTTTCATTATATTGAATATCAGAAGATTTCTTCTGAAAACTCAAATGATGGGATTAGTTGCAATTATATCGTCCCAAGGTATGACAGAATTCGTAAGTGTACATTGAAGATACCCCATTTTTAGAAAACAATTCTTCTATAGATTGGGATTAAAGGGAATTTATCACAAGGTTTATCCGATCTGAGGGCAATGACAAAGACCATGATTCCAAAGTTGGGCATACTTACCTACAGCTGAGGCAGCCACTAGTTAAAAATAAACTCTTACCTCTGAAGTTTGCTCAGAACCACAAGGGAGCCCTTCCTTGTAGCAGCTACTTCCCTTGGTCTCAGGGAGGGATGGACTTCCTCTCCTCCTCCCACTTTTTACTCTTTCACAGCTAGTTGTCCAGAATAGTGTTGCAAATACTACTGAGCCCCAGCTGCAGGTTCCTCCTATAGTGTTGCATACTCTTAGGAAGCACTTTATGGGGGATGTGCTGTCAACAATTCTAAATCTCTATGGGGAACCAAAAAAGCTTATGAATGATCCTTTGTCCTTTAATAGAGTCTGAATAAACATGTAAAGGCCAGAAAGATGAGCACCAATTTCACACATTGACCAGACCTCACCTCTTCAACTAGTCTGTCAAAGGATCCCCACCACAGGTGAATATAAGTCAAAACTCAATTTGATGTGTGGGACATTTTTGGTCATTGCTTGATCATATTTAAGAAATCTGCCATATCCAAACATAGATAAAGGCCAATTTTATGCCAATACAACGGTCTGCAGTTTCTGGGTATTGTATAGTAATAAATGGCATTGTTGACCACAACAACAATCTAACAAGATCAATTATGGATGACCAGTCATTGACTTCTCAGTTGCCCAAATTCATCAGTCTTCAACAGTCATACACATGACTGTTGAAGACTGATGTCAGGTGATACACAATGGCATCAAGGTCAGTCTCATAGACATAAATACAATCTACTTGATGGTGGTGGATGCCTTGATAGATCTTATTTCTATGTATACATTGAGCAATAGAGGAGAAAAGAAAGTCAACTCAAAAGCTATTTTGCATACTTTTTCCCAGAGAGCATTTCCTTAAAGACTCCCAACTGGCTGGATCTCCGAAAGAAGAATTAGTACCTCTGGTGCATGGCAAGAGCTGAGGAGCTGGAAGAATATGTAATGAAGATAAAGTCTGGTATGACATGAGAAGAAAACTTAACATTTTATTTGGCAACATATGATAAGATCCAAGATATCAGTAGAGGGGTATACAAATTCTCTTTTTCAGGACACGCGTGTTACTCAGTCATAGATCATATAATTTGACTGTACAATACTATCTACTCCACCCATTACCCAATCAAATAACAGGTCAAATGTTCTATATATACCCTGCCTGTGACAGATTCCTCAGATATGTCCATATATTATTTCTGTACTTGACCCCAACATCTAACAACCATCACCCACTTATCTAAATATTAGAAGGTAGGTAAACATGACATTTCTGCTAATCTGCTTTATTCCTAATAGAGGATTACCAAATGAAATCAAGGAAGGATGGAAACGTGAGCGGTGCATGACCAGCATTTATTCTTTGAAATCGTGAAAAAAGAGGTTGCAGGAGCACTGTGGTCTCAATCTCACCTCAAACGAAGGAGAAGAAAAGTACTTCTTGAGCAGAGATTTTCGACAGTATATCCTGCTGCGCTCTGCATTCTCCATCTCCGTTGAGGAGAAACTTAAAAGACATTGCTCAGTCTCCCATAGGAGATAAGATCTGCTGGGCTGCAGGAGAAAGGCTGTGATACTAACGAGCTGCCTAATTAACGGTGAGATAAAGAGAAGGAGATTTCAGGCCTTGCTGGAATTTTGTATCCAATTATTCTGTAGCCCGAAGAATTGCAAATAAAATCTTATTATTAGACTTGTTATGAGGAGCAGAGGCTGACTGGAGGGTTTCGTATGCCTCCAAGAAGTAGCTCTGTATGTAAATAAACCGTCATTCTGCAAGGATGCAAATAAGAAGTGTTGGTACTACTAAAGTGTAAATAGAAAAATAGATTTAGGGATGTGGAAAATGCAATTGACTTAATGCCGTGAATGATAGATTATTGCATTTAGACGCTTAAATTCTATAAACCAAACCAACAGAAAAAAAATCAATCTTACTGTTTTTACTCCACCGGGGTATGAGAGTTCACACAAATGGGCGGCTAGGATGCAGGCATAATGATCATAGTGAAGAAGAATTGGAGATCGATTTCGTAAATATTTGAGTATGTATAACAAATTGGCATTCACTGAGTTTTTTCCTGTGCTGCCAAGTTTCTAAATGATTGACCTGCTTAATGGGCCATTCGAATGCCTACTAGAAAAATACTAAGGATGGAGCAACCTACGGTGTGATGACTTCTATGGTCCTTAAAGGTTGTCTAGTTTAGTAAATAACATTTTGTGGCAATTCAAAAGATAAAACAAGCATATTAATATAAGTCATACTGTAGATTTTCCGTGTTTGATCACTCTGGGCTGCTTCAGAAAGGTTAGACAAACCTCTCCATACCTCTTCATTGGTTGCAGTGGTAAATTTTTCCTATTGCCTTCCAACTCACTGCCGTTGGGTGTAGGTATGCATCTTCACGTATAGATATATGGTATATACACAATTACTGTGGGTTACCCTTAACTACAGAGACACGATGATATACAACACTCTTTATGCAACAACATAGGTATACAAGATGAAGAACGTTACAGTATGTCATCATATAAATTAGCAATTACCGTATTTTTTGGACTATAAGACTAATTCTTTAGAAAGAAAAAATCTTGCTATAAGGTTCCTGTGTCTTATACTCCAGAGTCGATGGGGAGGTGGCAGTGCCAGACCCCCCTGACCACTACCTAATTGTATTTATAGAACACTTTGCCTGGCACAGGAACCAAGAACTGCAACCATAGGTTGCTTCTGACTGCTCAGATCTGTCATCTTACTCTATTGGCACTCTGTTTATTATAACACTACCCAAACTCCCTGTTGCTAGCAGCCACCAAAGAAGCATTTGATACCTCTGACGGCCTTTCCATGGAGAGCCCTTAGTGTACCATCTGATCCTCCTCCCTGGACTTCTCATTAGCAGGCCAGCTCTGCATGGCTGCCAGCACCATCCTGCCATGAATTCTCCTTGAATAGGAGTGAGTGGCCACCCAGGGTGCAGCTGTTTCAAATGGCTGTCTTATGGTAAGCCTCCTGCTCTCATGTGACCAGCATTGAATGACCCATTACCCCATAAGGTACTATGGAGCAATATTCAGACAGCATAGGCCCCCAGGTCCCCCCACCCCACTTGTCTACCAAGGAGGTCAGCCTGAACTGAAGATATGAGTATGAGTTTCCAGAGTATTCATAACTTTTTAGATTTATCATTAGCAGACCTCCCCATAAGATGCTTTTTTGTCGCCAGTAACATATATAATAATTCACCATTCTAACTTCTCCATTTGAAGTGTCCTGTCCTTAAGAACCCTATCAAAACCCACTGCCTGCCATTGCATGGGACAAATTGTGACCATGAGATAACAGTTAGTGGCGTTAATCCCTCGACTTCTTTAAACCACCAAGGAAAATTTAATTAGCATGAAATATTTTTTCCTGTTTTCTGTAAAATATGAGTACGTCCCGAAGTCAGGTGCATCGTAGAATGCGAAAAATACAGTAGATATTGAAGATTTGAAGATGGCCTACTTTACATTAAGGACCAAACGTTTCTGCACTGACATATCAGTTAGAAGTATATTTTTTTAGACAACTATCATCTAGTATTCTGGAAAAGTCATACACTATTGGATTGCTGAAACAGTGCTGTTTCAGTCACATGCCGGATGCATTAATATGCAAGGAGAAGTCAACAGCATTAAACAGTAGTAAACACAGGCCTATTAAGATCCCGGGCCCTCTTACATATGATGGAACCAAGCTGGCCAATAGGGCCACTTCTCTTCATGCCCCTCCGAGGGCTATAGACTTGCACAGGAAATCCTCAGGTTGCATCCTCCGAGTCATCCCTGATAGCAAGCTCTGACGACTGGCAGATGATATTTCCTAAATGAGGCACCAAACTTGATAAAGTATGATCATACAAATCTAATGCCATGGCAGGTAGAGTTCATACAATGTGATAAGGCAAAAGCAAGTCAGAGCAGGCAGCGATTTAAAAGCTAAGTGTCTGGAAGCAGTTTGGATCATATCTTAAAAAAACGAACTATAAACAGCTTCATAAATGGACAGGATCCAAGGAACCTTGCTGATCGAGCAGGGCGTGATCATTCTGAACAGGTTTAAATAATCAGAGGCGATCACCCCCAGGCTGGGCACTGACCAGCTGGAAGAGGCCAATCCTTTTAAGATGAAGAAGAGCCTAAATGTGTTCCTGATTATATCAGAGACAAGGAGAGGGTCATCAACCACACAGGTTTGCTTTATGGCGGGGTTCCTGATAAAATACTGAATACAGGAAAATTAAAGAAAAATTGATATCTGTAAATAACTCTTTTAAGGCCGGCTGCACACGGCCGTGACGGGCTCCGCCGTGGAATTCCGCGGCGGAGCCCGTCACAGCGCCCCACAGAGACCCCATACTTACCTGCGGATCCGGCGTCCTGGGTCCCGCATGACACTTCAACGTGACGCGCCGCAGTGTCATGCGACACGCTGCCCACGTCACATGACACGCCCACAGCGTCACATGACGCGGCGGCGGTAGGCAGAGAGGTGATTTCACGCTATCTTCCGCTGTGCTACGTGAGCGGACGGCTTCCATTGACTGCAATGGAAGCCGGCCGTGCGTACACCCGCGGCAAATAGAGCATGCCGCGGGTGAGGACGGGAGATTTCACGGTGCGGAATTCCGTGTTTGAATTCCGCACCGTGAGCCCCGTGCTATTAGGTTCAATAGAACCTAATAGCTGCGGGCAATGCAGCAGATTTCTGCCCCGTATTACGCGGTGGAAATCCGTCCGTGGGAAGAAGGCCTAATTATTGATTTTTTAAGGCATTATATAGATATACAGAGGAGAAATAACATACTCTCAATGACAAAAAACATAATGCACCCAGATACAAACGTCAGATTGCTGCAAACCTCTTCATACGGTTATGCCTCAGTGCGATACGCTGCGCAATTCAGTGAAAAAAAGAACATATCTGGAAGTCATTAGGCTAAATAGCCATTTAAATCAAGGCATGTTGATCTGTCATGCACAAAAGAATATGTCCTGCATGCCCAAAAAAGTACAGTAAAATACGCTGATAAGCGCAAAAAACAGTGCAAAAACGTTGCACTGAGGTGTGCGCAAAAACGCATATGCCCATGTGGAGGTGCCTAAATTTGCTTAATTATCGTTCATTTCATGAAAGCATGAAAATCATTGTTGGCTCATTCGCTAATCATTCAGTTTGAATACCGATAGTTCAATCATTCTCATTCACTGGTGCAGTGAATGTGAAGGACTGAACACGTTAGTGAGTGAATGATTTATCTGCCTGTATTGGCAGGCTGCACGAGTGAACTCTGCCATCGTTTGCTCGTTTGAATGACAAATCATTACGTGTAAAAGAATGCTGAGGCCACCTACACACGGGCGAACGTGATATCGAGCCGAGAAACTCAGACCAATATTGCACTTGCCACCGTGGGTTTTCATGGTGGTGCGAGGCATTTTTATGACCAAAGCGCCTCCCATCACTTCAGTAAAGTAGTGATCCTCCGGCATGGTTTTCAGCCTCGTCGGAGCATCGGCAAGTGTTTCCCATTGTTTTCAATGGGAAACCTCACATCACACTCACGTGCACATCGCACGCCGTGCCATGCGTTTTACTGTCCCTTTAAAAACAATGGGCAATGGGTTCTGAGGAATACAAAATGATGGGACATGCAGCCATTTTGTCATGTATATTACTCCATTCAAAAGAATGGGGTTCATATCTGTGTGAGATTTGTGCGTCTCGCAACACACAAATCATGCGCAAGATTGTTGGCCGTGTAAAACCGGCCTAAGTAGAGATTTTTCTGATTATCTTGGATTTAGCTGTTTCATAGGTCTCAACTAGAGATGAGCGAGTATACTCGCTAAAGGCAATTGCTCGAGCTCCCCCGCTCGAGACTGAAGGTTCGGGTGCCGGCGTGGGGGAGCGGTGAGTAGCGGCTGTCAGCAGGAGGGAGGGGGGGGGGGGGGAGAGAGAGGGAGAGAGAGATCTCCCCTCTGTTCCACCCCGCTCTCCCCTGCAGCTCCGTGCCCGCTGCCGGCACCCGAACCTGCAGTCTCGAGCGGAGGAGATACTCGCTAAAGGCAATGCTTGCTCGAGCAATTGCCTTTAGCGAGTATACTCGCTCATCTTTAGTCTCAACTAATATTAACCTTCATGTTGTCTTCTATTGACTATTGTGAATTTGCCTCAACAGATTTTGCATTTTACCTTACTATTTCACCTCACCATCTCCTTTACCCTTTTTCTTGCTTTTTGTATTCTGTATTATGCCATCTCCCTTTTTATACATCCATTATTTAATACGCTTTTTTTCCGCTCTGCTGTAGCTTGTTTCATGTCAAGTTGGGATTCCTTTTGAAAAACATCAGTAAAGAATTTGGAAAAGAAATCCTACCCAATATTGATGCTGAGATGACTCTGTTGAGTGAGACCCAGTCTAAGTAGCAAAGCTGAGAATGGAGCTTCAGAAAATAGGAAATAACTAGTGTATGTAATCTATCCTTACTAGAGTTGAGCGAATGTACTCTTCTGAGCTTGATGCTCATTCAAGTATTAGCATACTCGATGGTGCTCGCTACTCAAGTGAGCATAACGCCGCATTCGACCCCGCCCCAGTTTTGGCCCCTCCCCGCTGCGATGATGCGCACGTCAGCGGCAATTTTTTTGACTGGCTGGGCGGAGGAGAGAGAGAGAGAGAAAACACCAACACAGAAAAAAAAAAGCTCGGCAACCGGCGGGTCCCATACAAAAATGCTCGAGTCTCTCATTGAAGTCAATAGAGTTCGTTACTCAAATAGAGCTCTTGAATTTTACGAAAAGCTCGACTCCAATAACGAGGACCCGAGCATTTGGGTATTCGCTCATCTCTAATCTTTACCCGTTTAGCCAGGACTCACTCTTGGACACTTTATGGACGCGCCCTCTCCACATGGTTCTGTTTTGTACTGCTTCCTTCCATTTGATCATTTGTATGTTGGTGTCAGCTTTGATAGTATCAAGCCAGTGCATTCTTTGGTAGCCAGGTCTTCTTTTGCTGCTGACCACTCCAAGCATTATCAATATTTCTAATGAATTAGCTTGCATTTTTTGACCGGAGTATGAGAGTTTCTATTTTGTAATTTTGCCCTCCAAATCTTTGTTTGTGATCTTGGTTGGCCAAGAAATTTGTAGGAGTTTCCTCCAGGCACAAATCTTCCTCTGATCCATTTTCTTCAGTGTCCAAGTTTTGCAGCCAGAGCCATAAGTTGCAATTGAAAAAAATAATTACGTTGACTATCCGGTATTTTATTGCAATACTTATGTCTTAGTTTTTCCAGATCTTATCCATACTTAACATTGCGCTATGACCTAGTGTGATTTGTTGTTTTGTTTTGGTTCCTACTTCTTCATTGCGGTCGATTTTTGGTCCGAGCAAGATGAAGTCTTGAACTGCTTTGATGTCTTCATTGTTGATTTTGTTTTTGTTCTGTACCGTTACTGGCGCCTGTCATGATTCCCAATGATGATTAGTCTGTTTAAACAGGCCGCAAGAGTGCAAATGAGCTAGTAATGAAATTCCCAGCTAGTTTGCTTGGACAAATGAGAATTGTGAGGTTCTCGTTTAGTGTAAAAAGGCCATTAGTATCAGTTGTTCAAGATCCTCTTGACTTTCTGCCAGCAAGGTTCTAACATCTCCATATCTGTGATTGTTGATGTTTCTCCCACTGACCTTAACACTGATGTTAAATTCATCTAAATTGCATTCAAGATCAGCTCTGCATACAAGTTGAACAATGCTGGGTATAGGATGGAGCCTTGGTGTATGCCTTTCCCCATTCTGAACCATTCTGTGTTATCATTGGAGTTTCTGATCATAGCCTCTTAGTTTGCACATAACGACTATATGAGTTGTCCCAGATGTTCCAGATTCGTATTTGTCCCATTAGTGTGTGTAAATGATTAACTAGTTTGAACATTAGAATGTCCGTTCAAAGATTCATTTTTTGATTTTACAATAGCTTTAGTAGGGGAAACAGACATAGAATGTGTAAGCATGAGGATACCGATTAGACTGAACATGGATGTTATGGTGTGCCATCCATACCAGGTAGTGGTGCAGGGTGACCTTATTACATTAAGCTGGTCCACATGGCTATGCCTTGAGATCTGCTAGCACTGCAAAAGGTTCCTTAAATATTGTCTGTTGAGGATTTCTCACTGGGGTCATCCTCCCCATTCTACTGTAATATCTCCTATGGTGAATGGACTGATTTTTTGACAGGGAAGTGTGTCCGCTGGTTGGCCAATCAGCCATGGTGTGAGTATACACCATTTAACTGGGTCACTCCCATACCTGTGTGTGGTTCAGTTTGGCATCTTTTGGGGTGTGCATGCATGTTTTGTGTGCTGTATGGTAGGTTTCCATGTTGGTCTATGTCCTGTCATGTATGGTGTTGTTGGTATGCCCACCATCCGTAGGCATGCGGATGCCTAAATCTTTTCCATGCTGACTCCTAGTCTGGTCTGAATATATCCCTTTCTCCTGTCGGTGTGTGGACATCTGAATCCCCTTTGTCTGGAGGTGTGCAGATGCCTGGTCTGGTCTGAATACACCTCTCCTGTCTGTTGATGTGCAGATGCCGGAATCTATGTCCTGTTGGCTGGTTGTATGAAGTAGTATTGTTTTGGTGTTATGCGTTATCCCATCTGGGGTGCATGATGTGTGTACGTGGACATCTCTGTGTTGACCATGCCCTCTCCCGTTAAGCCACACCCACTTTACGGAAATATGAGAAAAGGTCTGTGAGGCTTAAGACAAAATGTGCCATTTTTTTAACGCCAGAATTCTGGTGCAAAACCTTTCATGAATTTCATCCATTGATTTTATTTCAGTTTTCGATATCTGAACCGGGGGAGATGTGCTAATATTAAACAAATACAGCTTTATTGTAAGTGCTTCATACATAATGATATCCGTCGAGCTCCACCATTTACATTAACATAGTGGTGATGGACAATTTGTAGAAGTGCAATTTACTTGTTTTTTTAAAAGGTTTGCAGATACTCCCTTCATCGCATACTGTTGGAACAGTTTATACAAATCACTTAACCAAAGAGAATTACCCAAACCTAAAAAATGTAGAAAAAAAAATTCCACTTTATTTTCCAATTTTCCTTTTCCTGCTTCTGCACTGCCCTAAATAGAATGAGCTCTGTTTAATCTCCTTTGTGTTATATGAGCACAGCGGGGTTTAATTTTGAACTTGGTGCTGCTTCTGGTGTGTGAAATCTGCTTATTCCCTTTCATGACTAAAATGATGTTTTCTTCATCTCCGCTAACAAATGTTTTCACAAAAGGCACGCCACCCGTGTTCTTATCCTAGTTACTGTATATGACCATACTGGACATATGAGATTACTGCAAATAGCCGTATAGGATTTGCAGATGCATCGCTGTCAGAGCAGTTAACACAAACTCTTAAATAGTTGTATTAACATACATTAAAATGGGTTGTCTGAGTTGTGGCTTATCTGTAAAACTCCTTCTGCATGCACTAAAACAGTGATATACTCAATTCTCCTCGCTCCTGCTGTATTCTGCGCCCATGCTCAGTCCTCTACGCCTGAATTTGTTTGCAGACTGCAGTCCTGCCGAGTTTACGAGACGTCTCAGGGGCTGCAGCCAGTAATAGAAGTCAGGGATTGAGCGCTGAGCTCTGTTATTGGCTGCAATGTCTGTGACTTCCATGGGGAAAGCCTGTAAATGTGATGTCAGAGGAAAGACCGGGAGCAGCCCCGCAGGACACGGGGAGCAGGGAGAGGTGAGTATATCACTGTTTGCTATTTTAGTGCAGAAGGAGTTTTACAGATAAGCTATAACTCGGACAACCCCTTTAAAATAAATGTTATCTTATGCTATGTGGCAACTTTGGAGTCCTTGAAGAGAAGCGACCCAACATAAAGTGGCTGCATTTTTGATTACTAGATGATGAGAAATTCTACAGAGCTGCCCTCTCCATTGGTCTTAGGAAATAAGGGTGTAGAGATCAAACTGAGCTCCCTATTATAGTGACAGATTTTGCCAGTCAGGCCAGAAGGGCCCAGTGTTTGTTTCCATTTTTACTCACTTTTCATGACCCTTGGGTTAAATTGGCATGCTTTTGTTTGCCAACAAGGTGGTTTCCCTATAGAGGGGAATCCTGCAGAGGTACTCGTCCCCAAATAGTAAAGGGGATGTACCTGTGGCTAGCCTTAGCTATGTGCGACCTGTGTGGTCACAGAGGGTGCAAGGAGGAAGGGTGTGGAAGAGTGGGGCAGTCATAGGGCATCCAGGGCTAGTGGGTCAAACACAGCAGTCAGACCCCCCAATTTTATGTCTTTTTTTAAGTGTATGTAATTTAAAAAAAAAAGTACATACTCACCTCTTCTGTTGCTCCCCGGCTGCTTTAGTTGACACCACTATTCCCTGCTGATGTCCAGGTTGTGCGATCATATGACAAATACACGTGATTGCTGTGAACATTGTGCAGCCTTACTGACACTAAGACTGGGGATTGACCTCGGCGATCATTTGTGTTTGCAAAGTCTGGAAGTCAGCCCGAGACAATGGCGCTGAATGGCCAAGGAGTGACAAAGGAGGTGAGAATGCCGCACGGAAGAGGATGGCAGAGGGAAAGGACTCATTCTGTACTCCACCATGATGTAATCATGGCAGAATGTAATGGGGCGACAATGCAGAAACAATACACTGCAATAAGTAAGTATTGCAGTGTATTGTACAATAGATGGCTTGTTTTAGGAGCCTTGTGGGATTAAAGAAAATATTGATACAATTTGTATAAAGTATTTAAAAATTATATTTAACATATAAATAGTTCAAAGATCACCCCTTTTAACCCCTTCACGACCAATGACGTACCGGTACGTCATGGAGCATCGGGGTATGTATGAAGAGAGGTTGCGTGGCAACCTCTCTTCATACAGTGCGGGCGTCAGCTGTTTATAACAGTTTATAACAGCTGACACCCGCGGGGGCATTTAAATCCCGCACGCCCCCCCCGCGGTGAGATCGGGGGAGCCGTGCAGGTGTCATGGCAGCTGGGGGCCTAATGAAAGGCCCCATGGCTGCCTTAACAGACTGCCTATCAAGCCATCCCCGTGGGGTGTAAGTAATGTAAAAAAAAAATCAATAAAGTTTTTTTTAATTGAAAAAAAAAAGTTGTAAAAGTTTAAATCACCCCCTTTTGCCATATCTATTATTAAAAAATCTAAATAATAAATTAAAAATATGCATTTGGTATTGCCACGTCCGTAAAAGTCCGAACTATCAAAGTAGTGCATTATTTTTCCCGCACGGTGAACGTCGTCCGAAAAAAAATAAATAAAGAACCCCAGAAATGCATTTTTTTAGTTACCCTGTCTCCCAGAAAAAACGCAATAAAAAGCGATCAAAAAGTCATATGTATTCCAAATTGGCACTATCAGAAACTACAGGACATCCCGCAAAAAATGAGCCCTTGCTGAACTATGTCGACGGAAAAATAAAAAAGTTATCGCGCTCACAAAATGACGGCAGGAAATAATTGAAAAAAATTTAATGTCTTTGAAAAAAAAAGAGGAGTATAGTAAAAAAAAAACTATACAAGTTTGGTATCGTAGTAATCGTACCGACCCATAGAATAAAGTTATCATGTTGTTTTTGTTGCCGTTTGTGCGCCGTAGAAGCAAGACTCACTAAAAATGGTGAAATGTCGTTGTTTTTTCATTTTACTCCACTTAGAATTTTTTAAAAGTTTTTCAGTACATTATATGGGACTTTAAATAGCACCATTGAAAAATACAACTCGTCCTGCAAAAAACAAGCCCTCATACAGTGACGTCGATGGATAAATAAAGGAGTTACGATTTTTTTAAAGGGGGGAGGAAAAAACGAAAATGGAAAAAGAAAAAGGGCCGCGTCATTAAGGGGTTAAACACTAAGCAGAATTGCTCCTAATGCTTCAGAAAAAAAATCAATAACACAGACCTGACAGCATCCCAGGTAAAGTAGAAAAACAGCCTTTGTTCTATATGTTACGCAATGTTTCGACCAACAGGTCTTTGTCAAGCATAAGAAAATATTGAAGGAGCCCCGAGCACCCATATCTGGAATGTTTAAGACTCCCACAGAGTCACCGATGTTTTTTGTTTACTTTGCCTCCTAAAAAAGGATTAGAAAAAGGTCATAAAACACTACATAAATCATAGTTTGCCCACAAAAAGCAAGCCCTGGCACAGCTTTGTCAATGGAAAAAAAAAGTTATGGGTCTCAGAATTTGGTGACACAAAGCACTTTTTTATTAATAAAATGTTTTTTATTTTTTAAAAGTAGTAAAACATAACAAAAACTATAGATTAATATTATGGTAATTGCACTAACCTGCAAAATAAAGTTCATGTGTTCTTTTTTTACCACACAATGAATGCTGTAAAAATGTAATGCAAAAAGCAATGCCAACACTACATACCACTGAAAAATAAAGTGGGGGCAGCAAAGGACAATTCCGCACAGGGCACTATACAGCCTAAGGGCTCTTTCCCACGAGCGCAGAAACTGCAACGGCCTAAATGGGTATTTTTCAGCGATCACGGCCAGCGTTTTCTCGTCAATTCACACGACCGCGAGCGTCATTTTTAGTGAAAAAATATGCCAAACCCCGGAAATCCCTCGCTCTCCCGAAATCCTCGGGATGCCTTCCAGTGCCTATATAGAGGCACCTGTAAGCATTTCACAGCGTTGGACACTGCAAAAATGACTCCCCCTCCCTTCCCTTTCCCTGCTCCCATAGGAGTCTATGGGACCCGCCGGCGTATATTGGCCAAAACATAGTTCTAGAACTATGTTTTGGCTGAGTGTTTATGCCCCGGCCACGTATATGCTCTATTTTTCACGCTGCCGGCATATTTGCTTGCCGTATATTCGCCTGTGTGACCGGCTGCATTGGAAACCAATGCTTCACATTGGTACCGTATATGTGCCCGGGCGTGAAAAAGCGGCGTATATGCGCTCGTGGGAATAAAGCCTAAGGCTGGCCCTAGCAATGCATCTGCATGGGTTGTGTTTAGAGTACCTACTCTAGGTGGTCAAAGGGTGTGGTGGTGTTAACTTGCACTAGCAGTGACCCCCATTTTCATCTTTGCTATGGACCCGCCCCCCTTTACTTTTGCATATGTCCCCAATGAATAGATAAAGTCAATCAGATTTATAGGGAATGAAAAGGATTTATTTCCACTTTTTGATCCTTTTCCTACCAGCTGACACTTTCAAAGGTGGGAGAAGAGTTTATGTAAGAAATGTTCTTCTGAGACTCAATGTGCTGCTAAAAGTAGGATGATGCTGAAAGAATGAAAGAAGAAAGAAGAACAGTAGGTAGAAATAAGCGACATTGTGAAAAGGTTAAATCTTACCTGTCACTAGTAGAGAATTGCACACAGCACAGGTAACTGCTTTCTATAAGATTAGTACCTGGAGTATATGGGCATAGGGAATCCATGCAGCTCTGTATTATTAGCCCTATTTTCCTCTTATCCTTTTTGCTTCCTCTTTCCAGTGAGTCTGTGGGAGTGGATGGAAACAGACGGGTGTATTATACAATCCATTTATCATCCCTTTTTGAAGAAGGATTTTCTTTTTATATGTTTAGCCTTCAAGGCAACTCACAAAGAACAGGATGTTTTAAATATGAATAGCTAAAAACGGAAAGATAAAAAGATTAAAATGGTTTGAAACTTGTAAATTTATGCTAAATGGCCATTCTAAATAATGCATTAAAAAAAAGACAATGCCGTTTTTAATCTTCCTTGTTTACCTTCTTCATACATTTGTATATGATATAATCTCTTCCGTAAAAGCATCTTTTATAAAAGGAAAATGTAAGCCATTCTTATAAATATCCTTGGAAGAAATATTGGCCTAATACAGTCTGCAGAATGTTAGAGGTTCTGCACTTTCATTTTCGGAGTGCTTCTGCATTTGTGGCTCCTTCTGGCAGCTGAAGATGGACCCATATAAGCAGGTGTCACCTGTATATCCAACTTCATAGATGCTGTGGGCAATAGCAACCGCAGCATCTAGGTGGTTAGACATGGCGGGAATCCCTCTGTTATTCCCAAATGCACCTTTATAATGTGATCTTGAAGTTCTGATGGGTTTGCATGGTAGCCATGACCTAATGAAGGTCTGCCATCTTTGCACCAGATTTGCTGCAGAAAAGCCACATGGAACCCCACACTGGAAGATCTGTAGCCAACTGTGCATATTTTGGCATTCATTTTTTTGGAATATTTTCCTATGGAAAACAGCTGGGCATCTTAAATAGCAGAAAATAACAGCAATTAACATTATACTCTCCTGGCACTCACATGGCAACACTTGACTCACTTTATTTTTCTTCTCCATTCAGCCTAGGCCACGATGGCAATTTCTCCCAAAGACTGCAGAGTTTCCTGCTGAAACATTTTTGGCCCAATTGATTCAAAATCCCAGATTAGATGCCACAATTAATATAGACCCTGTATCCAAACCACAAATTAATACAGATCCCTCTTCCGGTCCCAAACTTAATACAGAGCCTTTATTTAGCCCCAAATTGAAACACAGACTCAGATCTGACTCCATAATTAAAATAGTTCCCCAGATCAGATTCCATATTTAAAACAGACTCCAGATCAGACCCCATAAATAATAGACATCCCAGATCAGACTCCATAATTAATAAAACCCCAAGGCCAGATCAGACCCCATAATTAAAAGAAGCTACAGATCCATAGTAAATATAGCCCCAGCCCTCTTTGAGACCCCAGACAAGACCATAAAAAAATTACTTACTCCTCACTTTTTCTGTCCATGTGCCACTACCACCAGTCTGTAAATGCTTTGCGTGCTGATGCTGCTTCAGTCCTCTGGGTCCTATAGTGCGCCACATCCTGACATCGACATACTCTATGTCTTGACATATGCGGTGTCAGAGCTCAGTGCAACGCTCGCACCAGGAACAGAGGAATACCAGCTGAGAACCAGGAGCAGTGAGCTATGTAAATCATACTCATCAATCCTTGGGACTACTGTAACAATGAGCACTTCCAGAACTGTTGGAAGTGCTCATTATATAGAATGTTAATTGTTACATAAATGTTACCAATAAAATTGCACCCATCGCTGACCAGTGGTGAGGGAGTGCCCTAGGCGGTTGCCTATCCTTGCCTACCCCTAGTCCCGGGTCTGCGCTGCGTCCTTAAGGGGTTAAAGAATTTAGCCATTTCAATGGCTGTGAGCATCAACGCGTACTTTCTTGCACACACAATTGCGCATGACTTGTGTGCGTGAAAAGTAAAAACCGCAGTTGCTCGCGTAAATATGCAACTTTCATTCCACGAAAACGCAGCAAAAAAGCGCGTGCAAATACGCTTATGCTGGTGTGAAGGGGCCCTAATATTTAATGACTATTATTGATCAGTCATATTGAAACAGACCACTTGCAAAGTCCTAGGGTGAAGAAATAGAATATAAAATAGGCTTTTATAGTAATATACAGGGGTTTAGCAAAATAATAGGAACACCTAGATAAGGATTAGCAATCCTAGCTGTTGCCATTATTTTGAAATCCCCTGTATTTTGATTTGCTAATAAGTTCCTCAACCAGTAACTCAATTTCTGTAACTTTCTTCTTTTGCATGAACATTTATTTTAGCAATCATGTAATACCTTATGAGAGTTACTATTTGCATAACCCTTTCATTTTCACCCAGAAATGCTGGACAGGTTGACGCTTGCTGCCTCCTCAGATATTATATAGTCCTAGCACTTTTGTTTAGGATGACATCCCTGTACTTTACATTAAGGGTTTGTACCAGAATAGACTTTTAGTATCGATCCATAGGAATGGTGATAAACGTCTGATTGGTGGATGTCTCAACAATAAAGCCCCACAGATCCCGAGAATGGTGGTCCCATGTTTCTCTTTCCTCCGCACTGCAGGCTCACTACGCCACCAGTGGGGAAGAGATTGATTAGAGGCATGCATAATGCCCTTTCATTAATTTTCAAAGGGAGTGACGAAGATATCCGTGTGCTTGTACACACTATTTCCATCAGCCCCACTGAATGGAGTAGCGCCATGCATGTGCGGCTATCGTTTCATTCATTCTGATGTCATTATGGGTGGGTGCGGTGAGCCCACAATGAGGAGGGGAGGAGGACATGGGACCTCCATTCTCGGGATCCTGGGAGTCTAAGCAGTGAAAATCCCAGTCATCAGACTTTTATCACCTATCCCATTGATAGGTGATAAAATTCTTTCCCGGTACAAACTGCTCTGGTGAGAACTGCTATGTGAGTACCGTAATTTGTAGAAATAGAATTACTACATTACACTGGATCCTAGACTACTCTGCAAGAATTGTATGGAACAGTTTGGGGGGCATGACAAAATAGTTAATTTTTGGGGACATTATATGCCCTGTTTTGTGGGAACATTGTGGCACTATTATGTATGGACAGTATGGAACCAATGTGGAGGCAATTTTGGCATGGCAGTATAAGGGGGTGGTTGAGATGAACCACCTGCAACCATGAGCTGCACCCAGAATATGCTGTACTTCTTTAATACTTCACTGCTAGACATGGGTCAGGGGTGCGGACACTGGAGTGTAGCACCACACGGACTACATTTAGGGCAGAATGAGTGACTATGTATGGAGCTGCTTTGTGCACTTCTAATGAGTTGTGACATACTTAGGAATGGAGAGTACAACATGTGTAAGGTGTGGCTGTCACAGATTTGTGATATTGACTGGAAGTTACAAGAATCAACCGGCCTTGTAGAGTTAGATTCAGCTAGTGAGCCACAATAGAGCTGTTGGTCTTTTCATGCTCTTCGGAGGTGATCTGCTGCTCTGTCGTCTTGTTGACATATACACACATTGTAACATAGACTGAAAGGAGACAATGGCCATCTACTTCAGCCTGTTTCCACCCCCTTGTTGATCCAGAAGAAGGCAAAAAAATACAATGAGGCAGAAGCCAATTTAGCCAATTTGGGGGGAAAAAATCCTTCCCGATTCCATAGTGGATCACATACACACATATTACGTGAGACATATACCTGCCATCTTTGCTGAATTTGTCTCACAGAGGAAACTGGACACAGCAGGACCAGGACAGCATTGCTTCAGCCAGCAATGATGCGTAACTGTGAAAAAGCTCTCCACCTCTCCTCGTAAAGTACTTCTCTCAAACTCTACTACTGTCTGCATATAATGCTGTATGCCATCTACCGGCCAAAGTTGGATATCTTCCATGTAATATTCACCTTTCACCAGCAAAAGGTAGATAGCCTTACATAGTGACTGTTTAACTTGCGCCCACCTGAGTAACAATATTGTTGCACATCAGTACAAGTTACAAAAGTCAGAGGGAAATCAAAGGACTTGAGGTCACATTGACACATGCATAGTTTGAAAGTAGACCAGGCTTGATAAAGACCCGAAGAGGGGTCGAAACGTCGCCAGTCTTTTATGGAGGAATAAAAGAAAGATACTTTTGAGACATCTGATGCTGCCTGGTCTACTTTCATTTCTGGATTTCTGTGTTGGGTCGTGATCCGGACCCTGCTGGGCTCTGCATTGTTTTTCCTGCTCGCCGAATAATACGGCTTTTGAAGATGTCAGGGGATTTGGAAGTATCCCTGAAGTACTGCAGTTGCCTTAATCTTGACACATGCATATTTTGATGACATGCATAGAAAAAAAACTATAGCTCTCCAGTATTTTTCACCCACTTTTGGTTTTGTTATAAAAATAGTGATGCATGAAAGTGGCCAAAAGCGAACATCTCCCTAGAATCACTAATAATCAAGGATTTCTCCCAAGTTCTTGACCCAACAGGTAAAAAAAGAGATAAAAAGTCTCATTGTTTTCCATAGATACTGAGTTCATGTTTCTTATTTCCAATGCTGTTTAAGAACTGAAAGTTGAACTCTGATTGGCTTCTATTGGCTACAAGGACTCTTTTCTCACAAGAACACAATTGAAACACAATATCTGATATGTGACCCATCACTGTCTAAAAGTTACATTATTTAATATTTAGTTTGGGAGCTACAAAATGTGGTCCACTCTCGAAAATGGTAACTTACAAATAGACCAAGTTTGAATTAAGTTCAGATCTTTAAGTACTGTAAAACTTTCTATTTTCTGTAAAAATGTCAGTACAGCATTGTTAAAAACGGCCCTGTAAAAATAATACATGTTTCCTTCAGAATCTTTCTGTGTTACAAGATTTCAAGTCAAGATGTTATGGATTTCACATTAAATGTATCTGGTAGAGACTTACTAATTTACATCCAGCTGTATTGTGGTTTATTCGCCTAATTCTTGCATTTAAAGAAATAAATAGTACATTAAGCATTTAATTATGTAATTTACAGTGGAGCTTTCAATACGACGCATTATTTCCTTCTGGCTATCAGTAGAGCGATGCAATCCACCTCTTCGTTGCCACTTAATCAAGCGATGCTCTGTTTAAATTGTCCTGCATCCTTCCCCATTGCCAATTATAGTGGCGTATACTCTTATGTACGTAGTTATAGTACTGTGTGCCCAGCATTATACCTTGACCTGCCTGTGCTCTTCATTACCTACTTTATGACTAGAATTGATTGACCGCCTTTCCGTAATGTGGCTGGATTTCTATCCTCCATAGCTCTCAATGATGACAAGTTTTTGACTGTCTTTGCCTTCTGATCACTCTTTGCTTGACCCTGCATAGTCTTGTGACCATAAATTTCCTTGTCCTTTTGGTGCATTATCTTTCAAATGCTTTTGACTGCGCCAGTTGATTATGAGACATGCTGTTTTCAACTCCCCGCTCCTTAATCTTTCACCTGCCTAGTTTCTGTATATGATATCCAGGAAAAAATGGACCAAATCTGCAATGGAGAGACAGAAAAGGTACAAGGTGTGCAGAAAGATGGAAAATAAATTTCTCTAACTTTTTGGATTCATCTCTAGAACATTTTTAACATATCAATCTTTTTTTGCCCTTCTTAAAAACATCAGGTTAATAGCTTCTCTACTGGAGTGATGCTGACAGCTGTGAAAAAGTGTTTGACCCCTTTCAAATTTCTTCTATTTCTGTATATTTGTCACACCTGAATGTTTCAGATCTTGAAATTACTTAATATTAGACGAAGTTAACCCAAGTAAACATAGAATGCTGTTTTTAAATTATGATGATCCTATTCATTGAAGAAAAAATGCTGTTCTACAATACATTCTCTATATGAAAAACTGGTCAGTGGCTGCGGACACAGGCTTCTCCTACCTTTCCGTTTTACCAGTCATGGTCCCTAATAGAGATGAGCGAGTATACTCGCTAAAGACAATTGCTGCTCCCTGCTCTCCCCCGCAGCTCCCTGCCAGCCGCCGGCACCCAAACCTTTTGTCTCGAGCGGGCAGGTACTCGCTAAAGGCAATGCTCGCTCGAGCAATTGCCTTTAGTGAGTATACTCGCTCATCTCTAGTCCCTAACCTTCTCCTGTTATGCACGACACATGCCAAACCATTTGTTTAGTTAGGGCACTTGTCAGTGCTGCCCGTAAGGCAAGGCAAAGTAGGCTAGAAGGTTACAATAAGCAGCACATGATGCCATGTTCTAAAGAACAGAGAAGAAACTAAGTCAATAAAATCTACCAGTCTGGACAAGATTATTAAGCTATTGTTAAGTCTTTGAGACTCTAGTGAACCACAATAAGGGACATTATCCCCAAATCAAGAAAACTTGGAACAGTGGTGAACATTTCCAGAAGTGTCCGGCTTACTGAAATTTCACAAAGACTCATCTATTAGATCTACCAAAGAATGTAGGTGAACATCTAAAGAGCAGCAGGCCTGCCCTGGCTCAGTTAGGGCTCCTTCACACTGGCACGTGGTGACAGTGTATTACACACGCAGGTTTTGCACTTAGAATAGGCTGTACCAATCTGCCATGGGCTCCCATGTTGCTGCTCACACGTATTGTGCGAAATACACGTGCAAGAAAGATGACAGCATGTTCTATCTTGGTGTGTATCACACATGCAAAGATGCCAAGATAGTGCATGCCAATTGGTGTGTATAAGTACTTGCGTATTTGCTGCATGTCACACGCATGAGACTCATGGCTGGCACACAGTGAATTACACTCGTGTGAGCCCGGCCTTAAGGTCTATGTACACAATTCCGCAAATAGAAAGACACTGCAAAGAAATGGTATCTGTAAGAGAGATGCAAGGTGTAAACCACTACTGACTAAAAATAACACCAATGCTTGTCTTACATTTGCATTTCTCATATAACATCTCGATGACCCCCAAGACGTTTGGGATAATTTTTTGTGGACTGACAAGTCAAAGGTGGAATGTTTTTGTAAGTGCAGCGCCATAGACCAAGGGGAGGTTAAGCAGCAAGGAGAAATTAAGATGTAGTCATGGTGGCTCTGCTGCTCCTCCTGGCCCGATGGTAGACGTGGTCTGGGACTGTTACTACTGTAGGCACAAATATATTGGCAGTACTTTTTGTGTGCTGCCCCTGGGGTCGGGCAGGGTAAGATGTGGTTTGTCGTGATGCCATCTTGTATACAGGTAGGGACCCGTTCCGAGCAAAATAATAAAAGATAAAAATTGGGAGAACTAAAATAAAAAATGGGAATAGTAGTCTTTGTCCCTGGAGCATGTAATGTGGTACCTTAGTGCAGATGTTGCAGATGGAAAGGAACTCCAGGAAGCAGACTTAGATGGTGAAAACAATTTAATGCTTTAGTGGCAGGGAGAGAGAGAGTTCTGTTTGTTGCAGCAGTTACAAAACTTGAATTATGTGATATAGAGACTGGAAGACCGTCAGCCATTTTGCATGTGTTAGCCATTTTGTGTGTGTCAGGTCTGGCTTTATAGTCAAGCCTTGTCCGTTTTAAAACTATTTAAACTCAGAAGAGATTGTAGTGGTAATTCAATCTGGTGTCCAGCTCGCCTGAGAATAAGCTGATGGTGGGAGCGTGTGTGCAAGCGGCATTGTAGAGTGCTGGAGTACGTTAGACCGGATTTGGGGGTGGTTTGTGCTTTTGGTCTGCATGTGGCAGGACCCCGTGAAAGTTGGTTACAAATCCACCTGTAGTTTGGCAACTTCACTCTGGCAATCCTGCTAGAGCAATTGGACTCTGTCGTGACAATATAGGGTTTGCTCTCCCCTAATCCCTATCCACGTGAAGCATTCACTATAGTGTTAGTTAGCTGGCTTAGACTGGAAAGAGTTAACTTGTTAGTTCAGTGGTTCCCAACCTTTTCAGCCTTGGGGCACCCCTGGTAAAAAAAATTTACGGCGCGGCGCCCCTACCAAAAGGGTGTGTGGTTTGGGTGTGGCCAGGGGCATGGTTAGGGGGCATGGCTTATTACGACATATATTCCGCATTGAATGTCAATTTTCACGTGGGATTTTGTTTCCCAGGGGCACCTCTACCCAAAATGTTTACACAATATACAAAATCTAGTCATTTTCAACCTTTTAATGTTCATTGTTAACTATTCCCTCCCTCCACCAATTTACATGCAGCCATTCCCTCCCCCACGCATATTAGCCTTTCACTCCCCAACTCTACACCATTCGCAACCTGATTAGTTGTTAGGTTGACTCATGTAGAGGTTGGTAGTAAAAAGCCAATATGCCTCCCTCCACTATTTTACATGCTGCCATTCCCTTTCTCCCTCCCCCCACCATTTTACATGCGGCCATTCCCTCCCTCCAACGTTTTACATGTGGCCATTCCCTCCCCCCTCCCTCCACCATTTTACATGCGGCCATTCTCTCCCCTCCCTCCCTCCACCATTTTACATGTGGCCATTCTCTCCCCTCCCTCCCTTCACCATTTTACATGCGGCCATTCCCTCCCTCCATCATTTTACATGCAGCCATTCTCTCCACTCCCTCCCTCCACCATTTTACATGCGGCCATTCTCCCCCTCCCTCCACCATTTTACATGCAGCCACCGCTATTCCCTCCCTCCACCATTTTACATGCGGCCATTCTCTCCCCTCCCTCCACCATTTTACATGCAGCCACCGCCATTCCCTCCCTCCACCATTTTACATGCAGGCATTCTCTCCCCTCCCTTCCTCCACCATTTTACATGCGCCCATTTTCTCCCCTCCCTTCCTCCACCATTTTACATGCGCCCATTATCCCCCCCCAACGCACCTACCACCACCTTACATGCGCCCATTACACCCCACGCATCCACCACCACCTTACATGCGCCCATTACCCCCCATGCACCTACCACCACCTTACATGCTCCCATTACCCCCCCACGCACCCATCACCACCGCCTTACATGTGCCCATTACCCCCCCCATGCACCCACCACCTTAAATGCGCCCATTACCCTCCCCCCCTGCATAGTAACCTTTCCACAAAACGTCTGCCCTGTTCAGCAATTCCTGCAACCTGATTGGTTGTTTGGGTTGATTCACCAAACAACCAATCAGGTTGCTGAATAGGGCACCACCACCACTTTACATGTGGCCCTGGAGTCCTGGGCATGCAAAAAGCCACTCACCTCGGTGCTTCAGCGCTGTCGCCGGTATCCTGCAGCTGTGTGCACTGAGTTCTGGTCGCCGTTCTCGCGCGCTGACTCTGTGCCGCCAGCTCTCTGGATGAAACACGCCCCTAGCTTCTGATTGGCTGGGGGCGTGTTTCATCCAGAGAGTCGGTGACAACAGAGCCAGCTTTATGAACTATGCTGCATGCAGAGAGGCTGCCTGGGGTGCCGCGGTTTCCGGCTAGTATTCTTGTATTCATTGTATTATGTCGCCATCGGAATATGCGTGTGGCGACATAATACAATGAATACAAGAATACTAGCCGTAGAGCCGCGGCACCACTGGAAGCCTCTCACGGCACCCCGGTTGGGAAACACTGTGTTAGTTGCTTGCTTCTTTGCACTAACTCTTTGTTTTTGTTTCTTTACACTGATCTTTCCTCTTCTTCTCTCTCTTCTGCTAACATTACAAAATGGCTTTCCTTTGTGTACTCACATATTAGATGTTCTCCTGCCCACCACACTGGCTTTTCTCCTTTGTTCCCCAGTCTCCTTCAGACTCTTTTGAGCTGGCTAGACTACTAGAACAGACTGACTAAACCCACCCACACTCTACCTTTTATACCCTTCTACACAACCAATCTTGAGCTAGGGGAAAGCTGACTATCCAAACCCTGTACTAGCTAGGGGTGATTGACAAGTGTGAGAGCAGGTTAGGACAAATTTAGATGAGTCATGAGATGCTTGGTTGGGAAAACACTTTCAATTAACACAATATTGACCACCTAAACGCACATACACTCCTGATTGCATAAAGTGACTAACAAATTGCTGTAGTACGAAACTCTGGGTCACTACACTAGCATAAATCTAATACTGCCCTCCATCATGCTGTGAAAGTAATCTAGGTATAATATTTTAAAGCACATCATTCCTACAGACATTATTTACACTTCAAAAAGCAGTTGGTCAGCAGAGGAAAAATACCATTTATAATAATAGTGAATTTTACAAACAAATGTCCTTGTGTTTATAATCATGCTTCTAGATATTTGGGCATTTATCTGCTAGATGTCTTATTTTCAAGGCCCCAAGACTTTGGAAGTGGAACATCACGTAGCAATTCTCAGCTACTAGATGCATGAATATGCAATTATGGATACATGCAAGTATACGAAGCCATAACTTTGCTATGATTCCCTATGAAATGTTTATTGTATTTTGATTAGATGTTGTCGGGGTGAGGTAGTCTGTGACCAACTCCTGACAAGTGCTAGAAATTTTGCTATATAAACTATGCAATAATAAAGTGCTTCAGAAGAGCTTGAAAACACCACTTCAGTGTTTCTCATTGTTTTCTTCTCTGATGCATCGAATAATAATTAGGCATACCTGATTGATAAGGCTATAATACCCATTGAGTATCACCTAAATTAAATGATTACTCCAACAATGCCAACAGTCAAATGTGGTAGTGGTAGTAGATGGTCTGTGGCTGCTTGCTTCTGCAAGACCCGAATGACTTGTCATGATTAATGGAATCATGGATTCTGCTCTCTATCAGAAAACATTGAAATAAAACGTCTGTTCGTCATTTCATTATCTTAAAGGGGTTGTCCCGCGAAAGCAAGTGGGTCTATACACTTCTGTATGGCCATATTAATGCACTTTGTAATGTGCATTGTGCATTAATTATGAGCCATACAGAAGTTATCAGAAGTTATTCACTTACCTGTTCCGTTGCTAGCGTCCTCGTCTCCATGGTGCCGTCTAATTTTCAGCGTCTAATCGCCCGATTAGACGCACTTGCGCAGTCCGGTCTTCTCCATGTTGAATGGGGCCGCTCGTGCCAGAGAGCGTCTCCTCGTAGCTCCGCCCCGTCACGTGTGCCGATTCCAGCCAATCAGGAGGCTGGAATCGGCAATGGACCGCACAGAAGACCTGCGGTCCACCGAGGGTGAAGATCCCGGCGGCCATCTTCGCAAGGTAAGTAAGAAATCACCGGAGCGCGGGGATTCGGGTAAGTACTATCCGTTTTTTTTTTCAACACATGCATCGGGTTTGTCTCGCGCCGAACGGGGGGGCTATTGAAAGAAAAAAAAAACCCGTTTCGGCGCGGGACAACCCCTTTAAGCTCAATTGCAGTTATTTATGCAGCAGGACAGTGATTTGAAGCACACAAACAAGTCCACTTCTGAATTGCTCAGAAGAAACAAAATTAAGATTTTGGACTGACCGAATCAAAGCCCTGACTTGAATCCCATTGAGATGGTGTGGGAAGACTTTAAACTGTTGGTTCACGCTCGAAAAACCTTCAATGTAGCCAAATTAAAGCAATTCAGCAAACAAGAGTGGGTCAAAATTCCTCACCACTGATATAAAAGATTCCTTGCAGGGTTTGATTAAACTTGTTACTGCCAAGGGTGGAACAACTAGTTCTTTGGTTTAGGGGGCAATTACATTTCACATGGCTAATATTGGTTTTGAATACAACTTTGTCTTTAATAAGTGGAATGATCATTTACAAGCGGCATGATGTCTATATCTTAGATTTATCTTAATTGGATGATGTAAAGTATTTAAATGTATTAAATTAGCAAAAATTGAATTTAGGTGAGGGATAAATATCTCACAGCTCTCCTATGTTATAGATGTGTTGCAGGAATGTCTGTGACTCTTCCTTACATCCAAATGGGGGTTACAGAATTCTATGCACATGCTGCAAAAACAACCCTATTTAGATGTATGGAACTGATTTCATAGACTCTATACTCATACATTTGTGCTACAAATATGTTATGTGTGAATATACCCTTACTAGAATCATTTATAACATCCATCCTATGAGGTTTTTACTTGGAAATGACCAAAATAGCTGCCAATGATAATCCAAAGCTTTTACTAGGTAATAGGAATATTGGAATATTGCGGTTGAAGAGGTTCTATTATAAATACTTGATCCACTGGATTCATAATGTGGATGTGTTCTCACTTTGTGTTTTTGATGCATGTTTTTAATCTTGGACCTTTCCAACCCATTTGACCTTACTGTACTCTATATGTTCTATATTTCTATCAGATAGAGTTTTGGACGAGGATTTCAAATTATGTCTAATTCTTATTGAACTCAAAAGGTTTTGTATCACAACTGATACTCATTTTTAGTGTTAACTCAAAAGCAATACATTTATTGAATCTTTATATTACAACTAGAGATGAGTGAGCATACTCGCTAAGGACAATTACTCGATCGAGCATTGTCCTTAGCGAGTACCTGCCCGCTCGGAAGAAAAGGTTTGGCTGCCGGTGCGGGTTAAAGGTGAGTTGCGGCAGTCAGCAGGAGGGAGCGGGGGGGAGAGAGGGAGAGAGATCTCCCCTCCGTTCCTCCCCGCTCTCCCCCGCCGCTGCTCGCCCGCCACCGGCAGACGAACCTTTTCTTTCGAGCGGGCAGGTACTCGCTAAGGGCAATGCTCGCTCGAGTAATTGTCCTTAGCGAGTATGCTCGCTCATCTCTAATTGCAATACAACACACAAAGTAAACATGGAAACATTTCCATTGAGTGGTACTTACATAGAGCAACATCTTGAGGGGCACAATATCAATTTCAGATAGCCTCGGGGAGGTTGTCTTACATTCAATGTACATGAAGATATATCTGGTATTGGGAGCATGTTGCAAAGATACCCATGGTGCCCAAATTGCTTCAAATTTATCAACAGTATCTCCTCATAGGGTATTTACCTTTTTACAAAGAAAGATATGATTAATTATTAGATGACAGCTTGCCGGTGCAAAGCAGGGGTCCTCCATATAGAGACTATATGTATTCTAGCTGCCAAAACCCTAAATTGGGGCAATTTAAAGAAAACAGTAAGCATATTTAAGTACTTGTCTCCCAATAGGCAAATCATCGGTAATTTGGGTTAGGGCTCTTTCACACGAGAGTATGCACTTTTATGTTCTCTCAGACGCGCCATAAAATCGCATGAATGGGCGATTTTCCATGATCAAGTCCCTCGCTTAATTAGCATTTTCTCATCCATTCACTCGGCTGGGTGCAACGTTTTTAGCAAAAAAATATGTTGCACCCCGGAAAAGCTCTCCTTGAAATGACTTCAAATGCCTACATAGAGGCACCTGTAAGCTTTTTGCAGTGTTGGACGCTGCTAAAATGCCTCCCCCTGCCTTTTTTTCCCAGCTCCCATAGTAGTCTATGGGACTTGCCAGCGTATATCGGTCAAAAGATACAACCAGAACTATCTTTTTACCCACCATAAATTGCCGGGCCTGTATTCGGTTGCGTATGTAACATTTTTTATGGTGTGACGTTTTAACACGTGTAAATTCGCCCGTGTGAACAAATGCATTGGAAACCAATGCCTCAGATGGTTGCGATTATCGGCCAGCTGTGAAAACGTGGCTGATATACGCTTGTGTGAAAGAGCCCATAAGCTGACCCAGTCACTTCCTTGACCTTAGTAGTAATAGGAGACCATAATGTCAAAACTATTGGACATGCCCACCATGTATGAGACATTGAACCAACAGCTTGACATCTTCTGAAACAGAAGGGACAACTTGAAGGATAAATACTATATAGTCACTGGTACATAGTATGATCTATATAGCACTTTTTAGGGAGATTTCTTTAAGATAGGATTGCCAACTGCCCCTGCTAAGTGTTTCACAACAGATGTTCTTCCAAGGGTATAAAGAGCAGTAAACTCTAATACAGTATTCAGATTTTAAAAAGCAGAAAACCTGTTGGATCCTATAGAGTTCTGAATCCAGGGGTTGAAATTGGTTTATGAAGGAAGTAATCTATATGAGGTGTCCGTGATATAGGAAACCCTAGACTCACGTCAAACCCTTATCTTTCCACCACAAGAAGTTTTGACCAGTCACGCTTGGAGGAAACAGAGGATTTTCCAAGAGATGGGTGAGTGGTGACTGGACTGGTTGGAGTTAGAGTTTCCTTAGTGATGGCCCCATTTCCTTTTTACATCCTGGTCTAGTGGGTTTTAATCCTCAGGGCCGTAAAAACATGCTTGCTCTGAGGATTAAAGCTGCAGGGGGTGTGGATGTGACAGCTCCATGCTGCCGGCTGCTGGTGGTAATTGACAGCCTGGAGCTGTCATGGGGGGCCGGGATGTCCGATCCCAGGTCATGTAATCCCTGCTATTCAATGGATAACGGCGATCACATTAAAGTAAATACAAAGTAAAAAAAAGTTAACGTTTCAACTTTCCTCACAGATCGGATCTGTGAGGGGAGCTGAAAGTACTCACCCCTGTCCTCTGTGATGTCCCGCAGCGTTCTGGTCTTCCAGGACCTAATGCCGGCATTAGCGCATTCCTGCCAGACATCATTACGTCACGCGCAGAAAGACAGGAGGACTGGGAAATTTAAAACCACCACCATCTCCCCTCACGGATCATATCCGATCCTTAAAGGGTGGCGAAATTACTTAGCTAAGGCCTCCAGCGATGTCTCCTGAAGGGATCTTTATTCGCAGACCTTTTCTATGCTTCAGCGCGTACGCCCATCTGCAAAATGGTGGATGCTAGTGCAGAAGCTGGGGAGGGCCCGAAAAATTTAAAATCTCCTTGGTCCTGGCTACTAAAGGTAGCTGAGAGCCTGGAGCAGTGACCGAGGGCCACGTTGAGCGGTCCCCGGTCATGTGATCACCGTTATCCAATGGATAATGGTGATCACGTAAAAGTTAAAAAAAAAAACAGTTGAAGTACAATGCTCCTTTCAGTTTGAGCCCTGTTGTGCATGCGGACATAAGATTACGACCGCAATGGATATGTTTCTGAATGCAGGGGTATCCATTTTGGGGTGTAAATCCTTATTTTCTTGTGCACTATAGAAAAAAAATTTCTTTAAAATTACCTATGAGCCTTTGCAATCTTGGCTTGGTGTAGGAAAACAAAGTGTTCCTCAAAATGTTGATAAGGTTAAATTTGTACGTCTCCTATATGGTTAAAAAAAACTAAAGTTTTTCAAATGTGCATCCAGAATAAAGCAAACTGATGGAAATATATATTTTAGCAAAAATGTGTACGGTATGTTTGCAAATAATTGAGATACTACAGTTGAAAATATGAAAAAATAGAAATTTTTTCCAAAGTTTCCCAATTTTGGCACTTTTAATAAGTATACACAAATTCTATTGATCTATTTTTATCACCTCAATAAAGTACGATATGTGACAAAAAAAACAATGTCAGAATCACTTGGATATACAAGACCTTTACAGGGTTATTCTATGTTAAAGTGACACGTGTCAGATTTCCAAAATTTGGCTCCGTCACTAAGGCGCAAACAGGCTTGGTCCCTAAGGGGTTAAAGTGGACAGGTTGCCACAGCTGCAATGCATAAAGGATAATAGGGGCAGTAGACAGAACCAAATTAAATCCTGAGCCCATAGCCCGCATGAATTCTGCTAAAGAACAGGGTAGAACAAGGTCCTTCTCTAGCTGGACCCATTGAGGGTAAACTGTTGAAGCGTTAACTGAGATCAATTGTGCTATTTGAGCAGCCCTTTAATACTGCAGCAGGACAGTTTCCCTATCATCTTCTTGTTAAAGAACATTATACGTTGTGAAATATAGTGCACGTTTATATTCCCACATGAACTTAAAGATATCTCTCTATGATGATCTTATCTTCCCAGATGCATTTATATTAGTGTAGGGACCCACTACAACGCAGTGGTTAGTGGGCTCATATATCTTGGCCAACATCCAACCAATGCCTTGCATTTATTATCTATCATTCACATGCAGTGTGGCTTTAAGACTCCAGGGGGAGCCCAGGGTGGCAGTACCAATGTGGTTCACTGTTTGAAATGCACGGCAACCCACGGAATTATCATGGCGTCATTAATAGGTTGCTGGTCTGCATGGTGAACTACATATATCAGAATGGTCTGGCACCCTGTATCCACTATGTGTGGGAGTGTACGCCAAGCATCCACCCCCCTCATTATCAGGAGGCAGTGTGAGTGGCTGTCTTATCGGTGTCCTGCACAGGTGTTATTGGCTCCTCCATTTGGTAGTCAGCTACCTGCATGGTCAGAGGATGCATCTATATGCACTCCTTACTCAGTAAATAACGGCCATTTTCTGTGATTGTTTTAAATTTTTTATTTCCCCTTCTGTGATATATCTTCCCAGAAGGAACCAGAATAGGTAAGGAATGAAATAAATAAAGTATTCAGGGTAGAACCACCATTTTAATACTATTAATTTCTTCTGTCCAAGATAGATGGGGATAGTTACATTTTTCAAGGTCATCTCAAACTGATTTGTAAAGCATTGGGTAATTGTATTAGTACAGTGTGTCAAGAGGCTTTGTAAGGTGAAGTCCTAGACAGGGTAAATAGTGTGGGCATGCTTGGATGCCAATATTGAGTCTGATAAGTTTTTGTGTAGCGGCCGAAGTATTGTAATATAAGATATCAGATTTAGTTCTATTAATGGAAAAGCTAGAAACTACCGCAAAGTTATGAAGAATATTAAATAGATTTGGAAGAGGTGTTAGTAGTCTGGTCAAGATAAGTAGCAGATCAACTGTGGAGAGGTGTCCTTTATATGAACGTGAGCCAATAATGAGTCCTGCAATATCCAGGGAACTATGAATAAGAGTTGCTAAGGGTTCCATCATTAGGGTCAAAAAAGGAGAGGATAATGCTTAACCTTGCTAGTACTGTGACCTATAAAAATAGCCCTTGGCGTTTGCATTGGTAATTTGACTATATGTCCCTTTACACAGGATTAGAGATGAGCGAGTATACTCGCTAAAGGCAATCGCTCGAGCGAGCATTGCCTTTAGCGAGTACCTGCCCACTCGAGACAAAAGGTTCGGGTGCCGGCGGCGGGCAGGGAGCTGCGGGGAAGAGCGGGGCGGAACGGAGGGGAGATCTCTTTCTCCCTCTCTCCCCCCCGCTCCCTCCTGCTGACTGCCACTACTCACCGTTCCCCCGCGCCGGCACCCAAAGCTTTCGTCTCGAGCGGCAGGTACTCGCTAAAGGCAATGCTCGCTCGAGCGATTGCCTTTAGCGAGTATACTCCCTCATCTCTACACAGGATGTCTCTCAGGTGCATAAGCGCCCAACAGCCATCCCACAGACTGTAGCCTGACTATCACTCCTGTGTTTACACTGAGGCAATAATCATTCAAGTCAATGGAGGTGGAGCAAGCCGGGATCGTTCATGCCACCCACCTCCATTCACCGTAAACAGAAGTCACTCAAACACTGTTAGATTAGAGACTCTGGCAGGTGATTGATTTCTTGCTCATTAGCCTGTTGGTGGCTACATATACATGGGACGATTAACATCGGAATTTGCTCTTTTCGGAGAGAATTTGGGCAATTGTTGAATTCAAATTTCTCAAGGAATGAACAAAAGGTCCTGAACTGATACTCATTTTTAAAGGATCACAATCCCTGTTGTACTCTTTCTATCTATAGTGTCATTGGTAATCTTCATTGATGTGAATACTAGTATTAAAAAGATTTCAAAGAGCAATGAAGGAGTGCAAAATTCACTGTCTGCTATTGACATTCATGTGAGAGTGTTACCCTTGTTAACCTTCTTGCCTTACTACAAATGAACCATTTTGGACAAGCTTGAGATCTTATGGGCTAAAAGCTAATACTGTCTAGCCAGGAGGTCTCAACATTAAGCTTAACACTGTATATGCAAATTTCCTATAAGCATTCCTAGAGTGGTACTGGACATGAAAAGAGCAGGATTCCAATATCTATTCTCTGGGCATAAAGAAGAAAGCTTCACTGTGCCAGAAATTTATAAAGGCTCATTTAACTCAAATGGGAAGGATTCATGTGTGGTCCCAAGTCCTCAAGGGGTGAAAGTTGAGAATGCATTATGTCCTCCTAAAAGTACTAATTTACAACTATGGATAGATGCCAAAGAAAGGTCACTATTTTAATATACAATCCCTTTACACTTCCTGCCATTTCTTAAATAATAGATTCCATTTAAATTTTAATTAGAGCCTAGCAGCACCAATATTTGACAACCATTGCTGTGAAACAGGCGTATAATGAAATCCACATTTGACATCAAAGGATTAGGCACATGATTATAGATCGATTTACACTGAACGCGGCCTATATAATATCTATTTAGGCAGTACATATATATTACGAAGTTTTCACACTCCATTTTGCAGTGTCTACCTTCAATGAATGCTTCGAACAGATAGCACTGTATAGGGAAACAGTGGCATCATTGCCCATAGGCTCCTACCTAAACAAAAGTGTATACCGCAGCACATGGTATGCATTTTTTCATTGGATGCTTCTGTGTTGAATAGTGCAGCAAGACTGCGCTATTTTACATAGCAGATGAAAAAGAAATACACTGCTGTGCACCAGTCTGACAAAGGCCAAAAGGATAGGGCTTCATCGGTTGGGTGAATGGCGGTCTATAGATATACTTGACATATGCATCTGGAGCTTTCCCAGAGGCACTGGCACTGCAAAATCTTTAGCCAGCATGCCCATTAGCTGACTCCAGAGGTCACTTGCTTCGTCCACATCTCATTCCAGGGGTCTTATAAAATGACTATGTTTGTTGCAATTAGGGTTACATGATTGTTCATGGAAGTATTGCTTACTACAGTAAAATAAAATATTATCAGAGAATGGTCTATTGTTTAAATCAAGTTTTTATAAGAACATATTTTTAAACCTTTTTCTTTTTAATTTTCCATGCCCCAATTAGAGAAATTGTTATGTGTGCTGCTGGGATCTGTAGTTCTAAGCTTCCTAGCAGCACAGCCCTCACAGGGTTAATTGATTGAGCTGGCTGGGTGTGGTACTTCCTGCTAGCCAATCTCCTGGGTCTGTGCTCACATATAAACTCAGTTCCTGGTTATACCGCTAGTCCCTACACTAACCAGGAGTCCAGCAGCACCGGACACATTTCACACAGCAAGCTGCACCAGGACAGGACACAGATCACAGGTCACACAGCAAGCTGACACAAAACTGACAGAATATAAATGAACAAACGGACATGAACCCGCACAGGGCACAAATCACACAGCAAACTTCAACAGACAAGGATTCATGACTGCTCACCCTGAACACCAGACAGAGACTGACCAGGAGCTGAGTTTATATGTGAGCACAGACCCAGGAGATTGACTAGCAGGAAGTACCACACCCAGCCAGCTCAATCAATTAACCCTGTGAGGGCTGTGCTGCTAGGACGCTTAGAACTACAGATCCCAGCAGCACATGTAACAGAAATCCTGCAATACTATTTTTACACTGGCCCCTAAACCTCATAATGGACTATTAATTCTAGTTCCATTGAGATTTTATACCTCATTATCATGCTGTATAAACAGACAAGAAGATCTGGATCGGATCCAACCTTCAGTGGCAACAAGAACTAGAGTTCGAGGAGCTAAAATACTTTATTCCTTTATTAAATTCCAAGTTTATAAAGCATTTGAAGGTAAGGCGACTCTTCTTCAGATAACTTAGCTACAATAAGATCATAAACATGCAACTTAATAAAAATGATGTCCACAGATCTTCAATGTGGGAGGGTTTATGCTAATAAAGAATACACAAAAATAGCTTTCCTTTTCTTTTTCTAATTCAGGGTTTTGATTAATTTTCAAAATATAAGTAGGTGTGAACAAGGCTTTGGATTACAAATAAGGGTACAAAAGACCCCAGGTAGGGTCACATACAACAAGCAGGTAGGTCTGAGGCATAATAAACATTTAACAATCAGAGTTTGACAATTAGCAGATTGGATGGCACATACCTTAATATTGGCAGATTATAAGAAACAAGGTTCATAGGCAAGACAAGAATATTGAAACCAGACCATGCCCCCCCCCCCTTCCCCCATAGAAAGGAATTAGGGGAGGATAGGAAGCGAAAGAGGAAGTGCACTGTGGAGGGCCCAAAAAAGAGACAAACTACAATGATACCAAAGATAGTAATAGTGGATGTCCCAGGACATGGAGTTACAAAACGTGGAGGGAGGGAGCATTTCAGGGGCGAGAAGAAACAGAAAAGGGATCGAATGAGTCTTCTATCGAAGGAGAGTCCAGCATGCTGTTGAGGGCCAAATGCTTTCCAGTAAAACCAAGTAGTCGAGCAGTGACCTGAGGCTTCTGGGCAACCAGTTCTTTCATGTCCTGTATCTGACTAATCTCTGCAAACCAAGCCTACAGGGCTGGTTTTCACTTGCATGGGATTACTGTCTTGGCAGCCTATAATAAATGTCCTATGAGGGAGCACTTGTATGTGGAGATGGGCATTGGGTACATGATGAATAATATCGCCTTTAGAGAATGTGGAAGAGTCCAGAAATTTTGCAAGACAGGGCAACTCCACCAAATATGGGAAATGGTGCCCCTGGGATTACCGCAGTGCTAGCAGATATCGGAGAGCGATGAGTACTATCTATGAAAAAATGAAGGGCCCCAATACCACCGAGACAAAATTTTGAAGCTAGTCTCTCTGGGGCTCTTATGGGAGAGACACGAAATACCCTCATAACCTGGGCCAAAATGAAGTTGTACGAGTTAACAGTTCACGCCACTGAAGAGCTATTAAACCGGCCCAAGAAAAACTAACAGCACTGTCATATGTAACCCAGAGCATCATCTCTGTAACCTGAAGAATCCCATGTATATTATTCCTGTTAATGATACTCCTAACATGTAGAGAATAACCACTTTTAATGAAAGTCTTGTATGTGTCCACTGATATATATATGATCGCTACTGACATCAACAAAAAAATGGAAAAGAAAGTTATTACGTTTAAACCCTCATTCTTGTGATTGCTTAATTGCATCACATTTAACATTCTTGTGCTAATGTAGCACTGGTGTCACGATTTACTAATAAAATAAATAAAATTGCAATAACGCCACAAAGAGGCCGTTGTGACTCTGTCGCAGACACCTAAGCAGCCACGTCTTGCAGTACCATCCTATTATGTGTAGTATGTAAGCTCAGTGGAGCAGGACCCTCACCCCAACTCAACTGTTTCCATCAATTCGTTACTACATGTAACTGTGGTTTTGTTTCTGTTCCCCCTGTCTTGTAAGCGCTGCGGATTATGTTGGCGCTATATGTTGTAGCTAAACTCCGCCCCGTCCCACTTCTCCCAGTGGTGGGGCGGAGAGGGGGCCAGAGGTCAGCACACTAGCTCCCGCCCCATCCCACCTCCTCACCTTGCAGAGAGGAGCAGCATATATCAGCCAGGCGTGAAGACCCGGCTGATATACGTCCATGTAAATAAGCACTTAATAATTAACAAAATGGCAGAAGCAAGGGGAAAGAATTGTGAATGAAAATCACTTTTTTACTAATAATAATACACAATTGTATGGGACTTTCTTGCCACGGTGATAGGCACTGGAAAAGATCGAATTATCTGATTCCTAGTATGTTGATTTCAAACCAAGATCTATGCTCTATCCCATTGAAAGCTTAGGATGGCTAGTTAATACTTTTTTCAACTATTTGCAAACAGCTCAAAATTATTACCCCTGAAACTTCAAAATCTATATCCAAGTAGAATCTCAACAAAACTGAACAGTGATCCCACTAGGAGACAAAGGCATAGGTAAGGCTTTAATAGTGTTGCTGTGGGCTTCCCTTCCCACGACAAAACCCACCCGATCATTGTGAACCAGACTGGGTGGTAAGGGATTCAGTCTATTAAGCCATTTGGCATAAATTGACATTCAATAAGGAGATGGATCAGTAGCTCGCGCATAACTGAGGGCCTTTGCCTGGCTTAGGGAGTACAGCGACATGGTCCAACGTGGAGCCAGGAGGCAAAGGTGTGTCAGTGGATACAGAGGTAAGAACACATAAAAGGATGGGCAGTAGATTATAAATTAATGTTTTGTAAAACATGACCATGTAGGAAGGTCTTTCTTTGACTGCGAGAAGTTCATCCTCAGTAAATTCCTGCTCCAACTTACTAGAGGCTTCCAGGGGCACATAGGTGAGCTGAGGAAGAGGAGGATCCTGCACACATGGCTGCCACCACTGAGGTGTAGAAAAGGTTACATGGGGCAGAATAAAAGGTGTAGAAAGACTCAGATTTCAGAGGTGGTATGCAATAGGGAGCCAGTTTAGTCGCGGTTACCTTCTGTTTATGGAGAAGATGATGTATTCGCTTCCGCTTCTTGGAAGTGTTCAAGGCCCTCGGATTGAAAAAAGGGATTGTGAGGTCAGCCATGAGGTAGGCAAAGAAAAGATTGCAGGTCATCTTTCAAGAAGAGATGGAGCCGGAATCACCAGAGCTAAAGAAGACAACATAAAACATAGGCAACAACAAACACAACAGAGCTAGATGAAGTGCCACAGGGACTAACTAAAAATATGAGAAGGACCATGTAGCGCTGAATGCATCTATTTGAGGTCCAGTGCCTATTGGGGGAATGTGAAAGGTATGCATACACACAAAAGGTGCTCCTCTAGGGGAGCATGATATAAGAAAAAGGAGGAAAATAGAAGAGATAGGAGGGTGTCCCCCACTTGTAATCTAAGGCACATAAGCCAATGCAACCACTGGCAAACATAGCTATTGCAAAAGGAATGTAGTAGTGCTTGAGACCAGTGGTCATTGTGGATTCATATAATGTAAGCCTGCTTTCCCAATCAAGCTTTGGAGACACTCTCTAAGGGAGGCAAGATGTTTGATGCCGTCCGACGCGGCATCATGTGCCAATAGGTGCGCCGTGGAAGTCTCTCTGGAAGAGTCACTTCAGGTGTGAGAGGATAACCTGTGGCTGATACACAGAATCCCCAGAAATCACCTGATCACTAGCCTGGCTATCAGTGCAGATGTGCATCATAGAAGACAGGAACGGAAGTGGCCTATCTGACTTCACTCCCATTCAAATCAATGGATGCCGAAACAGCTATTACACTTCCATGCTCTTCCCGGTGTCAGAGATATAAATGCTGGAAATGTGACAGCTGCTTCAGCTCCCATTAATTTCAATTCTCCTATGACATACATCTAGCCCGCTGCACTGACAGTCAGGCAATCAGGCGATCGCTGGGGATCCTGTGCGGTAGGATCCTGAGGATAGGTTATCAGTAGTTTTTGACCAAGAAATACCTTTACTCACCATAGTTTATTTGCTGACCACTAATTAGAGGTCAGTGGAAAAAAAAGAGATACCGGTAATAGGTCATTTAACTCCATTCTTCATCACTGACCAGAGTTATCTACTAGTACAGTTGTGCAGGGGACCAAGACAATACCCCAAATCCAGAATGTGAATAGCCAGTGTAGCATGAAGGCCACTTCATGAATGGCAACGGCCTCGCTATGCAAGTAGTGTAAATATCATGGCCAGCCTACATTATTTCCATAGTGTGTGAACTCTCACGTTTGCACTGCTACATCTGTATTCACAGTTTTAAGAATATAGTGATATGTAGTTGACATACTGACAGTCCACATTAGTTTCCAGCCCTCTTACGTGTAACTAACTACACTTTTAAAGGGGGGTTTCCTACGAGGAGAAACATCAACAGTGGAGAAGTGATTACTGGTTAATAGGATAATGCCCCTTTTAATTTAACATTACATATTAGCGGTTCATTGAGTATTGTATTGGGGCAATTAATATGAATTGGTGCACTTTTCACTTGAACCTAGACAGAATGTCTTACTTTAAAGCTATAATATGTATAGGGGGGGGGGGGGGATTATGCAATATGTATTTGTGCTTAGAATTTGTTATTTATGTAAGAAATGAATGGGATCCTCCGCCAGGGCTGCTAAATATTGTAGCTGCCTCTTACTGCAGTGGTTTATTCACATTTGCATTATACTGTACTATAATAAGTGCATTATACCATACTGCAGGATGTGATGGTTCTCCAGCATGAGGTTACTGCTTGCCAAACAAGACACTGGGGGGTCTGTCCCAGAAGCCATAGTTATGGAGGGGAACATGTAGCTTTGATTGTCCTGCTAGTGTGAGAACACAGACTCAGAGGCATTGCATTCTTCGTGAAGACTGGGTGGTGGTGGTATATAAAAGTGGCATACTTCCCCGCTTAGGGATTGGTTGGGCTTGTCTGTAGTGGAGTCCTGAGTACAAAGATTGGCTGGAAGAGACGGGAAGATGGTTGCAGAAGAGTGTGAGAGGCTTTGCCAAGGCAATGGGCACCAGATCGGGAACAGTTATCTGCACAAGATTGGGTGCTAGAAGACCTAGAGTCTTATGGGGATGCTACAGAATAAATAAGACAAAGTAACAACCTAAGAAAGAATCTGTTACACTCCATACTTGGAGGAGATACCACTGCAGCTATCTTGGCAGCATTGGCCACTGCCTTAACAGTTGCACCATTGTACATTCCCGTCCTGCTCTCTGTGGCCGATTCACCCCATACAGTAAAGACTGTTAGAATTTCTAGTCCTCTACTTCTTATTTTGTGACAATGCAAACAAAAGAACCAGCTCACTGGCCATATATCTTCCCAGTCTACTTGTGCATGGAACTCACTGTGACCCTGTAGCTTGTAAACATAGATCAAATCAATAGTCCAACACGAATCCTTACACTACGCTAAACATTTCTGTCTTTACTGATTCAAGTGAACTTTTAACTTTTTAGCTGGAATAAAGCAACATTTCTTCCCAAAGTCAGTGCTGGACTATTGGTTTTATTCTATGACATCCCTCAGCACTGCCATACTCTCGGCATACATTTATATAAAATGACATTTAACTATTTGCCTGCATGATACATTTCTGTAAGTTTGTGAAGGTCCTTACAAAATATTTGCAGTAAACACTGGAGAGAAAACGAAGTAAAAAGACCTTGAACAAAGAAGTTCTAACACTTAAACCTGTTAACAACAAAGAGCCCATGACCACTTGTTATCCCCCATAACTTGAATAATGAAGTGAAAAGTAGGAGCTGTGGAGCTGTTCATCCAAGTTTCCCACAATCTGTAAAACCATGGGTATGCATGTTGTTGTATAACATACACCCTTTCATAGACATAACTTGGGTAACGACTTCCTGAATGTGTGGTTGATGAGAATCTTTCCAGTGCAAAACCTCTGGAGCAATAAACCATTTGGCAGTCTTTACTCTTGACCTCAGGTTGGAGTATTTTCTAATCAGGAACATCTATAGTTTCTGGTCATACTCTGATGAAAGGGTCAAGTCAAGGGATGTTGTACCAATGGGAAAACTAGATACATTGCCAGAACACAGAGCAAGGGATCCCACAGGAGTGAATGGAGTAGACAAATTCAACGGCAAACATATCAGATAGATGACACCAGAACATTGGTTAGAAGGTAAAAAAGATAAGCAGTCAGGAGACATACATACATGAAATGGGTGAAATATCATGTCAGTATGGCAATACAAGTCAAAAGAAACTGAAAAGAAAGTTGGAAAAACTCTCAGAGAAACTTTAGAGATATCTATGAAAAAGATAATGGATAGCACTTCATACGTAACCCTGATAGAAACAAAAATAGTGCCTCTAGAAAAAAGATCCCCAGGGCCCCCCTCCACTGGGTCTTGAGGACCCTCTGATGTTATTCTACGAGCACAACACCTTTGTTAATGCAGAAACTAATGAGCTGCTGCAGTCTGCCTTGCTTGGATCCAATGGAATAGATAATATTAAAATGAAGGCTTTTTCATGACAGGGCTACTTGGTAAAGTGTAAACAAATTAACTGTTTTACTAATGAAAACCTCAAGGTGTCTTAAGACTATACCGGCGTTCTCTTATTTCCAGGGAAACAGGAGATATATATATATATGTATTTTAGGGTGCTGAATTTCTAAAAGTCAAAGTTTGAAATGGGGGTAGAACTCATCAATAAGTCTTCTATTGGGGCTCCCACGCACTGGCGATATTTTCTCCACTGCGATGCGATTCTAAAGTTAAAGTCTCGCATCGCAGTACGAGAAAAATATCGGCATGAAGCCGGGATATCAGCATCACGCCGACATAACGCCAGTCTTTGCAATGGGGCCAGTGGCAGCAGCGCTAGCCCCATTGAAAAGAGATGGAGAATGCCGGGGAATTCTGCCACAGCTGTGGCAGAAGTCCCCGGCATTCTATTCCATTGCTTTCAATGGGATCGTCACTGCTGCCGATCCCATTGAAAGCACTGCTTTCTGCCAAGCCCCGCAGAATGATTATCGTGGAAGGGCTTGAAATATAAGCCCTTCCCCGATAATCATCAATAAGTGGTGAAAAAATAAAAAAATTTATTACTCACCTCTCCTGCGCTCAGCTGCGTCCTCCTGCTGGCTCCCCGGCACTGCTATGAAGCTCTTTCAGCAGTCGGGGATTTAAAAATCCCCACCTCCTGAAATGGCTGTTCAGATTGGCTGAGCGCTCAGCCAATCACACATAGCCCTTAGCTATTCATTCATGAAAGAGCTTCATAGCAGTGCCGGGGAGCCTGCCGAAGGACGAGTCTGAGCGCAGGAGAGGTGAGTAATACATTTTTTCATTTTTTCACCACTTATTGATGATTATCGGGGAAGGGCTTATATTTCAAACCCTTCCCTGATAATCATTCTGCAGGGCTTGGCTGAAACCATTGATTTCAATGGGATGGGCAGCAGTGCCGATCCCATTGAAAGCAATAGAATAGAATGCCACGGTCTTCTGCCACAGCTGTCACAGCTCTCACAGCTGTGGCAGAAGTCCGCGGCATTCTCCCTATGCTTTCAATGGGGCTAGCGCTGATGTCACTGGCCCCATTGAAACCACTTGCGATATGCCAGTTGCGCTGTGATGCGAGAGTTTTCTCGTGCTCTCGCAGCGCAAGAAAGAAAATATCGCAAGTGGGTGGGAACCCTTAAAATACTAAAATATGATAATATAGGAAAACATTTTTTTTAAAAAAGGTTTCTCATAATGTGTATCTTGTTTGACACTTATATATAGAATCCATCAGCATACAGTTAAAATGTTTGAAATTCTGAACAGTTCTGATGTAATGTATATATTGCTATGATTAAGAACCTTCATTAGAAACGTGTAAGGGATTCTAATCTGGATGGCTTTTAATATTCCTGCCATTTAATAAAGCTGTTTTTTTGATATATTAGATCCACATTAAATATTTCTTCTCTGGGGAAAAAAAAGCCTTGGCAATGACTTTTAAGTTTTCATGCAAAATTAGAAATGCCTAGAAATTAATTTTCTGACTCATGTTTAGAATAAACTTGCTTCCCCAAGTAATTTCTTTCAAACGGCTGAAAAATTCCTTGATGCTCTGTACTGATCTCTTCCAGACCAGAAACACATCTTCAATATAGCCACAATGTGGTATTTAAAAATGTGGTTATCTACCATATAGAGGAATTCAAACTCCCCTATAAACATATTGGCAAAACGTGGTGCCAGCCGTGTACCGCAGTCTGGGTTGTTTGATGAGAAGCGTTGCTGTTAGAGATGAGCGAACGTACTCAGTAAGGCCGATTTCGCAATCGAGCACCGCGATTTTCGAGTACTTCACTACTCGGGTGAAAAGTACTCGGGGGCGCTGTGGGGCGGGGCGTGGCGTGGTGGAGCCGGGGGGGGGGGGGGTAGCAGCGCGGAACAGGTGGGAGCTCTCTCTCCCTCTCCCCCCCCACTCCCCTCTGCAACCCCCCGCTCACCCACAGCGCCCCTGAGTACTTTTCACCCGAGTAGTGAAGTACTTGAAAATCGCGGTGCTCGATTGCGAAATCGGCCTTACCGAGTACGTTCGCTCATCTCTAGTTGCTGTTGAAAAGATCAAAAATATTTTTCAGAATGAAGTATAGACTGTATAAAAGCAACCGTCTTTGAGAGTCTGAGATCTGATAGGAGGTCATGTTCAGAACATTTCACACCCAGAGAATGATCATTGTTGGCGCACAGGGCTGTAACATGAAGAATAGCTAGGCTGAAATCTTGTTTCCAAGGAAGGGACTGAGTTGCTCAATAAATTGACCAGAATCTTTTAGGTAACTTGGAAGTGAAATACTGCGATATTGTCAACAAACATTGGGCTAAATTACTGGACATTGAGTTGATAGCTGAGATAATAGGTCAGTCTCGGGTTTGTTAGAAGGTAAAAAAAAAGTTGGAAAAGATGATTCAATAAAATGTTTTTTCTGGGTTATTTTTTTAGTAGGTTATTGTTACATGTATCATGGACTTATATCTTTTTTCATTGTAGGGAATGGATCTGTGTTTAATTTTTTATACCATGTTTCCCCTAAAATAAGCCCTACCCTGATTTTTCGGAATTTTTGGGGAAACTGAAATATAAACCCTATCCCAAAAATAAGCCTTAGCTGCATTATATTAAAGGAAAAAGCAATACATTACCTAGCAGGCTTGGTCCACGTCCCTCTTGCTGCTCTCTGGATCTCCAGCATGTTTCCTGCAGTTCTCAGCCGCCCACAGAAGATCGCTTCCTTGGTAAGGGATTCATAAATCCCGCCTCCAGGAAGCGATGGCTTTTGATTTGCTGAGCAGCGCTCGAAAACCAATCAATACAGCGCTTGATGAACCAATGCGAAGGCTCTGATTGGTTCATACAGCGCTGCATTGATTGGTTGAGGGGCGCTTGAGAACCAATCATAGCCATTGCACTGTGGAGGCGGGATTTATGAATTGGTCAATCAATGCCATGGCTTAGGAACGTGGACCGAGGTAAGTATAATAAGACATCCCCCCAAAATAAGACCTAGTGCCTCTTTTGGGGCAAAAATTAATATGACAGGGTCTTTTTAGGGGAGGAACACTGTAGTAGTTCACATCAGATAATATATTGAGTGCTTCTCTTATGTAGTCATCATAATTTTGTATACCTATGCCTTTGTCTACTAGAGGAATCACTATATAAGGGTTGTACTGTAGAGTTTTAACCACATGTTGTTTAGTTTTGTTGAGATTGTATTTGGATTTAGCAATGGTAAGAACAGACCATGGAACAACAGATTGGTTTAAGATTCCATAGTTAAAGCAATAGTATTCCCCATAGTAACCTGTGGATGTGAGAGCTGGACCATAAGGATGGCTGAGCAAAGGAAAATAGATGCTTTTGAACTGTGGTGTTGGAGGAAAATGCTGGGAGTGCCTTGGACCGCAAGAAGATCAAACCAGTCAATACTCCAGGAAATAAAGCCAGACTGCTCACTGGAGGGAAGGATATTAAAGGCAAAACTGAAGTACTGTGGCCACATAATGAGAAGACAGGATACCTTGGAGAAGAGGCTGATGTTGGGGAAAGTGGAAGGCAAAAAGAAGAGGGGCTGACCAAGGGCAAGATGGATGGATGATATCCTCCAGGTGACGGACTGGACCTCGGTGGAGTTGGGAGTGGCGACAGCCGACCGGAAGCCCTGGTGTGGGCTGGTCCACAAGGTCACGAAGAGTCGGAAGCGACTGAACAAATAAACAACAACAAGGTTTCGTATTTGTGTATATGTACATATATATTTCCCTCATCCAACTTCATCTGTAACTAGGATTTATCATTTATCTATCTGTTTTTATACATTCCTTATGTATCAGTATTATGTCAGACCTGTTTATTATATATTTCTAACACTTTATGTTTTAGCTATATGTTAAAGGGAACTTGTCACCTCTGATAAGCACCATAAACTAAGTTATGGTGCTATAGGATAGGCCCGGCAGAGTCCAGGAATTTTTATACTTACCAGGATCCCCGTTCCCAAGTTGTCACCCTGGGAAATCAGCATTTCAACTGTTAGCGGGACTCTTTTCATTCAGTCCATGCAAGCACATTGCCGTAGACAACAATGGAGTCCATGCTCACAGAAAAGAGTCAAGCTGATAGGTGGAGCACCGACTTCCTGGGGAGACAGCACAGGTACGGGGAGCCCAGTAAGTATAAAAATTACACCAGTGGAATATGCAGGACGTATGCTACAAATACCTTAACTTAGATTATGGAGTTTACAGGAGGTTACAGATTCCCTTTATTGGATTTGACAGATAAGTGTAAAGCAAGAAAAACATGAGAAACCCCCTTGAAAACAGATTTTCTTACTCTACAACATTTTAATATTTTAAATAGTAGAATGTTTTGTTACAAGAGCTTTATGTCCATATTAATGTTTGACCTTTAGTAATGCCCTTAAATACCTATGTACACCGGTCTTTTGTTCAGGACAGAACATATTATATGAAATTAGTATACTATTTGCCAGGATGTTCTGTCCTGGATAAAAGAACAGTATGGTCTTGAAATATGTTGATGTTTTTACCAATAAACCTGTTTCTTTGTGTACACATTGAGTCCTCCGAAGAGTCTTTACAAAGCAGTGCCATCACAAACAAGCCTGCCCTTTCCTATTATTTACTCGCCATACAAAAAGCTTTATCCTCCTTTGCTGCTGTTATCAATTTTTCATTGCAAACCTGTAAAGGATAAAAGAAGCTGCCCTATACCGAAATATTGTAGAACTAACTCAGGGTAATCAGAATGAAGAGCCTATTATATACATGGTGCATAAGGTGATAAATTGGTTCAGCATTAAAATATTTAGGGGAAAACTTTCGTAAACTGGCATTTTATATGCTATTCAAAGTTAAGAGTGCTCCATAGTGAGTTGGGACAAACTTATTAAAAGGTGCATGCCACATAACCTTGTCAGCTAAACTTCACCTTTTGGAATGACACACTCTGAGGCCTCGGTCACACGGGCGTTTTTTTCCACGATTTGCGCATGCGCATGCGATCTGCGCATATTTAGAACCATTGCTTTGCAATGGGATCGGACACATGGCCGCTTTTTATACGGATGTCCGATAAATTATAGGACGCAAGGAATCGCAGATCACGCCTCTGCGATCTGCGATTCCTTGTGTTCTATATATGCGCTCAATGGGGCCGGCGTCAGCAGCGCCGACCCTATTGAGAACATATACTATAAAGATCATTCTCCTCTGCCACAGCTGTAACAGCTGTGGCAGAGAAGAATGATGTTCGCCCATTGAATTCAATGGAGCCGGCAATACAGTCGGCTCCATTGAAAGCAATGGGCTGTAGGCGAGCGCAGGATGAATTTTCGGGAAGGGCTTAAAAATATAAGCCCTTTCCTGAAAATCATCCGAAAATGTGTAAAAATAAAAAAAATATATATACTCACCTTGTCCCTGCAGCCGGAGTTCAGCCGCGGCCGGCAGTTCTCCTGAACTGCTCTGTGTAGTATTCAGCAGGCGGGGATTTAAAATCCTGCTGAATGGGCTGCCTCTGATTGGTGCAATCCACACGGGTTTAACTCGCAGCACACCTCAGGGTTCTTCAAACCAAACCGAAAAGGGGACTAATAAGTCCAACGGGTGCACGCCAGCAATGTGGGGGTCAGAGCCTCAGAAGACCCCCCAAAGTGTATCACAGTATCTCACAAAAAGGTTCGTGGCAGCATCCAGGGCGTAATGCAAAAATAAATAATTTATTCCTCCAAGAACATGCTACGTTTCGACCCTCATGGGGTCTTTCTCAAGCATTGCTTGAGAAAGACCCCATGAGGGTCGAAACGTAGCATGTTCTTGGAGGAATAAATTATTTATTTTTGCATTACGCCCTGGATGCTGCCACGAACCTTTTTGTGAGATACTGCCTCTGATTGGTCACAGCCCTCACCAATCAGAGGCAGCTCTCACTCACCCATTCATGAGTGCTGCCTCTGATTGGCTCAGCGCAGGGACCAATCAGGGGCAGCTCTCAGCTGTCATTCAATATAATTTTCAGGGAAGGGCTTATATTTTTAAGCCCTTCCCGAAAATTCATCCTCGCTCGCAGCCCATTGCTTTCAATGGAGCCAGCTGTATTGCCGGCTGCATTGAATTGCAATGGGTTGGACAGCGCTCCTTTGATCGGGACCTTTTCACCGAAAACGCTGCTAGCTGCAGATTTTTCGGGCGATTTTTCAGCCCTGGTCACGCGATTTGCGGATGTGCATCTGTCATGCGATCCGCAAATCACGGCAAAAAACGCCCGTCTGACCGAGGCCTAAAGGAGATTTTTTTTTTATGCTTTAGCAAAGTTTTTCCCCCTTTTTCTTTGAGGCACAGGTAGGGTTTTTTTGAGGTATCAAAACAAGACCAGTGTCCTATAAATTTGTACGTTTTATGTAGATAAAACTAGTAAAAAAAAAATGCATGACACAGGATTCACGGTAGCGCTCACCTTTTCATCTCCAGTCAATTATTCTTCCAGATATCCAAAACAGTCTGAATGGGCTTTCATCAGAGAAAATGACGTTACCCTAATTCTTTGCAGTCCAAGATGTTGGACAGGATGTCAGGACTACGAACCCAGGAGCTCCTGCACTCCAGGCTGCGGCCCTTCCTGCAGAGTTCTTCTGAGAGCTGGACAGCTCCTTTGCTGAACATTGTCCTTGTTCCTTGCTCCTGTCAATCAGTTCCTGTCTTCCTAATTGGCTTCGCCCTTCTTCCTAATTGGATTCACTATATAAATCTGGCCTTGCACCTCCTTCCCTGCTTGATTAGTGTTCTCCAAGCCTGTAGTCAATCTCCACCATCTGCCTGTTCCTCTGTACTGCAACTGATATTCCCATCTAGCAACCTCTGGCTTCCCCTGATTACGCTACCAGCCCACACCAGGGAGCCAGAATGAGAATTGTGACAGAACAATCATGCAGCAAAATGGATGCCGTTTTGACCATTTTGAGGAAGCAAATTGTTGAACTACAGGAATTGGGTGCCTATTACCTAGAAATATTTTATGGGTTACAAACGGTGGCGCTGGATCAACAAAAGGAGATAATGAATTTATAGAGGCAACTTCTGGATTTGCACCATTCAGGCTCAGAGGTCAGTATGCCACTGCTGGCAAAGTTCAGTGGGGATCATCATCTTTACCAAGGTTTCCTTAATCAATGCCGTATTTACTTTCAAATGCAACCTGTTCCTTTTACCTGGAAAAGATCAATGACCTCAATACTTGTATTATGGCTATGGACCAGGTTTTTGATTACCCAAATCGCTGTGCCATAGCAGAGGGAACATTACATAACTTACAACAAGGGCAACGCTCTGTGGTTGAATATACAACAGAATTTTGTCGCTGGACGACTGATGCCACATAGAACCTAGCCCCCTAGAAGAGTCAGTTTTGACAAGCATCATCTAAGCTGGTGAAAGATGAGCTTACTATAGTTGAGACCCCTGATAGTTCTGAGGACTTTATTCAATTATTCATCCAAGTAGATCAGAGACTTACTGAGCGAAGAAAGGAAAAACTGCGGATATCTGAAAACAACCCTGTCTATTTCTTCAGTCAATCAGCACAGAACACCCAGCAAAAGACTGAAACTATACCTGAACCTATGCAGATTGATGTCATCCGCATACCTCTTTGTGCATTAGAGAAGGAGAGGCGCCTTACTGAAAACCTTTGTCTGTATTGCAGCGGCTCAGGACATTACGCTATTAACTGTCCCAACAAGTTCCACAAGACTATCGCTTTTGCAAGTGCTAAGACCGTAAGCAATTCTGACATTTATAAACAGTCAGATTCTGTTATGCAGGTCATCTGTAATTCAAGACAAAGACCAGATACGTCCTCCATCCTTTCATTTTGTCATCCCTATACAGGTCATAATTGGGAGCCATAAAATACAATGCTTAACTGTGTTAGATTCTGGGGGAGAAGGGAAATTGATGGACTTAAAATATGCTCTTGATAACAACATTTCAAGTAGGACTAAACCCCTGCCAATTTATATGGAAACTGTGGATGGATCACCTTTATCTTCTGGGCCTATGAGACAATCAAACTTGAAATCTGTATTGGAATTGATCATCATGAAACTGTTAGTTTTCACCTTATTTCTTCTCCCAAGTTTTCAGTTATTCTAGGAATCCCTTGGTTTTCTATCCATAATCTTTCTATCGACTGGGGTTCAAAGACTATTAGCTTCCCCTCTGGATACTATAAGGAAAACTGTTTGATGATTCTACCCACCCTTGAACATACGAACGTTTCTGAGAGTTGTCATCAGAGTTGTAATAAGTTGCCATCTCAGTACCAGCAATTCAGTGATGTCTGCCGCAAGAAAAAAGCTGATCAACTACCCCTCATTGACCATATAATTGTCCAATAAAATGACTTCCTGGAACAACCATTCCTTTTGGACGAATTTACAATCTTTCCAAACCACAATTAAAGGTACACAGAGAATACTTGGATGAAAATTTAAAGAAAGGCTTCATTCAATCTTCTTCATCCCCAGGTGGGGCATCCTTGTTCTTTGTAGAGAAAAAAAACTCAGCCTTACGGCCATGTATTGAGTTCAGAGAACTCAATGAGATTACCATTAAGAATCGCTACCCTTTCCCATTAATTCCAAAATTGCTGGAAAGCCTCCATTCTGCCAAGATTTTTACCAAACCACATCTAAGAGGGGCCTATAATCTTATACAGATCTGCCCAGGGAATAAGCACAAGACTGCTTTTAGAACCAGATCTAGACATTTTGAATACCTGGTTGTGCCTTTTGGCCTTTGCAATGCCCCTGCCACTTTTCAGCATTTTATTAATGATGTGTTTAGAGTTCTGTTGAATAAATTTGTTTATATCTCAATAACCTTCTTATATTTCCAGATGGCTTGGAGGAGCATCACAGGCATATCCAGCTAATCTTGAAACATCTCTAAAAGACTCATCTTTATATCAAACTGGAAAAATGTCACTTTGATTCAATGGTCTGAGTATGGATACTAGTAAAATTAAAGCTGTGGTTGAGTGGCCTACTCCGAGAAACTTAAAAGATGTTCAACACTTTATAGGGTTTGTGAATTTTTACAGAAGATCTCTAAAAGACTTCTCAAAGATCATCTTACCAATCACTTTACCAACAAAGAAAGCCAAAGCATTTTTATGGTCTTCTGAAACACATGATGCTTTTGAAATGCTAAAATCTATTTTTACTTCTGCACCATTACTGGTCCATCCAAATCATAAATTGTCTTTTGTTGCTGAAGTGGACACTTCTGACTTGGGGGGGGGCTTTCTTGTCTCAACGACTCAACGATAAAATGCAGCCGCACGCTTGTGCATTTTTTCTTATCAGCCTGATTCAAGTAATGGCAAGGCTGATGCCTTTTCCAGGATACTTGCAGAACCAGAGGAGGAGTCTAATACAGACTGTACAATTTTGTCCTCCAAAAATTTCATTTCCTGGGAGTACTTGACTCAAAATAATTCTTAACAAAGTTCAAAATGGGAACCAAAATGACTCTTTTCTCAATCATTCTTCTAAGAACATGGAGCTCTCCGTTAAGGAGGGGTTCTGGATGCAGGAAAACTGACTGTAAGTCCCTGACTCAGTTTGACTTAAAGTTATTAAACTGCTACATGATTCTAAACTTGCAGGTCTTGAACTATTACTTTGTTGATGTTGATGTTGGTGGCCTAGTTGTAAGAACGATGTGAGAAAATATGTTGCCTCTTGTGCAACCTGTGCATGAAACAACACACCACAATCTGCTGCTTTAGGACTTCTTTAACCACTTCCAGTTCCATCCAGGCTGTGGGGACCAATAATAATGGATTTTATTGTGGATCTTCCCCATTCTAAAGAAATGAGTGTCATCTTTGTTGCGGTGGACCGACTCACAAAAATGCTCCATTGTATTCTCAGTAGAAAGATTCCCACAGCTGAACAAACTGCGGAATTAATGATCAAGGGGGTATTTATGGTGCACAGAATTCTTCATCATGTAGTTTCTGATAAAGGGGTTCAGTTTACATCAAGATTTTAGAAAAGATTCTGTGCAGCCTTAGGGATTACTATTGAATTGTCTTCTGCCTTCCATCCTCTGTCCAATGGCCAGACTGAAAGGACTAATCAGACTCCTGGGCAAAACCTCAGCTGTTTTATTTCCTTCCTCCAGGATGATTGGGTGGACTACTTACCAACATCAAAATTCACCTATAGCAATTCCAAACATAACTCTATATCTCAAAGTCCATTTTATGCTAATTATGGCATACATCCAGTATTTATTCCTGATCTTCCTTTTAATACTCCTATTCCTACTATTAATCACAGACTATGTTGCAGGAAACCCAGAAGAATCTAATAGAGATGCTACGAGAAGCCCAAGAAGGCAGTGGATAAACATCGCAATGCTACTCCTTCCTTTCAGATTGGAGACAGAGTTTGGTTATTAGAGATGAGCGAGCATACTCGTCCGAGCTTGATGCTCGTTCGAGTATTAGGGTGCTCGAGATGCTCGTTACTCGAGACGAGCACCACGCGGTACTCATCTCGATTAAACGAGCACTGACCATTGAATTCAATAGATACAGCCGGCTCTATTGAAAGCAATGGGCTGCCAGCGATCGCGGGATGAATTGTCGGGAAGGGCTTAAATATATAAGCCCTTCCGTGCAATTCATCCAGAAATTTGTAAAAATAAAAAAAATATATATACTCACCTGGTCCCGGCAGACGGAGTTCAGCGTGGCCGGCGGCAGTCCTCCAGAACTGCTCTGAACAGCTGTGAGTAGTATTCAGCAGCCGGGGATTTAAAATCCCCGCCTGCTGAATGAGCTGCCTCTGATTGGTCACAGTCTGACCAATCAGAGGCAGCTCTCACTCACACCCATTCATGAATTCATGAATGGGTGTGAGTGAGAGCTGCCCCTGATTGGTCCCTGCGCTGAGCCAATCAGAGGCAGCTCTCACTCACACCCATTCATGAATTCATGAATGGGTGTGAGTGAGAGCTGCCTCTGATTGGTCAGGCTGTGACCAATCAGAGGCAGCTCATTCAGCAGGCGGGGATTTTAAATCCCCAGCTGCTGAATACTACTCACAGCTGTTCAGAGCAGTTCAGGAGGACTGCCGCCGACCGCGCTGAACTATTTAACAAATGTAATTTCTCCTTATCATCTTCTACAATTCTTCCTACATTATTTTCTAAAGGCCCAACACTTTCCATTTTAATCTTAATATTTGTAAACAGTTTAGGGTTAGTTTTACTCTCTTTGGCATTGAGTCTCTCTGTCTCCAACTTTGCTGCTTTTATTTGCTTTTTATATTATTATTCCTTATAGATTTTTAGTGCTTCTTCACTGCCTTTCTGTTTAGTAGTTTGAATGTTTTATTTTTATTATGTATTACCCCTTTACAACTCTATTGAGTCCATTTATTTTTCTCCTATTCCTATCCCTTTTATTTATGTAGGGTATGACCTATTCACAGTGAGTATTTAAGATGGTTTTAAAAATTTCCCATTTACTGTCTGTACTGACATTGTCCCAATCGATAAGGTGAAGGGTATCTCTAAACTTGAACTTTGTTTTCCTGAAATTAAGTTTTTTTTAGCTCCTCAACAAAACTCCCTATTGAAAAACAAGTGGAAATGTATTATATTATGGTTGTCATTTCTCAGGTGCCCCTTGACCTGCAACCATTATTCTATCAAGTCTGCTGATTAACACTAATTAACACTGCGTCCAGAAAGCAATGCTCTGCCGGGGACCAGGAGGGAGCGACAGCCTGCAGCAGCGCCGCAGAACGCCGGGGGAAGTGAGTAATGATTTTTATTCTTTGCTCCGCTGTATTCCCGGAGTATAAGGTGACAGTTGGGGGGTCGTCTTATACGCCCCGTCGCCTTATACGCCGGTATATACGGTATATATTTTTATTGTAACACATTTCTGGATGAATTGCAGGGAAGGGCTTATATATTTAAGCCCTTCCCGACAATTCATCCAGCGCTGTCCGGCAGCCCATTGCTTTCAGTGGAACCTGCTGTATTGCCGGCTCCATTGAATTCAATGGTCAAACATCGTTCTTCTCTGCCACAGCTGTTACAGCTGTGGCAGAGAAGAATGATTTGTCTTCTATATGTTCTCAATGGGGTCGGCGCTGCTGCCGCCGGCCCCATTGAGCGCATGTAGAGAAGAGAACAGGAATCGCAGATCGCACATAGGTGCGATCTGCGATTTCTATGGCCTAAGAAGGACCGTTGGGGTTCTTGAAGCCTAAAATCACTCCTAACGCTCTCCCTATAGCAGCTCCAGGATCAGCAGCACTTTCCCTGAACTATGTCAGAATGCATCTGTGGCGAGCCGCGGGAGGGGCAGATTTTAATACTCGGGTGACACCTAATCTCGCCAGCCACTCACTGCAGGGGGGTGGTATAGGGCTTGAACGTCGCAGGGGGAAGTTGTAATGCCTTCCCTGTCTTTCTATTGGCCAGAAAAGCGTGCAAATTTCTCAGGGAAGAAAATGAAAGTGACTCGAACACCGCGTGGTACTCGTCACGAGTAACAAGCATCTCGAACACCCTAATACTCGAAGAGTATCAAGCTCGGACGAGTATGCTCGCTCATCTCTAATCTCTACCCATAGAGACTCCACATGTTCATTTCCCTCACATATGTCTTTGTGTAGTGTGGGCTTTAAACATGACTTTACATTAAGACAAACCCTTCTTGCTTCGCGGTTTTTAAGATCCTGTCTAAACAAACTATAACCCTGTAAGTTAACCACCCAGTCACAGTTTCCTTCCAAAGTCTCAGTTATTCTCACTATGTCATAGTTTTCCTCAGACATTTTTGATTCTAGTTTGTCAACCCTATTAGTCAGACTTCTAGCATTAGTTACCATGCAGTGTAGAGGTTTTACTGAGGAATTAAGAGCCCTAGAGACATTGAAACAAAATGATAGCTTAATAATAAAACCCTCTGACAAAGGAGGCAATATTGTCGAACTAGAGAGAAACCAATACATCTCTATGTGTGAAAGTATTCTGGAAGACAAGACTACATACAGAAAATTAGTCTCTGACCCCACAGATCTATTTTATAGAGATCTTAAGGGAATTCTTCAGGATGCTAAAATGTGGAGAGGTATCAATACAACTGAATATGAATATCTCTTACCAATGCACCCAACGATCTCCACCTTCTATAGCCTACCCAAGGTCCACGAAGGCTTGGATCCTCTAAAAGGCAGGCCCATTGTTTTGGGCCTGGATAATATGACCCAAAATAGTGGGATCTATATTGATCAGATTCTGCGTCCCTTTGTCGCCGCTTCACGCTCTTACGTCCGAGACACCACTGACGTTTTATGGGTAATTGATGGGATCCACACCGATTCTGATACTCTTCTGGCAAGCCTCGATGTAGAGGGTCTCTACAGTTCTATCCCCCATGAAATCAGGATCGAGGCAGTGGGTTATTTCCTGAAACAAAAAGGTACTGAGAAGGTACAGGTCCATAAAATGGAAGAATCCGTCTCAAAATGGCCGCTAGATACAAAATGGAGCATTATTAGATGTAAATAAGCTTGTGTGTAGTGAAACAATAATTCAAGCAGAAATAGCTTTAGAGCAGGAGATTCGGTGCAATGTCTAATGATGTGTCTCTCTGTTCTTTTTCATGAGAACCAAGTCTGGACACAGCTGTTATCAGAAAAAGCCCTCCCACACCTCCAGAGAGACTTGGACAAAGGAACTGACTGTACTACAGCCACCTGAATAACAAAGTGAATACAAGGGAGGACCAGGGAGGACCAAGATAACGCTGAAGAGAAACAGACACGTGAGAACATAACAGATATATTCTCACTACGCTGATTGCTGAACAATATATGATTCTTAATGTTTTTCTAACCCAATAAGATTAACCCCATGACTAATGACGTATTCCTTTCCTGTACTAGAACTATACCAAGTCAATAAACGCTCAGAGTACGCACGCCTTAAGCAGAGTGAGCTGTATATCTGCCGCGGCTCAACTCTACGTATCTGTGGGAACTAATAACTATAAATTATATAGTTTTTGGCCTCCTTGATGCATCCAGGTATGAACTAATTTGGACGCAAGACTTGAAAGGTTATGTGGCCGCGCAGCGGTCCTTAACAGTTGGCGTAGTCGGCAGGATTTACTGATTGACTCTTGTGTCACTCATCGGACGACAACATCGGACTGGGACGACATATATCCACTGTGCCAAACCAGAGGACTGATCAACCTCACACACAGCCCGGTAAGTGTCATATTTATTATATGATGTCTGCCATTGGTCTGTTTTGGCTCAGTTGATTGACAGACTCCTAGGTCAGTCGGATTTTTGATGTTTGACATTATAGTTGTCATCGGTAAAGAAGTTTACCTCAGGTCTTGAGTGGTCTATGACACCAGGGGACAGAATCTTTTAGGACGTTATAAATTGTATTATCGAGCATACTTCTCAGGGACTTTAGATCCCGGTTGAGAGACGGCTTCGAGGGTTTAGTTTATCGAGCATACTTCTCAGGGACTTCAGATCCCGGTTGAGAGACGGCTTCGAGGTTGAGCATACTTCTCAGGGAGTGATTGAGCAAACGGCATCAGACGTGACAATTGTGATTACGTGATTGAGCATATGGCTTCGGACTCCCGGTTGAGAGACGGCTCAGAGTTTAGTTTCAGAACATGTTTAAATTAAGGTACCTGACAGTGGTCTGTTTGATCCTGTCCACTTGGTGTCATGTAGAGGAGGGAAAGAGTATGTGAAGAAAGTCAAGAAGTTATGTGAAACTGTTGGTATAGTCACTGAGCAAAAGGCTCAGGCACTTAGAGATATACTTCCCAATGTGTCATTGAGCATAGGGCTAGGCATACCCAGTTGGTAGTATGTAGAGTCAATAAGTAATGTAAAGTTGAAGTAAGATAATTGCAGTTTCAAGATGGCGATTATTCATATGCTTTGAGTTGAAGACAAAGGAAGGCAGCCCTTCTTCACCATCTGAGGGCACCGCCCCGGCCGTGTCATGGATGATGTTTTTCTCCCCTTTGCCCTGTCCCTAGATGGCCGTGTTGTTATTGGGGCCAATACCAGTCGGTATATCTTGATACGTGTCTAGTATGTAGTATTCCTGGACCCTCCCGTCACTATCGCCCAGTCAAGCCACACCTTCGGTGGCCATTTCAGTGCCAGCCATGGCCCAGCGGCCATTTTAGCATCTGTTGCAATAATACCTTCAGTTACCGCTCAGATGTCATCTTAGCTCCGCAGCAGAAATGAGCTGCCTTCTCATCTCCCATCTATGTATGTTTTTACCCGGCATACCAATTCTTTGCACTGCAATGATGAGTGCCTTTTCTGAATTTTGCATAGGGATATTCAAATCCCCTGCATCGCGCCTGCAAACAGCCTTCTCCCGATTATCTGTTCTGCAGTCTGTGTTTAGCACCCCCATCCCAAGTAGGTTTGTGCTTAAAACTGCCGACAAATGTAGTTGTTGCTGAAAAAAAAAAAAAAAATCTTCCCCCTATGACATGAAGCAAGTTCATGCAGAATCTGCAGACAATTATGTGCATTTAACCACCGTGCTGTTTGTCCTGTATGTCTTAATGCCCTAACATTGTGTTATTGCTGTACGTGTTGTCCATATCTCATAAGTCAGATACTGCTGAGAAGAAAGGTCACTATGGGTGCTAGGATTGCGAACGGCAGTAGAAAAGCTTACAGAAGGAAGGAGAGGGTCAATACGTGATTATATATATATATATATATATATATATATATATATATATATATATATATATATATATAGATAGAGGGTTAATGCTTGATTTGTGTAGAGCTCTGTTCCCCCTTGTCACCCCCCTTCCCTTCAGAGTTTAGTGAGATTGAAGTGAAAGCCTTGACTTCCCAGAGAAGGAATGTGTGCTTCTCAAGGCCAAAGATTAGAGCGGAGAACCCTGGACTGTAGCTTTTGTTTGCTTGCTTGAACAGAATAGAACCCGTAATGAATCTAGTGAATCAATAGGAAAGGTGGGAATTCTAAGGTATATTTTTGCTGTTCTTGGTGTAAATGTCAGTTCTGTGATTGGTTGGACGTGTGTGTAATTGCTAAATGTGTGTTCCTTTTATGGGAAATATTAGTGATAAAGTGGTTGTTGTGGAATCTGGTGTACATCTCTAGTATTACAGATAGTTAAAGTTTGATTGATTCCAGGGAGAGGTGGGAGTGATTGAATGCACTTGTTTGCAAAATGAGGACAGTTGCATCATATGCGTCACGTCCTGTGTGAACTCTTACTAACATTTGAATGAGAGAGACAGATTTGACCGCATGAACGGATGAGAGTTAAAGGGGTTGTCCCGCGGCAGCAAGTGGGGTTATGCACTTCTGTATGGTCATATTAATGCACTTTGTAATATACATCGTGCATTAAATATGAGCCATACAGACGTTATTCACTTACCTGCTCCGTTGCTAGCGTCCCCGTCGCCATAGTGCCGTCAAACTTCAGCGTCTAATCGCCCGATTAGACGCGCTTGTGCAGATGGGTCTTTTCCCTTCGGCTCGGTTCGGCAGCAGCAGTGTTCTGGCTCCGCCCCCTTGTACGCAACATCGTGTAGCTCCGCCCCCGTCACATGTGCCGATTCCAGCCAATCAGGAGGCTGAAATCGGCACGTGTGACGGGGGCGGGGCTACGCGATGACGCGTACAAGGGGGCGGGGCCAGAACGCTGCAGCCGCCGAACCGAGCAGAAGGGAAAAGACCCATCTGCGCAAGCGCGTCTAATCGGGAGATTAGACGCTGAAGTTAGACGGCACTATGGCGACGGGGACGCTAGCAACTGAGCAGGTAAGTGAATAACTTCTGTATGGCTCATATTTAATGCACGATGTATATTACAAAGTGCATTAATATGGCCATACAGAAGTACATAACCCCACTTGCTGCCGCGGGACAACCCCTTTAATGCCCCGTGTTTGGACTGTGATGAATGTAAGATGTGTGATGCAGATATTGACTGGGGATAAAAGTGTTTTTTTTTCTCCTTCTGCATGAGACTTTACTTGTTTGTGATGTGGATGCGCAGGCTGTGGAGTTTGAAAGAAAGTGTGAAGAAAGATGCAATCGGCCAGTATCAAAGGGGTGGAGCTAGATGATGTAAAAGTACGTAATGGGAGGGGTTGAGAATCGTGAGCAGCTAGTAAAAGTTTTTTGTTTCCTCAAATTTGATGAGACATTGCAGGCAGGATCAGACTAATAATGAATTTGCTTGAAGAATGTCACATTCCAAATATTAATAGTTGTTTGTAGATTATTCTGCCCTGATGTAATTCATGTCTCTGTTATTGGCACTGATATCTTACAGGCCTTATCTGCATCCATCAAATTCTCACGGGATGGATCGGTACGGGTTGAGACCTCAGGTGCCGGTTCAGAAGAGTCTTGTAAACTAACTGCTCCAACAAACACCCCTCTTTTTCCAGTCCAGAAAAGACGCTGAAGGGTCAGCCAGGCGCCTACCGCATGTAGGCGCTGTGTGCTGTCGGTGCTGTGTGATGTAGGTGCTGTGTGCTGATGAGGTGTCAGTCTGCCACCTACCGTATGTAGGTGCTGTGTGCTGATGATCTGGAAGTCTGCCAACAGGCCACAATTTCACTGTTAATTTTTCTTGCAGAAATGTCTGTAAAACCTCTAAAGACAAACTCCAGTTCTGCAAAACTAAGGTTGTTCTCCTGGGTCATTGTTTAGGCCAAGGAACTGGACATCTGACATAGGAACAAAAGGCTGCTGTCCCAGCCATACCTGTACCTACATCCGTTGCCAAACTCCGCACCTTTCTGGGCCTTGTTTCATACTGCCAACCATGAATGCACTCGGTTTCCTTTCTTATGCAACCACTCTATGACTGTCTTTCAATTATTCTTTTCTCTCTCACCTCTGAAGCAGCTCCCTCATGTGTTTGTGCGGTGGCAGCAGTACAGGCAATGGTTGACAAACCTTCTGAGTTGGTATTGGACTACACCCCCCCCCCCCCATTCCTTAGTGGTCCTCACCCCTCATGTCATTCGGAGCATACTCACGCAAGTGCAACCCAAGCACTTATCTCTGGCCTGTCAGATCCGGCTACAAAGTGCTCTTTTCATTCTTTCCCAATGTTGCTACTACTTTGAACCCGATTACTCTTCTTCCAATTGAGTATCCTGGTTCAAAGGGGGGAGGAGGAGAAATAGGTGATCTAGATATTGCAGATCAGCTATTTTTAATTTTTAATTTTTTTTTTCCCCAACAAGGTTCTGATCTATTTGAAATAGAATATCAGCATAATTGTCTAGCAGTGATGCAACAAGAAAATGTAAGTTTTAAGAGGTTACTGAAAGCCCTTGTTAACAATGCATATTTTGAGTTGTTTTTTATAGATGGTACCAGGGGTGATTGACGACTCCACACTGGATATGCAGTGGTCACACAACAAGATGTCTTAAAAGCAGAATGCCTCCGCATGTCGCAGTACAAGAAGCGGAACTAAAGGCCCTCACTGAGGCGTGTAGAGTGGCAGAAGGTAAGACGGCAAACATTTACACTGACTCCCGGTATGCATTTGGCATAGCTCATGATTACGGCCCAATATGGAAAGCCAGACAGTTTTTTACCTCAGCAGGACAGCCAATTAAGAATGGTGCAGCGGTGCAGAGTCTCATGGAAGCCCTACTACTACCTGACAAAGTGGAAAGCTCACACCAATTCCTACACCGGAGAAGCAAGAGGCAACGCCATCACAGACCACACAGCAAAGGCAGCGGCCCTGAAGCCGTGGAAGAAAAGAAGAAAAGAAGAATTTGACAAAAATCTTGGACTTTGATAAAAACTTTGGACTTTGATAAAAACTTTGGACTTTGATAAAAACTTTGGACTTTGATAAAAACTTTGGACATTGATATGCTAAGGACTTTACAGTTACAAGCCAACAATGAAGAAAAAAGACAAATGGACTAAATATGGGAGCAACGGAACAGGGCGGCGTATGGCGGACAGTCAACAGAACTTGCCTACCACAGTCCCTGTGCCCCGTGATGGCCCAGCTGATGCACAGAAAGACGCACCTCTCAAAGCAGCAATGATTTCGGCGCTTGAACGAGGACGGGTGGCTCCTGGGTTTTCTGTAGCTGCTGCATCATTTGTCCAATTTTGCATGATCTTTGCCGTAAGCAGCAGGGCAGAAGTAAATTTGCCACATAACACTTGCCTAGACCACTCTACCCATTTCAGGGATTGCAAATTGGCTACACTCAGCTCCCACTTGTTGGGAAGTATGAATATGTGCTTGTTGTTGTTGATGTTTTTCAGGTTGGAGACCTACTCTGTTACCAAAGTAAATAAGCAGGTACCCACACAGAAGCTCATGAATGAGGTAATCCGCAGATACGAGGTACCGGAAGTGATTGAGTCAACAAAGGTACACACTTCACAGGTGAAATAATGCAATACCTCATGTCCACTTTGGGTATATCCAAGGCCTTTCACACACTTTACCATCCACGGAGTAGTGGGAAAGTAAATCCAAAAGGCAATGGAGGAAACGGGCAAATCTTGAATTGAGTGTCTTCCATTAGTTTTTCTTTTTCTTGGGAGGGTACATGCCACAGTGGCCGAGTTTGGGAAATGATTCTCTTGTTAATTTTGTCATAGGTCTCTCCAAGGAATTGTCAATAACGCATTCTGCAGTCTCTGCTTTTCTCCCAGGTCCTACAGACGAGCGTCACACACCTTTAACTGCTGTACACTAGCCCCCTGTTTTAAATTAATACAATCAAATGTACAATAAGACTACACTGAGGGTGAGAATCCAACACCGCATCGTGCTAAGAGAGAAATTGACGATCCAGGTGGCAGGTTTGATCCACATGTATATATGTGCCAAGGGGGGTGCCAGATGAGTTCGAGGCCAGACCCCAGGCAATGGCTATATGCCTATAATACAATAGAGCGATTTACCCCCATATGGAGCTGTCTCAGCAGAAGCAGGGGTGACCACTCTAGTCTCCCAGCCATTAGAATAGAGTAGCATGTGTGTTGTAGATCCCTTCTGTGTCCATCAGGTCTTCGTGTTTAGTTAGTTAGGATTAGTCGTCGGGGAAGGGATTAGCCCTTGCACAGCTGACCAACAATGATAGGTAGGGCATAGATCATAAGCTAGAGATAGGGAAAGCAAACCTTACCCTGCCCTGTAGAAGTTATAAAGTATTGTTTATTTTGAGACAGTTTCTAGGGGGGTTCGAGAAGGTACAGGTCCATAAAATGGAAGAATCTGTCTCAAAATGGCCGCTAGATACAAAATGGAGCATTATAAGATGTAAATAAGCTTGTGTGTAGTGAAACAATAATACAAGCAGAAATAGCTTTAGAGCAGGAGATTCGGTGCAATGTCTAATGATGTGTCTCTCTGTTCTTTTTCATGAGAACCAAGTCTGGACACAGCTGTTATCAGAAAAAGCCCTCCCACACCTCCAGAGAGACTTGGACAAAGGAACTGACTGCACTACAGCCACCTGAATAACAAAGTGAATACAAGGGAGGACCAGGGAGGACCAAGATAACGCTGAAGAGAAACAGACACGTGAGAACATAACAGATATATTCTCACTACGCTGATTGCTGAACAATATATGATTCTTAATGTTTTTCTAACCCAATAAGATTAACCCCATGACTAATGACGTATTCCTTTCCTGTACTAGAACTATACCAAGTCAATAAACGCTCAGAGTATGCACGCCTTAAGCAGAGTGAGCTGTATATCTGCCGCGGCTCAACTCTACGTATCTGTGGGAACTAATAACTATAAATTATATAGTTTTTGGCCTCCTTGATGCATCCAGGTATGAACTAATTTGGACTCAAGACTTGAAAGGTTATGTGGCCGCGCAGCAGTCCTTAACAGTACCAGATATGACCGCCACAATCAATTCGTCATAGATCTTCTTACTTTTGTCCTAACAAGAAATTACTTTCTCTTCAATGGCCAAGTCTTCCACCAGCTCAGGGGCGTTGCGATGGGGAGCCCTTGTGCCCCATCCTACGCAAATGTGTTCCTGGGCTGGTGGGAGGCCAAAATTGTCTTCACGGACCACCACGCACAATGGACAGACAAAGTATTAATGTGGCTTAGATACATAGACGACATCTTTGTACTATGGTCAGGTACCAAGGAATCCTTTGTCAAATTTGTCAACACACTAAACATAAACTCCCTAAATCTAAAACTGACGATGGAGATTCAAACTGATTCCATCACTTTTTTAGATATTCAGATACTCAAAACCTCTGAGGGGTCCCTTCAATCCACTTTGTTCAGGAAACCCACTGCCTCGAATAGTCTTCTTGCCTGGGAGAGTGCCCATCCTTATTCACTAAGGAATGGCATACCTATGGGCCAATTCCTAAGACTGAGACGTAATTGCTCAGAGCAAGAAGACTTTGAACGACTCAGCAATGACCTCAAAAAGAGATTCATAGATAGAGGCTACCCAAACAACTCCATCGAAAAGGCCTATCAGTTCTCTCTGGAACAAAACAGAACAGCCCTTCTTGTCCCAAAACACAAACAACCAGATGAACAGGTACGCATCATTTCTACCTTTGATACTGGAGTCCCCTTCATGCGTGAGCTTCTTAAAAAACACTGGGGAATCCTCCAAGATGACCCAGACCCGAAAGCCATCCTACCACCCACCCCGTTACTTACGTTTAGAAGGGGTAGAAACATTAGAGACAGGGTAGTAAAGAGTCACCTCAAAACCCAACAACCGGATACCTGGCTGAATAGATTCAAACCCAAAGGGACGTTCCCCTGCTCCAACTGCCAGGCCTGCAACAACATTCAGAAGGGCGGTAGAATAACAAGTGCCAGTACCAATAAAACTTACGACCTGAGGGAATTCATCAACTGCCGTACCTCCTATTTGGTATACATGGCTACCTGCCTGTGTAAAAAGAATTACATCGGAAAAACTAAGCAGGAGTTTAGGCGACGCATTCTAGCACATCTGGGAAATATAAGACGGGGCGAGAAAACCCCTATCTCGAACCACATGAGAGAATTTCACCAGGGCAATCCGGACCTCTTAAAATTCCAGGGAATAGAATCTATTAAGAGCTTCGGTTGACATGGTGACCTAGACAAACGTCTATTACAAAAAGAAGCACATTGGACCTTTCGCATTGATTGTGTACAGCCGAAAGGCCTCAATGAATTAATATCTTTCTCCAGTTTCCTCTAAATTTACTAATGATACTGCACCTCTGGTCTTCATAGGGTCAGTCCCACATTCATATATTTTTTGCAGACACCGACTCATTGTATCTGGCCCAGCGGGCTACAAGTTCTGGTATTATTCAGCTTCCCTCCCTCCCTGTCTTCCTTTCCCCTCCCCTTATCCATTGTCCTCCAATACATACCAGCACCACTCATCTATTTGAATTTTCAATATGTTAATCCTTCCCTTCCAAACCTGGCATAGCCATGTATTGATCTTTATGCGTCTATCTCATCCTCAGGCTGGCTCTTTCTCTAGACCCACGCATATTCTTGATCTTGTTTACCTCGCTCATTTGCCATTTTTTCAATACTACATGGATGATCTACAGTAAATTGGCCATTCTGGATAAGGTCCAATCCCGCATGTTCGGTACCAATACATCTCCCTTACGATTGATCTAGTTTAGCATAAGATATGTCGGGCTACCCGTGCATTGTAATATGGTTCATCATTGCTGCATCGCACTTACCTTGGAATATGCACAGTTCCGTGCTTTTTCCTGCAGCTCTTCTGCAACATTTATATGCGAGTTTACATGACGTAATTAAATGGACATCAACACATGAATCCATGTTTAATTATATGCATTTATGATACATTTGCCATATTGATTTTTATTAGAATATGGTAAACTGACACTCAAAATGATATCAGGTTACTTTTTGGACTAGACGGGTGCAATACTTACCTAATTTAACGAATTAGCGAGATGGGGGATACGTACAAGATCAGAAATCTTCATGGTAGGTGGGTCTGCCACTTTTGACAGATGCCGCATTCCTATCCTTCACTTGGCCACGCCCCCACTGTATTTAGATGGGCACGCAGACATGAAATAGATCTATACATTCCTTCCTATCCTTCTGCCGCGCCATAGGTCTAGCTACCTGCCCTACATCATGGCTATCATTGCAATTTCCCTAACATTACTAGTCATGGTACAGACTGATCGTTTGACTACAGCAAGGTCTCCATATCTAACGCCGTATGGACGCCCGCTATTCACTGGCATCCTTATACCATCCCGGTGATGTAACCACGCCATACACGTGTCATGTGACTAAGTCAAGTCACATGACTGCCAAGGGTCCTTCATTCCCTTCTCGGCAGGGCTAACAGACGGCGCTCCAACGTAGAAGGGGTGACGTCATCATGCTGGTCACATGACCGCTGTTGATCACGCGACTACACCCACGACACCATCAGCCATGCCTCCAAGCGCCGAGCGTCTCATAGAAGATCTTTTGGAAGGATGCTGCATCCACTAGATGTACATTATATATTCATTCCCTGTCTCCATTAACATATGTACCAACATGTCTTTTTTTTTTTTTTTTCCTGGATTGCTGGTGTTAACACTTGCTCCGATGTGGTCCCGCCTCTGGTGGGCGGAGCTAACAAACCTACCTTCCTTCTATTGGCTAGGAGGGCACATACCCCCATCAGGGGAAGTCTTACACTGCTATATAAACTCTCACTAGACACAGATCTAATTCATAGCCACCAGCCTACCACTGTGGCAGGTGCTGCTGCTTTTTATTTTGTTCCTGCATTTGCTGGGGGGGGAAACTGGGTTTATTGTTACCTTAACTTAGTGTTAGGATCGACTATCTCCTCCTCTATGCGACTGTCTCCACACTTTGGAGTTTATTCAGATCAGATACTTGCTCTGTTACTTTAACTTAGTGTTAGGATCGACTATCGCTTCCTCTATGCGGCTGTCTCCACACTTTGGAGTTTATTCAGCTCAGATACCGCATTTGACTATTGACAATATTCCTTTGTTGGGCTCCTGATGAAGCTGCGACATTTGTAGCAGAAACGCGTTGAACCTGCGAACCTATTTGCACCAATTTATTTGGTCTCAATTTTTGATTCTAGTGGCATGTTTGCCAGAACCTGTTAACCCATTTGCACCAATTTATTTGGTCCTATCTTCTGACCCTAGTGGCATTCTGTGACCCTGTGTCACCTACCATGGCAGCTCTACCTCTCATCTGCATGTTGCATATGCATATTGGTCTGAGACATCAGTCCTCAGTTATGGTGGCATGCCTATGGTCCGTGACACAATAAAGACAGCATTTCTCATAGAGTGATTAGTGCACCAAGGTTTTTGGAGCACTTACTATTTTTTCCGCCTACTGATAGAAAATCTATATAAGTTAGGAACACCATCTTTTTAAAGAACACTGACCCCTGAAGTGGTCACAGCCATATTTCGAACATTTGATGGGTGCTGGGAAATAGGGTCGACATACCCAATACGGTGTTTTCGCAAACCTTATTCCCATGAATATATGTTCGTCTGGCTCACACACATCAAGCTAGTCCTGTGACATGGTTCTAGATATTTTTGTATTTCTGGGTCTTTTTCAGGATTTACCGTAAAATCCTTTTTAGATTTTTATTTGAAATAAAGGTTACGTTTTAATAGGGATAAGCTAAACCCTTCCTGTGACAAATAAGATTGACATCTAGGTGTTTATCCTGCTACTGTGAAACCCCCCTGAGTATTTAAGATGGTTTTAAAAATTTCCCATTTACTGTCTGTACTGACATTGTCCCAATCGATAAGGTGAAGGGTATCTCTAAACTTGAACTTTGTTTTCCTGAAATTAAGTTTTTTTTTAGCTCCTCAACAAAACTCCCTATTGAAAAACAAGTGGAAATGTATTATATTATGGTTGTCATTTCTCAGGTGCCCCGTGACCTGCAACCATTATTCTATCAGGTCTGCTGATTAACACTAAGTTCAAAATGGCCGCCCTCTAGTTTGGTCCTGCACTAGTTGGGAAAGGTAATTATACTTCATTATTGAAAGAAACTTGTTTCTTTTATAAGATTTGCAGGGTTCAGTTTTCCAGTTTATATCTAAATAGTTTAAGTCCCCCATACTAATTCCCGCATTGTGATTTGTCACTTCATCTATTTGCCTTAGTAATAGGTTTTCAGTGAATTCTGTTATATTTGGAGCCCTATAGAACATCGATCTTATTACTGTTTTTCCCTCCATGTATGTCTACCCATAGAGACTCCACATGTTCATTTCCCTCACATATGTCTTTGTGTAGTGTGGACTTTAAACATGACTTTACATTAAGACAAACCCTTCTTCCTTCGTGGTTTTTAAGATCCTGTCTAAACAAACTATAACCCTGTAAGTTAACCGCCCAGTCACAGTTTCCATCCAACAAAGTCTCAGTTATTCTCACTATGTCATAGTTTTCCTCAGACATTTTTGATTCTAGTTTGTCAACCCTATTAGTCAGACTTCTAGCATTAGTTACCATGCAGTGTAGAGGTTTTTGATTAGTTTTTATTTCAAGTGTACCCCTATTTATTGTTCTACGAGTTTTAACTGTTCTAACCTCTCCCACCACTCCACCTCAATTTTCATTACTTAGTCCTAGATCTCTGTCTATACTATCATTCCCCCTAACACTGTGGTTGACTTTACCCCAGTCCCTAGTATAACACTCTAACCTTATAGCCATCTCCTACGCAAGCACAGCTGCACCCTCTCCATTGAGATGCATCCCAGCCTTATAGTAGAACCTGTAGCCAACAGAAAAATTGGCCCAGTTCTCCAGGAACCCACATCCCTCCTTTCTACACCAACTATTGAGGCACTTGTTTACCTCCCTAATCTCCTGCTGCCTTTCTGGTGTGGCATGTGGTACAGAGAAGTATTTCAGAAAATATTACTTTGGAGGACCTTGACCTATGCTTACATCCTTGGTCCCTGAAATCATTTTTAAGGACCTTACACCTGCCTCTTTGTCTTTGGTACCAATTTGCACCATGACTGCCGGGTCCTCACCTGCCCCTCACAGTAACCTAAACTAAACTTAACTAAGCTAATAAACTAATTGCTACACTTCCAGTCTTACTGACCATTCAGTGACTGAGGACCGAAGAGGGTAGGGTGGCATTACCCATTAAACCAAAAGCGTTCATAGAAGGTAGCTCTCAGGTCTGAGCTCAGATAGAATTTATGCTTGCACTGCTATGGGATGGAATGGTGTCAAGTATGAAAAAATGGCAATGTGCATAGAATCAGAGGTTTTGTTGGACTGGTAAAAGGGAATTTCATTGAAGTATGCCTCATGTGTAACTACTGTCATTAAAGGGGTTGTCCCGCGCCGAAACGTTTTTTTTTTTTTTTCAATAGGCCCCCCGTTCAGCGCGAGACAAACCCGATGCAGGTGTTAAAAAAAAAACAAAACGGATAGTACTTACCCGAATCCCCGCGCTCCGGTGACTTCTTACTTACCTTGCTAAGATGGCCGCCGGGATCTTCACCCACGGAGGACCGCAGGTCTTCTCCCATGGTGCACCGTGGGCTCTGTGCGTTCCATTGCCGATTCCAGCCTCCTGATTGGCTGGAATCGGCACACGTGATGGGGCGGAGCTACGAGGAGCAGTTCTCCGGCACGAGCGGCCCCATTCAGAAGGGAGAAGACCGGACTGCGCAAGCACGTCTAATCGGGTGATTAGACGCTGAAATTAGACGGCTCCATGGAGACGAGGACGCTAGCAACGGAGCAGGTAAGTGAATAACTTCTGTATGGCTCATAATTAATGCACAATGTACATTACAAAGTGCATTAATATGGCCATACAGAAGTGTATAACCCCACTTGCTTTCGCGGGACAACCCCTTTAAAGGCCTCTTGAAATAGCTCAATGCCTTTTCCAGATTTTAAAGAGTCACTCCAAGCAAACACTTTAAAACTCAGCTTCAAACTAGAGTTATGTGTCTCTACATGCCCCTATGAATGATTCCATTACAGAGACCCCCTGATTTACTATATACTGTTTTATGAATTTTCCCTAAAGTCTAATTTTCAATTTTGCGACCGAAGTGCCCCTTTAAGCATGTAGTCCATTGACGTAAAGGAAATGAATATGAAATCTATATTGAGCAGTACAAGGTTTAGCAATGTGTGGCTAATCTGGCCTGTATTCTTTATGAGAATACATAATACACAGCTGAGTCCACCTCAATGTACACCTTTAGTCATTAATTCCTTCTGATGTGCAGGTAATTCTCCCTGCAGGCTCAATCCTCAGACATTCAGATGTTGTTCTCTTAAGCAATGCTGACAGGTCACTGTTTGAAAATAATGTGTTTTGCTTGAAACTTTGTTACACAGAATAAGTAAACAATATCAGCTTGTTCAATGACATTTATTAAAGGGCAGGGAGCATGTTTATTAGGCTCTGTGGGGTATGTATCTATGATGCAGAATAAATATAATGCACAGCAAAGTAGACATTTACTCAGACATGCCAATCTACAAATGACTGTTATTAAATCCTAAATTATCTCATAAAAATAGTTTATGTTGTGCGGAACTAAATACAATGACTCAGGCATTAATTGCTTCATATCAGAGGGTTCTCCTGTGTATTACAGACAACTGTTTCAAATAACAAACTATAGATGAAATATAGAGATGAGCGAACGTGTTCGTCCGAGCTTGATATTCGTGCGAATATTAGGGTGTTCGGGATGTTCGTTATTCGTAACGAACACCATGCGGTGTTCGGGTTACTTTCACTTCCTTCCCTGAGACGTTAGCGCGCTTTTCTGGCCAATTGAAAGACAGGGAAGGCATTACAACTTCCCCCTGTGTTGTTCCAGCCCTATACCACCCCCCTGCTGTGAGTGGCTGGGGTGATCAGGTGTCCGCCGAATATAAAAGTCGGCCCCTCCCGCGGCTCGCCACAGATGCCGTGTGAGTTAGATGAGGGACAGTGCTGTTTGTACCGGAGCTGCTGTAGGGAAAGAATTGGTAGTTAGTGTAGGCTTCAAGACCCCCCAAAGGTCCTTATTAGGGCCACTGATAGCTGTGTGTTGGCTGCTGTTAGCAGTGGCAATTATTTTTTTTCTCAAAATCGCCTCTGCAGAGCGTTGCACCTGGCATTAGGGACAGAAGTGTTGCATAGGCAGGGAGAGTGTTAGGAGTGAGTGTAGCCTTCAAGAACCTCAACGGTCCTTTCTAGGGCCATATTTAACCGTGTGCAGTACTGTGCTGGCTGCTGTTAGCTGTGCTGCATTTTTTTTTTCTTCTCAAAATCGCCTCTGCAGAGCATTGCACCCTCCATTGATACTGCAGGGAAAGAATTGTGTAGGCAGGGCCACAACACAGTTATTATTCATTGAATATACGCAGTGCTGCCTTTTGGTGGAAAAAAACTGAAAATAATTCTATTTGTCCTGCCTCTGTCCGTCCTAAGGGCGGTGGACACGTGTTGGCTGCGTGTGCAACGTTTAAAAATCAGACGCACCCAGCTACGTTTTACTGCTGGCTTCGCCATTTGCTTTCCTTAATTGGGAAAAAAAATACCTGCTCTGCCAGAGTTAATAACTCTGCTACCCTCATGTTCTGTGACACATTAGCAGGGACACAGCACAGTTATTAAACTTCTCATGTTCATTGAATATACGCAGTGCTGCCTTTTGGTGGAGAAAAACTGAAAATAATTCTATTTGTCCTGCCTCTGTCCGTCCTAAGGGCGGTGGACACGTGTTGGCTGCGTGTGCAACGTTTAAAAATCAGACGCACCCAGCTACGTTTTACTCCTGGCTTCGCCATTTGCTTTCCTTAATTGGGAAAAAAAATACCAGCTCTGCCAGAGTTAATAACTCTGCTACCCTCACGTTCTGTGACACATTAGCAGGGACACAGCACAGTTATTAAACTTCTCATGTTCATTGAATATACGCAGTGCTGCCTTTTGGTGGAAAAAAACTGAAAATAATTCTATTTGTCCTGCCTCTGTCCGTCCTAAGGGCGGTGGACACGTGTCGGCTGCGTGTGCAACGTTTAAAAATCAGACGCACTCAGCTACGGTTTACTGCTGGCTTCGCCATTTGCTTTCCTTAATTGGGAAAAAAAATACCTGCTCTGCCAGAGTTAATAACTCTGCTACCCTCACGTTCTGTGACACATTAGCAGGGACACAGCACAGTTATTAAACTTAGATTATTCATTCACTAGAGGCAGTGGGGCCTTTCGTTTTCAAAAAAGGGAAAAAATTATATTTGGCCTGCAGTCTTGCGCCAATTTATTTCCTGCCTGTGAAATCAAATCACTGGTAATACAGCATGCTGAGGGGTAGGGGTAGGCCTAGAGGACGTGGACGCGGCCGAGGACGCGGAGGGCCAAGTCAGGGTGTGGGCACAGGCCGAGCTCCTGATCCAGGTGTGTCGCAGCCGACTGCTGCGCGATTAGGAGAGAGGCACGTTTCTGGCGTCCCCACATTCATCGCCCAATTAATGGGTCCACGCGGGAGACGGTTATTAGAAAATGAGCAGTGTGAGCAGGTCCTGTCCTGGATGGCAGAAAGTGCTTCGAGCAACCTATCGTCAACACGCAGTTCTGCGCCGTCCACTGCTGCAAATCCGAATCCTCTGTCTGCTGCTCCTCCTTCCTCCCAGCCTCCTCACTCCACTACAATGACACCTGCTCAGGAGCGGGAACACTCCCAGGAACTGTTCTCGGGCCCCTGCTTAGATTGGGCAGCAGCGGTTCCTCTCCCACCAGAGGAGTTTATCGTCACTGATGCCCAACCATTCGAAAGTTCCCGGGGTCCGGGGGAAGAGGCTGGGGACTTCCGCCAACTGTCTCAACAACTTTCTGTGGGTGAGGAGGACGATGACGATCAGACACAGTTGTCTTGCAGTGAGGTAGTAGTAAGGGCAGTAAGTCCGAGGGAGCAGCGCACAGAGGATTCGGAGGAAGAGCAGCAGGACGATGAGGTGACTGACCCCACCTGGTGTGCAACGCTTACTCAGGAGGACAGGTCTTCAGAGGGGGAGTCAAGGGCATCAGCAGGGTAGGTTGCAAGAGGCAGTGCGGTGGCCAGGGGTAGAGGCAGGGCCAGACCGAATAATCCACCAACTGTTTCCCAAAGCGCCCCCTCGCGCCATGCCACCCTGCAGAGGCCGAGGTGCTCTAAGGTCTGGCAGTTTTTCACAGAGACGCCTGACGACCGACGAACAGTGGTGTGCAACCTTTGTCGCGCAAAGCTCAGCCGGGGAGCCAACACCAACAGCCTCACCACCACCACCATGCGCAGACATATGATGGCCAAGCACCCCACAAGGTGGGACGAAGGCCGTTCAGCGCCTCCAGTTTGCACCCCTGCCTCTCCCCCTGTGCCCCAACCTGCCACTGAGATGCAACCCCCCTCTCAGGACACAGGCACTACCGTCTCCTGGCCTGCACCCACACCCTCACCTCCGCTGTCCTCGGCCCCATCCAGCAGTGTAGTTCAGCGCACCGTCCAGCCGTCGCTTGCGCAACTGTTGGAGCGCAAGCGCAAGTACGCCGCCACGCACCCGCACGCTCAAACGTTAACCGTCCGCATAGCAAAATTCATCAGCCTTGAGATGCTGCCGTATAGGGTTGTGGAAAGGGAGTCCTTCAAAAGTATCATGGAGGCGGCGGCCCCGCGCTACTCAGTTCCCAGTCGCCACTACTTTTCCCGATGTGCCGTCCCAGCCCTGCACGACCACGTCTCCCGCAACATTGTACGCGCCCTCACCAACGCGGTTACTGCCACGGTCCACTTAACAACGGACACGTGGACAAGCACAGGCGGGCAGGGCCACTACATCTCCCTGACGGCACATTGGGTGAATTTAGTGGAGGCTGGGACAGAGTCAGAGCCTGGGACCGCTCAAGTCCTACCCACCCCCAGAATTGCGGGCCCCAGCTCGGTGGTGGTATCTGCGGAGGTGTATGCTTCCTCCACTAAAGCACCCTCCTCCTCCTCCTCCTCCTCCTCTGTCTCGCAATCAAGATGTGTTAGCAGCAGCATGTCGCCAGCAGTCGGTGTCGCGCGGTGTGGCAGCACAGCGGTGGGCAAGCGTCAGCAGGCCGTGCTGAAACTACTCAGCTTAGGCGATAAGAGGCACACGGCCCACGAACTGCTGCAGGGTCTGACACAGCAGACCGACCGCTGGCTTGCGCCGCTGAGCCTCCAACCGGGCATGGTCGTGTGTGACAACGGCCGTAACCTGGTGGCGGCTCTGCAGCTCGGCAGCCTCACGCACGTGCCATGCCTGGCCCACGTCTTTAATTTGGTGGTTCAGCGCTTTCTGAAAAGCTACCCACGCTTGTCAGACCTGCTCGTAAAGGCGCGCCGGCTCTGCGCACATTTCCGCAAGTCCCACACGGACGCTGCCACCCTGCGCACCCTGCAACATCACTTTAAGCTGCCAGTGCACCGACTGCTGTGCGACGTGCCCACACGGTGGAACTCTACGCTCCACATGTTGGCCAGGCTCTATGAACAGCGTAGAGCTGTAGTCGAATACCAACTCCAACATGGGCGGCGCAGAGGGAGTCAGCCTCCTCAATTCCTTTCAGAAGAGTGGGCCTGGTTGGCAGACATCTGCCATGTCCTTGGTAATTTTGAGGAGTCTACCCAGGTGGTGAGCGGCGATGCTACAATCATTAGCGTCACCATTCCTCTGCTATGCATCTTGAGAAATTCCCTGCAAACCATAAAGGCAGCTGCTTTGCGCTCGGAAACGGGGGCGGGGGAAGACAGTATGCCGCTGGATAGTCAGGGCACCCTCCTGTCTATTTCTCAGCGCGTACAGGAGGAGGAGGAGGAGCATGAGGAGGATGAGGAGGAGGGGGAAGAGACAGCTTGGCCCGCTGCTGACGGTACACCGGCTGATTGCCTGTCATCCTTTCAGCGTGTATGGCCTGAGGAGGAGGAGGAGGAGGATCCTGAAAGTGATCTTCCTAGTGAAAACAGCCATGTGTTGCGTACAGGTACCCTGGCACACATGGCTGACTTCATGTTAGGATGCCTTTCTCGTGACCCTCGCGTTGCACGCATTCTGGCCACTACGGATTACTGGGTGTACACACTGCTCGACCCACGCTATAAGGAGAACCTTCCCACTCTCATTCCCGAAGAGGAAAGGGGTTCGAGAGTGTTGCTATACCACAGGACCCTTGCGGACAAGCTGATGGTAAAATTCCCAGCCGACAGCGCTAGTGGCAGAAGGCGCAGTACCGAGGGCAAGGTAGGAGGGGATGTGCGTAGATCGAGCAGCATGTACATCCCAGGCAGTGCAACAGTCTTTAAGGGCCTGGCCAGCTTTATGGCTCCCCACAAAGACTGTCACCGCTCCCCAGTCAAGGCTGAGTCGGCGGGAGCACTGTAAAAGGATGGTGAGGGAGTACGTAGCCGATCGCACGACCATCCTCGGTGACGCCTCTGCCCCCTACAACTACTGGGTGTCGAAGCTGGACACGTGGCCTGAACTAGCGCTGTATGCCCTGGAGGTGCTTGCTTGTCCTGCGGCTAGCGTCTTGTCGGAGAGGGTGTTTAGTGCGGCTGGGGGAATCATCACAGATAAGCGTAGCCGCTTGTCAACCGACAGTGCCGACAGGCTAACACTCATCAAGATGAACAAAGGCTGGATTTCCCCAGACTTCTGTTCTCCACCAGCGGACAGCAGCGATACGTAAGCAATACGTAGGCTGCACCCGCGAATGGAAGCTACGTTCTCTCTCACCATCCAAAACGGGGACATTTCTGCTTCATCAATCTGTGTCTAATATTCCTCCTCCTCCTCCTGCTCCTCCTCCTGAAACCACACGTAATCACGCTGAACGGGCAATTTTTCTTAGGGCCACAAGGCTCACTCAAATAATTTTTCTGAACAATTTTTATAAGTTTCAATGCGCTTAAAAGCGTTGGAACTTTAACTTGAACCAATTTTTCGTTACACTGTGCTGCCTCCAGGCCTAGTTACCACTTAAGCCACATTAACCAAAGCGATTCACCTGCCATCTTGGTTGGGCTTGGCCAATTTTTACTGAGGTACATTAGTACTGTTGGTACACCAAATTTTTGGGGCCCTCACCTACAGTGTAATCATAGCAATTTGTATGTTCTTCGCCTGCACTCATGGTACAGAAAGGTGTGTGGGGTTGGCCTACACTTTAGCTACATAAATGTAACTTGGGCCTTGGCTATACTAAGGCTACTGAAATGGAACTAAGACTGCGCTCCCGCTATACTGCTGCTTCGGAATTGTTACTGGGGCCTGTCTTGAGTGCTACTATTGCTGACATGGAACGAAGACTGCGCTCCCGCTATAATGCTGCTTCGGAATTGTTACTGGGGCCTGTCTTGAGTGCTACTATTGCTGACATGGAACAAAAAATGCGCTCCCGCTATACTGCTGCTTCGGAATTGTTACTGGGGCCTGTCTTGAGTGCTACTATTGCTGACATGGAACGAAGACTGCGCTCCCGCTATAATGCTGCTTCGGAATTGTTACTGGGGCCTGTCTTGAGTGCTACTATTGCTGACATGGAACAAAAAATGCGCTCCCGCTATACTGCTGCTTCGGAATTGTTACTGGGGCCTGTCTTGAGTGCTACTATTGCTGACATGGAACGAAGACTGCGCTCCCGCTATACTGCTGCTTCGGAATTGTTACTGGGGCCTGTCTTGAGTGCTACTATTGCTGACATGGAACGAAGACTGCGCTCCCGCTATAATGCTGCTAGTGATATGTTAGTGGGGCCTGTCCTAATGCTACGGCTGAAATGTTACGAATTCTGGGCTCTGCCTATACCGCTGCTAATGGTATGTCTCTGGGGTGTGGAAACAGAGGCTTCCCAAAGACATGATGGCGGCGAGGCCATTTCCCACCAACGCGGTTACTGTTAAGGTGCATATAACCACGGACACGTGGAGAGGACACGTAGTGCCTCAAAAACATCCCCCCCCTCCTCCAACAGGGAAAACATTCTTGGCAAATGCCTTTGCATTGGTTCGTCTGGTGGCAGTCCAAGAATTTCACCTTTACCGACACAAGAGAGCCCCCACACCATCCCCCCGCCACGGCCCACTTAATCCTGGCCGCATTCCGAAAACCAACAAAATACAACCGTGCTACTAGGTCCGCAGTCACCACCACATTACCACCAACGCGGTTACTGTTAAGGTACATATTACCAGTCTGACTGGGGCGTGCAGACACCTTGACAGAATGAATAGTGTGTGGCACATAGGTTCCCCATTGCTATGCCTACGTGTGCAGCTCCTGATGGCAGTGGCACAGGATTCTATTTCTCATTGCTTCTGTACAGCATTGTGGGCTATCGCCCCGCCACTTTTAAAGAGGGTCGCTGCCTAGCCATGCCAACCCTCTGCAGTGTGTGCCTGCGGTTCCTCCTCATGGCAGACGCACTTCTAAATAGACATGAGTGTGGCGTGGTATGAGGGCAGCTGAAGGCTGCGCAGGGACACTTTGGTGTGCGCTGTGGGGGGGAGGGGGGGCGGTTGGTCAGCATGTAACCCAGGAGAAGTGGCAGCGGAGTGTCATCCAGGCAGTGATTGTGCTTTGTTGTAGCTAGTGTGGTGCTTAGCAAAGGTATGCCATGCTAATGAGGGCTTTTCAGAAGTAAAAGTTGTTGGGAGGGGGGGGGGGGCACTCTTGCCGCTATTGTGGCTTAATAGTGGGACCTGTGAACTTGAGATGCAGCCCAACATGTAGCCCCTCGCCTGCCCTATCCGTTTCTGTGTCATTCCCATCACTTTCTTGAATTGCCCAGATTTTCACACATGAAAACCTTAGCGAGCATCGGCGAAATACAAAAATGCTCTGGTCGCCCATTGACTTCAATGGGGTTCGTTGTTCGAAACAAACCCTCGAACATCGCGGGAAGTTCGTTCCGAATAACGAACACCCGAACATTTTGGTGTTCGCTCATCTCTAATGAAATACTGAATTGCATATTTAGTATAAACTGCAAAATCGCTGTCTCTCTAAAAAAAAGTATATGACCAATTGATACATTTCTGCCTTACAGCCCTTTTATACAAGCCAATGATTGTGAATGAGTGTGCTAGCACAGCTCCGTACACTGTTTAGTGGCCCAGAATGGTACTGCATGCTCTGTCCAATTTAAAAGTGGCTGCAGTAAACAGCTAACTGGCAGTTGTGGCGGGCATCAATCCCCCACCAAGCTGAAACTGATGACAGGTCATCACGATTATAATGGCTGCAGACATTTTAAGACATAGAAGGTATATTAGTTAAAGAGTAACAAGTTGATATATTTATGTGTTGTAATATTCTCAGTGAGGTTGGTCCGTCTCCAAAGTCATCCTCAGCAGTCACACTTTAGCTTTAAACTTTAAGAAATAAGTCACGTATTTCCTCTTGCCTACATTGTGGATGTGCACTGTACAGATGATGTTAGCTAATACATCAGTCTCTACCTAGTTAACCTTGTATTATATTATGTCTATCTTTAACACACATTTGGGCCAATTTCATATGAAGCCAATTCTATCTGTTTTGTTGCAAAAGGTAAAAAAGACAGTGAGAACATGCAAATGTTGTCTCTGATCTATTAAGACCCGACTGTCAAGGTTTGGCAGTGAGTTAAGAGTCCAGTGATCGAGACAAACGACATGATGCTGTTAAAGGTGTTTAAAAGGGCTTAATAACAATTGAATACTAAAGGCCCGTTTAGACCCAACCATTCTCATTCAAAATTCGCTCAAACACATCTTTTAAGCGAGAATCGTTGGGTCTAAATGCAGGGACATCGTGCAGTTTTCATGCACGAGTCGTTCATTACTGAATTCTAGTTTTCTTGAATTGAGCAATGAACTCCTATCTGCGGTGCAGGCTGTTATCACTGTCGACAGCACTGATAAGATTCTTTCAGCTTGCGTCCCACTGTTAGTTCACAGTGGGACTCTGGCTGTAATCACGGAGAGCAATACAGCTGTTTGCTTATGCAAAACAGCTGTATTGTTCGCCGAGTGATAGCGGCGGTGTCCTGCTCCGCCTGCATAGCTCTTAAGTAGCTACTTAGCTACTATAGACGATGCAAAGATGATTGCTCAAAACTGTCACTCAAACTGTCATTTCAGCAAGTTTTGAGTGATCATCTGTCAATGTAAATGGGGTCTTACTCTTTGTCCAGCACCACAGACCCGCTGCACAGTGTTTACCTATGTAAGGGGAAAACTCAGTTTGTGATGATGGTTACAGTAGACATGCATAATTGTAGGGATGCTTTTTTAAGGCATGTACTGGAGAAGGAGTGACGCTGCTGTAACCGTGAGAGTTCACTTAGCTAAAGGTGGCCTCTTTTGTGTTTTTCCATCTGGTCCCCAGAAGTTGTGAGCAGAGTAGTCAGGCAGTTGTTAGAGAAGTAACAAGTCTGGTATAACAGGGCTACTCCTCAGTACGTTGTCATGATCAATGGATCTCAATTTTCAGAATCAGCTCCTGCAAAGAAATGCTGCCTAAATCCACTAGTCACAATAAGAGACACTCTGCCTGTTGCCAAAACCTGCAGCCCAACCCATCACCACCTTTTCAAGGCCTCCAGTCAACTGAAGTCTAAGTCTGTGTGGTCAGTATTAAAGACGTTGTAATTCTTCAGAGCAAGAAATCACAAGACATGGTCTATTCCGGTGTGCCATTTAACTACTGCCTTGCATGTGCCCTACTGTGGGTTGGATGGATGCCTTCAGCTTCGGTGGACAGTCCCCATTAAACTCATGCTCAACCACCTCCTGCCTCCACTATCTCCCCTACCCAGCCGGCCTATCCCTGGACTTGTCTTCACTTAGGGTAGGCAATGCTGGTCTAAGTTAATTGCAGTGATGCATGCTGTGACTGATTTATTAAAGAAGAGAACTTGCAGTCAATAAAGTAGTCCATCTTTAACTTAGAAACTGGCTAAATGACACCATTTTTGATAAATGTAGGCCAAAGACTTAACAGCATAAAGCGAGAAAATACAGATTTGGTTAAAAAAAAAAGACTAAAACAAAGCAGAGCAAAAGCTAAACAACAAAGTCTTTTATGGAGGCAAGGGAAAGACAAATTGGAAAAGAGCATTGAGGCAGTAAGAAGGATACAGAGAGAGAACAGTATAGAGAGCAAAAGGTGCTACAGACAGCAGCAGTCAGTCACAGTCTGCTGGGCTTCATGACTGGCCCGGTCATTAATAACCAAGACATCTGTGCTGTGTCTCTATGAAGAGATGCTATTATGGAGTAGCGGATACTGGGAGCACCAGCATATGACAAATGATAAAGCTGGAAACTGAGTACATAATTGTGGCTTTTAGAGCAAGAATTGTGTCAGAACGGCAACCAGTAATGAGTCACGATGCATCCAAACACCTAGGATGAAAAGCAGAGAAATTTAGTAGGAGTAACACCGACTCCTAACAATAACAAAGTGCAGGGACATTAAGCAAATGATTTCCGAGAATTTGCTTCTGTCGCTCTATCAGGCCATAAAATGAAATAACAAATGTCCGTTCTGCACAAAATATTATTAGCACTACATTTCTGAGTCTTAGTGCAACCAGGACAACATCTGCGAGGAGCACCTCATTTTATTGCACGCCTGCATTGTCTTCCCCTGGACTTCAAAAAGCATACTGGTAGATTAAAGGGAAGCGGTGGGCCATAGTATAGTGATAGACCTGCTTACTGCGGCGGTCTGTGACTTATACTGTTCAAGCAGTTCTTTACAACTTACATTTTCAACAGAGCAGCAAGAGGAGTCTAACGTGGCTCATTAATATTCATATATTCATGCTCTCCCCCTCTCCAGACACTAATTGACAGGTTCCTCTGTACGCTCAGTAATACTGGTCTGCCCAGAGCCGGGCAGTGTTAGAGACCTGACAAGGTTTCCTTAAAGTCTCTTCTTAAGACATTGGAATCTTTGTTTGAGGAAGAGACTAGATTGTCAGCTATGAGGTGGAGGATTTGCAACAGTTACAGTAGCAGCAAAGTGGATGAGAGTCTCTAAATCTCATCAACATACTGCAGAAAAATCCAGACTGAGGCATCCTGCTCACGGGCGGATATTTGCTGCGGAATCCGCGGCGGGCGTCCACACCACGGCAAATAGCGCCCATAGCATGCTATGGGAAATCAATTCTTCCTGCACACTTGCGGAAACAAATTGCAGTTTTCGTAAGCGGAGGAAAAATTGCAGCATGCTCCATTTTTGCGTAGATTCTGCGTGGATGGCTTCCATTGAAGTCAATGGAAGCCATTTAATACATGGCCGTTCCCCAACGGAATTCACCTAGCGATGACGCGGGAAAAGCAGGAGGTTTAAAAGAAATCTGCACTGCGCATGTTTGACAGTGAGCTGTGTGGACCATCTGCAGTACAGATGAAAACGGAAATAAGCAGGTATGCACGGACGCCGCTGCTCTCAGGGCCGCAAGCGGAATCCGGCTCTGCCGTGTGCAGGAGGCCTAAGGCCGGGCTCACACAAGCCGATTGTATTGCGGATTCCGCGATCACCATCCACGCGGATGATCTGCAGTAAAATGCCCATGTACATTCGCCCATTCTAAAGATTAGGTCCTGTTTCAGTCCGAACTTCAGACCAATTTTGAGGTCGGAAAATCGGAAGGAAGAATAGGCGGAAAATGTCCCAGGTGTGAACATGGCCCAGTGGTATTTCATGGCATCGGTTACGCCATGAATTCTGTTTTTCTTTTGCACCTGTATGTTTTTCCCAAGTCTTGGCAGGTAAGGGTTAAGCACCCTTCCTGCTGTTTAGCTGTCAGGTTGGCTGAGATGATTGATAGCCCAGCCAGTCAATCAGATACTTTCTAGGGCTATATAGTCCAGCTAGCAGGCTGACATCCTGCTGGTTGTACTGACTGCTGTGCCAGAGAACCATGGCTCTGTGTCTTGTTAGGAGCTTAGTTATCTGCTTTCTTAGGATGCCTTCACACGGGCGTATTTGTGTGCGCAATTTGTAGAGCATAGAACCCGTTGATTTCAATAAACTTGTATATATTTTTGGATTTTGCAAGCGGAAAGAAAAAGTGCAGCATGCTCTATGCTTACGGAGGGATTTGCAAATGCATGCGCAATAGGCAAGGAGATGCACAATATGCTGTGCAACCTCGCTGCAAAAAGAACACATTTGGAGCTCATTAGACTCATTTTAAAACCGGGACGTGTTTGTCTGCCCCGTGCAGATGAACAGGACCGGCAGACACAAAAAATATAGTAAAATGCACTGACTCAAACGTAAAAAGGCATCGTTCATAGCACAAATACGTTGCATTGAAGTGTGTGCACTAAGCCACACTTAGTTTTAGGAACTTAGTTTTTGTGCAGTAGTCATCAAATAGTTCGGATTGGTTCTGGTCTGGCGGGGTCGTCCTTCCCGGGACGGGTGCCCCGTTTGAGGGGCCAGTCCAGTTTGGACGATTCTGCAGTTCACTTACTTGTAGTCCTCTGCACTCAGTAACTTTCAGTTTTGTTTCCATCTGTTCCCTTGTTCCAGACGTGACAAGTATGAATAAATATGTGTCTGACAGGAACGCTAATGTAATTTTCTTATAGCTACTGCTGTTTTTGTAAGCCTTAGTTTAGCAAGTCTGAATTCTGCATAAAAGTTGGCAAAGATTTATGGCTTCAGGTACAGAAATGAATTTTGAATTTAAATCTTAGATAATGTTTACTTTATGAGTAAGCAAACATTTCCAGCACTCTGGCATACACCTTGTAAATTGGATTAGTCTATCCTATTAGCCACTTTAATGCGCATTACAAAAGCCTGACCTATTGCAAAATATTAGTATCATTTACAGTATGAATATAAATGTTACTGCTTAAAGAGACACTCCAGGCAAAACTGATATATATCCCTCAACATACACAATTAAAGGGGTTGTTCAGTGTAAACTATTGATGGTCTATCGTTGGAAGGGTCCATGATCAGAAACTGAGCCCCAGAATAACCATCAGGTGTGTCAATGAAGCCATAACCCCGGTTGTTATAATGTCTGTGTCATGGAAGAGGTGGTACAGCTGGACAGGGTTCATTCCAACAGCGAGGAGAAGCTCTGATCTAAAGACCTGCTGTCAACAGTAGGTGTTTATAGTTCTATGCAGCTATGGGGTAGGTGAACCGGCTCACGTCGGTGTACCTGCATTATCGGAAGCTGAATACACACTCAAGGAGAGGCCATCATAACTTGAAAATATTGCAACCTGAGGCTATAGAGACGTTCGAGGACCATTGTGTCATGTCTAGTCCTGAGGAAATGGTACAAGACAACGGTTATTTAACACATACTGTAGTACAAGCACCGATTATTTTGCCTACAGTGTTCCTTTAAATTTTCAGTAGAATCTTTCTTTTGTGGGTAAAATCGTTGAGGGGTTTCTAAGAGATGCTATCCTGCAATAGCTCAATTAAAATAGCTGTATAACTCTGTATCAGACGGTTTATGAGAGATCGTTCCTACCAAACCAACCTGATCAGCTTCTACGAGGAGATAAGTTCTGGACTGGACCGGGGAGAGTCATGCGATCTTGTGTATTTGGACTTTTCCAAAGTGTTTGATACTGTGGTTGGTATATATAATGAGAATGATTGATCTGGGCGAGAATGTGTGTAAGTGGATAAGTAACTGACTCAGTGATAGAAAGCAGAGGGTAGTTATAAATGGTACATATTCTGATTGGGTCACCATTACCAGTGGGGAACCACAGAGGGCAGTATTGTGTCCTATTCTTTTTAATATATCAATTATAACCTGGTAGATGGATTGCACAGTAAAATAGTAATATTTGCAGATAATACAAAACTATGCACGGTAATAAACACAAGAGACGACAGTATACAATTGCAAGAGGATCTGGATAAATTGAGGACTTGGGCAGAAAAGTGGCAAATGAGGTTTAACAATGATAAATGTAAGGTTATTCACAGGGGCAGGGGAAATACATATCATTACACACTAAATGGGAAACCACTGGGTAACACTGGCATAGAAAAGGACTAGGGGATTTTAATTAACTGTAAACATAACTGGAGCAATCAGTGTCAGGCAGCTGCTGCCAAGGCAAATAGGATCATGGGATGCATTGAAAGAGGTCCAGGGGCAGATGACGAGAACATTGTTCTTCCTCTTTACAAGTCACTGATCAGACCACACATGGAACATTGTGTACAGTGTTGGGCACTGGTACTCAAGAAGAACATATTGGATCTTGAGCTGTTTCAAAGATGGGCAACTAAGTTAATAATTGGAATGGGTGGAGTAAAATACCAAGAGAGGTTATGAAAACTGGGGTTATTTAGTTTAGAAAGAAGACAGCTGAGGAGTGATCTAAAAACTATGTATAAATATATCAGGGGACAATACAGAGATCTTTCCCATCATCTATTTATACCCAAGATGGGACTGTAACAAGAGGGCATCTTCTACGTCTAGAAGACTGAAGGTTTCTACACCAACATAGAAGGGGGTTCTTAACTGCAAGAGCTGTGAGACTATGGAACTCTCTGCTTGAGGACTTGATGATGACGAACTTAATAAAAGAGTACAAAAGGGGCCTGGATGCCTTTCTTGAGCATTACAATATTACATGTTATAGTCACTAATGACTTCTTAAAGGTCGGTGATCCAAAAATTATTGTGACTACCAGATTGGAAAGAAATTTTTAAAGTTTTTCCTATAAAATTAGGAAAATCAACATTTCAGGATAATAGGCTAAACTGGATGGACATATGTCTTTTTTCAGCTGTACATAATATGTTTCTACATTACTGTGTGATCTATCTTAGTACTATATTAACATGGCTGAAAAAAGACATATTCCATCCAGTTCAGCCTATTATCCTATAATGTTGATCTAGAGGAAGGAGACCCCCCCCCCCCCTTCCTTCCCCTCCACGAGGGAGAAGCCAATTTACCTTCTTTCATGGAAGGGTCTTGTTGTGACAGGTCTCTTTGGTTGCTTATGTACCACTTTGATGCAGTTTTTGAAGCCAAAACTAAAAAGGGGATTTAAAAAAGAGAGAATTAGAATCTTTCCTATATTATTCCCATCAGTATACCAAGCCCTTCCTTTGGCTTCGAAAATTGCATTAAAAGCTGCATCAAAACGGCACGTGCATTCTGAAACTGCTCCTTTGCACTTGCTTGTTTGATCTTAATTGCTATTGGAAGATCTGAAGATTGATTACCTTGTTAGCAGATTTTACAGACGTCTTTGCAGTTGCCAGTAAAACTTCTGAACTGGAAAAATGCATCTGAAACTTTAAGCTATTTTATACTAAATATAAAGGAAAGCATTTTAATTTGCAGTCTACTTTGTTCTATTAGTTTATCAATGGCCAATTACTGCATTTCCCAATAATTAATCTGCTAAAGTAAACAGGCTATAAATTGTTTAATGTCATGTTATAAACTGGCTATTTACTGTGTATTCGGTACGCACACAACCAGATTAATCAAGAATATAAACAGAGGTCACACTATACGTTGTGGTCATCTAAATAGTCCATATGGCCCCATATTCTTTTTTTCCAATTACTTACATAGTAGCAAAAAAATTTGCATTGTCACATACAAGGACCAATTTCATAGGAAGTCAATTAACGTAAGTATGCTTTTTGAAGTATGGTAGGAAGCAGAAGTACCCAAAGAACACCTACACAAAGACAGGAACATGCAAATGTCATGCAGATGGAAATGGTGCAAACCAAAACACCACTGTGATGCTCACTTATATGAGGAAAAACAGTATGTAAAAGGGGGTAATCCTCATAGTTTCGCCTTATGTGTTCCCCATTTGTTTATGGTTTCATTGGCCCATGTTATCCCCATATTTGTATGTGTGCCTTATGGTGTAAACGGTTGTCAGGATCCTGTGTGTGGCAATGCCATCAAACCCTGCAAGTATAGCTGGGCACTAGGAAACATAGTTTCCCAGTTGCCAGCTTTCAGGAAGAGAAGGTGCTGAGAGTGGTGGTAAGCATTGTGGCACTGAGCATTGGGGCAGTATGCTGGCAGGAAGGGGAAGAAGTAAACTTAAAAATACTTTATTCCAAAGAAGCAATAAAGCATACTGGCTTCAGTCACAACTAGTTCACGCTTGTAGTTACAGCGTCTATATAAGGCACAGTGCTTGGTGGTTACAGTAATAGTAGAAGGTGCTTAGTGGTTACAATTTATTTAAGGTGGCACTTAGCTTGACAGATGCAAATTTAAGATCAACGGTCTCACATGGAGAGCACATAGCTTAATGGTTGCAGTACTATTGCAAGGCACCTAGCTTATTGGTTTCAATCTCTATTGACAAGACACTCATTTCAACAGAACAAGTCCAACAGAGATTTTTGTTATGTGGTTGCAATTCAAATATATGTTTTATCCAAGAAGAATAAAGCTTTGGATTTTAATTTTCTAAGCCAGGGTTGAACTGGCTTTTTCCACAATCGTCCTTGATTTTTATGCTCTGTCTAAGCAAGCATATGCTATGCATCTGGATGTCTGGATTTGCTTGGAGAGCTGTTTTTTTCTTTATATTTGCCCAACAACTTTGGTCCACTTGGCAGCTGTCACATCTGTCTCCTGGTATGTGTGATACTACAGATGATCTGCAACTTTCCTGCTCAGGTGTGGGAGATTGTGCTGGCTGGGCGTGGGTGTGTCTCCAGTCAGCCAATCACTCTAGGTCAGTACACATAAGGCTGTCGTCCCATGTGTGGGTGTGCTCAGCTTTCTCTGTTCTCATTCTCTCTCTGTTTGTGGTATGAGCAGGTTCTATGTGTGGTGGCTGCAAGAAGGGTTTGTGTTTTGTGTTCGTTTGGTTATGTCGCTGGACTCCTGGTTAGTGTGGGGACTAGCGGTATAGCCAGGAGCCGTGAAGTAACTTGCTAGTTTACATACTTTGATCAAAATGTCAACTAATACCTGGCATTTAGAGTATTATCATCTGCTACTAGTGTTTGGGTTTTGGCTGCTGTGTGGTGTGATTATGGATCTGTGCGTCTTCTTAAAGGGGTTGTCTCGCGAAAGCAAGTGGGGTTAAGCACTTCTGTATGGCCATATTAATGCACTTTGTAATATACATCGTGCATTAAATATGAGACATACAGAAGTTATTCACTTACCTTCCCTGCGCTGGCGTCCCTGTCTCCATGGCTCCGTCTAACTTCAGCGTCTAATCGCCCGATTAGACGCGCTTGCGCAGAAGGGTCTTCTGCCTTCGGGTCTGTCCGGCAGCAGCGGCGTTCTGGCTCCGCCCCCTTCTACGCATCATCGCGTAGCTCCGCCCCGTCACGTGTGCTGATTCCAGCCAATCAGGAGGCAGACCCGAAGGCAGAAGACCCTTTTGCGCAAGCGCGTCTAATCGGGTGATTAGACGCTGACGTTAGACGGAGCCATAGAGACAGGGACGCCAGCGCAGGGAAGGTAAGTGAATAACTTCTGTATGGCTCATATTTATTGCACGATGTACATTACAAAGTGCATTAATATGGCCATACAGAAGTGCTTAACCCCACTTGCTTTCGCGAGACAACCCCTTTAACCTGTCCAGTTTTCCCTGTCGGTGGTGACATGTTTAAGTATTCTATCTAGGAGCAGCTAGGGCTCAGATTTGAAGACCGCTGGCCGCCCTTTATTGGGGCAATGTCCCCGCTCAGGTAGGTCTGTGTCACTTACCCTAGTAGAAGATAGGGAGAGGTGCTAATCTGTGGTGTTTCGCCTGGTGTTCACTATCCTTCTGGGTCACGTTCGTGTGGGCCCGGTGCTCATTTGCCCACAAGAACGCAACAGCAGCTTTCTCAGGTCTCGACAAGCCCACAGTGCAGACTTCCAAATAGCAGTCCAGAAGTACCCCACTTTACCAGATATGCTTGTTGAAGGGGACTCTTTTCAGACCACAACCCCACATAAGGCTACAGCATATAGTCCAAGACATCAGAGCATTGAATCACCGCCCACAGGTTCTCAGTGTCTTACTGTAAGCCTAGCTGTATGCTTGCTGGACCCACCTCCAATGTCACAGAAAAGTAAGTATATACTACAGTCAGTCTAAAGGCCTCCATACATATTAGTGAAACATTCTCCAAATGCACGGACTTCAATAGAACAGAACTATTATATATGTAATTGGGCCTCTTGACTCTCTCAAACCGCACATTCATGTGCATGGGGGAGTTGGGAGAAATAGCATTTGGCCAAGAGCTGTTGTAGGTGTATGGGCACCTCTAAGCTCACTGACACTGCTGCACACACTGCCACTAAGTGACAACAACCATAAGGTACACAATGCAGCCCAATTATAGGCCTTGGTGGAGCCTGTGCTGAGCTACACTCAGCATCTGCACTCATAAGGCTCAAATCTGACCAAGAGCGACATCTGGATGGAGGTTTTCAAAGTTGACCTTGATGGTATTTGAACTGAGGATCCCAGGAATGAAAAGAGGGGTGCTAGCAACTAAGCCATATTTATAGAGAAAGGAACAAACACACATTGATTTTAATGAGAGTCAGAATCGGCCCTCCCGATTCACGATAATTCTTAAAAATTTGAGTCGGGTACTCCCAACTCAAATATTTCATTAATTGCTCAACACTACTCATAACCCAGGAGCAATCACATGCATTATAACATAACAGACAGTTTAGTGTAAAAACTCTACAGTACCTGCAAACAAACACGGTTAGTGCATAGCATGGCAAAACAGTGCCGCAACAATATAGTGGAGCTCAATTTGATGGATCCAATTATGGTCACTAGGTTCTTGGCAACCAAAATATAACACAATGTAGGCTGTAGTACATAGCGGCATCTATGTCAATATCTACAGAGCAGTATTGTGCTATGATCCCAGGGTCTCTAATGGCGGTGCTACCTTTCATTGTAACGTTTCCCTCTGATAACAAAGAGACGTCAGCGGAAAATTGATCTCTATAAACCTAGAAGTATCTATCTATTGTGAGACTCAGTAGCCAGGGTGAAAAACTGCAATTCTTCAAGATTTTTCCCCTACAACTATTGAACTAGAAAATGTTTCAAAACACAACCAAGTTGTTTTTAAAAACACATTTGATATATGCAGTTTTCATGCAATTTGATAGTTTGCCTTTAAGCTCCCGAAGCAAAATATATTCCGTTTTACTCTAACAGATGTAAACATCTTTTGCATCTAAAATAAGTATTTTCCATAGAACTTGCGCATCCCACAGAAATATTGAATGCTTACGAAACCCGACAGATGTACACATATTTTATTCAAGTATTAAGGATTACTTGCTAATCCAGAAACCATCATATCTACATATTTTAGATGCAGAATGAAGTCCTTATCCATGACAGGCACAATGAAGATCAACCAGTTGACCCCAACCATTATTATTTTGCCTGTGCTAATAGTTGGGGTTAAGGTTAAATATAACAGGAGCTTACGTGGGGATGGAAGAATCCTCCTTTTCCAAACTGTAGTAGAGAGCAGAATATAAATGCACTTGAAATGTTCTGTAAATGTGTCTCTCATTATCGTTAAACATTATTCCTGTAATGGTGCCTTATCATTACCATGCAGACAATCAGTTTACTGCAGAATAAAGCCTCAGAATTAAGTACTGCAGACAGCGGGTCCCAGAGGAGCCCAGAACAGAAGCCAGAACAATATGAGATTTTAACATCTCTCTACTCTGTGTTCACAAAACCGAGAAATATAATCCACGTGGTGTACGAACTGACTTAGCAGCAAATTCTTATCAACCTCCAGTGAATTAGTTACACAGCATTACATAGTCTACTTTTACCTATCAACACAAAAATATGTTCTGATTATGTTTGGAGCGATGTGTGATTTCTGCTGCACAGCAATGGGGACTAGGAACAAGGTTTGCATCTGGAAAGAAGAGCTTGCCGTTCCTTTAAACGGAATTTTTATTGCATTCCGCAATGATTGGACGGTAGCGGCTCACATAAATAATGTCTTCACACATTGCAAGAACTTTGTTGTATCAGTCTCTTTAGGGATTGCACAATGTAAAGTTTTGTAACATTTACTAAAAGTTTTTGTGTTTTAGTCTAGGGAAGAATAGGTTGTGGTTATTAAATTCTAGTGTTGTAGGATAAGCAAGTGTTGGATATGGTGTGGGAGGTGGGAAGTAGAATAGCTTTACTTAACTTCACTCATTAGGACAATGGTAAATATGTGTGTCTTGCTTATGTGGAGATGATGGGGCACATTTATAAAAGTTTTTTGCCATTTTCTGGTGTAAAAAAAAGTTGCATTTTTTTTCTTTGCAAAATATTTACAAAAAATGTGTTACTTTTGCCATTTTTGCGCTGGATTGACACTTTGACCAAAAGTAGGTGGGGCTTTTGAAAGGGGCGTGGTCACTCTGAGTCAGCAGATTTATGTATAATTTATACGAGGAACTGGTGCAAATTACATCAGACATGTTAGTCAGGTCAGATCTGGTGTAGATTTCTGAGAAGGCATATGGAAGAGCCGGATGCACTCAATTCATGAAAAGACATGCACCTCTTCAAGTATTACGCATCATATGCCAGGGAAAATCATCTAAGACCAGCATAGCAGATCTAGGGCTTAGTGATTTTTTGCCAATGGATCTGTACTAGAGATGAGCGAACGTACTCGTCCGAACTTGATACTCGTTCGAGTATTAGCGTGTTCGAGATGCTCGTTACTCGAGGCGAGCACCACGCGATGTTCGGGTTACTTTCACTTTCATCTCTGAGACGTTAGCATGCTTTTCTGGCCAATAGAAGGACAGGGAAGGCATTACAACTTCCCCCTGCGACGTTCAAGCCCTATACCACCCCCCTGCAGTGAGTGGCTGGCGAGATCAGGTGTCACCCGAGTATAAAAATCGACCCCTCCCGCGGCTCGCCACAGATGCGTTCTGACATAGCTGAGGGAAAGTGCTGCTGATGCTGGAGCTGCTATAGGGAGAGTGTTAGGAGTTATTTTAGGCTTCAAGAACCCCAACGGTCCTTCTTAGGGCCACATCTGACTGTGTGCAGTACTGTTGAGGCTGCTGGGAGCTGTGTTGCACATTTTTTTTTGTATATCGGCCATGCAGAGCATTGCGTCCTCAGTCTGCAGTAATTGTACATAGTATAGGTCCAGTACTGGTGAGGCAGGGACAGTGAAAAAGGTGAAAGAGATATACTGTCTATATACGCAGTGGGCTTTTTCAAACAAATTTTGGGGAAAAAACTATATTTGGGCTGCCTGTGACCGTCCTCAGCGTACTGCGTGTCTGCTGGGGGTAGTAGTCCTAATTAATACGCAGCTAAGCGTTACAGCAGGCTTGCGCAAAAGTGTTTCCTGGCTCTGCGGTGCCCGTTACATCACCGCCGTCTTCCTGTCCACATTGAAACAGTATACATATATACGCTGCCTACAGTATCTGTGTACTGTCTCAGCTCTGCTGTTCAAAAAATAGAAGCAAAATACTTTAGGCCTACTAGTGGCGTCTGGCCACTTGACTGCTTCTGCGCTGCGAATTCCACTATCTCAGTCATACGCACCTACGTCTCACTACAGGCGTGTGCAAAATTCTTTCCTGGCTCTGCTGTGCGTTCCGTAAGCGAAGTCAGCCTCCAACCATAGGCCAATAAGCGGCACATTTTATTACAGCGTTCTGTTTCTGCTCTACTCGTAATACACCATGCTGAGGGGTAGGGGTAGGCCTAGAGGACATGGACGCGGGCGAGGAGGCGGAGGCCCAAGTCAGGGTGTGGGTACAGGCCGAGCTCCTGATCCAGGTGTTTCGCAGCCGACTGCTGCGGGATTACGAGAGAGGCACGTTTCTGGCGTCCCCAGATTAATCTCACAATTAATGGGTCCACGCGGTAGACCTTTATTAGAAACAGAGCAGTGTGAGCAGGTCCTGTCATGGATGGCAGAAAGTGCATCCAGCAATCTATCGACCACCCAGAGTTCTACGTCGTCCACTGCTGCAACTCTGAATTCTCTGGCTGCTGCTCCTCCTTCCTCCCAGCCTCCTCACTCCATTACAATGACACATTCTAAGGAGCAGGCAGACTCCCAGGAACTGTTCTCGGGCCCCTGCCCAGAATGGGCAGCAATGGTTACTCTCCCACCGGAGGAGTTTGTCGTGACCGATGCCCAACCTTTGAAAAGTTCCCGGGGTCCGGCGGATGAGGCTGGGGACTTCCGGCAACTGTCTCAAAAGCTTTCAGTGGGTGAGGAGGACGATGACGATGAGACACAGTTGTCTATCACTCAGGTAGTAGTAATTGGAGTAAGTCCAAGGGAGGAGCGCACAGAGGATTCGGAGGAAGAGCAGCTGGACGATGAGGTGACTGATCCCACCTGGTTTGCTAAGCCTACTGAGGACAGGTCTTCAGAGGGGGAGGCAAGTGCAGCAGCAGGGCAGGTTGGAAGAGGCAGTGCGGTGGCCAGTGGTAGAGGCAGGGCCAGACCGAATAATCCACCAACTGTTTCCCAAAGCGCCCCCTCGCGCCATGCCACCCTGCAGAGGCCGAGGTGCTCAAAGGTCTGGCAGTTTTTCACTGAGAGTGCAGACGACCGACGAACAGTGGTGTGCAACCTTTGTCGCGCCAAGATCAACCGGGGAGCCACCACCACCAGCCTCACCACCACCAGCATGCGCAGGCATATGATGGCCAAGCACCCCACAAGGTGGGACGAAGGCCGTTCACCGCCTCTGGTTTGCACCACTGCCTCTCCCCCTGTGCCCCAACCTGCCACTGAGATTCAACCCCCCTCTCAGGACACAGGCACGACCGTTTCCCGGCCTGCACCCACACCCTCACCTCTGCTGTCCTCGGCCCCATCCACCAATGTCTCTCAGCGCACCATCCAGCCGTTGCTAGCGCAAGTGTTTGACCGCAAGCGCAAGTACGCAGCAACGCACTCGCACGCTCAAGCGTTAAACGTGCACATAGCCAAATTGATTAGCCTGGAAATGCTGCCGTATAGGCTTGTGGAAACGGAGGCTTTCAAAAGCATGATGGCGGCGGCGGCCCCGCGCTACTCGGTTCCCAGTTGCCACTACTTTTCCCGATGTGTCGTTCCAGCCCTGCACGACCACGTCTCCCGCAACATTGTACGCGCCCTCACCAACGCGGTTACTGCCAAGATCCACTTAACAACGGACACCTGGACAAGCACAGGTGGGCAGGGCCACTATATCTCCCTGACGGCACATTGGGTGAATTTAGTGGAGGCTGGGACAGAGTCAGAGCCTGGGACCGCTCACGTCCTACCCACCCCCAGAATTGCGGGCCCCAGCTCGGTGGTGGTATCTGCGGCGGTGTATGCTTCCTCCACTAAACCACCCTCCTCCTCCTACGCAACCTCTGTCTCGCAATCAAGATGTGTCAGCAGCAGCACGTCGCGAGCAGTCGGTGTCACGCGGCGTGGCAGCACAGCGGTGGGCAAGCGTCAGCAGGCCGTGCTGAAAACTACTCAGCTTAGGAGAGAAGAGGCACATGGCCCACGAACTGCTGCAGGGTCTGACAGAGCAGACCGACCGCTGGCTTTCGCCGCTGAGCCTCCAACCGGGCATGGTCGTGTGTGGCAACGGCCGTAACCTGGTGGCAGCTCTGCAGCTCGGCAGCCTCACGCACGTGCCATGCCTGGCCCATGTCTTTAATTTGGTGGTTCAGCGCTTTCTGAAAAGCTACCCACACTTGTCAGACCTGCTCGGAAAGGAGCAGCGTAGAGCTATAGTGGAATACCAACCCCAACATGGGCAGCGTAGTGGGAGTCAGCCTCCTCAATTCTTTACAGAAGAGTGGGCCTGGTTGGCAGTCATCTGCCAGGTCCTTGGAAACTTTGAGGAGTCTACCCAGATGGTGAGCGGGGATGCTGCAATCATTAGCGTCACCATTCCTCTGCTATGCCTCTTGAGAAGTTCCCTACAAAGCATAAAGGCAGACGCTTTGCGCTCGGAAACGGAGGCGGGTGAAGACAGTATGTCGCTGGATAGTCAGAGCACCCTCATGTCTATATCTCAGCGCATTGAGGAGGAGCATGAGGAGGAGGGGGAAGATACAGCTTGGCCCACTGCTGAGGGTACCCATGCTGCTTGCCTGTCATCCTTTAAGCGTGTATGGCCTGAGGAGGAGGAGGATCTTGAAAGTGATCTTCCTAGTGAGGACAGTCATGTGTTGCGTACAGGTACCCTGGCACACATGGCTGACTTCATGTTAGGATGCCTTTCTCGTGACCCTCGCGTTACACGCATTCTGGCCATTACGGATTACTGGGTGTACACACTGCTCGACCCACGGTATAAGGAGAACCTTTCCACTCTCATACCCGAAGAGGAAAGGGGTTCGAGAGTGATGCTATACCACAGGACCCTGGTGGACAAACTGATGGTAAAATTCCCATCCGACAGCGCTAGTGGCAGAAGGCGCAGTTCCGAGGGCCAGGTAGCAGGGGAGGCGCGGAGATCAGGCAGCATGTACAGCGCAGGCAGGGGAACAATCTCTAAGGCCTTTAACAGCTTTATGGCTCCCCAGCAAGACTGTGTCACCGCTCCCCAGTCAAGGCTGAGTCGGCAGGAGCACTGTAAAAGGATGGTGAGGGAGTACGTAGCCGATCGCACGACCGTCCTCCGTGACGGCTCTGCCCCCTACAACTACTGGGTGTCGAAGCAGGACACGTGGCCTGAACTTGCGCTGTATGCCCTGGAGGTACTTGCTTGTCCTGCGGCTAGCATCTTGTCAGAGAGGGTGTTTAGTGCGGCTGGGGGAATCATCACGGATAAGCGTACCCGCTTGTCAACCGACAGTGCCGACAGGCTTACACTCATAAAGATGAACAAAGCCTGGATTTCCCCAGACTTCTCTTCTCCACCAGCGGACAGCAGCGATACCTAAACAATACGTAGGCTACACACGCGGATGGAAGCATCGTTCTCTATCACCATCAAAAACGGGGACCTTTTAGCTTCATCAATCTGTGTATTCTATTCATCCTCCTCCTCCTGCTCCTCCTCCTGAAACCTCACGTAATCACGCCGAACGGGCAATTTTTCTTAGGCCCACAAGGCTCAGTCATATAACTCTTGTAAACAATGTTTATACGTTTCAATGCTCATTAAAGCGTTGAAACTTGCACCTGAACCAATTTTTATTTTAACTGGGCTGCCTCCAGGCCTAGTTACAAATTAAGCCACATAAACCAAAGCGATTAATTGGTTTCACCTGCCCTCTTGGTTGGGCATGGGCAATTTTTCTGAGGTACATTAGTACTGTTGGTACACCAATTTTTTTTGGGCCCTCGCCTACAGTGTAATCCTAGTAATTTTTAGCCCACCTGCATTAAACCTGACATTACCTCAGCTGTGCTGGGCACTGCAATGAGATATATTTATGTACCGCCGGTGGGTTCCAGGGAGCCACCCATGCAGTCGGTCCACACGGAGTTGTAACTGCATGTGTCCACTTCTAAAGAACCCCAGTCTGACTGGGGCATGCAGTGTGGGCCGAAGCCCACCTGCATTAAACATCACATTACCTCAGCTGTGCTGGGCACTGCAATGGGATATATTTATGTACCGCTGGTGGGTTAAAGGGAGCCACCCATGCTGTCGGTCCACACGGAGTTGTAACTGCATGTGTCCACTTCTAAAGAACCCCAGTCTGACTGGGGCATGCAGTGTGGGCCGAAGCCCACCTGCATTAATCCTGACGTTAGCTTTGCTGTCCAGGGCACTGCAATGGGATATATTTATGTACCGCCGGTGGCTTCCTGGGACCCACCCATGCTGTCGGTCCACACGGAATTCCCATTGCGGAGTTGTACCTGCCTGTGACTATTTATAAAAAACCCTGGTCTGACTGGGGCATGCAGACACCTTGACAGAATGAATAGTGTGTGGCACATAGGTTCCCCATTGCTATGCCCACGTGTGCAGCTCCTGATGGCGGTGGCACAGGATTATATTTCTCATTGCTTCTGTACAGCATTATGGGCTATCGCCCCGCCCCTTTTAAAGAGGGTCGCTGCCTAGCCATGCCAACCCTCTGCAGTGTGTGCCTGCGGTTCCTCCTCATGGCAGACGCACTTATAAATAGACATGAGGGTGGTGTGGCATGAGAGCAGCTGAAGGCTGCGCAGGAACACTTTGGTGTGCGCTGTGGACACTGCGTCGTGCGGGGGGGGGGGGGGGTTGGGCAGCATGTAACCCAGGAGAAGTGGCAGCGGAGTGTCATGCAGGCAGTGATTGTGCTCTTTGTTGGAGGTAGTGTGGTGCTTAGCTAAGGTATGCCATGCTAATGAGGGCTTTTCAGAAGTAAAAATTGTTGGGAGGGGGGGTCCCACTCTTGCCGCTATTGTGGCTTAATAGTGGGACCTGGGAACTTGAGATGCAGCCCAACATGTAGCCCCTCGCCTGCCCTATCTGTTGCTGTGTCGTTCCCATCACTTTCTTGAATTGCCCAGATTTTCACAAATGGAAACCTTAGCGAGCATCGGCGATATACAAAAATGCTCCAGTCGCCCATTGACTTCAATGGGGTTCGTTACTCGAAACGAACCCTCGAGCATCGCGAAATTTTCGTCCCGAGTAACGAGCACCCGAGCATTTTGGTGCTCGCTCATCTCTAATCTGTACCATGTCACCCATATTATTCCACCCTATCTTTATCAGGTACCTCGTTCTGGGTTGCCAAGGGAAGAAGGGACAAGAACAAAACTAAACTGTGCATTTCATCTATAGCACCCCCTTTTACAACAACTTAGTTTAGGGTGTTGTACACTGTTGTCCTCAGGGCATAAGAGTACGTTGCTTATTTAGTAGTTAAAGCAACCTGCAGAGCCTGGACAAACAAAGATGGCCGAACCACATTTCTGACTATCTGATGCACATGTGTATTGGTATTAATTGGTAGATTGGTAGTTTAAGACACTACATGCTGCTCTGACTGGTCAGCACTGCTGATGTGGTCAGCACTGGTTAATAAAACCAGGTGTAGTGTCTTAGACTAATGGAAACAAGGAAGATGGAGCAATACCTCTGCAGCACCACCTATTGGATGGTAGCATTGCTACAAATCAATGCCCGACTCTTTACACAGGTCTTAACAATGATTAAGAATTGAAAACCAAGCCAGAATCCATACACAGGCAGCTGTTTCGGGGCGTTTGCCCCTCATCAGTGTGCAGTAGGATTCTGGCTTGGCCAGTGAGAGGCCTGTGACGTGAGTCGGGAGGGAGGAGTATTGTCTCTCCTTGAGGAAAGCACCTCTCACTAGCCAAGCCAGAGTACTACTGCACACTGATGAGGGGCAAACACCCCAAAACAGCTGTCAGTGTATGTATTCTGGCTTGGTTTTCAATTCCCAATCATTGCTAAGACCTATGTAAAGAGTGGGGCATTGATTTGCAGAAATGCTGCCACCTAATAGGTGGCGCTTTAGTGGTATTGTTCCATCTTCCTTATTTGCATATTACGCAGAGGAGCATGGATGGCCTTATAAGTCTCCTCACTCACCTTCTAGGTGCTCTCCTCAAGGAAAGACAATACCCTTCCTGACTTTAGACTAATGATGCATACTAATGCACAGTGTGCATCAGTCAACTAGAGAAGCTGGTGTGGCCGTCTTTGTTTCTCCAGGCCCAGACAGTTACTTATTTGGACGGCCTACATAGAAATGACAGAGGGCAAAGTTGCTAGTAGTCTCATAGGCATCAAACACTTTCAAAAGCATATAGATAAATAAGGCACCAAAGGGGAAGACAAAATCATAGACCCATGACAAGCCAAGGAACTCAGAATCCAAATACAGTAAAATGGGACGCAAACTTACATTTAGTAAGAAAACTTGCACTGGTTGATAAATGTAATGGTAGAAGTCTCATCTAGGTAAAAAGTGCTGAAACAGGTGCTGCCGGCTGTCAGGTACATGATCAAGCAAAAGTAATAGCATCTAAACTAAGTAGTAGGTATTAAGCTAAATAGAAAATACAGACATAGCACAGTTTAACTTGACGCATAACGTGTTAGACAATGGGACAGCATTATGTTAATTTTTGCTACATCTGTGTCTGTATTCGCTATTATCATCCTACCATAATTAGCAACTAGTAGCAAGAGCTGCAGAATAAATTGGCGCTATACAAACAAAGATTATTGTAATTATTAATAAATACCTAAGAGATTCAAATAGTCTGAAGAAGTGTGAGCATGTTTGAAAGTTTATTACAACTTTCTTCTAGATGGCTATCAAGAGCTCTGCAATTCAGCATTCTCTTGCTTTTTGTAGTAGTAGAGCCATTGTTCTGCATGTTTCAGTGCATGGGCATGTTGACAAAAGTATTTGGACACCCACCAATCCTGTGCTATAAGGAATAGGGGACATGTAAATCGGTTATGTGTGAGCATTAGGTATAAAGGAGAGTACAGATAGTCCCCTACTTGCGAACATTCGACTTCCAAATTTCGCAAGATACGAACTATCTGTCCTGTACAGTATGATGTAATGCTATGGCATTACATCATACAGTGCAGGGACCGGACAAGCTTCTATCAAGCCTGATAGAAGCCTGTCCGGTCAGATCGCGGTTGCTAGGCAGCCGGGGACCTTCTGAAAGGCCCTAGGGCTGTCTATGCAGAGCGCCTATCAAGCCGTGCACTTGATGGGCACTCTAAGAACAGCCGGCACCCGACGTTGTATGGAGCGGGATCCACCCGCGATCCCGCTCCATACAACCATTTGTTCGACTTGCGAACAGGCTCCTGGAATGGAACCTGTTCGCAAGTCGGGGACTATCTGTACCACACAGGCATATCCCAGTACAGAAACCATCAGAAAAGTTTAGAGTTGAGAGACTTCCAATGGAGTATGGTGGTGCGATGTCACCTGAGCAATCAGTACGGGACATCATAGCACTTTTAGACCTTCCAAAGTCCATTGTTGGCAATGTTATTTGGAAATGGAAAACATCTGGTGTGTGCGGTGCAGCCACATTCAGGGAGACCTGGGTAATAAATACAAAGGGAACTCTATCATAGTGGTCTATCTCTAAATGTACACTCTAGTATGGTTCTCTTAGAAGAGTCATTTATTACAAATAGTAATTCTGTAATGTAGTGTTATACACTTATAAAATGGAGTGATTCATTAATAATGTACATTCTATCACCTAGTTTCAGGTTGTTTTATGCTACCATGCATCTGTGGTTAATTGACAGAACATAGAGTGCCATAAACGCCATACATACTGTATTCTGCACCTAAGTCCACGGGGCAAGCATAGGAAATGTGTTTTCCCTGCAGCCATGTGTAGGTATTATGAAAATGTTTCTTCAACTGAAGTCATTGTTTCTTATAAGAAAAAAATCTAAGGAACTCCAGAGAATCTTCTGTCGGTTAACACTCTTGAGTGCTGAATATGGCAGGTATACTAGAAAAATTCCATCTTGTTCTTCTTCTAGCTTCTAGGACTCCTTTAACCCCTTAAGGACCAGGGCATCAGGGCATCGCCAGGTTGCATAACAGAACAAACACTTCTGCTTTCACTTTTTAGTACATAGCACTCATTGAGCACTATGTAGCCTGGAAAAGAGATGGCAGAAACGCTTACAAACTGCTTTCACCTTTTCCTCCAGGTCCTTGGCTGTGTCTGACAGCTGAGAACCCAACCTGTTCCTGCTTGATTGCAGGAGCAGAGGCTTTAATCCTGCGCTGTATTTTTGCTATTGGCCGGTATTAAAGCCCAGGACCAAGCACTGTAAATTTATGGTGCTTGGTCCTTAAGGAGTTAAGTGAGATTATACAATAAAACCATTGTATTCCATTTTAAGATATTATTGTTGTATTGATGACCCTACCCTGACATCTATGACATAATTCTAGAGGGAGATTTAAGAAGGACTCTTTGGTCACTCCTTGTGGCTCATATCAACACCAAGCATCATTCCAGGATATATTCATCAGAAGAAGGCATTTTCTATTCTCTGAAGGGGCGTGAGTGGATCGTGGTGTATTATTAATACTATCTAAATAACATATTAAGGTGGTAATTGTAACATAGAGACTTAGTATACTTTTTACCAAGTCTGTAAAGCAATGATTGGGAATAGCACCCCTTCTGGGTGCTCTCCTTGGGGAGAGACAATTCCATCCCCTGACCCACTCACCCCCCAGGTGTCTCCACACCCCTCCAGCTGCTCTCTCAAAGGATACCCCTCTTGACCTCCTTCAGACCTTTCATATTCTCCACTGATACAAGAACCCCTCACCAAGGTCCATTCCTTTCTTGAGGGTATCATGGCCATAAATTTATACTCCCAAATTCTTGTGTGACGCTGCGGCTTGAAGTTGCCCTTCAGTATGATAACTCATCTGTTCTGTGTTGTGTCCGTGGCTATAAAAATGTTTTGCCACAGGTAATTCCATCTTCTCTAACTGAAAACAATCACATTTTTCAATATAATATGTAACAGGCATTATTTAGGAACAGGTATGGCACTGTGACACTGACATATGGGGTCTTATTATAGTATCATAATTAATATTATTATTGCTATGCCTTTACCATTTTTGTTTATCATTACTATATGGACCATATAATGTCCTTGATGTGAAGCAACATTGTGAAATCATCATGTTTGCTTCAGGTTTCTTATTGGAATACTGTGTGGTACAATTTTATGCAAATATATTCTGCTTATTACATTACAACATGGAAAAAAAGGTAGTTGGGATATGATGTGATATTGTGATATTGATATATCTGGTTTTATTGTATCATAATATCTATCATTTTAGAGTTACATCTCCTAGAATGTGACATCTTTTTCAGTCAAGACTGTTATATGGCTCAAATGATTGGAATATTGGCACACAAAGTATATATGAGTACATTTTTAATTTTTTTTCATTCTGATGGTGGTATTTTCTATTAATATTTTTGGATTCATTATTATTATTTTGTATTTTTTGGAGCTGGTCTCTTTTCTCCTGACCTGGGTATCTAATACCTCTCCCTTCTCTCATTCCTTCCTTATTTTTAATCAGGAAAAGATACGGAGAGGCAGGTCAGGTTCCAGCATGGGGGGGGGGGGGGTCGCAATTTTCAGGGCGGTTACTCCGCTCACTCATCTAGATATTGTAGTTTAGGATATAATAGGGTGCAGTTAGGTTGTTTTTATATAATTTGATTACTAATAAAATTGAATTAAAGGATACAGTACACTTTTCTGTGAATCCCTGATGCGCCATTGTAGCAAGTTGACAGCTGTAATATGCAGTTAATACTTGCAGCCAATGATGTCAATTTAATTCCTTAGCCCGCACCACCACGATGAAGTCAATGTAAGCCATGGTGCAGTAAAGAATTAAAGCAGAACACCCCTTGCTTAAATCTATACAACTATATAACAAAATGAGAATAGTTCTTCCATGTCAAGTCTACATTTGCTTGGTGTCTTGTGGGAGTTTTTAAATCTGCAGACTAAAAAATGTTATGGAAACGGGCGTGGACCCACTGGACCATCCAATCGGTTTGGCTTTGGGTTACTCCCGTTGTGTCTAGCAGCTGACCCCTGGTGGTTATATGGGAAATCTAGCCCTTTGCGAGTGAGATGGAGGTACCCCTGCCTGTAACTGGGGTAGGCATCCTGATAGGAACGGCCCCACTGTCTTCCTCTCGGGCCTGACTATCCCTAACGGGACACAAGAGAGAAGTACAGTACTGACAGCAGACACACATGTAAAGATCTGATTACAGACAGGAGATGTATGCTGAGTGGCTGAGGCGGGATCCCACCAGGATAACATGCAATGTAAGGGAGCAGCTAACATACAAGAGAAAGAACAGACTGGGAAGACAGGAGTAGGGAGGCTATGCAGGATGACAGCCAAATACACAAAAGGGATAAGGTGCAGAGACAGGAAGGCAATCAATAAATGGAATACAGATACAGATCAGGTGCAAAGGTCAAAGATAGGAAGGCAATGCTGGAAGACAGAGCCAAAACCAAAACAGGGAAGAAGCAAAGGCAGGATAAACAGAAGTGCAGGGGCAAGCAAACAGAAGAGACAGGTGACCTAGAAATGCTGGATGTCAGAAACAAACAACAATACTCAGGCAAAGAGGAAGTGCATTAGCTCAGCTTAAATAGGAGAGAAATGTCTATTAACACTGCGGCTGGGCTGAGAGCAAGGGAACTAGTTAACTCCTTTAGTGCTGGAGGAAAACAGACATATATAGTCCACACACACAGGAGGAGCAGAGCGATGCTCAAGTGTGCCTGGAATTGCTAAAGGGCGGCAGACAGGGCTAGCAGACCTAACACTCTTTGTTTCAGTGAAATGATGCAACCTACGTAAGCTTCACACAGGCGTATTTGCATGTGATTTTGCATGTTGCGCAATACACAGTGAATAGAACCTATTTAGAGATGAGCGAACGTACTCGTCCGAGCTTGATATTCGTGCGAATATTAGGGTGTTCGGGATGCTCGTTACTCGTAACGAGCACCACGCGGTGTTCTGGTTACTTTCAGTTTCCTCTCTGAGACAGCGCGCTTTTCTGGCCAATTGAAAGACAGGGAAGGCATTACAACTTCCCCCTGTGACGTTCAAGCCCTATACCACCCCCCTGCAGTGAGTGGCTGGGAAGATCAGATGTCACCCGAGTATAAAAGTCGGCCCCTCCCGCGGCTCGCCTCAGATGCCTTGTGAGTTAGCTGAGGGAAAGTACTATCGTGCTGGTGCTGCTGTAGGGAGAGCGTTAGGAGTCAGTGTAGGCTTCAAGAACCCTAAAGGTCCTTCTTAGGGCCACATCTACCTGTGTGCAGGCTGCTGCTAGCAGTGTTTTGTTTTTTTTTCTCAAAATCGGCAGTGCAGAGCATTGCACCCGGCATTAGGGACAGAAGTGGTGCATAGGCAGGGAGAGTGTTAGGAGTGAGTGTAGCCTTCAAGAACCTCAACGGTCCTTTCTAGGGCCAAATTTAAGCGTGTGCAGTACTGTGCTGGCTGCTGTTAGCAGTGTTGCATTTTTTTTTTCTCTAAAAATCGTCTGTGCAGAGCATTGCACCCTCCATTGATACTACAGGGACAGAATTGTGTAGGCAGGGCCACAACACAGTTATTGTTCATTGAATATACGCAGTGGGTCCTTCCCTTTGCAAAAAAGGAAAAGAAATTATATTTGGCCTGCCTGTGTCAGTCCTAAGGTCTCCGTGTACGTGTGTGCTGCGTGGACAACGTACAAAAATCAGACGCAACCAGCTACGGTTTACTGCAGGCTTGCGCCATTGTCTTTCCTGACTGGCAAATACCTGCTCTGCTAGAGTTAATAACTCTGCTACACTAAAGTTGTGTGTCACTTTTTCAGGGCCACACTACAGTTCTAAAAGTTATTGTTCATTGAATATACGCAGTGGGTCCTTCCCTTTGCAAAAAAGCGAAAACATTATATTTGGCCTGCAGGCTTGCGCCAATTTATTTCCTGCCTGGGAAATCAAATCACTGGTAATACAGCATGCTGAGGGGTAGGGGTAAGCCTAGAGGACGTGGACGTGGCCAAGGACGCGTAGGCCCAAGTGAGGGTGTGGGCACAGGCCGAGCTCCTGATCCCGGTGTGTCGCAGCCGACTGCTGCGCGATTAGGAGAGAGGCACGTTTCTGGCGTCCCCACATTCATCGCCCAATTAATGGGTCCACGCGGGAGACGTTTATTAGAAAATGAGCAGTGTGAGCAGGTCCTGTCCTGGATGGCAGAAAGTGCTTCGAGCAACCTATCGTCCAGCCACAGTTCTGCGCCGTCCACTGCTGCAAATCCGAATCCTCTGTCTGCTGCTCCTCCTTCCTCCCAGCCTCCTCACTCCACTACAATGACACATGCTCAGGAGCGGGAACACTCCCAGGAACTGTTCTCGGGCCCCTGCTCAGATTGGGCAGCAGTGGTTCCTCTCCCACCAGAGGAGTTTATCGTCACTGATGCCCAACCATTCGAAAGTTCCCGGGGTCCGGGGGAAGAGGCTGGGGACTTCCGCCAACTGTCTCAAGAAGTTTCTGTGGGTGAGGAGGACGATGACGATGAGACACAGTTGTCTTGCAGTGAGGTAGTAGTAAGGGCAGTAAGTCCAAGAGAGCAGCGCACAGAGGATTCGGAGGAAAAGCAGCAGGACGATGAGGTGACTGACCCCACCTGGTGTGCAACGCCTACTCAGGACAGGTCTTCAGAGGGGGAGGCAAGGGCATCAGCAGGGCAGGTTGCAAGAGGCAGTGCGGTGGCCAGGGGTAGAGGCAGGGCCAGACCGAATAATCCACCAAGTGTTTCCCAAAGCACACCCCCGCGCCATGCCACCCTGCAGAGGCCGAGGTGCTCTAAGGTCTGGCAGTTTTTCACAGAGACGCCTGACGACCGACGAACAGTGGTGTGCCACCTTTGTCGCGCCAAGATCAGCCGGGGAGCCACCACCAACAGCCTCACCACCACCAGCATGCACAGACATATGATGGCCAAGCACCCCACAAGGTGGGACGAAGGCCGTTCACCGCCTCCGGTTTGCACCGCTGCCTCTCCCCCTGTGCCCCAACCTGCCACTGAGATCCAACCTCCCTCTCAGGACACAGGCACAACCGTCTCATGGCCTGCACCCACACCCTCACCTCCGCTGTCCTCGGCCCCATCCAGCAATGTCTCGCACCGCACAGTCCAGCCGTCGCTAGCGCAAGTGTTGGAGCGCAAGCGCAAGTACGCCGCCACGCACCCGCACGCTCAATCGTTAACCGTCCACATAGCCAAATTTATCAGCCTTGAGATGCTGCCGTATAGGGTTGTGGAAACGGAGTCCTTCAAAGCTATGATGGCGGCGGCGGCCCCGCGCTACTCAGTTCCCAGTCGCCACTACTTTTCCCGATGTGCCGTCCCAGCCCTGCACGACCACGTCTCCCGCAACATTGTACGCGCCCTCACCAATGCGGTTAGTGGCAAGGTCCGCTTAACTACGGACACGTGGACAAGCACAGGCGGGCAGGGCCACTACATCTCCCTGACAGCACATTGGGTGAATTTAGTGGAGGCTGGGACAGAGTCAGAGCCTGGGACCGCTCACGTCCTACCCACCCCCAGAATTGCGGGCCCCAGCTCGGTGGTGGTATGTTCGGCGGTGTATGCTTCCTCCACTAAAGCACCCTCCTCCTCCTCCTCCTCAACCTCTGTCTCGCAATCTAGATGTGTCAGCAGCAGCAGGATGTCGCCAGCAGTCGGTGTCGTGCGGCGTGGCAGCACAGCGGTGGGCAAGCGTCAACAGGCCGTGCTGAAACTACTCAGCTTAGGAGATAGGAGGCACACGGCCCACGAACTGCTGCAGGGTCTGACAGAGCAGACCGACCGTTGGCTTGCGCCGCTGAGCCTCCAACCGGGCATGGTCGTGTGTGACAACGGCCGTAACCTGGTGGCGGCTCTGCAGCTCGGCAGCCTCACGCACGTGCCATGCCTGGCCCACGTCTTTAATTTGGTGGTTCAGCGCTTTCTGAAAAGCTACCCACGCTTGTCAGACCTGCTCGTAAAGGTGCGCCGGCTCTGCGCACATTTCCGCAAGTCCCACACGGACGCTGCCACCCTGCGCACCCTGCAACATCGCTTTAATCTGCCAGTGCACCGACTGCTGTGCGACGTGCCCACACGGTGGAACTCTACGCTCCACATGTTGGCTAGGCTCTATGAGCAGCGTAGAGCTATAGTGGAATACCAACTCCAACATGGGCGGCGCAGTGGGAGTCAGCCTCCTCAATTCTTTTCAGAAGAGTGGGCCTGGTTGGCAGACATCTGCCAGGTCCTTCGAAACTTTGATCAGTCTACCCAGGTGGTGAGCGGCGATGCTGCAATCATTAGCGTCACCATTCCTCTGCTATGCATCTTGAGAAGTTCCCTGCAAACCATAAAGGCAGCCGCTTTGCGCTCGGAAACAGAGCCGGGGGAAGACAGTATGTCGCTGGATAGTCAGAGCACCCTCCTGTCTATATCTCAGCGCGTTCAGGAGGAGGAGGAGGAGGAGGATGAGGAGGAGGGGGAAGAGACAGCTTGTCCCACTGCTGACGGTACCCATGCTGCTTGCCTGTCATCATTTCAGCGTGTATGGCCTAAGGAGGAGGAGGAGGAGGAGGAGGATCCTGAAAGTGATCTTCCTAGTGCGGACAGCCATGTGTTGCGTACAGGTACCCTGGCACACATGGCTGACTTCATGTTAGGATGCCTTTCTCGTGACCCTCGCATTCAACGCATTCTGGCCACTACGGATTACTGGGTGTACACACTGCTCGACCCACGCTATAAGGAGAACCTTCCCACTCTCATTCCCGAAGAGGAAAGGGGTTCGAGAGTGTTGCTATACCACAGGACCCTGGCGGACAAGCTGATGGTAAAATTCCCATCCGACAGCGCTAGTGGCAGAAGGCGCAGTTCCGAGGGCCAGGTAGCAGGGGAGGTGCGTAGATCGAGCAGCATGTACAGCCCAGACAGTGCAACAGTCTTTAAGGGCCTGGCCAGCTTTATGGCTCCCCAGCAAGACTGTGTCACCGCTCCCCAGTCAAGGCTGAGTCGGCGGGAGCACTGTAAAAGGATGGTGAGGGAGTACGTAGCCGATCGCACGACCATCCTCGGTGACGCCTCTGCCCCTACAACTACTGCGTGTCGAAGCTGGACACGTGGCCTGAACTAGCGCTGTATGCCCTGGAGGTGCTTGCTTGTCCTGCGGCTAGCGTCTTGTCGGAGAGGGTGTTTAGTGCGGCTGGGGGAATCATCACAGATAAGTGTACCCGCCTGTCAACCGGCAGTGCCGACAGGCTAACACTCATCAAGATGAACAAAGCCTGGATTTCCCCAGACTTCTCTTCTCCACCAGCGGACAGCAGCGATACGTAAGCAATACGTAGGCTGCACCCGCGGATGGAAGCTACGTTCTCTCTCACCATCCAAAACGGGGACATTTCTGCTTCATCAATCTGTGTCTAATATTCCTCCTCCTCCTCCTGCTCCTCCTCCTGAAACCTCACGTAATCACGCTGAACGGGCAATTTTTCTTAGGGCCACAAGGCTCACTCATCTAATTTTTCTAAACAATTTTTATATGTTTCAATGCTCTTAAAAGCGTTGAAACTTTAACTTGAGCCAATTTTTCGTTAAACTGGGCTGCCTCCAGGCCTAGTTACCACTTAAGCCACATTAACCAAAGCGATTAATGGGTTTCACCTGCCATCTTGGTTGGGCATGGCCAATTTTAACTGAGGTACATTAGTACTGTTGGTACACCAATTTTTTGGGGCCCTCACCTACAGTGTAATCATAGCAATTTGTATGTTCTTCGCCTGCACTCATGGTACAGAAGTGTGTGTGGGGTTGGCCTACACTTTAGCTACATAAATGTAACTTGGGCCTTGGCTATACTGCAGCTACTGAAATGGAACTAAGACTGCGCTCCCACTATACTGCTGCTTCGGAATTGTTACTGGGGCCTGTCTTGAGTGCTACTATTACTGACATGGAACGAAGACTGCGCTCCCGCTATACTGCTGCTTCGGAATTGTTACTGGGGCCTGTCTTGAGTGCTACTATTGCTGACATGGAACGAAGACTGCGCTCCCGCTATACTGCTGCTTCGGAATGGTTACTGGGGCCTGTCTTGAGTGCTACTATTGCTGACATGGAACGAAGACTGCGCTCCCGCTATAATGCTGCTAGTGATATGTTAGTGGGGCCTGTCCTAATGCTACGGCTGAAATGTCACGAATTCTGGGCTCTGCCTATACCGCTGCTAATGGTATGTCTCTGGGGTGTGGAAACAGAGGCTTCCCAAAGACATGATGGCGGCGAGGCCATTTCCCACCAACGCGGTTACTGTTAAGGTGCATATAACCACGGACACGTGGAGAGGACACGTAGTGCCTCAAAAACATCCCCCTCCTCCTCCAACAGGGAAAACATTCTTGGCAAATGCCTTTGCATTGGTTCGTCTGGTGGCAGTCCAAGAATTTCACCTTTACCGACACTACAAGAGAGCCCCCCACCATCCCCCCGCCACGGCCCACTTAATCCTGGCCACATTCCGAAAACCAACAAAATAAAACCGCGCTACTAGGTCCGCAGTCACCACCACATTACCACCAACGCGGTTACTGTTAAGGTACATATTACCAGTCTGACTGGGGCATGCAGAGACATCTTGACAGAATGAATAGTGTGTGGCACATAGGTTCCCCATTGCTATGCCCACGTGTGCAGCTCCTGATGGCGGTGGCACAGGATTCTATTTCTCATTGCTTCTGTACAGCATTGTGGGCTATCACCCCACCACTTTTAAAGAGGGTCGCTGCCTAGCCGTGCCAACCCCTCTGCAGTGTGTGCCTGCGGTTCCTCCTCATGGCAGACGCACTTCTAAATAGACATGAGGGTGGTGTGGCATGAGGGCAGCTGAAGACTGCGCAGGGACACTTTGGTGTGCGCTGTGGGGGGGAGGGGGGGGCGGTTGGTCAGCATGTAACCCAGGAGAAGTGGCAGTGGAGTGTCATGCAGGCAGTGATTGTGCTTTGTTGGAGGTAGTGTGGTGCTTAGCTAAGGTATGCCATGCTAATGAGGGCTTTTCAGAAGTAAAAGTTGTTGGGAGGGGGGGGGGGGGCCACTCTTGCCGCTATTGTGGCTTAATAGTGGGGACCTGTGAACTTGAGATGCAGCCCAACATGTAGCCCCTCGCCTGCCCTATCCGTTGCTGTGTCGTGCCCATCACTTTCTTGAATTGCCCAGATTTTCACACATGAAAACCTTAGCGAGCATCGGCGAAATACAAAAATGCTCTGGTCGCCCATTGACTTCAATGGGGTTCGTTACTCGAAACGAACCCTCGAGCATCGCGAAAAGTTCGTTCCGAGTAACGAGCACCCGAGCATTTTGGTGCTCGCTCATCTCTAAACCTATTGATTTCAATAAGTTCTTTCACATATGTTTTTATTGCATGCACGTTTTCACTTCTGAGCACTCCAGCTCCATCGTCTGTTTTCGTCTCCTTCCGGCAGCTAAGGACAGCCCAATAGAGCTCTATATATGTGCTATGTGGGTCTATATGGCGCCATCTTTAACTGCCAGAAGGAGATGAAAACGGCCAACAGAGCTGGAGCGCTAGGAAGTGAAAGTGCAGGTAATCTTTAATAAATGTACCTTATTCTGCATTGTTCTTGTTCTTTATGTTCAACATGACCCAAATAGGCATTGTGGGCCACATGCTGTGCTTGTGGGATCTGAACTAAAACCTTCAGCAACACCCATAATTGAAAAATAATGTCTTGGACTCAAACAGCTATGCATTTTCTTTAAATAACAATATAATGATATGTAGAAGGTGAATACATTTCCCTTCTACTACATGTGGTGATCTCTCCTCATCGGCACGCTCCTTTTAAATTTGTCACCTTGTTCCATTAGCATTCCATATCATTTCCTTCTACCACCAAGGAATGCTTCATTGTACTAACCTGTAATCATTAGTCATCTAAATGTAAATTCTATAAATGCTAATGCAGTACAAAAAGACCCTTTCTTGTGTGCGCAAAAAAATAGAACCTACTCTATTTTTGTGTGCATTTGAGAACCAAGGGTCCCCTTATAAGTCTATGGAAGGTATGCAAACGGTATGAGTGAAACACTGTGCATTTCTGGGAAAAAAAGAATTCAATGAATGGCTGAGCTCTGCCTGTGATTGGCTGAGCACTCAGCCAATCAGACCTAGCACTTTTAGGAGGCGGGGATTTTTAAATCCCAGGCAAGGAGAAAGTGCTTCAGAACAGTGCTGGGAAGCCAGGGAGAAGATGCGCCAGAGCCTCGACAGTGGCGGAGGGGTGATGTATATATATATATATTTTATTTTTTACAGCAGCTAGAGGTGAAAATCACTGCAGGGGTTGCCTGCATCCCATTACTTTCAATGAGGCCACAGTAGCGCTGACCCCATTGAAAGCAATGGGCATAGAGCTGCGGTCACGAGCATTTTCAACATGCATAGAGCACATTTTTTTCCCCCACTTAGGTGCGCAAAAAAACCCCCAAAAAACGCTCGTCTGACTGAGCTTTTACACACTACATTATATCGTAGTGTAGTAGCTTTCTTTGCTTTACATGCAGATATTGAAAGGAGTTTCTTCCAAGTTGTCAGCTCATGTAATAGTGACTCTTCCTTCTTTTACAAGAAAGGGTTTGTTACCAAAAAATGAAAGAAAGTTGTCTAAGAATGGCATTAATGTTGAGGTTACCACAATGCATGCTGTCACGGATCCTAATGATGCCCTATCAAAGTGAAACATTCTGTCTTACTGTCACCAGCGAAACGTTTTTAATGAAGAAGGTTGGAATTTGAGGCATTTCCCTTTGCTGTGAAGAAGGGCATTGCACATACCGTGGATAGTATCTAATCTGGCTTTCTTGTAGTTCTGACAATGTTTCAGTACAGCATTGTCAGTTATCCTCAACCCATTCTGGGTTCACTTTTGTGTTTGCAGTCTGTTTTTTGTAAAGTCCTGTTCAAATGTTTTAATTCTGATTGAAGTCGCTTTAACTATTGTAATACTTGAAGCAGAGTTTTGACATTATGTGTCATTCATTTTCACACCGTTCAGCTATATTCACACCGGGTGCATTTATTGCAGGTTTTCCTGGAATATCATGATGAATTACAGAAGCAGCTAAGTAGATGACATTTTTAAACCTCACCCACACACGGCAAACACAATCCATACTAAATCCATGTGTGAATTGACCTGAGGTACGGATTTTAAATCCACAGCATTACGGTTTATTCAGTAGAATTTCAGTGCGGTTTTCATCTTTTGCAAAGAGTGAAATCTACAGCAAATCCACATAATTTTAGCATTAAAAATATACTGCAGTTTTAATGTATATTTGTCACTGCGGATTTGCTTCTAGATTTCTGCAGTGCGTGGGCATACCTTTAGGGCAGCCTCACATGAGAACGTTTATGGCCGCATTTTAAGCATGGGGAAAAAAATGCAACATGCTCTATTTTCGGGCACAATTGTGTACTGAAGGCCCCCGTCTGCACAAAATCGTGCCCAATACTCTGTGGCTTTGAGGGGTTATATGATGCCATCTGGGCCTACTAGGTCAGCTGACCCATCTACTGAGTTAGCTGAACCACCTACAAGTCAGCTGACCTGCTTACCGAGTCAGCTGACCCGCCTACTAAGTAGGCTGCCCTGCTTACTAAGTAGGCTGTCATGACTACCAAAATACGGCATTGCTGGGACAGCGCTGATGTGAGTGGTCCCGGCGATGCAATAAAATACAGTAAAATGCGCCCATCCAGGAGCAATAGCCCATAATGGTGCGGCCTGTACAGTGCATATGCTCCTCGCGAAAAAGTAAGCATATATGCGCTTACACCCATGTGAAGCCGCCCTTAAGGGGTTGTATGCCCATTTTTTTCAAACTTTTCTAGATCGTTTTGAATACTCTCTCTCTTCCCTAGTGTTAGCTATCCCTCCTAGCTTTTTGTTGTTGGCAGATTTGATCAGTTTCCCATCAATTCCCTTCTCCAGATCATATCTAAAAATGTTGAACAACACTGGGTCTAGGACAGAGCCTTGTGGTACCCCACTTGACACATTCTTCCACTTGGATGTGCAGCCATTTATGACCACTCTTTGAGTACAATCACTCAGCCATTTGTGAATCCACCTAACAGTTGCCTTGTCAATCCCATATTTGGTCATTTTTTCAATAAGTATAGTATGAGATACTTTGTCAAATGCTTTACTAAAGCCAAGATATACTATATCCACCGCATTTCCCTGATAAACTCAGTCAGTGATTCTGTCATAGAAGGAAATTAGATTCGTCTGGCATGATTTGTTTGTTACAAACCCATGCTGGCTCTGGTTAATTATTACATTCTCACCCAAGTACTAGCATACTGTTGTTGTTTAATAATTTTTTCAAAGATCTTTCCCAGTATAGAAGTCAGGCTCACAGGCCTGTAGATTCATGGAATCTCACAAAAAGGTTTGTGGCAGCATCCAGGGCGTAAGGCAAAAATAAATAATTTATTCCTCCAAGAACATGCTACGTTTCGACCCTCATGGGTTCTTTCTCAAGCATTGATGCTTGAGAAAGACCCCATGAGGGTCGAAACGTAGCATGTTCTTGGAGGAATAAATTATTTATTTTTGCATTACGCCCTGGATGCTGCCACGAACCTTTTTGTGAGATACTGTGATATACTTTGGGGGGTCTTCTGAGGCTCTGACCCCCACATTGCTGGCGTGCACCCGTTGGACTTATTAGTCCCCTTTTCGGTTTGGTTTGAAGAACCCTGAGGTGTGCTGCGAGTTAAACCCGTGTGGACTGTAGATTCATGGATCCACCTTCTTCCCTGTTTTGAAGATAGGGACAACATTTGCCCTTTTTCAATCTTCTGGGACTTCTCCTGTTCTCCAGGAATTTTCAAAAGATTATGGTGAGTTTAACCAATTCACTATTTTCATCCTTTAAACATCATATAGCATCTTTTTTTTGCTTTTGACATGGCCCCAAAACATATTTTATTTACTTTTTAACATGTGTGCAAGTTTTGTCTTCATCCATCCTGGTCTCTTTAAATGCTTCTCATTCTTCCTTCGTTTAAGGATTGTTAATGATTGTGCTTTGAGAATCTCATTTTGCAGTATTTCCCAACATTCTTGTACATTTCTGTCGTTAAGAACATCCAGCGATTGGATGATTCCTATTCTTTTCCCGAGTCTGTTAAAATCTGCCATTCTGAAATCAAACCTTGAGGTCTGAGTCTGATCAGGTCTTCCTCCCCTTGTTATCCAAAATTCAAGGATAGCATGGTCACTGCCTCCTAAGATCCCAGCCACCCTTATTTCCTCAACCACTTCCTCCTTGTTGGTAAGAATTAGGTCCAAGATAGCAGATCCCCTTGTTTTCTTTTCTACCTTTTGAAGGATAAAAGAAGCATGTAGCAGCACAACTTGATTTGAATGGGAGTGAAGGCAGTGACGGCACTTACTGTGATGATGACGATAACTGATGGATGATGATCCTGAGTGGCAGATGGAACATGTCGATGTAATCTATTATGGATATGCAATGAACAAGAGGGGCAGAGGTAGCCTGAGTGGATGAACTAATGGCAGCATGGTCACTGTGGTGGCTACTGTAACTAAAATGGCTACTCGTGCAGTAGGGAGACTACAATGAGCTTCTACAAAGTTCTGGTAATGTCAGATCGTGACACCAGTACCTTTGATGGACTCGCATTTGCAGTGGTGAAATAATTGAGACCTTTTCACGTAGTTTAGGGTAAACTAAAGGTACACAGTTTACTCTGCACTTGAAGAGTTAACAAAGCAGTTCACACTTTGCAGATTCTCAATCAATATTAGCTTTAGCAAATTATCTAAACACTCTCTCTCTGTTAGGGGAGATATGCTCACCAGCCCAAGTTATCTGGGGATTGTCCGGATAGTTATTGGTAGAGGTATGGAGGGACTAGTGTAGGGTTGTCTGTACTCCCTCTGTCTGCTAACTATGCAGGGACAAGTTTCACTCACGATTCAGAAGTACTCTTTCCGTCCAGCTTCCGCGGGGTCCACCCAGACCCTGGTTCCTTCCAACAGGGTTGAAAAAGACGCCACTCCCACTCTGGGTGCTGTTGGCTTACTACTCCTTGTTCCCGATGCCTTCCTCCAAGTCACGACCTTCGGTAACTTTGTATGGTGCAGCAGCTTCTCACTCTGCTGCCTCTCTCCACCTCCCCCAATGACTAACTCCTTGTTTCCTGTTTATCGCACTTTCTCTCCCTCTGCTGACTCACTTCCTCTTCCACCCAGCTCCCTTTCCCAGGGCTTGACTCCACTCCAGCAATCAGAAAATTAATGACAAACAGCCAATCAGAAAAGGGCTGTTGCCGGGCAGACTAGCTTTAGCCTGATATTTAGGGAAAGACAGTGTCTTTCTCCTGCAGAACGCCTCCTATGTCCCCCTAAGGGCGCATAGCAAGGATCCCAAGACTTCTTAACTCTATTGACTACCCTGTAGGACTCTCTGGGTCACTACAGTTATATTTCCATTCTTTAATGTGCAACTTTAGTGTACACTGAAATCCCCAACAGCAGTGCATTATGGTGGAAGGAACAAAGCACGCTACTTTGCTTTTTCTAATTCCAGTCTTAGGAGTACCTGCACTTTTACTTCAAAGCGCTCAAACGCTGTTTTCTGCCCCTGCCGGCAGATGGAGATGCCCCATGTAACACTATATCGAGCAATCTTCAACTGTCCGAAGGAGCTGAAAGCAGCCGACGGAGCTCGTTTCCTCCAAAGTGAAATGGCAGGTACTATAATAATTCTTCCCTGTTCCGCATTGATTTTGTTGAACACGACCCAAATAGGCATTGTGGGTCACAGCTTGTGCTAGTGTGGTCTGAACTAAAACCTGAAGCAATACCCATAATTGAAAAAAAATGTTTTAGACCCAAACAATTTTATTAAAATAACAATATAATGATATGTAGAAAGTAAATGCATTTTCCTTCTACTACATGTGGTGATCTCTCCTCATCGGCACGCTTCTTTTAAATTTGTCATCTTATTTCATTAGAATTCCATATTATTTCCTTCTATCACCAAGGAAAGCTTCATTGTGCTAACCTGTAATCATTAGTCATCTAAATGTAAATTATATAAATGCTAATGCAGTACAAAAAAGACTCTTAGGGACCTTTCATACGGGACATAATGGGCTGCGTGACTGTAAATTCTGCACCAAAATCCGTAGTTAGACCTGCGGTTTTGAAAATAGCTTGAAACTTGCCTGCAATTCTACATCAAAATTCGCTGTTAGATTTTGGTGTCGAATTCTCTCCCATTTGAAAGGTCCCCAAAGATGATGGCTTGAGAGCACAACGCAAAACAAGAGAAGTCTGACAACTAGTTCTTCAGAGCTTATTTAAGGAACATGGCAAAGATCTCAAGATGTTGAGTTGGCCCCCAAATTCCCCAGGAATCAATCCAATCATATCTGGGATTTGCTGGAAAAACAAGTCACCTTGAGGGCTTAGTCACACAGGCGTTTGTAAGCCCGATTTGCAGGTGCGCTTGCGATCCGCACCTATATATACCCAATGCTTTGCAATGGGAGTGGTCGCATGTTCGTTTTTTATGCGGATGGAAAATTATATGTCACAACAATTCACAGAACGCATGTAACTGCGTTCTGCGCAAATCGTTGTTCTTGTATATGTGCTCAATGGGGCCGGCGGCAGCAGTGGCAGAGGAGAACGATGTTCTCCCATTGAATTCAATGGAGCCGGCAATACAGCCTGCTCCATTGAAAGCAATGGTCTGCTGGCAAGCGCTGTATTAATTTTCGGGGAAGGGATTCAAATATAAGCCCTTCCCTGAAAAGCATCCCAAAAAAGTGTAAAACATAAAAAAAATATATACTCACCTTTTTGCAGCTACCGGGGATCAGCCGCGTTGAGCCGGCTCTTCGCCTGAACTGCTTTCTGTAGTATTTAGCAACTGGGGATTTGAAATCACCGCCTGCTGTATGGGCTGCCTCTGATTGGTCCCAGCCCTCAGCCAATCAGAGGCAGCTCTCATTCACCCATTCATGAATTCATGAATGGGTGAGTGAGTGCTGCCTCTGATTGGCTGAGCACGGTGACCAATCAGAGACAGCTCTCAGCTAAAGAAAAAACGCCCGTGTGACTAAGCCCTTAGGCCTCATGTCCACGGGGAAATCAGGCCCGCCGCGGATTCTTTATGGAGAATCCCGCAGCGGGTCCCTCCTTTCCCGGGGACAGGAGGCTAAAAAGAGGAATTTACTCACTTGTCCGGACACTGCGGATATGCCCTCCGTTGCGGCCAGATCTTTTTTCTTCGGCCCGGCATGCTGGCAGCGTGCCGCCCACATGCGCCGGGCACTCCATTTTTTTCTTAACTGCTGCTCTCCCGCGCTCCCGTATCGTCCTAAAGTCTGGGATTACAGTGTAGAGGTACACCCGTTTGCTTTTGCTGATCACATCTGTCCGTCCTGAAGTCTGGCATTACCGTACTCTCAAGTTTGCTTCTTTTTCCCACACTGCTCATGTTATGTAAATTGTGCCTGTATCCAGAAATTTTGCCTTAGTAAAGTTTTGCCAGGACCTGACTGTTCCCATGTTACTTCTGTCTGCGGCTCCATTTATTTACTGCCGAGGGTCATACTGGTAGGTAGCAGAATGGTGGTGTCACTGGTGACATCTGCTATCCCTGTTCTACAGTTTATTGGGCATCCTTATTCTAGGGGTGTCCGAAAGAGGCCCTGCGCTGCTCTGGCCGAGGCCAAGTGTTTCCCTCCGGGAGGGAGCCTGGTAAGTGCCACCATGACAAGTGACCACTCTACCCTCCTAGCTCCTCAGCATGTGCCTTGTGTCTGGGGTCACCCTATGGGACGCTGCATATGTGCAGTACAGTGCCAGAGAGGGGTGGTGTTAGGAGACCTAACTGGCCAGGAGAAATGGTCTGGATAGCCCACCAGAGATAGTCTGACCTGCCCACCAGACTGTTTTCTGTGAATTACATCAAAACGTTTATCAAAATACATTTTGTTAAGTGCAATACTTAATTGTTTTACCGGTATAGCCTGTTTTATGCGCACAAAAGTGATGACAGGTTCCCTTTAATTGGCGTAAAATACAGGGGATACAATTCTACTAATGTCTCTTCCAGATCCTTTGGTAATTAAACTTGGCCCTTGCTGTCTCATAACTCTAATTCACCCTCAAGTAAAGCTGCACAAGGGGATTTTTTTCAGCATCTGTAAATTGTTTACTAGTTAGCGTTCTCAGTTCATTCTACTGTTTAACAGCGAGGCATATTGGTTTCTCCAGTGGCTATCAATCACTGATTTTGGAGTTAACAGACATCATAAACTAAAATCGATAACTGAGAGAGTAATTTTCAAAATAGCCCAGATATCAGATTGTGCTTTGCCTTCGTAAACAGACATCCATCTCACAACACGTTTTTTGTCTTTTACCCTATATCATTTATTTATATCTGCAATAGGAGTATATGGTGCTGTGGCAGAACTTGGGTCCTTATAGGAAGGATTTCTATAAGACTATACACTTAGTTGTAGGAATTCCTATGGGCACGGCAAGTAACCGTTCCAGTGCATCCCAATGGTGATCAGTGTAGAGAAGTTTGGGAGTGTATGCAAGGCATTCCGGTTTTCCCATAGCAAAATCATTTTTATCAATCTTGCTTTGCAGTTTGGCAGACAGTAAGCACAATCTCCCCAAAACTACTGCCATAATTCTTTGGAAGACTGTTTGCTGTACTTCATTGGAAGTAGGCGCCATTACCCAAACAGCTCAAGACCCTTCATCCTTCACCAATCCTTTGAGTCCAATGAAGTGAGAGCCACAGGTGAAGGAAGACAGATGTGAGCAAATAAGTGATGGCATAATCTTCCACAGTGGAACTTATAGGAAGCTGGGACTATGAAGGATTACTCCATCACTCATTTGCATAGCTTTTTCCTATAGAGCATTGCATGGCCTGTAAGACTCTTTCCACCCTTGAGGTGTACTTCACAAAAAGAAACATTTCCTCTATTGATTCAGCATAGGTGTCTGGAAAATACATTCACTGAAAGAGCCAAAAAATGCAATACCCGATAGGCACAATCGCCATAAGGAAGCCATAAGGTAGGCACAATCGCCATAGGGCAGGCGCAATCGCCGTAAACCCTCATAGAATGCAGTCTGCCAGACTATGATAAGGAGGAGCTACTTGTTCAATGCAGACTAATGTGCAGTCACCCACTCAACCCAGCCCATATTGGGGAGGAGCGACTGCAAACAAACATAGCCCTGTGAACGATGCTAAAGAAGCCAGCCAAAGATGGGTGTGCCCCACCGTACAGGATAGCAACTCTCACTGACATAGCAGTAGGTTGCTCTGTATCTCCAAAGTGGGCCACACTAGCTGACATCTTGGGCTCCCCCCAAATTTCTAGCAAACTGCATACAAAAAATACTAATATATATTAATAAATGCGGGTGTTAGTTCTGCATTTATTAGTATATGGAAAATACTAGTGGATTTTGAGCTCTTTATTAAATACTTATAAAATAAAATAATAAAATAACATAATTGCAATCACTGGTTAAATGGTAAATACTAAAGCACTCTAGACCTCCAGGGATATTACTGAGGTCGGCCTCACTTACAGTTGTTGCGTGGTGGTACTGGCTTTCTCCTGTTCCAGGATTGGGAGCATTCCTTGACCACGAGTCCTTGAAAATCCTCCAAGTCCTCATCAATCCAGATGATAGTCCTGAAGTCCTCTCCCAGCTGTGGACACAGTGCTGGCTCTCTTTCCTGCAGCTCATCTCTCTTCTAAATGCAACTGCACTGCAGATCATGGCACCTCTGTATAACTCCAGAAAACCCCTGCTCTTCGGCTCCTGGTCAACAGGGCCTTTTCAGTTCTCCATTTGATGGTCTCCTGTGCTGTTCGCCAGCATGGGGACAGCATTGCTGCTGTGGACAGACGTCTCTGCCACCTCACATGCCAGGCTTCTTAAATAGTTACTGCTGGCTCTCCACTGCTACATCACAGATGCTGCTGCAGGGCTGCTGCTGGGTCACTCTATGCTGCTTCCCAGAGCTGTGATACAGTACTGAGTCCTTTATATGGTGCCTGTGGCCAGTGTCCTCTTAATTCATGGGCCTGATGGGCACTTTCCCAGGGGGTCCACAAGCATAGGGGCCCCATACTAGTCTATGTATGTTAACATTTCAATGCACCTTGTATCACATATGATAATGTTGAGCGGCGGGATATGAACTTGGGATATGGCTCCAATCTGTCTATGCAATGTGTAAAGGACTTTAATTTTGTCACTTTCTGTTTCACTTTCAAATGACCCATAATTCCTTTTATAAATTTCTAGAGATGAGTGAGCATGCTCGTCCAAGCATTAGCATACTCAAAGTACTTGTTACTCGAGCGGAGCACCTAGCGGTGCTCAGCTGCTCAAGAAAAGGGAGGAGAGAGAGAGAAGCTACCGAGCATGGGTCAGTATGGGTAATGCTTGAGTCTCCAATTGACTTCAATGGGGTTCGGTACTTGAAACGAGCTCTCGAGCATTTTGGTGCTCGCTCATCTCTATAACTTACCCATAATTCCTATTGTAAATTATTCATAATTTCTATAATAAAAAGAGAGATTCCTCGGTGAAATGATGTGTGGCTCATCTTGTGAGGCATAGTACATTGTCTCGTTACTTTCTAGTGTAAAGTAGCCTGGCACTATGCACAAAGAGACATCTACAGTGCAGCAGGAAAAATGGCCCTAGAGACTTAGACTTCCGGTTCTCTGGTTTAGGTCGCCTGTTACTAACTCACTCATACGCTTTATTCCTGTGAGTAGTTGTCATAGGGGCCCCAGTATATTGCTTTGCCTGGGCACCCATAATGCTGCCTGGGGCACCTAAAAAGTTCAATGGCCTTCTTGGAGTGTGTCTTAGTATGATGATATCACTGAGGGGCAGGGCTTGGCACCATTCACTATCCCCTGCTGTGGGGATGTTTTTGGCAGTGGTGACATCACTGGAGAGGGTGGAGCCTCCACACAGCAGCTTTCCATAGCCTCCTCTTCCTATTTTTCCCCTGGCTAACTCACATGGACAGAAGGGGCAGAGCTTAGCTCTCCACCAGGCCTCTTCTTTCTGTAAAGGGAGATGGGGGCAGGGCATCCTCCTTACACTAGTTCACAAGAATTAGTACAATGACATTATATGATAGGGTTAGGTTCAATGTCACCAAGTTTCTTAGTATTTACTGTTAATGATTGCTTTTGGAGAGTACAAAGCTGTGTATTTAATTAAAAAAAAACATACAGATGTAGCAAAGTTTAACCCAACAAATTATCTTAACACAACAAAAGTTATTGAAAAGCCAGTGAAAAGGCAAGAAAAAATGTGCCACAGTTTACTGCATTAAGGCCTTATTCACACGACCGTATATATGCAGCTATTTAGCTGCATCCACAAGTCGAGCGAAAATTGCGACCATCTGAAGTATTGGATTCCAATGTATTCATTCAGATGAGTGATTTTAAGCCGTGTTAAAAAGCCATGCCGATTTTACATGCTGCGTCCAAAGATAGGCCTTGTCCTATCTTTGGCCGAGATACGATGGAAGCTCCCATAGACTCTGATGGAAGCTCCCATAGACTCCTATGGGAGCTGAAAAAAAGCGAGGGGAATCGAGTTTAGCTGAGTCCAACACTGGGAAAAGAAGACAGCGGGCTCTATTTAAGCATTAGTAATCATTCCGAGGATTCGTGTGAACTACAGAAAATACGCGGCTAAAGCTTAGGACTTCATCGCAGCTATTCTTCATTCATGCGATTTTCAGCGCATACGGCTGAACGTAAAAACGGAAAGGGTCGTGTGAAAGAGGCCTAAGTGTCAAGTTTAACTTTGCTATATCGGAACCATCAGAAGAGCTGTCCACATACTGCACTTTCTACCACATAGTGGTAATTTGCAAGATCTGAGAAGTTGAATGGGACGCAGTTACAGGGCTCTTCTAAGTCACATAAAAATGATATTATACTTGGAATTATTTCATTTTGGCACAGAGTTCCCTTTGTCTGTGGATTGTTATGGACAATATCCAATGTCAAAATTATCAACTACTTTTCTGTAACCATCTGATAACAGAATGTTTGATAGGCTGGGACCTCTTGGCTCGTGTGGATTAAAGAGAGTTCAGTGTACATATGCCACATGGTGATTTAGCTGATACTGTTTGTCAGCACAGCGTGGCAGATTGAGGTAATTAGCACTTAAATATGTGCCACATTGTAATTAATTAATGGATTTATTTATTGATATGTTGGCTAACAACTTGACCATGGAAACGATAATCTAGTCTTTAGTGTGTATCATTTGTAATGGGCTGACCAGTGTTACTAGAGAACCATAGAATAAAAACTGGGATTGTTTCCAACTATTTAATTTGTTTAGGGCAAAGAGATTTATACGGACAGCAGTAATAATAATTATTAATATTAGAGACCTGTCAGCTCTTCTGACATATTAGTTTAGTAAGCTCGTTGCTGAGGCATGGCAGCTGAAGTCAGGGAGTGGAACCAGGGTGGCCTCTCTACGTGGTCATGGCTTGGGTGCTCTTGAATATCTCTTTTCTGTCACTGCAGGAAGTCCTTTAGATGTCATAGTGGTCCGCGCCCAAAGTATACTTTTCTGAACAGGAACCTGGAACGTTCGGTTCTGCTCATTTACTGAATAAATAGCAAGCTTAACAGTCCAAACAGTTCTTACAATAGTGAGGCAGGGAGGAATCACGGGGTACTTGGATCTCTACAGTCTCGGTTATCTGTAGGCATTTGACTCTCCTTCACTCTTTCATGTCAGTCACTCACACTTCTCGCTGGTTAGTGGTTCCTTTCTCTCTCTCCAGACTCATGCATTTTCCATGCGTCTCTCATAGTCTGGGTGCACTCGCTTCGTTGGAGATAAAGACTAAGGCTAGGCCCAGGCGGGAACAACGGACCACCTCTCTGACTCTTCCAAACTCCTACTTACTTCTCACTCGCTAGCTTACTCTCTTACACTCTCTTTCTCAGCTTTCTCTTTTGCTCTTTTTCATTGCATTCTGCACACACACACACACACACACACACACACACACACATATATAAACACCATCACAAGACCACAAATGATATACACAAAACAATACTTTTTTTCAGACACGACATACCAGACATTAACCCTTTCAGTCCTGCAACCATCCAATACAGTGTCTTGTTTGTGGAGTGCATTTGATATCTGACATGACAGTGTCATGAGACAAACATAAAACATTCTGGAGGGGACCCAATTAACTCTGGGCCACTGCATAGGGACATATGGAACATGTCCTATCTGTGGAGTTTGGTGTGGCTGTGAACTCCTGTCTGTTATGTGCCTTTTCTTAGCTTAAAATGTATTTCGATCAGCTGCACATACTTGGCTATCCTCCATGTAGTGACAGACTGTGTCCGTTCTTGTCAGAGCGATCACCCTGCTTTTAGGCGGAGTCCTCCAAGTCAATGTGGGTTAGGAATAGCATTCCCATTGGTGATGTTATATGTGTATATGTCGGTTCATTCTGAACATTATGGTGTCATAGTTTGATATGTTGGTGATGTTCCTGAGGGTCACCGTACTTGTGCCCTGCATGAACATAAAATTATTGTATTTTCCAAAATATAATAGTTCTGGAGCTTTTTTTTTCATGAGAACTCCTAGCTGTGATATTTCTCTGATATACTTCTTGGAAATGTATAAAAAGATTGACAAGTCGGTATTATATATCTTTCTCCTTGTCAATGGGACATGTCTACACACTTTGATAGCAACCAATCAGTTGTGACAGTGACAGGCTGTGTAGGGGTACACCCTGTTGACAAAGTGAATAGTAACACTCAGCTGTCAGTTTATTCATACATTTCCAAGAGGAATAACAGAAAAATGGCATAATTCAGCATTCTAAGAAATGATGCTCTGGCATTGTTGTTTGAGGGAGAATACAAGTATTAACTAGTATAGATATGTCATGAGAGGTGACAGGTCCTCTTTAAATTACTTTTTTCAGAATTGATTTGGAAGTTAGTTGGGTTTTTGGATTTCCAGCTGTTCAACAAAGTACTCGGCTCTCCACTACCTTGTATATTGTATGTTCCCATCATTATCTTAGGACTAGAGATGAGCGAGCATACTCGCTAAGGCAAATTACTCGAGCGAGTATTGCCATTTTCGAGTACATGCCCGCTTGTCTCAAAAGATTCGGGGGCCGGCGGGGGTGAGCGGTGAGTTGCAGGAGTGAGCATGGGGAAGTGGGGAGGGGAGAGAGAGAGATCTTCCCCCCCGATCCTCCCCGCTCTCCCCCGCCGCCCCCCACATCTTTTGAGACAAGCGGGCATGTACTCGAAAATTGCAATACTCACTCGAGTAATTTGCCTTAGCTAGTACGCTCGCTCATCTCTACTTAGGACCCTTTTACATGGAGTGATTATTGTTCAGATTCTTGCTGGATCGCGGGAATCTGACCAATAAGCGTAAATGTCGTCAGCAACTGAATGACAAATGACTCTTACTATCCTTTTTCTTGATATTTTATAGTCTACTATCAGATTTCTTGAGATTCATCTTTTGTTTCTTTCGGCATCTAACACATATTTCATTACAAGGATGGATGCCATTCTCTCCCCTCTAGACCAATTTGGCTTGCTCACAGGTTGAACACATGAAAGTAATATTATCTCTATATTTATAAGGATATTGTCACACATGCAGGTTGTGTTTAAGCTTTTTGATGCAGTTTTTGAAGCCCAAATCAGATGTGGATCATAAAAGTAGAAAAAAAGTATAAAAGACAAATATGACTTCTGCTCTTTCTTTGAAACTACTCCTGGTATTGGCTTCAAAAACCGCATCAAAAAAACGAAATAAAACCTGCACAGTGACAACACCCTAACCGGTGTAAATTTGATCAAAGATTAATTCTGCTTTTAATGTTATATACAAAGCTGTGATGTTGGCTGTGAGCTGATAAGCACTACAAAGACTGAGCTATCAGGAGCAAACTATTGAGAGTGCTGTAAATATGTTGCCACATGTGCTGATATACCCTTGATATTTTATATGCAGTAAATGTGGGAGATAAATCATGAAACAATGAGCGTTCAATAGACAAATGATCAAATTCTTAAAAGGGGTTGTCCCATTGTAAACTATTGATGGCCTATTTTCAGGGTAGGCCATCAAAAGTGGATCGGCCAACCAAGACCCCCATTGATCAGCTATTTGCCAGGCTGGTGTGTCTTGTGCACTGAGCTGATTTCTGCAGGAAGTAGATAGTTCTGTTTCCACTGCAGTGGCCAGACTTGGAATTACACACAAAGTTCCCATTCACTTCAATAGGAACTTTGCCTGCAATACCAAGCGTGGCCACTGCAGTCAGAATGGAGCTGTCTATTTCCTGCAGAAATTAGCTCAATGCAAATGGGCTTTAGCCTGGTCAACAGCTGATCATCTAGCATCCTAACGGAAGACCCTCACTGATATACTGTTGATGGCCTATTCTACGGATAGCCCATCAGTAGTTTACGATTTAACATCACCTTTAACTAAATGATCAAGTAAGAAATGTATAAAACATATTACCATAACAGGCACATGCTACCAGGTTCAATAAGTACGTGGATAGAGTTAATATCATAGACATTTTAAACTGAAGTAATGATTACTGTGCTCTATAAAAACAGCCTATGGATATAACTGACTGAATTCGTTATTGTACTTTCCTTTTTCGTGTTGTCGTAGCTTAATAGGTTTTCTTGGAGTTACTTTGACATTGTGAGTGTAAAAGAAAATATTCACATTAAACTATTTATTTTGGGGTCAAGATATCCTTAGTCGTCTCTCAATATCTATGTTCATTTTGTTTTTTGGTGACCCAAGTCTGCTAACTGTTGTCTTAGTCGCATTAACTTTTTACTCGCCTGATATAAAAGAAGAAGAAAGCCAAAACAACCAGCAACCTCTCTCGATTTCTACTATTTGGGTGCTTGCTAACACATGGGCGGAATTAGCCCACAGGACCTAGAGCAAGCCGCGGTAAACTCAACACCAAAATCTGCAATAAGACTTGCTAGTTTGAGTGCGGATCAAGCCATGGATTTGGGCGTGTAATGCAGGTTAAGTCCGGCCGGTGCGAAAGCTTCCGTATACGTTTCTGCCTGTAATATAAAATTTGGAAATGTATGTATATATCAGCCATGGAAACTTGCAACACCTAAAGTATTTTAGTGCATCCATCTCTTTGAACTGGGTGTTTAACTCGAAGTGCAACCCAATGATTTTACAAAGTTTGCATTCAGGACAATGATATCTCACGAGAGGGAATACGGACACCTATCTTGGATCTCGGTGAGCTCAGAGTCATACAAGAAGATGTGACTACCACCAACTTCCAAGCACTTTTGAACTTGGCGCTCCATGTTATCGAATGTGCGCTGCAACATGCCCACAACAATTGTTCTTCAATCACAGAAAATGGCCATATACTTACTGACTAAGAAGGGCAGATTGCTGCATCCTCTCAACATGCAGATAGGCTACCAAATTAGGGAGCTAATTTCACCTGTGAGGGACACCGATGAGACAGCCACTCACACTGCCTCCTAATATAGAGGGGGGTGGCTGCTTGGTGTATACTCCCACACAGAGTAGATACAAAGTGGCAGACCATTCTGATATATGTAGTGCACCATGCAGACCAGCAACCTATTAATGACGCCATAATTGTTTGGCGGCTTGCCCTGAACCTCAAAAAGTGAACCCCATTGGTACTGCCACCCTGGAATGGAGCCTTAAACTCTGTCTGAACAAGCCTTAAGATCCTTTTACATAGGCTGATTCTAAGCCTGATGTGAACGAATGCCAATCGACAAGCATGGTGATTGGTACTTGTTTGCTTTTATTTACACAGATTGAGAATGATCATTCGTCACCTTAGGCTGGTTGTACATTTCCCTGTTCACACGGCAGATATATAGCCAATCTGCTTGCTGAACATCAATGATGAGCCAATGAACAAGTATTTGCTTGTTCATCAGCTGACTGTTGGCCCTTCTACATGCACCAATTATGGGGTTAACAAACATCCGTGCCCAATAAACAGGCCATGTAAAAGGGCCTTTAGTAAGTTTGGTAGTCTTATTTGTTCTGTTCAACTCTATCATCTGTATTGAATGGAAATGTTAAAGTTCATTCAGCGCCTGTGACTTTTCTATTGCTGCTCTTCAAACTTCTTAGATTGCTGTGCATTTAATTTGTTGGCTTTTAATAAATCAATACACTTCTGTCCTTTTAGTTTACTATTGTTCCAACGGACAGCAGTTTCAAGGCTGTGAATTCAGAATATTCCGTAGTGCGGCTGGAACCTTGTGCAGTTGAGGAGGTTAAAGAGAACTGGCAAGACAAGTGCAGAAAAGCAACTTATAGTACAATAGCAGCATAGTAAGGGTTTGGCATAGGGTTGGGGCCACCCAGAGGTGCATTGGCTACGCTTAGCCAGCGGCAGACTGGCACATAGACTTCATTGGCTAGTATTCAACTTATCTGCAGGGTATACACAGTTTACTTGTTCCCAGCATTGTTCCTTATCATTGGCAGGTAGAGAATTACAAAAAAAACAAGGCAACAACTAGAGTGATTGCAGTAATAAGTAGGCCACAAAGTCACTTTGTCAGTATACTATATTGTGTTGATTTTTCAGACAGTGTGTGTAGTTTAATCCCTTAGTGACCAAGCTTTTTCCATTTTTCCCATTTTCGTTTTTATCTCCCCCCTTTTAAAAAATCGTAACTCCTTCGACGTCGCTGTATGAGGGCTTGTTTTTTTGCAGGACGAGTTGTATTTTTTAATGGTACTATTTAATGTTCCATATAAATGTACTAAAAAACTTTTTAAAAATTTTAAGGGGAGAGAAATGGAAAAAAAAATGAAATCGACATCTTTCGGTGTGTCAAACTGCAACAAAAATGAAATGATAATGTTATTCTATGGATCAGTACAATTACTACGATACCAAACTTAGTTTTTTGTTGCTGTACTACTTGTTTAAAAGATATTTAATTTTTTTAAAATTATTTTCTGCCACCATCTTCTGCGCGCAATGGCTTTTTTTATTTTTCGACATAGTTGTGTGAGGGCTCATTTTTGTGGGAACGTCCTGTAGTTTTCGTTCGTACCATTTTGGATTACATACAACTTTTTGATCACTTTTTATTGAATGTTTTCTGGGAGACAGAGGGACCAAAAAAAGCGCATTTCCGTTGTACTTTTTTTTTTTTTCTGACGACGTTCATCGTGCGGGTTAAAAAATGTGTTACTTTGATAGATCGGATGTTTACGGACACAGCGATATTAAATATGTATTTTTGTTTTATTATTTAGATTCTTTTACTACAAATATGGCAAAAGGTTTTTTTTTAAACTTGTATTACTTTTTTTTTTTAATAATTAGTAAAATTTTTGTTCTTATTTTAACTTTTTTTTTTTAAGTCCCCACAGGGGACGACAACTTGCAATGCTTTGATCGCTCCTGCAGTATGATGTAATGCCATAGTATTACATCATACTGCAATTGGGCAGGCAGTCTATTAGGCCACCCCACGGGGATGGCTTGATGGGCATTCTACCATGACAACCCTGGGGCTTTTTAGAAGGCCCTTGGCTGCCATGACACCTGCACGGTTCCCTGTGATCTCATCAAAATTGACAGCGGCATTTAAAAAGTTAACAGCTCCGATGAGCTGCGGGGTTCATCAGTGCGGTTGCCGCCAAGTGTCGGCTGTAAGAAACAGCTGGCACCAGGGATGTATGAAGAGAGATTGCTGTGCGATCTCTTAATACATATACCACCGATACAGGTCGTCATAAGGCGTATCGGTGTTCACTAAGGGGTTAAAGTGCGCTTCTTTTTTGATAATGGGTGTTTATAAGATAAGTTATCTTAGCTTAAACCATAAAGTAATCTTAACACAACAAAATCCACTGAGAAAAGAATAAAAGCGTAAACTGACTGTTGCATAAAAGTTATCTCAACATGTTTAGAGTCAACTAAAGGCCCATTTACATGCAACGATTGTTGTTTTAAACGATTCAACAATTTTTTTGTTTTCAAATGAGGAGTTTTTCACGTGAAGATAATTGTTTAAAATTTTTCCCATTTACCTCCTTAGCTGGGTCATTTGGTAGTGTTTATATGTAAAGTGGACATTGGTAAGATCAGATAAGTAGATGACTGTGTGCTCAGGTAGGCGGGTGTATATATGAAGAATCTCTAGATGGGCATTTTTTTAATTAGTGCAAAGAAAAGGCCATAGTCTACTGCTGCAGTATGTGAATTGGCTTTTGAATGAGTCATTATGTTTAGCTGGGCAAATAATCACCCCTCCCCTCAAGTTGTTTGAAAGACTGAACAACTGCTCTATAACCCCTTAGTGAGGGCCCCATCGGGAAACTACGTCCTGCCTGAGTGGGCTTTAATCCTAGAGGACGTAGAATTATGCGTCCTCTTAGGATTAATGCCCCTCAAGCTCTGGACGTGACAGCTCCATGCTGTCGGTGCCCGCAGGTAGCCGACAGCATGGAGCTGTCATCCCGGGGCTGCGGGCAGCCCCCCGGCATTGCGATCGGCGCTATCCAATGGATAGCGCCGATCGCCATAAAGTTAAAAAAAAGTGAAAAAAGTTAGATATTCAGCTGCCTTGATGGATCGGATCCATCAGGGCAGCTGAAAGTACTCACCTGCCTTCCGTGAAGCCTGCCACGGTGAATGAGTCCTCCGGGACCCGGCACCGCTCTTCTGCGCATGCGCGCCAGACGCATGATGTAACGCGCATGTGCAGAAGGCCGGGAGCCTCGGCAGATTCAAAATCTCCTGGCTCCCGGCTCCTGAAAGTAGCCGGGAACCAGGAGATGTCCCCAGGGACTGCGGCGAGCGGTCCCCAGGCCTGCGATCGCCGCTATCCAGTGGAAAAGTTTTAAAAAAGTGTCAGTTTCACCTCCCCTCATGGATCGGATCCATGAGGCAAGGTGAAAATACTCACCTCTGGTCCTCCGGTGATGTCCTGATCTCCCGGGACCCGAGGTCCCCTTCAGATTTTACTCACACGCTCCGGTTCTTCTCTTCGCCGCGGCGCCATCTTCTCTCAGTCGCGGCCGGATCATTTTGCTTCTGCCCGGCGCATGCGCGGGGCACGTCACCGACGTCATCATGCACATCCGCCGAGCCGAAGAAAGAAGAAAGTATCCGCGAAGGAAGTATCCGGAGCGTGTGAGAGGTAAGTTAATTCTGATTTATTCCTATTTTCAGCGCTCATGTCCGCGGGGCAGGAGGGACCCGCTGCAGATTCTACATGGAGAATCCGTAGCGGGCCTGATTTTCCCCGTGGACATGAGGCCTTACTGCGGATATCCGTAACATAGAGCCCATTGTGCTCCATGGTCGTGGATATACCCGCAGCCCATATGCAACTGCATTGTGTGCGGGCTGCGGGTACCCACGTCATCGCTAAGCGACAGTGCGGGAAATACAACCAACAAAAAAAAGGTGTACTGCGCATGACCGCCAGTGTGAGTAGGCAGTTAATGCAGTACATTACGCGGCCGTACGCAGGGCTCACAGCCGGGCTCACAGCTGGGATTCACTGCTGGCCTCTGCAAGCGGATTCCACATCTGGCCATGTGAGCCCGGCGTTATTCAGACCGCTACCTGTAATACGTAATTTACAAGAAGCCTTGGGAACGCTCGCCTTCATGCAGTTCCAGGAGCAGCTTGTTGAGCGCCCTCTGTGTGAGACCGCCGCACCTCAGCAAGCTTACGAAGACTCATGGAGCGTCACTTTTTACACCCCATACCTGCTACTGAGGTCGCGAAATACCCCCCCAAAAGCATGGGAGCAGCAGGGATACCCAGTGTTATTGCCCCATGTACCCATCCCAACCAGCCTCCGTAATTACCCGTCTTCGGAAATATCACACAGTTCACATTATTTCTTTTATCTAAGATTTGGGAACATCAAAAAGGGCGCAGAGGGGGGGTTAACGTGCCAATTTTTATTTTGCACAAGTGGGCAATGAGGCCTGGAATTTATTCAGTTGTGCCCTGCAATCCAACGGGTGTTCCCTCCATTACAGGCCTTGCCATGTTTCCTATAAGTAGATTAGGGCCACAACGGGAATGTTTTTGAACACGGGACAAATGGGGCTATCCATTTTGGGGTGAAAGTCTTCATTCCTATGTACACTGTACAAAAAAACTGTTTTTAAATTGACAAAATTGCCAAAAAAATGAAAATCGTAATTTTTTCCTTCTGCTTTGCTTAGATTTATGCAAATACTGTGGGGTCAAAATACGCAGTACACCCCTAGATAAATTTGTTAAGGGGACTAGCTTTCAAAATGGGGTCATTTGTGGGGTTCTTTATCGTTTTGGACGCTCAATGGCTCAATAAGTGGGCAATGGGGCCTGGAATGTATTCCGTTGTACCCTGAAATACAACGGGTGCTCCTTCCATTATAGGCCTAGCCATGTGTCCTTTAAGTAGATTAGGGCCACTAGGGGTATGGTTCTGAACAGGAGACAAACAGGGGTATCCATTTTGGGGTGAAAGTCTTCATTCATTTGTGTGCTGTACAAAACAAACAGTTTTTAAATTGATACAACTGCCAGAAAAATGAAAATTGTAATTTTTTCCTACTGCTTTGCTTAGATTTATTCAAAAATTGTATGGTAAAAATATACAGTACACCCCTAGATAAATTTGTTAAGGGGTCTAGTTTTCAAAATGGGGTCACTTGTAAGGGTTCTCTGTCGTTTTGGCCATTCAAGGGCTCTACAAGTGGGCAATGGGGGTTAATCACATTCATGCTAAATTTCTGTTCTGAAAGCCACCGACTACTCCTTTCATTTTGGGCCCACACATAAGATTAGGGCCACAATGGGTATGTCTCTAAACACGGGACAAACAGGGGTATCAATTTTGGGGTGCAAGTCTTCATTCATGTGTGTGCTGTACAAAAAAAGCTTTTTTAAAATGACAGAATTGTCCAAAAAACGAAAATCACAATTTTTTCCTTTTGCTTTGCTTAAATTCATTCAAAAACTGTTGGGTCAAAATGGGCAGTACACCCCTAGATAAATTCGTTAAGGGGTCTAGTTTTCAAAATGGTCTCATTTGTGGGGGTTCTCTTTGGTTTTAGCCGCTCAAGAGCTCTACAAAGTGCTGTGGGTCCTAAAACGCCTTCAAGCAAAATTTATGTTCTAAGAGACTCTGACTACTTTCATTTTGGGCCCCATCGTGCATCTAGACATAAGATTAGGGCCACAATGGGTATATATTTCCGAAAACAGGACAAACAGGGGTATCCATTTTGGGGTGCCAATCCTCATTTTCATGTGCTCTATAGGAAAATAATATGTCTTTAAAATGACATATTTGCAAAAGTATTTTTTCTCCTCTAAATTAAATTAATTCCTGAAAAAAAAATGTGGGGTCAAAATACTCATGACACCCCTCAGTGAATACATTAAGGGATGTAGTTTTTAAAATGGGGTCATTTGGGGGGGGGGGGGGGTATCTATTATTCTGACACTCATGAGCCTTTGCAAACTTGACTTGGTGCAGGAAAACAAAGTGTTCCTCAAAATGCTGAAAAGTAATGTTAAATTTGTACGTCATCTAAATGGTTAAAAAAAAAAACACAAAAGTTTTTCAAGTGTGCATTCAGAATAAAGTAAACAGATGGAAATATATATCTTAACAAAAATTTGTACCATATGTGTGGACATATTTGAGATATTACAGTTGAAAATGTGAAGAAATGACAATTTTTTCAAACTTTTTCTAATATTGGTACTTTTAATAAATATACACAAATTATATCGGTCTATTTTTATCACCAAAATGAAGTACAAAATGTGGCAAAAAAACAATGTCAGAATTACTTGGATATGCAAAACCTTTATGGAGTTATGCTATGTTGAACGACACATGCCAGTTTTCCAAAAATTGGCTCCGTCACTAAGGCGCAAACAGGCTTCGTCACTAAGGGGTTAAACCAATGACAAGTGAACGAACTAACGACTATTTTTATGCAAGCTGAACGACCAATGCCAAGTGAACGAATAGTGCATGATGGCTTCGTGTTTACACATAATGATTATCGCCCACTTTTGTTTGTTTGAATGAATTTTGAGCGATAATTCTTGTGTGTAAATGGGCCTTTAAGGACCATTTATACGGGACGGTTATCATGCAAAATTTGTTCAAATGAACGGAAATGTGCGATCATCATTATGTCTAAATACACAGCCATCATGCACTGTTTGCTTACTTTTCGTTTGTCGCTCACTTTCAACTGCAGTGTCCCAGAATAACATCCTGGTCCCCTCCACAATTGTCATACATGTTTTGTCTTATGTGGATGCACTGTGCAAATCTGTCATGTTTATTTTCTGTATGTGTGTTGCACAGCTGCAGCATCTGAAGGGTTAACTCCCTTAAAATCATTGTCTATCAGCTCTGCTGCTGAATGTATCTTTCCTACTGTGTTATGTGGTGCAAGTGAGGTTATAAAAGTGAGTGTCTGAGAGCGGGAGGCCGGTATTCTTCTATCTGTGTTGCAGCAGGGCTCCAGCTTACTGGATGTGGGGACTAACGCAGAGCCACATGGAAGCACCTTTAGCTTCCATGTTGGTGAAGATGGAGAAAGAGGAACGACTACCCATAGTATTTGGAGAATAGATGTAGTGGGAGTGAGTCCAGTTCAGAGAGAGAGCACAATAAATCCCAATTCATTAAAACAGGTACCTGTTCACACTACAGGCATTATTTTTCCTGTGTGGCTGTCCGCCATTGGGATCACCACACAGAGGTATGTGATTGTGACACCCACGCAGATGATGTGCAGGAAGCATCTAGGCTAAGCTTTCTTCTAAGTAATTTCTTGCCAGAGAGTATGCGGAGAGGATCTTGTCTTTTTACCTCCTCCGGATTGTACTTAATGTCCAGCACTGGTGACATAGATAACGTGGACTATAGGGCCGTATTGTTCCTGTGTTTGCTTTTCCTCCCAACCTTTGAGCTTCTGCCTGTAACTGCTGCAGTGAATGATACCTGTAATAACCTGTTTGCAAAGTTTAATTTAAGTCAAGTTTTACCGGGCCTCATCCGTTCCTGAGGACCCAAGGTACGATACACTTGTCCAGTGTTTATTAATCCGCCGTGTATGAATGTGTGTGGAACGGTGGCATCACAAATTAACAACTACTACCCCCCTCATCCTGAGGACTACTGGCCCTATCCTTTGCTGCGGTAACTCCCTCCGGTACCAGGAGTTCGTAAGTCTCACCGTGACAGGTCCATGCACTACACCCTCCCAACTCCAGCCATATGCTTGGGTAGTGAGTCAGTTTTCCTTGCAGCTTCCCATGCGTGTTGTTGCACAACCAGCATAAAAATCATCGCTGGTTTGCTCACCCCTCACCACTTCACGTAGAATTAGAGATGAGCGAACGTACTCGTCCGAGCTTGATACTTGTTCGAGTATTAGCGTGTTCGAGATGCTCGTTACTAGAGGCGAGTACCACGCGATGTTCGAGTTACTTTCACTTTCATCTCTGAGACGTTAGCGCGCTTTTCTGGCCAATTGAAAGACAGGGAAGGCATTACAACTTCCCCCTGCGACGTTCAAGCCCTATACTACCCCCCCCCCTGCAGTGAGTGGCTGGGGAGATCAGGTGTCACCCGAGTATAAAAATCGGCCCCTCCCGCGGCTCACCACAGATGCGTTCTGACATAGCTGAGGGAAAGTGCTATCGTGTTGGAGCTGCTATAGGGAGAGCGTTAGGAGTTATTGTAGGCTTCAAGAACCCCAACAGTCCTTCTTAGGGCCACATCTAACCGTGTGCAGTACTGTGGAGGCTGCTTTTTGCAGTGTTGCACCTTTTTTTTTTTGGTATATCGGCCGTGCAGAGCATTGCGCCCTGCAGTAATACTCCAGGGACAGAAGTGCGTAGGCAGGGACAGAAGACATATTAATATTATTGATTGAATATAGGCAGTGGGCCTTTGCTAAAAAAATTTGGGCAAAAAATCTATTTGGCCTGCCTGTCACTGTGCTCAGTGTTCTGGGTCTGTGTGTGCTGGGTGTAGTAGTTCTACAAAATCATCCGCAGCCAGCTAAGTGTTACAGCAGGCTTGCGCCAAATTATTTCCTGGCTCTGTCTGGGCTGTGAAGTCACTGCTGTATTGCAGTCCACAGTGCAACACTCTGCAGTTCTGTGACATACTCCAGGGACAGAAGTGTGGAGGCAGGGACAGAAGACATATTCATTGAATATAGGCAGTGGGCCTTTTCTAAAAAATATTGGGCAAAAAATCTATTTGGCCTGCCTGTCACTGTGCTCAGTGTTCTGGGTCTGTGTGTGCTGGGTGTAGTAGTTCTACAAAATCATACACAGCCAGCTAAGTGTTACAGCAGGCTTGCGCCAAATTATTTCCTGGCGTTCCGTAAACGAAGTCAGCCTCCAACCACAGGCCAATAAGCGGCACATTTAATTACAGCGTTCTGTTTCTGCACTACTGGTAATACACCATGCTGAGGGGTAGGGGTAGGCCTAGAGGACGTGGACGCGGGCGAGGACGCGGAGGCCCAAGTCAGGGTGTGGGCACAGGCCGAGCCAGTGCGGTGGCCAGGGGTAGAGGCAGGGCCAGACCGAATAATCCACCAACTGTTTCCCAAAGCTCCCCCTCGCGCCATGCCACCCTGCAGAGGTCAAGGTGCTCTACGGTGTGGCAGTTTTTCACAGAGGACGCCTGACGACCGACAAACAGTGATGTGCAACCTTTGTCGCGCCAAGATCAGCTGGGGAGGCACCACCACCAGCATGCGCCGGCATATGATGGCCAAGCACCCCACAAGGTGGGACGATGCCCGTTCACCGCCTCCGGTTTGCACCACTGCCTCTCCCCCTGTGCCCCAACCTGCCACTGAGATCCAACCCCCCTCTGAGGACACAGGCACTACCGTCTCCTGGCCTGCACCCACAGCCTCAGCTCCGCTGTCCTCGGCCCCATCCACCAATGTCACTCAGCGCAGCGTCCAGACGTCGCTAGCGCCACTGTTTGAGCGCAAGCACGCCGCCACGCACCCGCACGCTCAAGCGTTTAACGTGCACATTGCCAAATTGATCAGCCTGGAGATGCTGCCGTATAGGCTTGTGGAAACGGAGGCTTTCAAAAGCATGATGGCGGCGGCGGCCCCGCGCTACTGGGTTCCCAGTCGCCACTACTTTTCCCGATGTGCCGTCCCAGGCCTGCACGACCACGTCTCCCGCAACATTGTACGCGCCCTCACCAACGCAGTTACTGCCAAGGTCCACTTAACAACCGACACGTGGACAAGCACAGGCAGGCAGGGCCACTATATCTCCCTGACGGCACATTGGGTGAATTTACTGGAGGCTGGGACAGAGTCAGAGCCTGGGACCGCTCACGTCCTACCCACCCCCCGAATTGCGTGCCCCAGGTCGGTGGTGGTATCTGCGGCGGTGTATGCTTCCTCCACTAAACCACCCTCCTCCTCCTCCTCCTACGCAACCTCTGTCTCGCAATCAAGATGTGTCAGCAGCAGCACGTCGCCAGCAGTCGGTGTCACGCGGCGTGGCAGCACAGCGGTGGGCAAGCGTCAGCAGGCCGTGCTGAAACTACTCAGCTTAGGAGAGAAGAGGCACACGGCCCACGAACTGCTGCAGGGTCTGACAGAGCAGACCGACCGCTGGCTTGCGCCGCTGAGCCTCCAACCGGGCATGGTTGTGTGTGACAACGGCCGTAACCTGGTGGCGGCTCTGCAGCTCGGCAGCCTCACGCACGTGCCATGCCTGGCCCATGTCTTTAATTTGGTGGTTCAGCGCTTTCTGAAAAGCTACCCACACTTGTCATATCTGCTCGGAAAGGTGCGCCAGCTCTGCGCACATTTCCGCAAGTCCCACACGCACGCTGCCACCCTGCGGACACTGCAACATCGGTTTCATCTGCCAGTGCACCGATTGCTGTGCGACGTGCCCACAGTGGAACTCTACGCTCCACATGTTGGCCAGGCTCTATGAGCAGCGTAGAGCTATTGTGGAATACCAACTCCAACATGGGCAGCGTAGTGGGAGACAGCCTCCTCAATTATTTACAGAAGAGTGGGCCTGGTTGACAGACATCTGCCAGGTCCTTGGAAACTTTGATGAGTCTACCCAGATGCTGAGCGGGAATGCTGCAATCATTAGCATCACCATTCCTCTGCTATGCCTCTTGAGAAGTTCCCTGCAAAGCATAAAGGCAGACGCTTTGGAATTGGAAACGGAGGCGGGGGAAGACAGTATGTCACTGGATAGTCAGAGCAACCTCATGTCTATATCTCAGCGCGTTGAGAAGGAGGGGGAGGAGCATGAGGAGGAGGGGAAAGAGACAGCTTGGCCCACTGCTGAGGGGACAGATGCTGCTTGCCTGTCATCCTTTCAGCGTGTATGGCCAGAGGAGGAGGAGGAGGGGGAGGAGCATGAGGAGGAGGGGGAAGAGACACCTTGGCCCACTGCTGAGGGTACAGATGCAGCTTGCCTGTCATCCTTTCAGCGTGTATGGCCAGAGGAGGAGGATCCTGAAAGTGATCTTCCGAGTGAGGACAGCCATGTGTTGCGTACAGGTACCCTGGCACACATGGCTGACTTCACGTTAGGATGCCTTTCTCGTGACCCTCGCGTTACACGCATTCTGGCCACTACGGATTACTGGGTGTACACACTGCTCAACCCACGGTATAAGGAGAGCCTTTCCACTCATTCCCGAAGAGGAAAGGGGTTCGAGAATGATGCTATACCACAGGGCGCTGGTGGACAAACTGATGGTAAACTTCCCATCCGACAGCGCTAGTGGCCGAAGGCGCATTTCCGCGGCCCAGGTAGCAGGGGAGGCGCAGAGATCAGGCAGCATGTACAGCGCAGGCAGGGGAACATTCTCCAAGGCCTTTGCCAGCTTTATGGCTCCCCAGCAAGACTGTCACCGGTCCCCAGTCAAGGTTGAGTTGGCGGGAGCACTGTAAAAGGATGGTGAGGGAGTACGTAGCCGATCGCACAACCATCCTCGGTGACGCCTCTGCCCCCTACAACTACTGGGTGTCGAAGCTGGACACGTGGCCTGAACTCGCGCTGTATGCCCTGGAGGTGCTTGCTTGTCCTGCGGCTAGCGTCTTGTCAGAGAGTGTGTTTAGTGTGGCTGGGGGAATCATCACAGATAAGCGTACCCGCCTGTCAACCGACAGTGCCGACAGGCTAACACTCATCAAGATGAACAAAGCCTGGATTTCCCCAGACTTCTCTTCTCCACCAGCGGACAGCAGCGTTACCTAAACAATACGTAGGCTGCACCCGCGGATGGAAGCATTGTTCTCTATCACCATCCAAAACGGGACCTTTTTGCTTCATCTGTGTATAATATTCCTCCTCCTCCGCCTGCTCTTCCTCCTAAAACCTCACGTAATCACGCCGAACGGGCAATTTTTCTTAGGCCCACAAGGCTCAGTCATATAATTTTTCTAAACAATTTTTATACGTTTCAATGCTCATTAAAGCGTTGAAACTTTCACCTCAACCAATTTTTATTTTTACTGGGCTGCCTCCAGGCCTAGTTACCAATTAAGTCACATTAACCAAAGCGATTAATGGGTTTCACCTGCCCTTTTGGTTGGGCATGGGCAATTTTTCTCAGGTACATTAGTACTGTTGGTACACCAATTTTTGGGGGCCCTCGCCTACAGTGTAATCCAATTAATTTTTTGCCCACCTGCATTACAGCTGACGTAACATGAGCTGTGTTGGACATATATTTATGTACCGCCGGTGGGTTCCAGGGAGCCACCCATGCTGTGGGTCCACAGGGAGTTGTAACTGCACATGTCCACTTCTAAAGAACCCCGGTCTGACTGGGGCATGCAGTGTGGGCCGAAGCCCACCTGCATTAAACATCACATTATTACCTCAGCTGTGATGGGCAATGCAATGGGATATATTAATGTACCGCCGGTGGCTTCCTAGCACCCACCCATGCTGTCGGTCCACAGGGACTTCACAATAGGGAGTTGTACCTGCCTGTATCTATGAATTAAAAACCCCGGTCAGGTTGGGGCATGCAGTGTGGGCCGAAGCCCACCTGCATTTAATCTGACGTTAGCTCTGCTGTCCAGGGCACTGCAATGGGATACATTTATGTACAGCCGGTGGGTTCCAGGGAGCCACCCATGCTGTGGGTGCACACGGAATTCCCATTGCGGAGTTGTACCTGCCTGTGACTATTTATAAAAAAACGCGGTCTGACTGGGGCATGCAGACACCTTGACAGAATGAATAGTGTGTGGCACATAGGTTTCCCATTGCTATGCCCACGTGTGCAGCTCCAGATGGAGGTGGCACAGGATTGCATTTCTCATTGCTTCTGTACAGCATTGTGGACTATCACCCCGCCCCTTTTAAAGAGGCTCGCTGCCTAGCCGTGCCAACCCTCTGCAGTGTGCCTGCTTTTCCTCTGGCAGACGCACTTATAAATAGACATGAGGGTGGCGTGGCATGAGGGCAGCTGAAGGCTGGGCAGGGACAGTTTGGTGTGCGCTGTGGACACTGGGTCGTGGGGGAGGGGGGTTGGTCAGCATGTAACCCAGGAGAAGTGGCAGCGGAGTGTCATGCAGGCAGTGATTGTGCTTTGTTGGAGGAGTGTGGTGCTTAGCAAAGTTATGCATTGCTAATGAGGGCTTTTCAGAAGTAAAAGTTGTTGGGGGGGGCCCACTCTTGCCGCTATTGTGGCTTAATAGTGGGACCTGTGAACTTGAGATGCAGCCCAACATGTAGCCCCTCGCCTGCCCTATCCGTTGCTGTGTCGTTTCCATCACTTTCTTGGGTTTTGCAGATTTTCACAAATGAAAACCTTAGCGAGCATCGGCGATATACAAAAATGCTCGGGTCGCCCATTGACTTCAATGGGGTTCGTTATTCGAAACGAACCCTCGAGCATCGCAAAAAGTTCGTCTCGAGTAACGAGCACCCGAGCATTTTGGTGCTCGCTCATCTCTACGTAGAATGTAAAGCTCTGAGCGAGAAGTCAGCGATACTCAGCTGTGATCTGCCTGTCTAAATGCTCTGCAGGAGCTAACAGCTAACAGTCACGTCACCCGCTCGTGCAGTCCTTTAGCCGACAGTCGTAATGCGTAAATGAAGCATTAACCCTTTCCAATCCAATGTTGGGCCTGCCCTGACATCATTTCCTTCCACAGCTCCGATGTAGGGACATGCTCGACACTGCAGTGCAGGAGTCCATCTGCACCCGATCATCTGACACGTCGGGTGCAGATGCACTCCTGCACTGGTCCTCATCAAGTACCCCCTGAGAAGGCAGAAAGGGTTAAAAACTTCTCCTTTACACATTAAATAGCGCTCAATTAGCGCTTTGTAATGCACAGAGATTCCGCCTGGCGATCATGTGACTGCCGGGTGCTACCTGACCTCAGCTGTCCCATGATTGCTGAGCCGATAGGCTGAAGGGAGAATGTGGAAGTATTACTTCTGCATTCCCCCAATGGTGATGTGACCACCGGCACCCTCCTGAACTCTGTCAGATCAGGAGGGTAAAGGGAGAATTTTTTTTCCTCATCCATTCTCCACAGCTCCAATTCATTTGGAGCTGCGGAGAATGGATGAGAAAAAATGAATGGATTGGAAAGGGTTAAACTTCTCTAAATCGGTAAAGTAATGTGTGCTTTGTTGTGTTTATTCCAAAATATTGGTCCTCATTTAAGTCTAGCACTAAGGGCTTATTCACAAGAGATAAGTTTTGTGCATTGCAATGCGCACAAAACACGCGTGAATATAAAATCCATTCTATTGAATGGAGTCATTTACATCAGCAATTTTTTTTTCCTCGCAGGATCATTGTGGGGAAAAATAAAAATCGCAGCATGTTCTATCTTGGGTGTTCGCTTGGAACGCCTCGCTGATTCTTTTCAATGGGACCTTAAAAGCCATCGGTTGGCACTCGCATGCTGAGCTGGGAGAATTCGTTTGTTGCTATTTGTCTCTATGGGAAATGCGTGCCCCATTTATCACTTTGGACCATCTGATTATTCCCTCCAGTACTGACCTGCTGCATAACACATGCAAATATAACGATAGCCAAAGACCGACAGCTATCTTAATATGTGATAACATTGACAATGTGGATAGTAATAAACCACAACATTATATTATATATCTTTGTATAATTCAATAAGAGTTATTTTAAAGGGATGCTTATGGCAAGAACATTTTGATTGGATAGAATTCTAAGCCTATTTTTCTTTTCTTGTCTTTTTGCACTCTATAGTGGTGATGCCGGGGTGTATTTATGTGCTTTGTTCTGTTGTACTGATTTTGCAGTACCATGTATTTATAGTTTTTGCTGTATTGTGTCACAGTATTATGTGTATATTTATAGGCTTTGCTCTATAATGATCATGTACCAATATTCTGCATATACATTTGCAGGCTACACTTTTTTGTGACGTCACAAAAGTGTATGCACTTATTATCGTAAATATTGTTGTGCTCCTGGGACCTGTAGGTCTATGGGTTACCCGGAGCCCACTGTTACAGGTGTGGGATGATTGAGCTGGCTGGGTGTGTATTGCTCCAGTCAGCCAATCACCCCCGGTCTGCTGCACATAAATACCAGCCCCTCTTACAAGAAGCTATTGATCATTTATTCATTATCTCATTTTCTCTCAGAACTCAGAGTCATGCATGTTCTGCTTTGATGTCAGCTGCATACATAAGGTTCTGGGTGGGATTCCCGGTTTGTTGGTGTGAACAGTGATGTGTTCAGTGATTGTAGGTGTTCAGACATCAGCTATGCACTGTCCTGTTCAGTGTGTGTGTTTTTCCCTGGTCTTAGGTTCCTGCCTCTTACCATCTAGGGCAAGCCAGACCCCTTGGTCCAGTGTGGGGCCGTCCTTACAGGGACGATCACCCCACTTGTAGGCAGAGTTCTCGTTTTGGGTTTTAGTTGTCTGGTTAGAGTAGGGACTTGTAAGACAGCAAGAACTTTAACGTGGGCTTGTGAACTTATGCATTCTGGCCGAAATACAATCCAATTCCTTGTACTTACTTATTATCATTTCCATTTACCTATGTGTGTATGTACTATTAGTAAGTATTTTGGCATCTGTTATCTTTTTGCTTCTTTGTATATACATTCAGTTTACATTTGAGTTTGGTGTCCAGTCATGTAGGCACATCTCTACTCCCCTTTCTTCTCTCCAGCCCTTATTTGGGTTGCATCCATGTACATTGTTGGTCCCACGGCCTACAAGGACATAACAATTCTATTTTGATGATTGATATCACAATACGGTGTGTGCACCAGTCAATTATGGGAACTGAACTGTGAGCACATGGAGCCGAAACTTTTTAAAGTTGTTCGCAGTGCTGGGAAATTCTGTAAACTTCTATAAATATGAGGTAATAGGCGTAGGAAGTAGCAAACAAGATGATCTACAGAGTTGTATTTGAATGTAAGAGTTTCTATTGTCATGGATACCTTTTCCCGTATTTATAATAAACAAAGAAAAATTTGATATCACCACTTCATAATTTTCTGATCTGTCAAAGGGATGCATTACTTATCACACACAGTGAACGTCCTAAAAAAATACACAACGCCACAATTACAAAATTGGCATTGTTGTGATCATACAGAACAAAGTTATTGTATTGCTTTTGCTGCAGTATGTACGCCATAAAAACAAGACAACCCCCAACAGGTGATAAAATTGATGTTTTTTTTTCCATTCCACTCTACTGAAAAATATTTAAAAGTTTGTCAGTACATTATGTTGTATTAAATGGTACCATTAAAAAAAATACAACTCATCCTAAAAAAAAAAACAAGTCCTCAGAGAGCTATGTCAACAGAAAATAATGTAGTTATGATTTTTTGAAAGTACAGAGGAAATTTTTTTTTTTTTTAAAAAGTCTGCATCACTAAGGGGTTAACACATCTGTTTATGTACAAGGAAAAATACTAAAATTCACAGTTAACAATATGAAAACATGACGTTCAGTCTTCTTTTGAAGTGAAAATGAGTTCATGCTACAAAATTTTCATAGAACTGCAGTAACCATGGTAACAAGTGATTAACGTAGTATAGGTTTTACTTGTAGAGCTTTAGAAGATGTTTTGTGGTGTCCAAAAAAATTAATTCTTCTATATATCATGAAGAGGATGATTAGAAAACAGTTCCTTCCCCTGTTAAAGAGACCAATAGCCAAACATCTGTGCAATGTATGTAAGCATTTTTGATAATTTGACTCAAGTTACTGCTCACAATAGTGTCTACACAATTTTGTAGAATTTTCCAAAATTTTTACCTAAATTTGCTGCTTCAAAATAAGTTTACTAAAGAACATGAAATCCGAGCCTGCCTACCATCCACCTGCAATTGACACAACACTCCTGGCACAACTAACATTTAAAGGGGTTTTCGGACATTTTTTAACATTGGTGGCAGTGGGGTGGGGGGACAAGGTGTGTGTAAAACAAAAAATAAATAAGTTATTGCTGAGGGTTCCATCGTTGGTTTCCCCACTGATCACTAATACAAGGATCCTGAGCTACCTGTTCCTCATATGGATAGGTAGTAAATATCTGTTGTGTGACAACCTTATTAAGGGCGAAGATATAATGGAGGTATACTTGATTTTTTGTTTTTAATGTGCATAAGATCACAGTACAACAAAATGTGAAAAAATGAAAGGGTCTGAAGACTTCAAACACATTGTAAATGTGACCCAGTTTAATGTCCTACATAAAATATAGCATGGCAGCATGTACTAGAAACTGGCAGAGCTGCAAGAGTACAGAGTACTAAAGCAGATGTACGTAAATGTAATATTTAAAGTGAACCTTAGCTTGTATATTAGGGAATTGTCGTCCCCTAAAATAATCTTATTAGTCTCTAGTCACATCCCATATGCCCCATACATCTAAGTCTAAATTCACACAGCACTTTGTTTCCATGTTCAGTCCTTGTATAGTTGCACATGTGTGCCTTTGATTATAATTACACTCAGCTGTGTATGTGCCTATATTGTACATCTGTACGACCATGGTTTTACTTGGAAGCATACAGCATTTTTCCTATGTAAGATCTGTATAGAATCCAACAAAAAAAAAAAATCTAGCAACTTCCATCATATTCCAGAGATAACTTTCCCTAGAAGTGATGTACCAAAATATGGTGCAACAGTCAGTGGCGTAGCAAGGGCAAGTGGTACCCGGTATGGAAACTTTATTTGTTACCCCCACCCCCTTGCAATTTTGAAATTAATAGAAGGAAAAACAAGATACTTTCCGCACGGAAATTCCGCCGGTAATCTTAAACCCAAGCCTAAAGAGCAAAGTGGATGAGAGTTGCAAAAATCTTGTCCACACTCTGCAGACAAGCCATTGCGGCCAAGCCACAATAAAACTGACATGCCACGCAGAATTCAAAGCTGCGGCTTGAATGTCAATGTCAATTGTATCGCCATTTCCGCTGTGGCCATCTCTCTTCTCTACGGGGAGAGATGGCAGCAGCGGAATACAGGCGGTGAAGCAGCTTTAAAACCCACACCAAAGAGCACGAGTTTTGAAGTTGCCTTTCGGCCGTGGAAAATTCTGTACGGTCCGGCTGCGGTAATTCCATGAGATTTACGCCTCGTTTGACCGCAGCTTTACAGTTGCCGTATGCACAAACAGGCAGTAGCACTGCCTGTTTGCGTATAAATTAGCTGAAACACTCCACAAATTGCCCCCCACCTGGACCATTCTGACCAGACTGTTAGGAGGTTTAGTTTTGGCAATGAAAATGGCTGTGTTCATATCTGGAGACCTAAGTGCGAGCGCCTCAATCCTGCCTTTGCAGTGGAGCGGCACACTGCCCCCCCCCCCCCCCGCTGGTGTGATGGTCTGGGGGCCATTGCATACAACAGTTGGTCATCCCTAGTAGTGGTACGAGGGACAATGACAGCTCAGTGATATGTTCAGGACATCCTGCAGCCACATGTGTTCCTCTCATGGATGGACTTCCAAGAAGCATTTTCCAACAGGATAATGGTCAGCCATACACAAAGGGGTAACAGGAATGTCTCCACAACATTGTCACACTTCCGTGGCCTGTCCGGTCACCAGATTTATCACCAATGTATGGCATCATCTGTTGGTGATGGTCGGAGGGTGGAGGGTAAATTTCTACAGCGTATGAGTTTTCACGATCTAGAGGCTCGGAACCTGTATAGGTCTCTAGTACCCTGTCGTACCAAGCTAGAGGTGGTATAACAGAGTACTAGAGCCTCCATGCCCAACTGTATAACATGGTGCATCCAAGCTAGAGGTGGTATAACAGGGTACTAGAGCCTCCATGCCCACCCATATCACATCTTGTATCCAAGCTAGAGGCGGTCCAACTAGAGCCTCCCTCTGAGGGGTCAGTTTTCTGCAACAAATTCTCCTTTTGCTGTGATATTGTAATCACTTATATCAACATTACAGTCACTCAGAGAAAGTTTCATTCGATTTTGACAACTCCTTCTAGATCCTTTAACTGTTCTTCATAGGACATGATTTGCAGGACCATCTTGGTAACTCTTCTCTGAACTTGCTCCAGTTTGTCGATATCTTTTTTAAAGTGGGCTGCCCAGAACTGGACTCAGTATTCCAGATGAGGTCTGACTAAGGAAGAGTAGAGGGGGATAGTTACCTTACTTGATCTAAACTCTATGCTTCTCTTAATACATCCCAGAATTGTGTTTGCCTTTTTGGATGCTACATCACATTGTTGACTCATGTTCAGTCTATGATCTATTAGTATACCCCAGTCTTTCATTTTTCATGCCTCGATGTAGGACTTTGCATTTCTAATTGTTAAATATCATTTTGTTAGTTGCCGCCCACTGTTCAAGCTTTTCTAGATCTTTTTGAATACTCTCTCTCTCTTCCCGAGTGTTAGCGATCCCTCCTAGCTTTGTGTCGTTGGCAAATTTGATCGGTTTCCCATCAATTCCCTCCTCCAGATCATTTATAAAAATGTTGAACAACACCTAGGACAGAGCCTTGTGGTACCCCACTTATTACATTCTTCCACATGGATGTGGACCTATTTATGACCACTCTTTAAAGGGGTTGTCCCGCGGCAGCAAGTGGGTCTATACACTTCTGCATGGCCATAATAATGCACTTTGTAATGTACATTGTGCATTAATTATGAGCCATACAGAAGTTATCAAAAGTTTTATACCTACCTGCTCCGTTGCTGGCGTCCTCGTCTCCATGGTGCCGACTAATTTTCGGCCTCCGATGGCCAAATTAGCCGCGCTTGCGCAGTCCGGGTCTTCTGCTTTCTTCAATGCAGCCGCTCGTGCAGAATGCCGGCTCCGTGTAGCTCCGCCCCGTCACGTGCCGATTCCAGCCAATCAGGAGGCTGGAATCGGCAATGGACCGCACAGAAGAGCTGCGGTCCACGGAGGGAGCAGACCCCGGCGGCCATCTTCAGCAGGTGAGTATGAAGACGCCGGACCGCCGAGATTCAGGTAAGCACTCTCCGGTTTGTTTTTTTAACCCCTGCATCGGGGTTGTCTCGCGCCGAACGGGGACGAGGTTAAAAAAAAAAAAACGTTTCGGCGCGGGACAACCCCTTTAAGTACGATTACTCAGCCAGTTGTCAGTCCACCTAACAGTTGCCTTGTCAATCCCATATTTGGTCATTTTTTCAATAACTATTGTATGATATACTTTGTCAAATGGTTAACTAAAGTCAAGATATACTATATCCACCGCATGTGCCTGATCAACCCAGTCAGTGATTCTGTCATAGAGGGAAATTAGATTCGTCTGGCATGGCTTGTTTGTTACAAACCCATGCTGAGTCTGATTAATTACTCAATTTTTATCCAAGTACTTGCGTACATGCTGTTTAATAATTTGTTCAAAGATCTTTCCCAGTATAGAAGTCAGGCTCACAGGCCTGTAATTTCCTGGATCCTCCTTCTTCCCCTTTTTGAAGATAGGGATAACATTTGCTTGTTTCCAATCTTCTTGGACTTCTCCTGTTCTCCAGGAATTTTCAAAGATTATGGTGAGGGGTTCAGCAATTACCTCCGCTGCTTCCTTTAGTATCTTAGAATGTAATTCATCTGGACCTGGAGACTTGAATTCATTTAAGTTAGCTAAGTGTTCCCTCACCATCTCTCTACTTATAGATAGCCTGCATTCTTTTATTCCCCCAATGGCACAGGGAAGATCAGTTGATGTTCCATCAACTTTCTGAGAGAAAACAGATACAAAATAAGGATTTAAAAGTTCATCATTCTTAACCAATTCACCATTTCCATCTTGTAAGCATCTAATAGCATCTTGGACTTTTCTTTTGCTTTTGACATACCTCCAAAATCCTTTTCTGTTGCTTTTGGTCTCTGTTGCAAGCTTCAATTCATTATTAGCTTCAGCTTTTCTGAAGGAATTGCATTTCTGACAACTAGTAGTATAGGCAACCCAGCTGGCCATAGTGGGAAATATAGGCACCCCAGAGAAGGCCTGTACTTCTTTATAACATCCTCCATGAAAGTCCAGCCAGCAGCACAAGTCTCCTTGTAACTCATAGTAATGCTGGTCTAGATGCTGTTCTGCTTAGTGTAGATGCCAATTACTCCCCATCTCTTCAGCAGTCTATGCTGAAAGCGAGCGAGAGGGGAAGGATGCAGCTTCTATACTGAGAAAAGCACATCCAGACAAGTAAGACTAAGTTACAAGGAAACTTCTGCTGCTGATAGTCTTTTAGGGAATAGGTGGAGACAGAGGGGACCACACACTATAGGGTTCAAGGGGAAAAGAGGCAAGAAAATTTTCAGGGGCCACAGAGAGAGTGCTATACAGGGCCCATTATAAGTTAAAAGGGGTCACAGAGGGGGCATTATAGGTTTTAATGGCACAGAGGGAGCACTATTAGTTTAATGGGCCATCGAAGAGGCACTTGACGTTTCGGAGGTCATGACTGCAAGTAAACGTCATTACAGTTTGGGTACAGATAAAGAAGAAAAAGAAAAATGGATGGCACATTTAGAGGAGAGATCATCTGTGATCACAGGAGATAACTATTCAAACTGAATCAACAATGTTGACACTAGAGGACTCTCATCACAGTATATAGCACACCCAAATATGACCCTACAAATATGAGTGAACAGGAGAAGAGTCCTGTCTACCTCTAGCATTTCCAACCATTCTATATCTTTTTTAGAACATCCCAAATCCTTAACCCCTACCTCGATGGACCAAATTAAGTCCCAAAACCTCTCAAATCAAAGTTTTTCAATCCGATAAGCCAAAAAAGGAAATTACGCATAAAAGGAAGACAAAAAAAACAACCCCAAAGAAAAAAACTAAATACAATAAAGATATTCAATCTATCAAACCATGTTGTCTCAGGAGTAGAATATTTTTTAAGTTATAAAAGGGCAAATAGAAAACAAATATACAGTATTGACAGTTCAAAAGAATTTGACGCAATTGTATGAAAATGGAAAACTTCATTTCCAATAGTAACATAATTGAAGAGAGACTTAGACAAAAAGAATATCCGTATAGTCTCATTCAATCAGCATTCAATAGAGAAAAAATGAGTCACAAATAGAGGCCCTCAAAAGAAAGAAAAGATCAAAGACGACGTAAGAAGAAAATTTAATTTATTACCACCTACAACTCCTCACATTCCATTATCAGGAAGACCCTAAAAAACATTAGACAATTCTTCAGGACCCTTTTCTTGCAAAAATAACCCCATCTGAACAGCACATTATTTTCAGAAGAGCAAAATCCTAGCACCAAGCAAATTAAAACATGCTAGAAACAATCAGAAGAGCACCCAACAATTTTTTCTGAGATACTAAGTTCCTATACATGCAATAAAAAAACAAAGCAAGTGTTGGTAGAATATTTTAATTAGAACTACTAATTTTATTAGTTATGCTACAAGTGAAGAACCACCCAATAAAGTGCTTTATCAATTGTTCTTCTAATTTCATTTCAAATATGTAGCAGTGCTCTATCCGTCTCCAATATGTTGGACGAACTACCCAAAGTTTACGGTGTAGAATAAACAAACATTGATCTGATGTCACACACAGTTGTTTTAAAACAGTTTGTCTCAACACGCAGCCCTCAAGCACAACTGTGATTGTAACGAGTTTTCTGTGAACAAATACCGGAACATGTACGAGACAGATTGAGAAACTTGAAGAAAACTTAACACCCTCTCACCTGTGGGCTAAAATGAAGCACTAGAAAATATGTGATAATTAGAGATGAGCGAGCACCAAAATGCTCGAGTGCTCGTTGCTCGAGTCGAACTTTCCGCGATGCTCGAGAGCTCGTTTCGAGTAACAAACCCCATTGAAGTCAATGGGCGACTCAAGCATTTTTGTATATGACCGATGCTCCGCATAGCTCTTCACTTGTGAAAATCTGGAAAACATCCGAAGGTGATGGAAATGACACAGAAGCGGATAGGGAAGGGCAGGGGCAGCATGCAGGGCTGCATCTCAAGTTCCCAGGTCCCACTATTAAGCCACAATAGGGGCTAGAGTCTGCCCCCTCCCCTAACAATTTTTACTTCGGACAAACCCTCATTAGCAAGGCATACCTTAGCTAAGCACCACACTACCTGCAACCAATGACAATCACTGCCTGCGGGTCACACCGCTGCCTCTTCTTCTGGGTTACATGCTGCCCACCCCCCGCACGACCCTGCGTCCACAGGGCACACAAAAGTTTCCCTGCGCAGCCTTTAGCTGCCCTCATGCCACACGCTGGCTGCATAGCCACACCACCCTCATGTCTATTTTTAAGTGCATCTGCGATGAGGAGGAACCGAAGGCACGCACTGCAGAGGGTTGGCAGGGCCAGGCAGCGACCCTCTTTGAAAGGGGGGGGGGCAATAGCCCACAATGCTGTTGAGAATCGATGATAAATTGACGTACAATAATCATTCCAATCCCGTGCCACCTCTGTTGCAAAATTGTCAGGAGCTGCAAACCCACCCTGCCAGCCCAGCACTTCTACACATCTCCACAATGCAGCAATACTCTGTGTGGGAAGTATGTGAGCGGGCCCTAGGTCAGGCTCGATCCCAGCAAACACCTTGTGTGGCTCAAGGTGCCGCGAGTGATATAGCAATGGGGAATTCATGTGTCCACACACTACTCATTCTCATCGACAACGCAAGGAGAAAGCCATCTGCACTCTGCACCCTACCCAAGTCAGTCAGTGACTTTGTGCCAGACAGGTAAAACACCGCTATGGGAAGTCTGTGTGCACCCACAGCATAGGTGGGTCCTAGGCAACCCAAGACATGAACCATGAAGAAATCAGAGTCCCCAAACATGGCAGACTTTCACTGCACCAAGGACATAGGCCTCTGCACACACCCTCAGCAATCACGGGCATAGAGCTGACTCCGATGCTAGTGCAGCTGTGAATGTCTAATTTGTGCAGTATTGCTATTCTTGTTTGGCCCAAACCAGGGCCGCGGATAACTGTGGTAACACGAGAGAAAATACATGTTGGCCTCGGCCCACAATTCATGCCCTAGTCAGTCAGTGTATTAGGGCCAGATAGGTAGAACACCGCGATGGGAAGACTTAGTGCACCCATAGTATTGACAGACCCGTGTAATATTCCTGTAGCAAAGATATAAGCAGCCCCTAGTAACATTTCTGTAGCAGGAGTATAGGCAGACCCCTGTAACATTTATGTGGCAGAAGTATAGGCAGACCCCTGTAACATTTCTGTAGCAGAAGTATAGGCAGATCCCTGTAACATTACGTTGCAGAAGTATAGGCAGACCCCTGTAACATTTCTGTAGCAGAAGTATAGGTAGGCCCCTGTAACATTTCTGTATTAACAGTATAGACAGACCCCAGTAACATTTCTGTAGCAGAAGTATAGGCAGACCCCAGTAACATTTATGTGGCAGAAGTATAGGCTGACCCCTGTAACATTTCTGTAGCAGGAGTTTAGGCAGACCCCAGTAACATTTCTGTAGTAACAGTATAAACAGACCCCAGTAACATTTCTATAGTAACAGTATAGGCAGACCCCTGTAACATTTCTGTAGCAGAAGTATAGGCAGATCCCTGTAACATTTACGTTGCAGAAGTATAGGCAGACCCCTGTAACATTTCTGTAGCAAAAGTATAGGTAGGCCCCAGTAACATTTCTGTATTAACAGTATAGACAGACCCCAGTAACATTTCTGTAGTAGAAGTATAGGCAGACCCCAGTAACATTTATGTGGCAGAAGTATAGGCTGACCCCTGTAACATTTCTGTAGCAGGAGTTTAGGCAGACCCCAGTAACATTTCTGTAGTAACAGTATAGACAGACCCAGTAACATTTCTGTAGCAGAAGTAAAGGGAAACCCCTGTAACATTTATGTGGCAGAGGTATAGGCTGACCCCAGTAACATTTCTGTGGCAGAAGTATAGGCAGACCCCTGTAACATTTCTGTAGCTGAAGTATAGACAGAACCCAGTAACATTTCTGTAGCTGAAGTATAGACAGACCCCAGTAACATTTATGTGGCAGAAGTATAGGCAGACCCCAGTAACATTTTTGTAGCAGAAGTATAGGCAGACCCCTGTAGCATTTCTGTAGCAGTATAGGCAGACCCCAGTAACATTTCTGCAGCAGAAGTATAGGCAGACATCTGTAACATTTATGTGGCAAAAGTATAGGCTGACCCCTGTAACATTTCTTTAGCTGAAGTATAGGCAGACTCCTGTAACATTTCTGTAGCAGTAGTATAGGCAGACCCCTGTAACATTTCTGTAGCAGAAGTATAGGCAGATCCCTGTAACATTTATGTGGCAGAAGTATAGGCTGACCCCTGTAACATTTCTGTAGCAGAAGTATAGGCAGACCCCAGTAACATTTCTGTAGTAACAGTATAGACAGACCCCAGTAACATTTCTGTAGCAGAAGTATAGGCAGACCCCTGTAACATTTCTGTAGCAGAAGTATAGGCAGATCCCTGTAACATTTATGTGGCAGAAGTATAGGCAGACCCCTGTAACATTTCTGTAGCAGAAGTATAGGCAGACCCTAGTAACATTTCTGTAGTAACAGTATAGACAGACCCCAGTAACATTTCTGTAGCAGAAGTATAGGCAGACCCCTGTAACATTTATGTGGCAGAAGTATAGGCAGACCACTGTAACATTTCTGTAGTAACAGTATAGGCAGACCCCAGTAACATTTCTGTAGCAGAAATATAGGCAGACCCTTGTAACATTTATGTGCCAGAAGTATAGGCAGACCCCTGTAACATTTCTTTAGCTGAAGTATAGGCAGACCCCAGTAACATTTCTGTAGCAGAAGTATAGGTAGACCCCTGTAACATTAATGTGGCAGAAGTATAGGCAGACCTTTGTAACATTTCTGTAGCTGAAGTATAGACAGACCCCTGTAACATTTATGTGGCAGACGTATAGGTAAACCGCAGTAACATTTTTGTAGCAGAAGTATAGACAGACCCCAGTAACATTTCTGTAGCAGAAGTATAGACAGACCCCAGTAACATTTCTGTAGCAGAAGTATAGGCAGACCCCTGTATCATTCATGTGGCAGAAGTATAGGCTGACCCCTGTAACATTTCTGTAGCAGAAGTATAGGCAGACCCCAGTAACATTTCTGTAGTAACAGTATAGACAGACCCCAGTAACATTTCTGTAGCAGAAGTATAGGCAGACCCCTGTAACATTTCTGTAGCTGAAGTATAGACATACCCCAGTAACATTTCTGTAGCAGAAGTATAGGCAGGCCCCTGTAACATTTATGTGGCAGAAGTATAGGCAGACCCTAGTAACATTTCTGTAGTAACAGTATAGACAGACCCCAGTAACATTTCTGCAGCAGAAATAGGCAGACCCTTGTAACATTTATGTGCCAGAAGTATAGGCAGACCCCTGTAACATTTCTGTAGCAGAAGTATAGGCAGACCCCAGTAACATTTCTGTATTAAAAGTATAGACAGACCCCAGTAACATTTCTGTAGCAGAAGTATAGGCTGACCCCTGTAATATTTCTGTAGCAGAAGTTTAGGCAGACCCCAGTAACATTTCTGTAGTAACAGTATAGACAGACCCCAGTAACATTTATGTAGCAGAAGTATAGGCAGACCCCTGTAACATTTATGTAGCAGAAGTTTATGCAGACCCCAGTAACATTTATGTAGCAGAAGTATAGTCAGACCCCAGTAAAATTTCTGTAGCAAGAGTATAGGTGAACCCCTGAAAATTGGGGTACCATGACTGTTGGCGAAGGCCGGAAAAATTAGTTAGTTAAGAGTATAAATATTTTTTAAAGATGCAGCTCGCTGTTGCTTAATTTGTAACACAACCTGGAGGCAGCCCTGTTAAAAAAATTGGTTCATGTTAAACTATCAATATTTTTAAAACTTTGAAAAACTGGAAAAAAATTGTTAGATGAGCCTTTTGGGCCACAGACAAATTGTCAGTTCAGCGTGATGACATGATGTTTCCGGAGGAGGAGTAGGAGGAGGAGGACTAACATCAGAGACAGATTGATGAAGCTAAATGCCCCTTTTTTTCCGGTGATAGAGAAGAATGCTTTTATCTGCAGTTGCAGCGAAAAGAATCTTTAGGTCCTGCTGCTCTCCGCCGGTGGAGAAGAGAAGTCTGGGGAAATCCAGGCTTTGTTCATCTTCATGAGTGAAGGCATGTCGGCACTGGCAGTTGACAGGCGGGTACGCTTATCCGTGATGATTCCACCAGCTGCACTAAACACCCTCTCTGACAAGACACTAGCGGCAGGGCAAGCCAGCATCTCCAGGGTATACAGCGCAAGTTCATGCCACGTGTCCAGCTTTGACACCCAATAGTTCTATGGAACAGAGGCATCACGGAGGACAGTGGTACGATCAGCTACGTACTCCCTCACTATCTTTTTACAGTGCTCCCTCCGACTCAGCCTTGACTGGGGAGTGGTGACGCAGTCTTGCTGGGAAGCCATAAAGCTGGCAAAGGCCTTGGAGAGTGTTCCCCTGCCTGTGCTGAACATGCTGCCTGATCCCCACGTCTCCCCTGCTACTTGGCCCTCGGAACTGCGTCTTCTGCCACTAGCGCTGTCAGATGGGAAGTTTAGCATCACTTTGTCCTCCAGGGCCCTGTGGTATTGCATCACTCTCGTACCCCTTTCCTCTGCAGGAATGAGAGTGGAAAGGTTCTCCTTGTACCATGGGTTGAGAAGGGTGTACACCCAATAATCCATGTTGGCCAGAATGCGTCTAACGCGAGGGACACGAGAAAGGCACCCTAACATGAAGTCAGCCATGTGCGCCAGGGTGCCAGTACGCAAGACGTGGGTGTCCTCACTAGGAAGATGACTTTCAGGATCCTCCTCCTTCTCCTCCTCTACAGCCCATACATGCTGAACAGATGAGAGGCAAGCAGCATGGGTACCCTCTGCAGTGTGCCCAGCTGTCTCTTCCCCCTTCTCCTGCTCCTCCTCCTCCAAAACGCGCTGAGATATAGACATGAGGATGGTCTGGCTATTAAGCGACATACTGTCATCCCCCGTCTCCTGTTCCAACTGCAAAGCGTCTGCCTTTATGCCTTGCAGCGAACTTCTCAGCAGGCATAGCAGCTGGATGGTAACGCTAATGATTGCAGCATCGCCGCTAAGCATCTGGGTAGACTCCTCAAAGTTTCCGAGGACCTGGCAGATGTCTGCCTTCCAGGCCCACTTCTCGGTAAAGAATTGGGGAGGCTGACTACCACTACGCCGCCCATGTTGGAGTTGGTATTCCACTATTGCTCTACGCTCCTCATAGAGCCTGGCCAACATGTGCACCGTAGAATTCCACCGTGAGGGCACGTCGCACAGCAGTCGGTGCTCTGGCAGATTAAACCGATGTTGCGGGGTCCTCAGGGTGGCAGCGTCCGTGGTGGACTTGCAGAAATGTGCGCTGACACGGCGCACCTTGCCGAGCAGGACAGACAAGTGCGGGTTTTTTTTCAGAAACCACTGAACCACCAGATTGAAGACATAGGCCAGGCATGGCACGTGGGTGAGGCTGCCGAGCTTCAGAGCTGCCACCAGGTTACGGCCGTTGTCACACACGACCATGCCCGGTTGGAGGCTCAGCGGCGAAAGCCAGAGGTCGGTCTACTCTGTCAGACCCTGCAACAGTTCAGGGGCCGTGTGTCTCTTGTCACCTAAGCTGAGTAGTTTCAGCACGGCCTGCTGACGCTTGCCCACCGCTGTGCTGCCGCGCCACACCGACTGCTGGCGATGTGCTGCTCCCACTTCTTAATTGGGAGGTAGATGTTGTGTAGAAGGCGGAGGGGGATTTAGAGGAGGTGGTATAGACCGCTGCAGATACCAGCACCGAGGTAGGACCCGCTATACTGGGTGTGGGTAAGACGTGAGCGGTCCCAGGCTCTGACTCGGTCCCAGCTTCCACCAAATTCACCCAATGTGGTGTCAGGGAGATATAGTGGCCCTGCCCGCCAGTACTTGTCCACGTGTCCGTGGTTATGTGGACCTTCCCAGTAACCACGTTGGTGAGGGCACGATTTATGTTGCGGGAGACGTGCTGGTGTAGGGCTGGGATGGCACACCGGGAAAAATAGTGGAGACTGAGGACCGAGTAGTGCAGGACCGCCGCTGCCATCATGTTTTTGAAAGCCTCTGTTTCCACAAGCCTGTACGGCAGCATCTCCAGGCTGATTAATTTGGTAATGTGCACAATTAAAGCTTGTGCGTGCGGGTGCGTGGCGGAGTATTTGCGCTTTCGCTCCAACGCTTGTGCTAGGGACAGCTGAACGCTGTGCTGAGAGACATTGCTGGATGGGGTGCAAGACACTGGAGGTGAGGGTGTGGGTGCAGGCTCGTGCCTGTGTCCTGAGAGGGGGGTTGGATCTGAGTGGCAGGTTGGGGCACAGGGGAAGAGGCAGTGGTGTGACCCGGAGGCGGTGAATGGCCTTTGTCCACCTTGTGGGGTGCTTGGCCATCATATACCTGCGCGTGCTGGTGGTGGTGAGGCTGGTAGTGGTGGCTCCCCAGCTGCTCTTGGTGCGACACAGGTTGTACACCACTGTTCGTCGGTCATCCGCGCTCTCACTGAAAAACATCCACACCTTTGAACACCTAGCCCTTTTCACAGAGGCTTGGCGCGAGGGGGTGCTTTGGGAAGCAGTTGGGGGTAGAGGCGGTGGGGTGGCCCTGCCTCTACCCCTGGCCACCCCACCGCCTCTTCCAACCTATTCTGCTGCTGCACTTGCCTCCCCCTCTGAAGCCCTGTCCTCAATAGGCTTAGCAAACCAGGTGAGGTCAGTCACCTCATCGTCCAGCTGCTCTTCCTCCGAATCCTCTGTGCGCTCCTCCCTCGGACTTACTGCCCTTACTACTACCTCACTGATAGACAACTGTGTCTCATCATCATCATCCTCCTCACCCACTGAAAGCTCTTGAGACAGTTGCCGGAAGTTTGCAGCCTCATCACCCGGACCTCGGGAACTTTCCAAAGGTTGGGCATCGGTCACGACAAACTCCTCAGGTGAGAGAGGAACCTTTTTTTCCCCACTCATGCAGGGACCCAAGAACAGTTCCTGGAAGTCTGCCTGCTCATCAGAATATGTCATTTTTATGGAGTGAGGAGGCTGGGAGGAAGGAGGAGCAGCAGCCAGAGGATTCAGAGTTGCAGTCCCTAAGCCGGGAGTAGTGGACTGCGTAGAAGACTGGGTGGCCGATACATTGCTGGATGCATTTTCTGCCATCCACGACAGGACCTGCTCACACTGCTCTGTTTGTAATAAAGGTCTATCACGTGGACCCATGAATTGTGATATGAAGCTGGGGACCCTAGAAACTTGCCTCTCTCCTAATCCCGCAGCAGCTGGCTGTGATTCACCTGGACCAGGAACTCGGCCTGTGCCCACACCCTCACTTGGACGTCCGCGTCCGTGTCCACGTCCACATCCTCGACCCTTACCTCTACTCCTCATCATGGTGGATTACGAATAGAGCAGGGGCCAAATAAATTACCCCACTGTACAGCACTGACAACTGGGCCTTAATTCACCGCACACAGAGACTTGTAGATAGCGGAGGCTCTATGCTGTGACTAGGAAAAAAGTAACCCGCTGTCTTGTGCTGATACCTAGGGTAATTTACTGCTCGCAGAGACTTGTAAATTATAGAGGCTGTGTGGAGTGGGAAAAGACTGTAAAGCCAGTGGATAGTGCTGGTAACTGCGGCGATCTCAACCCCACCAACAGAAATGGTATTGCGGAACGCTCTGCACAGCGGCTGAGCTGAAATACTTTGCAGTGGCCTGGGTAATATTACAGTACTGTTTAGTGGTGAGACCGCTGTCTAATTCACTGCAGACAGAGAACTGTTGAATAAGTATGGAATTATTTGCATCCACTTTCACGCTGAGAGCGGTATTTTAACGCAAACTCCAGCCAGAAAAAAAAAATTACAGAAGGCTGCAAACAGGCCTAGCTATGCAGTAGTATAATGGAAGCACTACAACTCCCAGCAGCCACCCAGTAAAATGCACATGGTCAGATGTAGCCCAAAGAAGAAGCTTTTGTTTTTTTTGGACAGAGGACAGAGGCTGTATGGTGTATATCACTTTCACCTGTAGAAGTGGCTCTGGCCCTACGCTATGCATCTAATTCACTGCAGACACAGACTGGTATAAATAAGTATTGAATTATTTGCGTGCACTTTCACGCTGAGAGCGGTATTTTAACGCGCACTCCAGCCAGAAAAAAATGTTACGGAAGGCTGCAAACAGGCCTAGCTGCGTACAACTAAAATGCAAGCACTACAACTCCCAGCAGCCACCCAGTAAAATGCACACGGTCAGATGCAGCCCAACGAAGGAGCTTTCGTTTTTTTTGATAGAGGACAGAGGCTGTATAGTGTATATCACTTTCCCTCTAGAGGTGGCTGTGACAGTACGCTGTTGGTCTAATTCACTGCAGACACAGACCAATATAAGTATGGAATTATTTGCGTACACTTTCACGCTGAGAGCGGTATTTTAACGCACACTCCAGCCAGAAAAAAATTATTACGGAAGGCAGCAAACAGGCCTAGCTGCGTACAACTAAAATTCAAGCACTACAACTCCCAGCAGCCACCCAGTAAAATGCAGATGGTCAGATGTAGCCCTAAGAAGGACCGTTGGGGGTTCTTGTAGACAGGATCCTACACTACCACTGTCCCTATCTCAGCAGCACTTTCCCTATACTCAGTATAATAGACTGCAGACTGAGAACGCTATAGCTGAAATGGCCTGCACAGCCCGAGATGAAAAAAAAAATTGTGCAAAACTGCTCCCAGCAGCCACAACAGTAATACACACGGTCAGATGTGGCCCTAAGAAGGACCGTTGGGGTTCTTGAGGACAGGATCCTACACGAACACTTTCCCTATAGCAGCAGCAGCACTTTCTCTAATCTCTCCCAGTGTGTGTCTGAGGCAAGCCGCGGACGGGACCCCTTTAAGTACTCGGGGGTCACTTGATCTCGCCAGCCACTCACTGCAGGAGGGTGGGATAGGGCTGGCACGTCACAGGAGGAAGTGGTAATGCCTTCCCTGTGTTTCTATTGGCCAGAAAATAGCGCTAAACATGTGGGGAAGGAAATGGAATTGACTCGAGTACCGCGTGGTGCTCGTCTCGAGTAATGAGCATCTCGAGCACCCTAATGCTCGAACGAGCATCAAGCGCGGACGAGTGTGGTGGCTCATCTCTAGTGATAATATACTGTATATACATTTTATACAAAAGTTTCTCCCTTTTTTTCTTTGAGGCTGGGCTCACATATGCAGATTCCAATTGGGGTCTGTGCGGAGGATCTGCGGCAAAACGCAAGCATTGCAAAGCATGTACTGTTGATTTTTATATTGTATATTCCGCGAGCAGAAGAAAAATCGCAGCATGTTCTATTTTGCTGTGGACAGCCTCCAATGAAATCGATGGAGGAGGTCCGACCTGCAACCCATACGCAATTCCTGCTTAGCGATGGGGCAGGAAATACCAACATTGTAAAAAAAAAAAAAAAAAAATTTACTGCGCAAAACCGACGGTGAGCCGCCGCAGTCATAAGCAATATAGAAATAGCAGTTACGCAGGTTCGCCGGCCAAGCTTACAGCCAGAATCCGCTGCGAACCACCCACATGCGGAATCCGGTCCACCCGTGTGAGCGCAGCGTATATATATCACACTTAGTCTTTTTTTAATATGCGCAGAACATCTTGAGAATAATGCTCTTAAATAATTGACATCATCTATTACCAGCTGGGCTATTAGTATGACTAATGTAATAAACACCTGACATTGCATTTCTCTGGTCCTAAACACAATATTAAGAAATAGATCCTGCACTTTGGGGCTGCGGGAGAATTGACAGGTCCTGACAAGCACGTATGCACTCTGTCAGCCGCTGCCCATTCTATTAACTCGGGCATCCTGGCAAAACAGTGTGCATGCGCCATTCTCCTGCATCCCTCCTATTCAACATTCCGCTAGGCCTCCCTGCATTACTACGCCCAAGTGTCCATCCTTTGCTTCCCACCAACAACACACTTTAAATCCTGTTGGGTATTGCCTCTCTAAATGCTGCAACTTCTGTAAGGGCAACACGCCAGTAATCCATTTACAGCCCCTCATGTTAAGACTAGAGATGAGCGAACGTGTTCTTCCGAGCTTGATATTCGTGCGAATATTAGGGTGTTCGGGATGTTCGTTATTCGTAACGAACACCATGCGGTGTTCTGGTTATTTTCACTTCCTTCCCTGAGACGTTAGCGCGCTTTTCTGGCCAATTGAAAGACAGGGAAGGCATTACAACTTCCCCCTGTGACGTTCAAGCCCTATACCACCCCCCTGCTGTGAGTGGCTGGGAAGATCAGGTGTCACCCGAACATAAAAGTCGGCCCCTCCCGCGGTTCGCCTCAGATGCCGTGTGATTTAGATGAGGGACAGTGCTGTTTGTACCGGAGCTGCTGTAGGGAAAGAATTGGTAGTTAGTGTAGGCTTCAAGACCCCCCAAAGGTCCTTATTAGGGCCACTGATAGCTGTGTGTTGGCTGCTGTTAGCAGTGGCAATTTTTTTTTTCTCAAAATCGCCTCTGCAGACCGTTGCACCTGGCATTAGGGACAGAAGTGCTGCATAGGCAGGGAGAGTGTTAGGAGTGAGTGTAGCCTTCAAGAACCTCAACGGTCCTTTCTAGGGCCATATTTATCCGTGTGCAGTACTGTCCAGGCTGCTGTTAGCTGTGCTGCATTTTTTTTTGCTTCTCAAAATCGCTTCTGCAGAGCATTGCACCCTCCATTGATACTGCAGGGAAAGAATTGTATAGGCAGGGCCACAACACAGTTATTATTCATTGAATATATGCAGTGCTGCCTTTTGCTTGTAAAACAAGTGAAAATAATTCTATTTGTCCGGCCTCTGTCCGTCCTAAGGGCGGTGGACACGTGTCGGCTGCGTGTGACACCTTTAAAAATCATACGCACCCAGCTACGTTTTACTCCTGGCTTCGCCATTTGCTTTCCTTAATTGGGAAAAAAAATACCTGCTCTGCCACAGTTAATAACTCTGCTACCCTCACGTTCTGTGACACATTAGCAGGGACACAGCACAGTTATTAAACTTCTCATGTTCATAGAATATACGCAGTGCTGCCTTTTGGTGCCAAAAAACGGAAAATAATTCTATTTGTCCGGCCTCTGTCCGTCCTAAGGGCGGTGGACACGTGTCGGCTGCGTGTGACACCTTTAAAAATCATACGCACCCAGCTACGTTTTACTCCTGGCTTCGCCATTTGCTTTCCTTAATTGGGAAAAAAAATACCTGCTCTGCCACAGTTAATAACTCTGCTACCCTCACGTTCTGTGACACATTAGCAGGAAAACAGCACAGTTATTAAACTTAGATTATTCATTCACTAGAGGCAGTGGGGCCTTTCGTTTTCAAAAAAGGGAAAAAATTATATTTGGCCTGCAGTCTTGCGCCAATTTATTTCCTGCCTGTGAAATCAAATCACTGGTAATACAGCATGCTGAGGGGTAGGGGTAGGCCTAGAGGACGTGGACGCGGCCGAGGACGCGGAGGGCCAAGTCAGGGTGTGGGCACAGGCCAAGCTCCTGATCCAGGTGTGTCGCAGCCGACTGCTGCGCGATTAGGAGAGAGGCACGTTTCTGGCGTCCCCACATTCATCGCCCAATTAATGGGTCCACGCGGGAGACGGTTATTAGAAAATGAGCAGTGTGAGCAGGTCCTGTCCTGGATGGCAGAAAGTGCTTCGAGCAACCTATCGTCTACCCGCAGTTCTGCGCCGTCCACTGCTGCCAATCCGAATCCTCTGTCTGCTGCTCCTCCTTCCTCCCAGCCTCCTCACTCCACTACAATAACACCTGCTCAGGAGCGGGAGCACTCCCAGGAACTGTTCTCGGGCCCCTGCTTAGATTGGGCAGCAGCGGTTCCTCTCCCACCAGAGGAGTTTATCGTCACTGATGCCCAACCATTCGAAAGTTCCCGGGGTCCGGGGGAAGAGGCTGGGGACTTCCGCCAACTGTCTCAACAACTTTCTGTGGGTGAGGAGGACGATGACGATCAGACACAGTTGTCTTGCAGTGAGGTAGTAGTAAGGGCAGTAAGTCCGAGGGAGCAGCGCACAGAGGATTCGGAGGAAGAGCAGCAGGACGATGAGGTGACTGACCCCACCTGGTGTGCAACGCTTACTCAGGAGGACAGGTCTTCAGAGGGGGAGTCAAGGGCATCAGCAGGGCAGGTTGCAAGAGGCAGTGCGGTGGCCAGGGGTAGAGGCAGGGCCAGACCGAATAATCCACCAAGTGTTTCCCAAAGCGCCCCCTCGCGCCATGCCACCCTGCAGAGGCCGAGGTGCTCTAAGGTCTGGCAGTTTTTCACAGAGACGCCTGACGACCGACGAACAGTGGTGTGCAACCTTTGTCGCGCAAAGCTCAGCCGGGGAGCCAACACCAACAGCCTCACCACCACCACCATGCGCAGACATATGATGGCCAAGCACCCCGCAAGGTGGGACGAAGGCCGTTCAGCGCCTCCGGTTTGCACCCCTGCCTCTCCCCCTGTGCCCCAACCTGCCACTGAGATGCAACCCCCCTCTCAGAACACAGGCACTACCGTCTCCTGGCCTGCACCCACACCCTCACCTCCGCTGTCCTCGGCCCCATCCAGCAGTGTAATTCAGCGCACCGTCCAGCCGTCGCTTGCGCAACTGTTGGAGCGCAAGCGCAAGTACGCCGCCACGCACCCGCACGCTCAAACGTTAACCGTCCACATAGCAAAATTCATCAGCCTTGAGATGCTGCCGTATAGGGTTGTGGAAACGGAGTCCTTCAAAAGTATCATGGAGGCGGCGGTCCCGCGCTACTCAGTTCCCAGTCGCCACTACTTTTCCCGATGTGCCGTCCCAGCCCTGCACGACCACGTCTCCCGCAACATTGTACGCGCCCTCACCAACGCGGTTACTGCCACGGTCCACTTAACTACGGACACGTGGACAAGCACAGGCGGGCAGGGCCACTACATCTCCCTGACGGCACATTGGGTGAATTTAGTGGAGGCTGGGACAGAGTCAGAGCCTGGGACCGCTCACGTCCTACCCACCCCCAGAATTGCGGGCCCCAGCTCGGTGGTGGTATCTGCGGAGGTGTATGCTTCCTCCACTAAAGCACCCTCCTCCTCCTCCTCCTCCTCTGTCTCGCAATCAAGATGTGTTAGCAGCAGCATGTCGCCAGCAGTCGGTGTCGCGCGGTGTGGCAGCACAGCGGTGGGCAAGCGTCATCAGGCCGTGCTGAAACTACTCAGCTTAAGCGATAAGAGGCACACGGCCCACGAACTACTGCAGGGTCAGACACAGCAGACCGACCGCTGGCTTGCGCCGCTGAGCCTCCAACCGGGCATGGTCGTGTGTGACAACGGCCGTAACCTGGTGGCGGCTCTGCAGCTCGGCAGCCTCACGCACGTGCCATGCCTGGCCCACGTCTTTAATTTGGTGGTTCAGCGCTTTCTGAAAAGCTACCCACGCTTGTCAGACCTGCTCGTAAAGGCGCGCCGGCTCTGTGCACATTTTCGCAAGTCCCACACGGACGCTGCCACCCTGCGCACCCTGCAACATCACTTTAAGCTGCCAGTGCACCGACTGCTGTGCGACGTGCCCACACGGTGGAACTCTACGCTCCACATGTTGGCCAGGCTCTATGAACAACGTAGAGCTATAGTCGAATACCAACTCCAACATGGGCGGCGCAGTGGGAGTCAGCCTCCTCAATTCCTTTCAGAAGAGTGGGCCTGGTTGGCAGACATCTGCCATGTCCTTGGTAATTTTGAGGAGTCTACCCAGGTGGTGAGCGGCGATGCTACAATCATTAGCGTCACCATTCCTCTGCTATGCATCTTGAGAAATTCCCTGCAAACCATAAAGGCAGCTGCTTTGCGCTCGGAAACGGGGGCGGGGGAAGACAGTATGCCGCTGGATAGTCAGGGCACCCTCCTGTCTATTTCTCAGCGCGTACAGGAGGAGGAGGAGCATGAGGAGGATGAGGAGGAGGGGGAAGAGACAGCTTGGGCCGCTGCTGACGGTACACCGGCTGATTGCCTGTCATCCTTTCAGCGTGTATGGCCTGAGGAGGAGGAGGAGGAGGAGGATCCTGAAAGTGATCTTCCTAGTGACGACAGCCATGTGTTGCGTACAGGTACCCTGGCACACATGGCTGACTTCATGTTAGGATGCCTTTCTCGTGACCCTCGCGTTGCACGCATTCTGGCCACGACGGATTACTGGGTGTACACACTGCTCGATCCACGGTATAAGGAGAACCTGCCCACTCTGATTCCCGAAGAGGAAAGGGGTTCGAGAGTGTTGCTATACCACAGGACCCTTGCGGACAAGCTGATGGTAAAATTCCCAGCCGACAGCGCTAGTGGCAGAAGGCGCAGTACCGAGGGCAAGGTAGCAGGGGATGTGCGTAGATCGAGCAGCATGTACATCCCAGGCAGTGCAACAGTCTTTAAGGGCCTGGCCAGCTTTATGGCTCCCCACCAAGACTGTGTCACCGCTCCCCAGTCACGGCTGAGTCGGCGGGAGCACTGTAAAAGGATGGTGAGGGAGTACGTAGCGGATCGCACGACCATCCTTGGTGACGCCTCTGCCCCCTACAACTACTGGCTGTCGAAGCTGGACATGTGGCCTGAACTAGCGCTGTATGCCCTGGAGGTGCTTGCTTGTCCTGCGGCTAGCGTCTTGTCGGCGAGGGTGTTTAGTGCGGCTGGGGGAATCATCACAGATAAGCGTAGCCGCTTGTCAACCGACAGTGCCGACAGGCTAACACTCATCAAGATGAACAAAGGCTGGATTTCGCCAGACTTCTGTTCTCCACCAGCGGACAGCAGCGATACGTAAGCAATACGTAGGCTGCACCCGCGGATGGAAGCTACGTTCTCTCTCACCATCCAAAACGGGGACATGTTCAGGAGACACCCGCTCTAAACCGATCAATGCTTCCAGTGTATTTAGAACATTTTCAGCTGTCTTTCTTACTTTCGGAGTAATGCAATTGAAAGGATCCAGTACCAATTTCCAGTTAAGGGTCAGTAGCAAATCAAATGTTTTAAGCCTCTGGAGATCTGTTGTCAGATTGTACTTTTCACATTGTTTCACTGCTCGCTTGAAAACCTTCTTATGTTACAGACCATGGAGAATGAATTTATAGGAGATGTCTCGAGGAAGCAGTGAATTTTTTTTTTCCCAGTCCCCCTAATTAAACATACATTACTAATTACCCCTGTAAATTACTTTCCTAGCTGGTTTCTACTTACCGTTCCAGCGTTTCAGCAACTTATAAAACTTTTTCCCAAGATGGCCGCCAGCTCTTTTCGCATCGCTTGCTGTAGCCCGACGTGCGCGCTCCCGAGACGCTACCAGCTGTGTCTCCATGGCAACCAGACGCCCCGCAGCCGCCGACCGGACCCCTGGAGTGAACACCGCCGACCTGTCACCCACCGCCAGGCATAAGGTAACCGGCGCAGCGGCCCCCCCATCACAGCCCCCGCGGCCCAGCGACAGCCCCCCCCCCCCCCCGGCCCAGTGCTAGTTCCCCCGGCGCAGCGGCAGCCCCCCCGGCCTAGCAACAGCCCCCCCCATCACAGCGGCAGCCCCCCCGGCCTAGCGACAGCCCCCCCCATCGCAGCGGCAGCCCCCCCGGCCTAGCGACAGCCCCCCCCATCGCAGCGGCAGCCCCCCCGGCCTAGCGACAGCCCCCCCATCGCAGCGGCAGCCCCCCCGGCCTAGCGACAGCCCCCCCCCATCGCAGCGGCAGCCCCCCCCCCGGCGCAGCCCGGCGCAGCGGCAGCCCCCCCGGCCCATCACTTACCAGGACAGCTGGACGGCGGGACAGCTGGGCGGCTTCTCCGGACAGCTCGGCAGCTCTGCACCTTCCTCTAACAGAGGAAGGTACAGAATAGCCGCTCCAGCGCGCTCCCGAGCAGTGACAGCTCGTCTGCGCATGCGCAGAAGAGCTGTAGCGGGGAGCACACTGAAGCGGCTCGTGCTGAATGGAGAAGACCGGACTGCGCAAGCGCGTCTAAAAAAGCAAGCTGCCGGCGAATTTAGACGGAACCATGGACAACCGACAGTGCCGACAGGCTAACACTCATCAAGATGAACAAAGGCTGGATTTCGCCAGACTTCTGTTCTCCACCAGCGGACAGCAGCGATACGTAAGCAATACGTAGGCTGCACCCGCGGATGGAAGCTACGTTCTCTCTCACCATCCAAAACGGGGACATTTCTGCTTCATCAATCTGTGTCTAATATTCCTCCTCCTCCTCCTCCTGAAACCTCACGTAATCACGCTGAACGGGCAATTTTTCTTAGGGCCACAAGGCTCACTCAAATAATTTTTCTGAACAATTTTTATAAGTTTCAATGCGCTTAAAAGCGTTGGAACTTTAACTTGAACCAATTTTTCGTTACACTGGGCTGCCTCCAGGCCTAGTTACCACTTAAGCCACATTAACCAAAGCGGTTAATGGGTTTCACCTGCCCTCTTGGCTGGCCATGGCCAATTTTTGGGATGTACATTAGTACTGTTGATACAGCAATTTTTGTGGGCCCTCGCCTACAGTGTAATCAAATTAATTTTTAGCCCACCTGCATTACAGCTGACGTTACCTCAGCTGTGTTGGGCAATGCAATGGGATATTTTTATGTACCGCCGGTGGGTTCCAGGGAGCCACCCATGCTGTAGGTGCACACGGAGTTTTTAATACATGTGTCCACTTCTAAAGAACCCCAGTCTGACTGGGGCATGCAGTGTGGGCCGAAGCCCACCTGTATTACGCACGACATTACTACCTCAGCTGTGTTGGGCAATGCAATGGGATATTTCTATGTACCGCCGGTGGATTCCTGGCACCCACCCATGCTGTAGGTGCACACGGAGTTTTTACTACATCTGTACACTTATAAAGAACCCCAGTCAGACTGGGGCATGCAGTGTGGGCCGAAGCCCACCTGCATTAAGCACGACATTACTACCTCAGCTGTGTTGGGCAATGCAATGGGATATTTCTGTGTACCGCCGGTGGGTTCCAGGGAGCCACCCATGCTGTGGGTCGACAGGGACTTCACAATAGGGAGTTGTACCTGCCTGTGTCTATGAATTAAAAAGCCCGGTCTGACTGGGGCATGCAGACACCTTGACAGAATGAATAGTGTGTGGCACATAGGTTCCCCATTGCTATGCCCACGTGTGCAGCTCCTGATGGCGGTGGCACAGGATTCTATTTCTCATTGCTTCTGTACAGCATTGTGGGCTATCGCTCCGCCACTTTTAAAGAGGGTCGCTGCCTAGCCGTGCCAACCTCTGCAGTGTGTGCCTGCGGTCCCTCGTCATGGCAGACGCAATTCTAAATAGACATGAGCGTGGTGTGGCATGAGGGCAGCTGAAGGCTGCCCAGGGACACTTTGGTGTGCGCTGTGGGGGGGAGGGGGTGCGGTTGGGCAGCATGTAACCCAGGAGAAGTGTCAGTGGAGTGTCATGCAGGCAGTGATTGTGCTTTGTTGGAGGTAGTGTGGTGCTTAGCAAAGGTATGCCATGCTAATGAGGGCTTTTCAGAAGTAAAAGTTGTTGGGAGGGGGGGGGGGGCACTCTTGCCGGTATTGTGGCTTAATAGTGGGACCTGTGAACTTGAGATGCAGCCCAACATGTAGCCCCTCGCCTGCCCTATCCGTTTCTGTGTCATTCCCATCACTTTCTTGAATTGCCCAGATTTTCACACATGAAAACCTTAGCGAGCATCGGCGAAATACAAAAATGCTCTGGTCGCCCATTGACTTCAATGGGGTTCGTTGTTCGAAACGAACCCTCGAACATCGCGGGAAGTTCGTTCCGAATAACGAACACCCGAACATTTTGGTGTTCGCTCATCTCTAGTTAAGACCTCAAAAACAGGCTTACATCAGTTCAGTATATTTTAATGCAGTCTCTGTATACACTTTGTCCAAACTGAAAGCAATTGATCATTCATGCATATTCACTTACCTACACTTTGGAATATACCCGTTATTTGATTAACTATTTATGGATTAGCTTATCTATTATTTATTCATTCATTCAATATCCCATCATTCAATATGTTCTATTTATTTATTTATTGGTTTTCTTCTATATAATGTACATTTTTGTTGTGAAATGCAAACACTGGTTGGAGAGTGAGCCCTTAGATGAGTGTTTCCCAAAGTGGGCTCCGCGGATCCCCTTGTGCTCCGCGAGCCATTATCAGGAGGGTCTGATGGAGGGTCTAGATCCCCACACTATTCACCGCTGTAGCAGTCTACGGACAGGCTGTACTGAGGAGACGAACGTCCAGGACCTGTGGTCAGCATAGCAATACGGATCACAAGAGCCACACCCCTAACCCCTCCCCGACCACACCCTCTGTCCCGCTTTCTTGGGGCTCCATGGCAAAAAATGTTTGGGAACCACTGCTTTAACTAATACCTCTTATACTTTTATTTGGAATGGTCATAAAACATTACCAGATATATACATATATATCTCCTAACCTCCTCTTTAAATTTTTTTTTTTTTATATTTAAATGCATTTATAATAAAAGCTTGTTTTTAGCAGATAATACTAAGCCATATAATGCTAAAACACCAGATAATTATGCGGCTTAGCTTTCCTTGCCTTACTTCACTGAATCACCTACTGCGCTATGCAGGGACTATACATATGCAGCAAAAGAATATGTTTTAGTTAATATTTATTCTTTGGTTGTCTGATAAGAATTTTATCATGCACCCTTTATTACTTGAATACCCTTCTGTTCTATGTTTTTATCCTGTACTTATTCCTCTATATCTGGTTTACTATTACACTACCTATGATACATCTGTTGCTATCCACCATATTGTTTTAGGTCTAGTGTGCTCCAGCAAATACTGAGGAAGAGGCTCTTTTGGCCTTGAAATGCATAGATGCGCTGGTTTTAAAATAGAGACGTTAAGCAATAATACTATTGTGTGATCATAGATGTCCACAGGTTGCGCTCTATACCCATTTTTCAAACCTTCTTTGGTACATATTTTATATACATCTGCAGCGTCCACGGAGTGGAACCCAGCCTAGTAGACAGCGGGGTAGAGTTTGGGCCTTGTCACGGGGGTCTACCATCTCCCAACCAGAGGGTAGTAAGGGGCATGTCCAAGGGACCGAGGGCAGGCTATTAATAAGGGGTAACCAAACTGCAGTTTACCTTAGTCTCTTGTCATGGGTGACGCCACCGTTTCATCCTCTGTGGGGAATTCCAGAAGATCAAATAAATAGTCCATGCACACAGAGGTTACTTTGGAAAGGCTGAACCAGGAATGGTCGGTAAAGCCTTTTATTTGAGAAATAAACTTGTACAAACTGGGAACAATCCAAAACTATTTACAGCCACCGCCAGGACACTGGTGCAGGAGAACTTGTGGTGTGACAGGAATGAAAACATGGGAGAGCCGATGAATCCACAGGCCAAGTTAACTGCGGGAATCTGTTCCTGGCCACTCTTCTCACTCTCTCGGAACTCTCTACTGGTACACACTCACGGTCTAGGAAATGCACTCAGAGCTGCACATCAGACTCTCGCAGGCTTGTGATTTCTCTTGGTGTTCAGCATAGAGGTCTGGGTAGGTTAGACCCAGGACACACACAGCATTCTCTCTGCCTCTTCCATTTTCCCTACACACAGACTAAAGGTGTCTGTGCACAGACAGGCTCCTGGCTTGACTCACAGGAAGACCTGATGGAAAGACCCACTCATGCACCTTGCAAACAAAAATATATAACAAGGTCACATGACACACAACCAATACATTTCCAGACATAACGCAGACAGTAACCCACTCAGTGCTGCAGCTATACAATGCACATCATATTCACTCACATAGAAGACACTGACAACACATAAGCAAAAGACCCACATAGATCATTCAGAAATGTCTAGAGAGTTCTGTACACTACACAACCACCCTAAAAGTTGAGATGGTTGGTTAAGGTTGGCTGCACCTATTATGCGGTGAACGGTCCCTCATAAAAGGACCTCCTTTTGTACACACTTGTTGAGTATATAGTCCTACATTCTTTCATCTGCGTTACTCCTTCTTCCTTTTTTCTATTTATTTTTACGGCAGGGCCCAATTCTGACTTTTCCTATGGGACCCAATAAGTTCTATGTACACCCCTGCAGTGCAATATGAAGGCACAACACAACCTCAATACAGGTGCCACGTACATAGCTTTGCATGATTTCTGAATACTAAATTCAGAACAAAACCAAAGCTTTATATGAGCAGTTTTCTTACAACACTCATAGAGCAAGCAAAGATTAAAAACACTTATAAGCACTGAACAGGGCAAAGAAATATGCAATAGAGTAATCACCATAAGTATCACTACACAGACCTGCACACAAACCTTCAGTCACATATTACCCAAATGGAAAAAAAATAAAGGCAATTAAAAAAAAATACATTTATCTAAATTTATATAATACAAAAAGTTCTAAAATCTATCAAAATATTATATCAAAAATGAATTTGCAGGTCATATCACCTGGTCAGATCACTGAGTCCCATGCATGACACCACTAATTGTCGCTCCCTCCATTCACAAGGACACGGCACCCCCGTTCTCATAATCATTATGAGCAGTCAGACCCCCACTATCCATACCGTGTAGACATGGAATATGAGTAAAGCAGGGCACAATTTTTAAGGGGTCTTTGGGCTGTTTTCAATTGATGACCTACGCTCTGGATAGGTCATCAGAAGTTGATGGATGGGGGTCTGCTGCTAGGGATCCCCATCCATCAGCTAATTATCCAGCCTGCTGTCAGTGCAGTGGGCCAGATATTGACATCAGTGGTAGGCACAGGAAGAGGGAGCAGCGGCTTCACTCCCACTGAAATGGGAATGTTGCACTTCTTTTCCACTTCCTGCTTTTCCTATGGTCAGGTTGTCATATCCAGTCCTTATCATGAGAGAAGCAGGAAGTGGAAGTGACAAAAACACAGAGGTTCCAGCAGCACAACCACCATATCATGCTATGCAGGGAAGTGAACTGGGGTGCCCGCTTGCCATCAGAATCCTGACTCCCACAAGGATTCAAAGTAACCATAGGCAAAGAGAAGTAGAGCAAGCAGCACACAGGAATCCTTCTTGATTAGGAAATTACATCCTCTGATGTGTCAATGAGAGTAAAGCAGGTGCTTCCACTCCGTCTGCCGATGACAATATACACAGTGTGCCGGACGTTCACCTGATAGCTATCTGGCTGTTTTGGACCCTGTCTATCAGTTGAAAACCACTTCAACAGAGTGGCTGTTGATTAATATACATTAACTCCTTTTCCAGATGTCTTAAGGCCCTTTTACATGCAATGATTATCACTCAAAATTGGTTCAAACCGCCGAAAGTGAGTGATAAGTGTTACTTGTAAATAGAGCAGTTGTGTACTATTTGTTCACTTGTCGTTTACAGCTGGTTTTTACCATAAAAATAGTTGGCAGGCCACTCAAAAGATGGTCCATTTGAATGGAGTTGGTCCAGCCTTTTAAACTGCTTGCCCACTTGAGGGGAAGTGTTTGTTTGCCTTCCATACACAATGAGACTCACGCCCGGAGAAAACAATGAAATCCTGCAGGCCAGATAATCCCTCGCATAAACACACCCATTAGAGCAAATAAATAATACTGAGTTTACTTTAGCTAATAAGGGCAATAGAGATGATAGCCATTATCTTTATGTGCACTTTATGCAAAAATGTCAATACGGTCGGCCATTTTAGCAATAATTGTTTTGTGTAAAAAGGTTTTTAGAATACAGCAATTAGCAAATGATTGCTCGTTCATATCACCTAACATACTTTGCTTAATCTGAATGGTCAGAGACCTCACTGCAGACTCATTCTGACACAAGCCAACCAGTTAGACCCATTCATTTGAAAGTCAAAAAAAAAAAAAAATTACAAAGACATACTTAAAATGATAATTTCACTGACTGTCCACTAAACAATATGCCAGTAATATAATACTACTAATTATACTATAATATTACTGATTGGTGGATGATACACTTTAGACAAATTAAATATTTACAATTCCTGAACCTTAATCAATTTTTTTTTTCATTTAAACTTAAATTAAAGGCTTTGAGCACTTGTGCAACCATTTTTAATGACTATGAATGCAAGAATCAAGCTGCTGCAATGGACGCTCCAAACTGAACCTCCAATGCAGATATGAGCCCAACAGAGATGTTCAGGAGACACCCGCTCTAAACCGATCAATGCTTCCTGTGTATTTAGAACATTTTCAGCTGTCTTTCTTACTTTCGGAGTAATGCAATTGAAAGGATCCAGTACCAATTTCCAGTTAAGGGTCAGAAGCAAATCAAATGTTTTAAGCCTCTGGAGATCTGTTGTCAGATTGTACTTTTCACATTGTTTCACTGCTCGCTTGAAAACCTTCTTATGTTACAGACCATGGAGAATGAATTTAAAGGAGATGTCTCGAGGAAGCAGTGAATTTTTTTTTTCCCCAGTCCCCCTAATTAAACATACATTACTAATTACCCCTGTAAATTACTTTCCTAGCTGGTTTCTACTTACCGTTCCAGCGTTTCAGCAACTTATAAAACTTTTTCCCAAGATGGCCGCCAGCTCTTTTCGCATCGCTTGCTGTAGCCCGACGTGCGCGCTCCCGAGACGCTACCAGCTGTGTCTCCATGGCAACCAGACGCCCCGCAGCCGCCGACCGGACCCCTGGAGTGAACACCGCCGACCTGTCACCCACCGCCAGGCATAAGGTAACCGGCGCAGCGGCCCCCCCATCACAGCCCCCGCGGCCCAGCGACAGCCCCCCCCCCCCCCGGCCCAGTGCTAGTTCCCCCGGCGCAGCGGCAGCCCCCCCGGCCTAGCAACAGCCCCCCCCCATCACAGCGGCAGCCCCCCCGGCCTAGCGACAGCCTCCCCCCATCGCAGCGGCAGCCCCCGGCCTAGCGACAGCCCCCCCCATCGCAGCGGCAGCCCCCCCGGCCTAGCGACAGCCCCCCCCATCGCAGCGGCAGCCCCCCCGGCCTAGCGACAGCCCCTCCATCGCAGCGGCAGCCCCCCCGGCCTAGCGACAGCCCCTCCATCGCAGCGGCAGCCCCCCCGGCCTAGCGACAGCCCCCCCATCGCAGCGGCAGCCCCCCCGGCCTAGCGACAGTCCCCCCCATCGCAGCGGCAGCCCCCCCGGCCTAGCGACAGCCCCCCCCATCGCAGCGGCAGCCCCCCCCCCCCGGCGCAGCCCGGCGCAGCGGCAGCCCCCCCGGCCCATCACTTACCAGGACAGCTGGACGGCGGGACAGCTGGGCGGCTTCTCCGGACAGCTCGGCAGCTCTGCACCTTCCTCTAACAGGAATGTACAGAATAGCCGCTCCAGCGCGCTCCTGAGCAGTGACAGCTCGTCTGCGCATGCGCAGAAGAGCTGTAGCGGGGAGCACACTGAAGCGGCTCGTGCTGAATGGAGAAGACCGGACTGCGCAAGCGCGTCTAAAAAAGCAAGCTGCCGGCGAATTTAGACGGAACCATGGAGACGAGGACGCTAGCAACGGAGCAGGTAAGTGGAATAACTTCTGTATGGCTCATATTTAATGCACGATGTATATTACAAAGTGCATTAATATGGCCATACGGAAGTGTATAACCCCACTTTGTTTCGCGAGACCACCCCTTTAAGCCAAAGGGGGGATTTACTTTTGAGGACATAGTGATCAATTTTTTGTTTAATAAATTATGGCTAAGTTAATTTGTTACCTTTTTTATCCAATTATATCCCCTTTTATCTGTGGTATACCAGCACTCGGGGCATAGGTTGAAATGCACACTGAAATACTCTTTGAACACTAGACGGAGTAATACTATGACGGCAAATGTAATAACTCTTTCCTAACATACATATGACTTTATACGTCGTAACTGCACATACCCTGAGCAGATATATATATATATATATATATATATATATATATATATATATATATCCTATATATATACCACATATGCTGTATATGCAGCAGGCTTGGGAGGTGAGCCTGCTCCAGGCACAGGGGGCATCAGATGTCTTTGGCAGCTGAAACCTGCCTGCAATAGCAATTGGAGATAAATTGCAGCTGTTAACTCTTTAAAGGTTGCTGTCAATTCTGACAGCGGTATCTAAATGTCCTGAATGGCCCTGCCGCGGTAAGAACGCTTTGCTGCTGTCTGGGTGTCATGGTAGCTTAAGGCCTACTGAAGTCTCCCAGGGCTGCTATAGTTGTTTGCCTACTAAACCATGCTTGTGGCATTTCTTTAATTGGCAGCTTCTAATACAGTATAATGCAATACTATAGTACTGAGTTAGGCTTTACTGACACGGGCGTATATATCGGTTGCCGTTTTCATCGTCGGCCGATATACGCTACCATCTGATGCATTGGATTCCCATGCATTAGATCAGATGGGCAATTTTCGCTGCATGAAAGCGCCTGGCCAGCCAAGATATAGCGCATTTTGGCCAGGCCCTTTTTACGTCGGACAGGAAAGATAGTCCTGGAACTATCTTTCCCAGCCGGAATATGTCCGGTGCCATAGACTCCTATGGGAGCCAATGACAGCTACCGGAGAAGGGAGGTGGGAGGGAGTTTAGCAGCATGACTGCTATACTCTCTCCCTCTTCTCTCCTCCTCTCCGCCCCTTGCCAACTATTTGCAACAGGAGGGGGTGGGAGGAGGAGCTAGTTGCTAAGCCCCCACCCCCTCCGATTGCTGGATTTACAGGTCACTGAAAAAAATGGGCCCTCACACAGCCCGACCAACAGAAAAAAAGTTAGGATTTTTTTTTAAAGTGGAAATACCAGAACTACAGAACGTGACCTGGATGCAGGAGCATCAATGACCCTTGTGTCATGAAAAGGTTAAGAAGTGACAGCAGAGTCCAGGCATCTCCTAGGGATCCCTTTAAAAAAACTAGTTTATCCATTTACTTGACAAGTACAATAGTTACAAACTGTGCTTTTTATTCTATATGCAAATTGCTTCCTAACTTACCTGAAAATTGGCATCAGCAAATAGTCACAACATAAATATTTTAGCATCTTATTCCTGGAAAATTGTTACAATCATGCAAATAACTTTATCTGCTTCTGATATGGAAATAGAAGAGAAAAACATTAGTATTAAAACTGATTCAGTTAAAGGGATTTACTATCCTATTTCCAGATCATCGCCTTCATAAACTGCAGCAACTTCTGGTCCATGATGGAATACCAGATTTAGAATCCGATTTTAAAAGGTTGTAACTAGAGATGAGCGAACCTACTCGGCCACGCCCCTTTTTCACCCGAGCGCAGCGATTTTCGAGTACTTCCGTACTCGAGTGAAAAGAGTGGAGGGTTGCAGCGGGGAGTGGGGGGGAGAGGGAGAGAGAGAGGGCTCCCCCCTGTTCCCCGCTGCTACCCCCCCGCTTTGCCAAGCCTCCCACAGCCCCCCCGAATCTTTTCACCCGAGTACGGAAGTACTCAAAAATCGCGGTGCTCGATCGAGTAATTACTCGAAACGAGTATATTCGCTCATCTCTAGTTGTAACATATTAATGCAGTATGAAAGGCTGAAAAATCATACGTCCATCCAGTTCAGCCAAATATTGTTGGGTCTGCTACCTCTGCTGCCCTCTTGCTATTCCAGGCAGACGCAGGCATTGCCCTGCTTCTTCTGATTTTCTACCAGCAATGAAGGAGTTAACCCTCTCAGTGCTCACAGACCAGCTGTTGCTTAAACAGCAATTATCCTATTTGAGTGAGGTGGAGACCCTCCTTTCTTGCCTCAGTATTGGTGTGTTTGCTGCAGGCACTCAGCATCTAGGTCACCAGTCTCTGGACTGTATTGTCTATGTATTTGTATTGGTATCTGTTTATCCTGTATGTTCTTTGCTTTGTGCTTCTACCTGTGTGTGTCTGTCCATTTGCTCCCAGTCTTTCCCTCATTCCCATTTACTTGGAAATTCAGTCCTGTTCTGTGTTCCATGTGTCCTGTGTTCAGTTCATAGTTCCTGTGTCCTGTCAGAAAAAGTCAGCCCCAAGATTCCAGCGTGAGGTCGTTCTTATCAGGACGATTGCTCTGCATATAGGCAGAGGTCATCCCCATCTTCCAGCTTAGCTAAGGACAAGTTACCCACCTTAGTCCCTGCTTCTGTACCTCTGACCTCTGGGGTCAGCTGCCAGCCATACCAGGTGTGGTCTAAAAGCCAGTTTTGGTTGGTCAGCACAGTGGGTCCATATCCTGAGCCCTAACAAATATCCTGCAATACTGATCCAGAGGAAGGCAATTTTCTTCATTTAAGGTGGAAAAAATCCTTTCCAACTCCAGTCTGGCAATCGGAATAATCCCTCAATCAATAACCCTTCACAATCAGTGATTATAACCTGTTGTACTCAAGAAAGGCATCCAGGCTCCTCTTGAACTCTTTCAGTGAGTTCGCCATCACCACGTCCTCAGCAGAGAGTTCCATAGTCTCACTGCTCTTACAGTAAAGAACCTCCTTTTGTATTGGTGTAGAAACCTTCTAGAAGTAGAGGATGCCCCTTGTTACAGTATAGGAATAGAAAAACATGACTACTTTCTTCCAAAAACAATGCTACACCTGTCCATAGATAGGGGCTGGTATTTGAAGTCAGTTCAAGTAAGCTAAATGGGACTGAGCTGCAATACCACATTCAACCTGTAGACAGGTGTGGTGCTATTTTTGGAAGAAAGAAGCCATGTTTGTCCAATCCCTAACAGCCCCTTTGAGGCTTCATGTACATCTACATGTATGAAAGTAGAGTTATAGTGAGCTACAATTTGGTACCATAGAAGCCTATGAGTGTCCTCTTACAGAGACTGTATAGAGCTGTAATACAGCCCTGTGCATGAGGTCTTAGTGGAATTGTCTCCTAAATTTACTTTACTGCTATAAAGTTAGCAGATTGCAAGTCAGCATATTTATTAAAGTATTGAACATCTTACTGCAAAACATCTAAGGCCAAATAATATTTCACAGAACTAAATGGGAAAAAAACAACCTTTAATGGAATCTCTTTACTTAGTTAAGAGAAAAGAAGAAACATTTAGATACTATTAAGGAAGATAAAGTCATTTACTTTTGAAGTAAATTGAATTTGTTTCATATGAACAGAAAATATTGAATTAAAATGAATTAACGTGACAAAGCTAAGAAGCGACAATTAACTTGTTTGTTCAAAGGAATCGTTAAAACTATTTCCTATAGAGATAAGATACAGCACTAAATTGTATCTTCTGGCAAAACTAGAAAACTGAGGAAGCTGCTAATTAGTGCTTGATGCCATAAACAAAGTCATAGTGCACAGTTACTTTTATGATAGAACTGAATAGTTGCATTCGCTGATGAGGCCTCTTGTTTGTACAGGTCAAAGTGTATCGCTATCATAGACAAATGTTTGCAATAAACTCAAAATACCCATATAGTGTATAGGGCAGGAAAGCATAACTTTGTATTTGGTCCAACAGTCACAATCAGATTATACTACTTCAAAGGTTCACAATAAAACCTTAGTTGCCTATGGATTCACACAGGATGGAGGAATATATCATCCTGCAGAATATTAAAGGGGCTATGAAAAGCCGAGATGGGAATACCCCTTTAGGTGTAATGTGGTGCTGTTCCATTCAAGGCACTCTTATGTACAAAGGGCCAGCCTTTGGGGTGTACAACCTCTGCGACTGCACAGGACATATCACTCTACCAAGATAAAAGGAACGCTTCTAAAGTTTTGGCATGGAAGGGGTTAAATTCAATAACAGACATCGGCTGTTGTGTGTTTTGATGCTCTGAGCTGGTCTGTGATTTCTGTAGTAGAGTCTTCACTCCTCCCACTGTTGGGCTTCAGTACTCAGAGTTCAGTGTGTGCCTGCCCTGCATGGGGGGAAGGAAGGAGCTGCTATAGAAGCTTGCAGATAGGCTCAGAGTATCAGAGCTCATGGCAGTGGGTGTGTGCCTATTACTGAATTGAACCCCTTCCACACCTTAGTTTTAAGAATGTGGCCCAGTGGCGGTAAACATGTGCCAGGGCACAGAGGGCTCTATTACTAAGTACAGATAGTCCCCTACTTGCGAACATGCGACTTACGAATTTCGCAAGATACGAACTATCTGTCCTGCACAGTATGATGCAATGCTATGGCATTACATCATACTGTGCAGGGACTGGGCAGGCTTCTATCAAGCCTGATAGAAGCCTGTCCGGTCAGATCGCAGTTGCTAGGCAGCCGGGGGCCTTCTGAAAGGCCCTAGGGCTGTCTATGCAGAGTGCCTATTAAGCCGTGCGCTTGATGGGCACTCTGCACAGGCAGCCCTGGAGCCTTTCAGGAGGTCCCCGGCTGCCTAGCAACCGCACAGCGTCCCGCGATCTCATCGTGGGACGCTGTACGGGCCCCCTGAACGTCGGGTGCAGGCTGTTTCTTACAGCGGGCACCCGGCGGCAGCAGTTCCGACGAGCTGCGCCGCTCGTCAGAACTGTTAACACTTTAAATACCGCTGTCAGAGCGGTATTTAAAGTGTTTACAGTTACGACAAGCAGAGCGGCTCGTCAGAACTGCTGCCGCCGGGTGCCCGCTGTAAGAACAGCCGGCACCCGACGGTGTATGGAGCGGGATCCACCCGCGATCCCGCTACATACTACCATTTGTTCGACTTGCGAACAAAATGGACTTGAGAACAGGTTCCTGGAACGGAGCCTGTTCGCAAGTCGGGTACCATCTGATGCACTGGGGGTTTATTACTAAATGCAGCATACAGGGACCGCTATTACTAAATGGGGCCACAGAGGAAGTTGCAATTACTATTTGGCACCTAAAATGATGTCCTATTACTAAGTGGGAGCACCGAAGGGTCCTGTTACTAAGTAGGGCCACATACAGATTCACACACAGTGTATCTGCTTCAGGCTTCTGCAGCAGAAAATCCACAGCGTACATGCTGGAAATCTCCAGTGCCCAAATACACATAAATGGTACAGATTTTGCAGTGTTTTCTTTTGCAGATTTTAACATGGATTTTAACTACAGCATTGATCCTCAGCATAAATAGGCATGTTGTGGATTGGCTTCACTGGAGAATTTCTCCACCGTATGTTGCAGGAGATTTCAGAAATCTCCTTTACATAGCTTGTATTGTAAATGTTGTGGATTTCCACAGCAAATTCCACAGCAAAAAACCCACTGCATTTCCGCTGTATGTGAAGCTGCCCTAAGAGCCCATTCTTATAGGTGTATGAAAGCTACGCCCCAAATTCTTGGACGTAACTTGTATCGGAGAGCACATGAACACAAGCTGCTTGATACCTGCAGGCAGAGGACAGTCCCTGTCTGATGAGTCATGGGACGGGGAATATATATGTGTGATTAGACCCTAAGGCCTCATTCAGACGAGCGTGTTTTTGTGCACGCCTATGTGTGTGAAACCAAAAAAAAAAACGCTGCTCGCATGAGCGGAAACTGTGAACGGGCAAAGTTTCATATGCGCAGTGCATGAAACTTTGCCCGTTCACTGGAGCAGCTGCTCCACAAAGGTCCCCTCCTCACTGAACACCGTGACAGCAGCTGTGGCAGAAGATGTACTCCCTATGTTTTCAATGGGGCTGGCGCTGCCGCCGGCCCCATTGAAAACAATGAGCGTTGTCGCTGTGATATTGCAGGGTTTTCTCGCATCGCTAGAGAAAAAAACACTAGTGGGTAGGCACCCTAAGGCCTCATGTCCACGGGGAAAATCAGGCCCGCTACGGATTCTCCATGGAGAATCCGCAGCGGGTCCCTCCTGCCCCGCAGACATGAGTGCTGAAAATAAGAATAAACTTACCCGCAGCGGACCGTGCAGATCTTCTCTTCTTTGCGTCCGGATCTTCTCTCTTCGGCCGGCGGATGTGCTCGGCACGCCGGCGGCGTGCCGCTCGCATGCACCAGGCACATCCGCCGGGCCGAAGAAAGAAGATCCAGCCGCGAAGAAGAGAAGATCTGCACGGTCCGCTGCGGGTAACTTTATTCTTATTTTAGGTCTAAATGGAGCATGGTCCATTTTTTTTCATGCTCCATATCTTTTTAAATTCACTTTTATTGACCATCCGCGGGTATTTATCTACCCGCGGGTGGTCAATGCATCCCTATGGGGTGCGGATCCGCGTGCGGGAGAAGTTAAAATCCGCTGCGGATTTTAATTCTTCTTTTCCCCGTGGACATGAGGCCTAAGGCCTCATGTCCACGGGGAAAATCAGGCCCGCTACGGATTCTCCATGTAGAATCTGCAGCGGGTCCCTCCTGCCCCGCGGACATGAGCGCTGAAAATAAGAATAAATGAGAATAAACTCACCTCCCATCCGCTCCGTTTCTTCTCTGCGTCGCGGCCGGATCTTCTTTCTTCGGCCGGCGGATGAATTCGGCACGCCGGCGGCACGTCGCCGGCACGTCGTCGACGTGCCGCGCGCATGCGCCGGGCACATCCGCCGAGCCGAAGCAAGGGAGATGCGGCCGTAAGGAAGAGAAGACCTTCCCGGCCCGCTGCGGGTGAGTAAATGCTTTTAAATTCCTATTTTAGGTCTCCCGCGGATCCGGACGGCTTCCATAGGCTTCAATAGAAGCCCGCGGGAGCCGTCCCCGCGGGAGACCCGCATGAAAATGGAGCATGGTCCAGATTTTTTCATGCTCCATTTTTTTTTTAAATCACTTTTATTGACGATCTGCGGGTATTTATCTACCCGCGGGTGGTCAATGCATCCCTATGGGGTGCGGATCCGCGCGCGGGAGAAGAGTTAAAATCCGCTGCGGATTTTAATTCTTATTTTCCCCGTGGACATGAGCCCTTAGGCCTCATGTCCACAGGGAAAATCAGATCCGCTGCGGATTTCTACGCGGATTTGGGCTGTGGATGCACTGTAATTGTCTTTTATTTTTCATGCGGGAGATCAATTGAGTTATGTGCTCTATGAGCTCCCGCACGTGTGATCCGCACTAAAATTGAGCATGTCCATTTTTTTTCATGCTCCAGAAATTTTTTAATTCACCTTTAAATACCATCCGCGAGTATTTATCTACCCGCGGGTGGTCAATGCATCCCTATGGGATGCGGATCCGCGGGCAGGAGAAGAGTTAAAATCCGCTGTGGATTTTAATTCTTCTTTTGCCCGTGGACATGAGGCCTAAGGGTGAAGTGCTACTCATGGGCCAGTGTTTTGCCCTTGCCCCCCCGCCCCATGCTAACATTTGCCAGCCAGCAACCATCGCAGCATTGTGCTCATCTTGTAGAGCTGCAACTTACCTCTGTTGCCTGAGATGACATGCCAACACTGTTTTGCCAAATACTTATTGCTATGATGGGGAAGGGGATGCACAAATAAAAAATTTGTTGCATGCTTTATACTATTCCTTAACAGTGCGGATAGGAATCGGCACACAATACTCATATAATAAGTAAATAGGTGTGTGCAACAACTGTATCACTAATTGCATTGGTAGGGTGGCAGGGGTAGCCCCCTTCCATCTATTAATCGCCTTAGATGCGGCGTGCACTATTGATAGCATCATCGAAAGGGAAAACAGCCAGGGTCAGTGGGTACAGCGGGATGTCAGTTGCTATTTTCTGTGGCTGCACCATCACATGCTGTTCATGATGTGGTATTATGTTATGGGACAGGAAAGTGTTAAAATAAAATTTCTACATCTTATTACAGTTCACATTATTACTCAAAATGGTCCATAATAAATGGAGCTCCATAGCACAGTATGGTACTCTACAGTAAAAGCCACTCTACCCCCATAACAAAAAATGGCCTCCTTAGCAGTGACCACCACACTGTACACATACCAATGACTGCCACAGTGCTCCTTATGATACAGAGCTCCCTTTCCCCTCAAACCTACCACAGAGCTACCCTATAAGTGGCAGAGCCCTGCATGCTTGGAATATCACCCAACAGTCCCCTTCTTTAAGAAACTATCACACAAACTTGTATAACTAATTCTGCTCCACTATGGTCATAATATCCTCTGCATAAAGGATTTTGTATCTGTACCACATGGATCTAGTGGGGGTCAGGCTGGGTTGCCCAGGGTCCACCAGTAAAATTCATTCTGGGTCCCCTGCACAGCTACATGCAAATATTACCTGATCCTCGATCATAAATTCCTCTCAGCTGCACATGGCCCCGTTTCCACTGAAGTATATGGGGAACGCTGTGGAAAGGAATTAGTAGACTTCCATTCACCCAAAAGGTGCAGATCCTATGTGGAGATGAGGACTGGGGCCTACCTTGGCTCAGGGCCTACTGGTGAATTCACCTGTTCCCCTGTTGGCCAGTCCGAGCCTGGATCTAATATAGATCTATAATATGGTCATCTTTTTCTGCTATTCTTCCTCTTTAGATACAAACTGTCTTTTATAAATAACAGTAAGGCCTCATGTCCACGGGGAAAATCAGGCCCGCTACGGATTCTCCATGGAGAATCCGTAGCGGGTCCCTCCTGCCCCGCGGGCATGAGCGCTGAAAATAAGAATTAACTCACCTCTCGCACGCTCCGGATCTTCCCTTTGTCGCGGCTTCATCTTCTCTTCGTCGCGGCTGGATCTTTTTTCTTCGGCCCGGCGGATATGCACGGCCCGTCGGTTGCGTGCCGTGTGCATGCGCCGGCCCGAAGAAAAAAAGATCCGGCCGCGATGGCGAGAAGATGAAGCCGCGAAGAAGATCCGGAGCAGGTGAGTATATTCTGATTTTGGTCTCCCGCGAATCCGGACGGCTTCCATAGAAGCCTGCGGGAGCCGTCCCCGCATGAGCCCCGCACGAAAATGGAACATGGTCCGGATTTTTTCATGCTCCATTTTTTAAAATTCCCTTTTATTGACCATTCGCGGGTATTTATCTACCCGCGGGTGGTCAATGCATCCCTATGGATGCATTTTGCCCGTGGACATGAGGCCTAAAAGTCGAGTTCGTAGCAGTTTAAACTCTGTTGCTAAGGAGGAACTGAGGAGCAACTGACAAAGATTTTATACTGTAGGTATGCAGAGACTTTACACACTTTATATTACGCTTCTTTAGATAGGCGAGTTTGCCATTAATCATAGGGAAGCTATCTGAAGGTCTCCAAGGGAAGCCCACAAACGATTACCTGTCTGTCAATAATTCTATCAGCAGATGTCAAGGTGGCTTTACAAGAGATTGATCTGTCCAACTTAATTAGTTCCTATTTAGGAGGAAACTGCAGCCTTGAGCATTGTGGTAAATGTTGCTATCTAAACTCTGTTAACACTTGCCACAGATTGATTTACTAAAGTATTTGCCCCCTGCCAACATCCCTGTTCTAGCATATTTATCATAGTGAATTAGATTTAAATTAGTATGTTACAACCATGGGAAATCAGAGTCAATAGATTTAAGATACTATGCAGCGGATGGAGTAACCAAAGTATACAGATTTATTTAGGAAGTAACAGTGAACAATTGAATAAGAATGTAATAGGTCCTTCTGTACAATATCGGTAACACTTTATTAACATGAATACATTTTTGTACTTTTTTTGGTGCATTTCTCCCATACATCTTTATGACATTAACCCCTTGGAGTGAGTTCTTTACATTATTACTGAATTTATTTAAAGAGAACCAACAGTCCTTGGACAAAATTTGTCCATGGATTGGAGGTTGGAGTTATATTACCTTTTGCTGGTTCTGCCACTGACGTGCCTGTATCTAGGACCACTCCTCATTCTTCCAACATGACTTTGACTCTCCATAAGCTACTCAATGCATACTGTGCATCGGTAGTCAGAAAGTACATGCAATTTCCTTACTTGCCAGCACTGCTCATGTGAAAAGCACCTGCCAGTCAGAGCAGTGTGTAATGTCATAGACTACAAATGTATCACCAGTGCTTATTGGGCATCACAGTCTAAGAATTGCCATGGCCATCTTGGACATATGAAGATGGGCCCCAGGAACAGGCGGGTCAGTGGTCAAGCCAGGAAGAGAATGGCACCAGGTAATATGACTCCTCGCTTTCGGTCCCTGAGCAAGGCTTTTACTGGACCAGAAGGTTATTTTGAAAAACAACAGTATCTAATGCCACAATCACTCATGTGAAGAAAGTAACCACCCCTCATAAACACAGTCAATCATTGGACCCCTATTTAATGAAATTATTAGATTCATTTAATGGTCTTCAAACAGAGGCTGGACAGACATCTGTCTGGGATTATTTAGTGAATCCTGCACTGAGCAGGGGGGTGGAGATGACCCTGCAGGTTACTTTCAACCTTACCATTCTGGGATTCTATGAAGGGCTAAAGGGCTGCTTTTCTATTAAAGTGGTCAAAATCTCCTGCTTCTTTTAACTCTGCAATACAGTTGAGACCCCTCCATAAGACCAGATCATATGTGTTTCAGGGTCTCTTAACTTTCCCTCAACAAGTAGAGTCAGGGGAAAAGAAAGAAATGGGTGCTTTGAATATCAACACCCAATTACTTTGTTCCTCCTGAAGATAAGCCAGGGGCATAGTTAGGGGGACAGACAGGGCTTGTGCCCCAGGCACAATTAGAAGGTAAGGGAGGGAGAAGAGGAGGCACAGACAGGGCCTCTCTTCCAGGCACAATTATAAGGGAAGGGAGGGAGAGGAGGGGGAACAGGCAGGGCTTCTGCCCCAGGCCCAATTAGATGGGGAGGCAGGGAGAGGAGGGGGCACAGGCAGGGCTTGTGCCCCAGGCACAATTAGAAGGGGAGGAAGGGAGAAGAGGAGGAACAGACACGGCCTCTGTTCCAGGCACAATTAGAAGGGGAGGAAGGGAGAAGAGGAGGAACAGACACGGCCTCTGTTCCAGGCACAATTAGAAGGGAAGGGAGGGAGAGGAGGGGGAACAGGCAGGGCTTCTGCTCAAGGTGCAATTAGAAGGAGAGGGAGGGAGAGGAGGGGGCACAGGCAGGGCTTCTGCCCCAGGCACAATTAGAAGGGAAGGGAGGGAGAGGAGGGGGAACAGGCAGGGCTTCTGCCCCAGGCCCAATTAGATGGGGAGGGAGGGAGAGGAGGGGGCACAGGCAGGGCTTGTGCCCCAGGCACAATTAGAAGGGGAGGAAGGGAGAAGAGGAGGAACAGACACGGCCTCTGTTCCAGGCACAATTAGAAGGGGAGGAAGGGAGAAGAGGAGGAACAGACACGGCCTCTGTTCCAGGCACAATTAGAAGGGAAGGGAGGGAGAGGAGGGGGAACAGGCAGGGCTTCTGCTCAAGGTGCAATTAGAAGGAGAGGGAGGGAGAGGAGGGGGCACAGGCAGGGCTTCTGCCCCAGGCACAATTAGAAGGGAAGGGAGGGAGAGGAGGGGGAACAGGCAGGGCTTCTGCTCAAGGTGCAATTAGAAGGGGAGGGGGGGAGAGGAGGGGGCACAGGCAGGGCTTCTGCCCAGGCACAATTAGAAGGGAAAGGAGGGACACAGACAGGGCTTCTACCCAAGGCACAATTCGAAGGGAAGGGAGGGAGAAAAGGGGGCACTGGCAGGGCCTCTGTCTTAGGCGAAATTATAAGGGAAGGGAGGGAGAGGAGGGGGCACAGGCAGGGCTTCTGCCCCAGGTGCAATTAAAAGGAAAGGGAGAGGAGGGGCACAGGCAGGGCTTCTGCCTCAGGGGCAATTAGAATGGAAGGGAGGGAGAGGAGGGGGCACAGGCAGGGCTTCTGCCCCAGGCACAATTAGAAGGGAAGGGACGAGAGGAGGGGCACAGGTAGGGCTTCGGCCCCAGGTGCAATTACAATGGAAGGGAGAGGAGGGGCTTGATTACCTCAGTGAATGTCACTTCCTTAACATCATATAACTGCTTCTGTTGCCTCCTGAGCAAGATGCTAACACACAGAACGCCTCTGACACTAAACATAATAGCTGAATGATGCTAATAGGCCCCCTGCTTGTCAGGTCTGGGTGGCTGCAATTAGTGTCTGTGGCTCTCTGTGTGCTGGTGTCCCATTTGGGAGGTGACAGAAGCAGTCAGATGTGAAGACATGATGGTAATCAAGGTTCATTCTTTATGTGCAGGCTGGCGACTCCTGTAAATCACAGGAGCGGTAGTTGCAAGCACGACTATTGGGCACTCATGCACCCAGCTTTACGATGCAGAGCCTCAGCCTCTCACCAGTTGCAGATCAACATATTGTAACAAGTCTGCAATATGGATCTGTAATTTATATGTAATCAGTATTTGCCTGCGCATTTACTGTCATTGTTTTTATTTTCTACTGGACAACACAGATCCATATTTGCCCAATAGAAAATAGCAATGGGAAGGCAAAAAGGAAAAAAATAGCTCATGCTGCAATTTTTAAAAACGGTTCTGAAAAACACATCCATGTGAACAATACACAGAGATGTCTGGCTGAGGCTTTCTTCACTAAACAGATGAACTCTTGGCAGAACCGAGCATTCATGTGTTTGGGAGAGTTGGGAGAAATGGCTTTTGGCTGAACAAATATTTGGCCGATAGGTACTGAAGGTCTATTTTCAGCTTTGGGGGGGGGGGGGGGGGGGGGGGGGACTTGTTATTTGTATAGCGCCAACTTATTCTACAGCACCTTCAGGTAATTTATTTATTACCCCCCAGCAAACTGGGTACTCCTTTTACCGACCTCAGAAAGGTGGAAGGTTGAGTCAACGTTGAGCCGGCTACCTGAACCACGCAAGGATTGAACTCACAACCTTTATACTGCTGCCTTTACACTCTGCACCACACGAGGCTCCAAAGCTCCATTCATATATGTCACAGAGGCACGGTTATATATTCTGTCAAAAATGTTGAAAAAGTTGTACGGTAAAATGATCAATACCATTATAGTCAAAGGGGTCTGTCGAGCTTCATTGGTGTCCATCACATAATTAATAATAATCTTTATATTCCGCAGCACTTAATTGATCTTGCACTCTTGTAATTTTAATTTTTCTGTTCCTATGGCAGAAATTGAGTCAGTAAGTATACTTTAAAGGGGTTGTCTGAGTTGTTTTTCTCTAAATTTCTGTTCTCCATGCATAAAAAATCTAATAAAAGATCATATACTCACCTCCTCTGGGTACCGACAGTTCCCACAACACATTCTCCAGTCTCCCCTATGACGCCGTGTTTCAGTCTGAACGGGTTGTCACAGGCTACTGCAGCCAATCACAGACCTCAGCATTCGAGTGCTCAGGTCTGTGATTGGCTGCAGCAGTTTTGTAATATCCTGTAAGGCAGCTAACTGCAGCCTGTCAGCACTTACCCACTGCAGAGTACGGAGTTGTGGCGTTAGAGCTATGTGGAACCAGAAGAGGTCAGTATATGATCTTTTATTGTTTTTAGGCATGGGGAGCAGAATTAAGAATAACTTGGACAATCCCTTTAGGGAAGGGGTAATATATAGTAACATAGTATGTAAGGCCAAAAAAAAAAAAAAAAAAGCCATCCAGTTCAGCCTATTAACCCCCCCCCCCCCCCATCCCCCCCAATGTTGATCCAGAAGAAGGCGGGGAAAAAAAAAACAATTTAAGGGAAAAAATTCCTTCCAGTCTCCAATCCGGCAATCAGAACAATCCCTGGATCACCAATACTTCAGAAGTTATTAGTCATTATAACATACAATATTGTGACGCTAATCAAAGGCATCCAGGACTCCCTTTAATTCTTTTGTTGAATTTGCCATCACCACATCCTCAGGCAGAGAGTTCCACAGTCTCACTGCTCTTACAGTAAAGAACCGTCTTCTATATCGGTGTAGAAATCTTTCCTCTAGACGTAGAGGGTGCCCCTTGTTAGAGTCACAGTCATAGGTATAAATAGATGATGGGAGAGATCTCTGTATTGTTCCCTGATATATTTATACACAGTTTTTAGGTCGCCCCTCAGCCCTATTTTATCTAAAGCAAATAACCCCAATTTTGATAACCTCTCTGGGTATTGTAGACCACCCATTCCATTTATTAACTTAGTTGCCCGCCTTTGTACCTGCTAAAGCATATTTCCTTCTTGAGTACCGGTGCCCAAAACTGTCCACAATATTCCATGTGTAGTCTGACCAGTGACTTGTAAAGAGGAAGAACAATGTTCTCATCATGTGCCCCTAGACGTCTTTTGATGCCCTCCGTAATCCTATTTGCCTTGTCAGCAGCTGCCTGACACTGGTTGCTTCATTTGAGCTTACAATCAAAGGGGTTTTGTCATTAAAAAAAAAACCAAAACAATACTTATCCAATTCCTCCCCAAGCAAACTCATTACCGCATCTTCTCCCCGACGATCTTCTCTAGTTCCCTGGGTCACCTCACCTCCAGTCGCCCGGATCCTCTTCTTGTTATGATGTGTCCATTCTCTGCATTCTTCTTCCGGCAGGTCAGTGTAGGTTTTGTCACTTGTGATGTAGCATTCACTGTCTAAGAAGGAATGCTTATCTATTGCCAAGACTGCGCATGCGTGCTGTCTCGCCACGAGAGTTCATATACCATTGCAGTGACACCCGGCATGTTCTGTTATTGCAATAGCTCGGCACTCCCTGCTAGGCTATGAACACTACATCACTAGTGACGTAGCGTACATTGGCCGGCAGGACGAAGACTGAAGAGAATTGATGCTTCGTCACAGGAAGGAGAAGAATTGGCCGGCCGGAGGGGAGGTGACCCGGGGACTGCAGGAGACAGGAGAAGATCGGCAGGGAGAAGATGCGGTAAGTAGACTGCCTGGGGAGGAATAGGCGAATATAGAATTTTTTTTAAATTTCATAACCCCTTTAACTAAAATCCCCAAGTCTGTTTCCATGTCAGTGGTTTAGTGTATAATGGTGACATGTATTTCCTCTGCCCATGTGCAGAACCTTACATCAGTGTTCAACCTCATTTGCCACTTTACTGCCCCCAACTTATCGAGATCCTTTTGCAACCGTCTTCCGTCCTCTTGTGTTAATATCTTTACATAGTTTTATATCATCTGCAAATATTGATATTTTACTGTGCAATCCCTTTTAAATTAAGAAACAGAGACTCCCTGGCTCTTCGGCACTCCTAAACAGGATTGTGATTGAAGTGACCTTCAGTTCTTGCTGCTTCCTACAGCCCTTTTAAACTAAAACTCGGCAGATCTGCTATTTGGACATTCATAATGTTGGAAGATAAAGTAGTAGGCTGCTCACCACAGAAACGAGTCTGGAAGAAATACGTAGTAACTTACATTATGTGATACTATTCTACTGTGATTGCAACAATAATTTGGTCTTGAAGGACGACAACATTTTTTGCCAATGTTCTGCTGTAGGTTTTGCGCTCGCCAACATGCATTTTCCCGTGGATATGAGGCGCTTTTGTTTCAATACAACCTTGCATTACTTCAGGGATGCGGGGATCCTCCACTGCGACTGTCAGCCGTGACACAGGATTGCAGAGTTTTTCCCATATTGCATCACATGTGCCTTGAACGCTGGCGATGCTGCCACCAGCCCCATTGAGAACAATGGGTGGTGCAATGCGAGGGCACGCACAAAGATAGGACATGCCACGATTTGTTTCCTGCATCACATTGCGGTGCCAAGTGGGGAAAAAAAACGCTCATGAGTATGACCCCATTCAAAAGAATGGGGTTCATATTTGTGCTTCTCGCAACACACAAATCTCACACCGTTTTCTTGCCCATGTGAAAGCTACCTCAAGATCATTTCGCATGGGACGGAATTGTCTGCAGGACGCAGCGCAAATCTAGATTTTGTCAATTAGTGCAGATTTTAGTGGTTTTTTTAACTGCATGATGAATCTATAGACTTTAATTGTGGAATCACACCCCCTGTATGTAAGAAGTCCACAATGTAAATTCCTCAAGACGTTCTTAATTGCACAGTAAAAAGTTTTTCCACTGCAGAATTTAATCTTGCGATTTTGAAGTAAAGACACGCAGGTGCAGAATTCAAGTACACATGGACTAATACCGCTTGTGTGAAAGGTTCCTTAGTGCTGACATGGAGTCGAACATGCTGCAATAGAGCCTCCACCCTCCCCAGAGATTCACTTGCTACAATAATTTGAACAGCAGATACTATCCATGTGGTCTGGATACTAACCCACATGTGCTATCTGATAGGCTCCGGACTAACCATGTGAGCGCAGACACATGGCTGGGTACAGGACACCATCATATACAGAGAATGTAGCGAATGCCGAGGTTCAGCAAAGTGACTCAATTATTATATGTGGATTGTATTCCGCTGGGATATCCTACTGACTGCTGTAATCTAGCAGATTGGACATATATAGATATTCAAAAATGTCATATTGACTGTATAATCCATGGGCTAAACAGAAATATAATATATACCTTGATATTAACAGGACTGTATGCTTGCTGTTGAATAAATACCTCAGCTCTATTATACATTTAGGGCATACTGGCATCATCTATTACAGTGTGGTAAACTGGAATGAAAAAGGAGGTGGAGCAACCCCGTGGTGGTGTATGTAGACTAGGTATTGTCACTGGAGTCCCAAGCAGGGTCTTGATGAGAGTTTCATATGGAGGTGCCACCCACCAAAGTTGTGCCTATATGGACTGGGCATGAAACTGATAAAGACATAAATAGAACTACTGGATTGTGGCGCAACCCTCCAAAAAGACTTATTGAAAAAACAGTTAAGTAGAAGAGAATTATTTTATTGAATGAAATTAAAACCCAGCAAAAAAACATGTTTTGAGGGCAAAGCCTCTTCCTCAGTTTGGTTGGATTAAACCTCAACCATAGCTGTAAGAGGATGTTTGGTCACACCAAGACAGTACTGCTGCAGGGGATGCATGCGAGGACAGAGTCAGGCTGACATAGCTACTTCTATTAAATGTGTGGCTGCACATTTACATACTGCAAGTGTTACGTCCAACCAGGAAGCACTGAATCTGTCACCCGCAGATCTCCCACAAATGCAAATGAACAAATAACAAAACAGGGATAGAACTAAAATATGGGAAACACTGTCACTATATAACCAAACACAGGGAAGGGCCCTGCCTGAACGCAGGGCAATCGCCCTAATAAGGACGACCCCAACTGTGTATCTCGGCCCCTAGTTGACCCTACTTGCAAAAGGAAATACACAAGAAAACCAAAACTAGAAATGAAACAAGTGCAGTACTTAGCTTGAGATGCAGCCAGTAACTGAATGCTCCAGGACCAAGGCTCTGAATTGTAGCTCAGCCAGCCAGAGACTGAAAAGCAACCGCAGTTCAGCTCAGTATCAGGCCAGGTTAAATAGCCATAGCAATTACCCCAAGCACGTCCCACCTAATACCACACCCACTGAGTCAGAAGATGTAGAAACACATCCAAAACCAGCACCAGACTATCAGCAAGGCAGCAATTCCAGACCCGTCACCACAGCAAGTAGTTTCAGCGTGGTTATCTTACTGCTTAAGGATGTCTCTATTTTATTGAACTATTTTAACTTTTTACTTTGAATGATTTACCAACTTATCTAGACACTTAGAGAGACGCCTTTTTCCTTGCATAAAATGTTGGAAGATATCTTGATTTTTTTTAAGTCAAATATCTTTTGTAACATTTTGCAATTTAACGAGTGTTACAAAGTAGCAACAAATAGAAAGTAGGTCCTTATTTTATCTTTACTAGATAAAACACTGTGTTGGGATTTTGGGCTCCTGCTTTTAGATTTGTGTACAGCACATTCCTTTGTTTTCTGTAGCTTATATTTTGATGGACATTTAACTATCAATATGCAAATTCAGAATCCCCGGAGAGAAGAAGACAGCGCTGTGCTAACACAAGCAGTCAGTTCTTCATCCGCAGTGGAACAGGACAGACTTTTTTCTTGGGAAATAAATAGAGTTTCCTTGAGGTTATCAGTAAGTGGCTGCGCCTATCATTAAACATCCTAGTTGTGAACATTCTGGGAACATCACATTGACAGAATACTGTCAGTTCATAGTGATCTGTGACCTGCCTTAACTCTCAGTTTCTCCACAGCAGAAAGATTAGATGCTAAGTAAAGTATTGATCCAGCAAGTGGTAAAAAAAAACTATTGTCTTTCATCTGGGACTGTGCACATCTCAGTTTATAGTAGTAACTTACAGTTTACAGATTGTACAGACTGGAGCTAAAAAAGGTATGACATACCATTTTAGGTGTTTTATTGCTCTCTACTCGTATAGTAGGAGCTGTAATTTACCTCTTGCTTATGCCCTCCCCACTGAACACCATGGAACCAACTGCCCTTCCTCCGCAGTCTTTGGATATCAGTCATTTTACAATTACGCACTGCACACTGACATACCTCCCAACTTTACAGCAATGGAAAAAGGAATAAGGATGGTGATGAGCTAAGCCCTGCCTCTGACCACACCTGGTCCCATCCATGACTACTCCAAATCATGCCCAACCTTCTCCGACAAATAGCGTATATATTCCAATTGCTGAAGCACATTCCAACCACCCCTTCTCCAAGTTTCTACATTAAAAAAATCTGAATAGAAAAAAAAAAAGCATAATTAGTACCTCACCGTCCCTTTAAAATATGACATTATTTATCCTGCAAGGTTAACACTGTCAATAAAAAATACACAATATCAGAATTACAGTATTTGGATTTTTTAGAAACCCGTGTCACCCCTCCAAAAAAAGGTGCACACTAAACAAGTTAGCTGCTGTCGACAAAAAAAAAGCCAGGTAGCCTCTAAACATCCGCTGGGGGCCCGGCTCAGGGGGCTCCTGCCTCTCTGCCCCCACGCCATCTATGCCTGATGAACAGACACAAATGTTTAGTGCAGAGACAAGCTGAATGACATGTAAAACAAAGAAGCCAATGGTGCAATGGACAGCAGAAATAAATGGAAACAAGACTTTAGTTCTTCCACTCTATGCTAACCCTAACTGAACCTCCCAGAAGAGCGAAGCACCTGCTCTGAAAAGGACGACCCCACTGATGCAACATGACTAGATTCTCTGAAATAAGGGAGAAAGGGCAGGTATAAAGAAAAGAGCGAGACAGAATACACTAATAAAAAGAAACAAAGGATGGAGCATGAAAGGAGTTAAGAAGGTTCAAGACTGACTTTACTGACAGTAGAAATTCAGGGTACAAAGTACAATACGCAGTGAGAAGAGAAGTGAACAGAGTTCCATGGCTAAGTCACACCAACTCTCACAGGACCAGCATACAAATGTAACACAAGAGTATAAGCGGCATCCTCTGCATAGAGAAGCTGGAATAAATACATTAAACAAGCTACTGATAGGCTAAGATGAAAGACCGACCAGCTAGCCAATCAGACCACAGACAGCTGGAAGATGTTTCTGCCTTGGTGTCCTGGTGCCGAATGACACTGTGCATGGGTAAGTATCATGTGGTCTAGCACTGATGTTCTTGGGGATGACAATGCTCTTAGAAACCCTCAAGTGAACACTCCTGGCTCCATTTAATGTAGTGTGGGGAATGGGAAATCAAAGCCCTGGGACTCCTCAGAACACCTAGGAGAAGATGTGTGTGGACAAGTAACATGAGGGGAGATAAGTGGCGTGAGAGCAGCAAGTGGAGGAGATATAATTAAAGGGAAGGAGAGGATGGAAAGGAGTGCGGAAAAGAAATAGGACAGGGGAGAGACGCATGTTGCTGGGGGCAAGCAGCTAAATCCTGTAAGCAGGAGAGGCTTGTGGAGGGTTGGAGGTGTTTTTGGGAGCCCCTTGCTGCAGCCTCCATTGTGGCAGCACTCGTGCTGACTCACAACAGGATGGTGTGGGGGCATGAGTAAGTGGATGTAGGTAAAGAACTGGACTGGACTAACAACAGACCACCCAGGATGGCAGGACAGCAGTTGAAAACAGACTATCCCGTCAGATCCGAGATGGATGGGGTATAGGCTCTCAGTGCCTATGAAATATAACTTACCTCCAACCAGTCACAGGACAGCAGGAAACAGAACCTATCTTTCCCTGCTCACCTGGAGAACACCTAAGATGCCATCCATAGTGGTGGTGGGTGCAAACATTGCCTCTGCTGCACTTCTGCAGCAATAGAGATCATGAGGATGATGATAAAAGTTCCCCACTAAACTAAGTACAAGAACTGGACTTGTAAATGCCGAGCAGGAGTAATGATGATGTACATACGACTGCAAGGCTGGGGTGCCCTAATGTGCACTCACAGAGCTGGAAATGAGCTGCTCAATGCCCAACTTGCAAAGCAAAGTTTTCAAACAGGTTTCCCTGCTTTCATTTGCAAAGATTCAAACTCATTTTGCCATAAAAAGCATAGCATTCATACAGAAAATGCCAAAGTCATAAAAGTGCGGCTGCTCAGGATCCCCCCAATTGGCATTTGTATGCTATAAATAAATGACATGCCGTAAGAGTACTAAATGGCGGTAGCTGATAGCTGTATGCTCAGATGTGGAAGATATTTAGCAAACTTTCAGTACAGATTCTGTGCATATATTCTGCAACAAAGTACAATATAGGCTCACTCACACGGGTGTATTTTGGTTCTGTATTAAGCGTGTAATTTATATGCACGTTATGTGGAAAGAGTAAACTCCATTGACTTGTATTGGGGCATTCAAATCTGCATTTTTCAAGCACACGTGAAAAAAAATTGCAACATGTCCTATTTACGTGTGCAAAATATAAATGCAAGAAGGTGAAAACACACGTAGTTCGTTCATGTAACTATGCAGCGTATTTACACAACCGAAACCGCATACAACCATGTAAGTGAGCCCTATAATAATATCTGAACAGATTTTACTAGCGTTACGAATTTCCAAACCGTCAGCGAGCCCTATGTTGTATGTCACAATGCAAAGGGTGAAATCTTTGGAAAATCCACAGTAAGAATCTTTTATTGAGCATTTCATTAGTCCCACTGCAATATTAAAAATACATGTTACATATGTGAAGATCTGCAGCATGATGTAGAATACAGTATGGGTAGATTTTGTCTACTAAACTTTTTTGCCATGTCTCCTTGTGGCCCTTTGGTGACATCGTGTTGGCTGGCTACATTATGGAGATACTGAGGAAGATTTACTAATACTATCTAATAATTGCATAGTGATATACAAGCTCGAACTAACCCACAGAGGAAGCTGGTGGTTCCTGAGTCAAAGTGGGCCCTCAGTCCTCCGCCCCAAGCACAGAATTTGCACATATTGGATGAATAAGAGTCTACCGATTTCTGCCCAACTCGTTGTCCATATACTTCAGTCGAAACAAGGGCACACGCAAATGCAGCCACTTTTCTACTGAAGTATATGGAAAACTAGCTGCTATATCCAGTTTCACCCGAGTTAATTTGGTACAGGTGTTTACCTGTTGTTTGCACAGAAAATTTTATGAAGTCGTGGTTACTTTAGAGGAACCAAGGAATAAAATATGTATACACATAAAGGAGTGTATACATTAGATTCTTCTTAGACTGCATGTACCGATGTCCCTCTGGAGAATGTGGCACCCCTCCCACTCTCCTCACTTTTTACCCTTAAAGGTAACACCCCTTTTTATACAAATTTCCCCCAGACTGGAGGTTGCAGCCCCTTCTTAATTTTAAAGGCATGCTCTATCTCTGCAGCCCATGGACACTTCCTTATGTACTTTACAGCCTTTCAGTATACGCACACAGCGGTCAGTTATATTCTCCTCAGTATATACACATAGAGGGTCACTTATTTTTGCACTTAGAATTGAATAATCAACTTGTGACCTCTATACTTTTCCTATTTATGACCTAAAGAATGGTTGTGCCGAATATCATGTTTGTACGACATCGGGAAGTTAGAGAATCAGACTAGGTGCATTACATAGGGGGTCCTTACTTTTGCACTTAGAAATGAATAATCAAGTTGTCACCCCTTTACTTTTTCTATTTAGGACCTAAAAAATGGTCATGCCAAATTTGAAATTTGTACAACACCGGGAAGTTAGAGAATTAGTGCCGAGTCCGTGAGTGAGTGAATGAGTCAGTCATTGAGGGCTTTCGCCTATATATATATATATATATATATATATATATATATATATATATATATATATATATATATGCACACTGGCAAGGAATTTGTGAACAGGGATGAGGTAATATTTTCATGTAGCTGTACAATGGTCCCCTGAAATGAATTATACTGTTGGGCCATAAGCAACCCAGTCTGACACTGGTAACATAGTTTGTTAGGCTGAAAAAAGACATATGTGTCACGTCAATGTCAGCACACTTTCACTACTGTGGGTTCTATCCTGGATAGCTAGGGTTAATATCTTTTTTCCTGGCTTGTTAAGGTTAATTAATCCTGCAGCTGTTAGCTGAGGTAGTGACTGGTGATTGACAGCCCTGTCAGACAATCAGTTCATTCCCACTCTTTATATAACCTAGCTCTTCCTGGCTGGGAGTTGCTGGTTATTTTCAGTGCTTCCTGCTCTAGTCAGCTTGCTTAGTACTCGTGTCTGGCTCCTGTGTTCTGGTTTGTCATCTGTGTATCTGTTCATCTTGCATTTTTGTATTCTGATCTTTTATGTAATGTCAGTCTGTGTTTGTCCTGTGTTTTCTGTACTCTGGTTCCCCTTGGACTTTGGATCTGTCCTCGTGGAAGTAGTGGGGTCATCCCTTTTGGGAAAGGTGCTCTGCTGCAAGGCGGATTCTGTCTGAGGGGTTCAGAGTACGCTCTGATTGCTACCTCTCATTATTTCTATCTGCTCCTGCATCTAGCCACCTGTCTAGTAAGCTAATAGGCCCATCCTGACTGCTCCAGTGCCAAATCTCCACACGGCTTTGTCAGCAGTCCAGGACAAACGTAACAATATGTCCATCCTATTCAGCCTATTATCCTGCAATGTTGATCCAGAGGAAGGCAAATAAAACCATTGAGGTAGAAGCCAATTTTCCTCATTTTATGGGAAAAAAATTCCTTCCCGACTCCAATCTGGCAATCAGAATAACTCTCTGGAATCTGACCCCTCTAAAGTAATTAGTGACTATAACATCTAACATTAACAAAGGCATCCTGGCCCCTCTTAAATTATTTTAGTGAGTTCGCCATCACCACGTTCTCAGGCATAGAATCTCATAGTCCCACTACTCTTACTGTAAAGAACCACTTTGTCTAGTCTTTGTCTTGTCCTGTCTGTTTCCTCCGTCTGTCGGTGATCGGATGTCTGAGGTATATGTCCTTTTTTAACCCCCCTTCCCCATCCATTGGTGGCCTGAATCCCCTCCATCTGTTGGTGTGCGGATGCCTGAATCACCTCCATCCATCGGTATGTGGACATCTGAACCATGTCCTATCTGTGGAGTTTGGTGTGACTGTGGACTCCTGTCTGTTATGTGCCTTTTCTTGGCCCTTTAGGCATTTCCATTAGCTGTACGTCCTTCCCTATCCTCCATATAGTTGTCTTGTGTGTATTCACTCTATTGAAATTTTACTGAAGCTGCGTGGAGTGAATTGCATTATATTCTTAATTTTTCTATTGTATTTGGGTGATAGATTTTTCGGCACAGATTTAAACATTTACATATCAAATTGGACTTTATTTGCACTCCCAGTAGAATCTGCAATTTGAAGATGCTCGTAGACCAAATACTGATTAATTCAAGATTAGTTATGACAGAAAGTAATACATGAAATGATTCATATCCAGGATTAAGCCGATCCTCTAATTCACCAACCTCTACAATACCGCACACAATATTATGGGAAATCTGTGTTTCGTAAAGAAAGGACTTTGTTCTGAAAATTGATAATAAACACAGCACATGGGATTAGGTCTGTGTTCTAGATTTGCTTTGTGATTCATAATGGATTTACATAGTGACCTAGTATGTAAGGTTGAAAAAACACATCAGTCCATCTAGTTCAGCCTATTACCTCCCAATTCAATATAACATAGAAACTCAGCTCACCCCCAAATGAATTGCTCCAGTCCTTCTAGGGCCTTGACTTAATGGTGTTGGGAGGGTGCTCGGAAACTTCCAGTAGACATCAGGTGAGGATAAATAACGAAATTGTTTGAATCCAGCACCACAATCCAATAAGAACTAAATTTTATTTAGTCCTACATTAAAAGCACTATACATATGAAAATATCTATGCGTTTCAAGCAAAAAAACACTCTTAGGCCTTAGTCACACGGGCGTTTTTTCACGCGATTTGCACATCGCATGACGGATGCGCATGCGCAAATCGCGTGACCGGCGCCGAAAAATCGGCCCAAAAATCGCCCGAAAATCTGCTCCTAGCCGCGTTTCATTAGAAACGGGCTGGAGCTGTCCAGCGCATTGCATTCAATGGAGACGGCAATACAGCGGCTCCATTGAATGCAAGCGGCTCCATTGAATGCAAGCGGCTCCATTGAATGCAAGCGCTGAGCCAATCAGAAGCAAGTCTCAGTCACACCCATTCATGAATTCATGAATGGGTGTGACTGAGATCAGCCTCTGATTGGCTCAGGCTGAGCCAATCAGGGGCAAGCCTGAGTCACACCCCCTTCACACCCACTGCAGGACCGCCGCGGGGATCTCAGGCTGCCGGGAGCAGGTGAGTACATCCTTTTTTTTTATTTTTTCACTTTTCAGGATGCATTGCAGGAAAGGGGTTATATATTTAACCCCTTCCCGACAATTAACCCCGCGCACGCCGGCAGCCCATTGCTTTCAATGGAGCGGCTGTATTGCCGCTCCATTGAATTCAATGGGGAAACATCGTTCTTCTCTGCCACAGCTGTTCCAGCTGTGGCAGAGAAGAATGATTTGTCTTCTATATGTTCTCATTGGGGTCGGCGCTGCTGCCGCCGGCCCCATTGAGCGCATATAGAGAAGAGAACAGGAATAGGTGCGATCTGCGATTTCTGTTCTCTAATTTATCGGACGAGCGCATAAAAAGCGCTCATGTGTCCGATACCATTGCAAAGCAATGGTTTTAAAAAATCGCCGGACGCATGCGCATGCGCAAATCGCGGCAATAAACGCCCGTGTGACTGAGCCCTCAGTCATGACAATGTGCCATATGGAAAGAAAACCATTTAAAACCAAAGCCAGCTATGCGCCAAATGAGCTATGGTCACACGACCAATTTCCATCTAATTGACATTAAAGGGAGGGTCCAACAAGAGGCTGAACTGGATGTCAATAAAGATACATAAGATCATGTTTAGAATTAATTCCAGGTAGGAACTTCGTATTCAAATTTAAAATCTAGAAAGCCTCTCGTTGGGGCACTATCTTGTGCCAATCACCTCCTCGAATCGGTTTATGTATTTTTTTTCAATGCCATAAAGTTTGAAACTAGAGATGTTACATTGTGTACCTGATTAAAATGGTTGGTAGCTCCGGAAACACTTTTAGTGGAGATTGAGATGATATCAGAAAAATATTCTACTATTTTGGGTTTTAATCTCCGTATAGTACAACCCACATATTCAAGATGACAAATTGTACTCTATGACATAAATTATATGGTCAGACCCACAATTAATGAAGTGCTGTATCTTATACGTAACAGTTAGAGATGAGTGAGCATACTCGCTAAGGACAAATACTCAAGTGAGTATTGTCCTTTTCGAGTACCTGCCCGCTCGTGAGAAAAGATTTGGGTGATGGCGAGGGTTGAGGAGAAGCGGGGGAGAGCAGGGTGGAATGGAGGGAGATCTCTCTCCCCACTCCCTCCTGCTCACTCCCACAACACACCACTCACCCCCGCCGGCACCCGAATCTTTTCCCACGAGCGGGCAAGTACTCAAAAAAGACAATACTCGCTCGTGTATTTGTCCTTAGCGAGTATGCTCGCTCATCTCTAGTAACAGTATTATCATTATTATGACAAATTTTGGTTTTAAGTGAGTATTTGTATATATTGCATCTAGCGATACCACACAATAATTACCTGTGTGTTTAAGCCACTTGGAAGAAATACATTGCCTACCTCCAAACAGGCTAGGAGCCACCATATTGCCCAAAGACAAACTTCTTATTGTTATAAAATTAATCCGATCCTCCAAAGTATCTGTTAAAACAGAATTCCGATACAGTATCTGTAAATTCTTCTGCACCAATTGGTTTTATTGGGTTGTGGTGCTGGATTCAAACAATTTTTTTTGTTACCCCCAATGTTGATCCAGAGGAAGGCAAAAAAAAAATCAATGAGTTAGAGCTTATTTCCACATCCGTATATCGGCCAGATTTCACGCCAGGCCAATATACGGTGTCCCTTTCTGCAGGGGAAATAGGCGGGCCGGGCCGGGAGCAGTGCGCTGAGCTCCCACCCCCTCTCCGCCCTTCGCCACTATTTGAAATGGGAGGGGGCGGGATGGGGCGGAACTAAGCTCTGCCCCCATCCCAGCCCTACCATTGTAAATATTGGCAAGAGGCGGAGAGGGGGTTAGAGCTCAGTGCACTGCTCCTGGCCCGCCTTCTCCCCCTGCAGAAAGGGACATTTTTTATTGGCCGGGCGTGAAAACCCGGCCGATATATGGACGTGTGAATAAGTCCGTAGAAGCGAATTTCCTTCCCGACTTCAAGTCTGTCAATCAGAATAATCCCTAGATCACCGACCCTCCTGAAGTAATCAGTAATTATTACATGTAGTATTGTTATACTCAAGAAAGACCTCCAGGCTCCTATTGAATTCTTTTAGTGAGTTCTCCATTACCACATCCTCAGGCAGAGAGCTCTATAGTCTGAGATTAGACAAGTATGGATATTAGTAATCGAAAGATATAGAGTCAAGTATATTTTGTGTAAATAAATTGTTTTTGTGTTCTTCTTCTTCTATGTACAGAACCCAGAACTGTATGATCAATATTGCTTGAGCAGAGTGCTACCAACACTGAGCATAATTGTATTGCATGATGGGAAGAGATGTAAAATGCTGCTTACACAAAACAGCATCAACAGAGATTGACTGAACGCAGCCAATTAAAAAGTGACAAAATCAGCAATGTATTCAAAGTCAAGTAGAAGAAAAAGATTCAGCTTGATGTTTTCTTACTAAAAATATGTGAAAGCTGCCCGACTGCCTCTAGAGACTTACTACACAGCAATTTAAGTAGATCAACCCAGGTCTATTACTATGTGTTAGGTGGGGGAGTAAGAATTTCGGTTGCATGGGGTGCTACCACAAGTGGGTCCAGAGTGAAAGTCGAGAGCCATTGGCTTCCTGCCCCGCTATTTACTCTGATAAATCACAGGCTGCTTAAGGCCTCCGGCTTACCAGAGCTCAAGTTCATACACGGGACATCAGGTGGCATGATGACGGCACTGCATAATGCCACGTGTGCTGGGTCCTGGACTGAAGACAGAAGAGATTTGGCACTTGTTGTGGGAATAGGAGAGGTGAGTGTTAGTTTCTTTTATTTTTATTGGCAAGTCCAAAAGTTTCTGATGACCCTTCTCAATTCCCTCACATATTTTTGAGTTGGGTCTTGATCCAGTTTGGTGTAGTATCTTGTGCACATCAGCTGTCTGTCTGCTGCTTCTTCTTTCGTGTAGTCTGGTGTATTCATGAGGACTATAGCACCACCCTTATCTGCAGGTTTAATGGTGATCTCCTTGTTGTTTTTGAGTGCATATATGGCCCTTCTTCCCTGCTTATTGATATTAAATGCTTCTTTTTTCTGCTGTCTAGTATAGTAGACTGCATCACATGTCTAATCAAGTCTATGTATTTGTCCAATATGTATGTAGGGCACAGAGGAGGACATTAAGATGTAAGTGGCACAAAAGAGGACCGTACTGCTCTGTGAGGGCACAAAGGGGTACAACCAGGCACAACACCCCAGAGGGGTGACCCTGTGCACCTGGCTAACGTGAAGAGCTGGGAGGGATAAGTGCTGGCTTGTCACGGCGGCACTTACCAGGCTCTGGTCCCAGAGGGATGACACGTAGCCAAGGCCAGAGTAGTATCACAGGCCAGCTTTGACACCCCTAGGATAGGGAATGCCAATAAACGGGTTGATGGGGGTTAGTAGTAGTTATCACTCATGACGCCACCGTTCCCACAAACCGGTATGCTACGCGGTGAAGAAAAGAACATAGAGACTCTGCATGGCAGGCTCGTGGGTGTAACTCAGTCGCGTACCTCTGTGCGGTGATCCTGACTCTGGACGGCCGCACAGGAAAAGTCTGTAATGTGAACTGGTACCTGTACAGAACTATTGTAGGGCTCTTTCTCTCTCTCTCTTGCTAGTGGGACTCACTCCATTCACATCGACACTCCAAATGCTACGGGATATCGTCCTCTTCCTCCATCTTCACCTACATGAAAGCTGAAGGTGCTTCTAAGTGGCTCTATGTTAGCACTCTCTACAGTCCCTGAACAAGATGCCACTCACAGGTTGAAGACAGAACTTGCTTTCCTGCTCTCAAACACTCACATTTATAACCTCACTTGTACCACATGACATGGCAAACAGATACATTTACATGCAGGCAATGATTTTAGTGACGTTAACCTCTCAAGCGCTGCAGCTGTGCAACACACACACTGTCTATGACAGGACAATCTTTGCACAGTGCATCTACATATGACAAAACATTTATGACATTTATGGAGGGGACCGGGATGGTGTTCTGGGCCACTACACAGGGCGTAGCTAAAGGCTCATGAGCCTGGGTGCAAAAGTTTATCTTGGGGGCCCCCCCAACTTCTCTTAACCCCTTAACGCAGAGGCACAACTTCAAGCTTCTGGGCCCCAATTCAATATCTGTAACAGGGCCCCTATGTACAATGCTTTATTCATAGTACTGGGCTTCCTATATGGAGAAGAGAGGCCTTATGGGCCCCATAAGGCTCCTGGTCCCGGGTTCAATTGCATCCTCTATAGTTACATCAGCGGGTACAACTACTACTGTGTGGGGGCCTTATTACCATTTGGAACAATAGGAATAGAGTGTTTGTGTAAACATGGGGCGGGTGCTGGAAAAGAGAGTAGCCAAAGATGTCTGTGCGTTAAATTCTGCAGAGGTGGGTCATGGCTGGAAGGATAGTCATGGCAGTCTGAACCAGACAGAGAAGTGATGGAAGGCGCTTTTGCCAGAAAAACGCCTTGCATTAGCGTAAAAATGCATGCTGGCGAGCACGATATTGGGCTGAGTTTCTTGTTTCTCTGTATATGATATAGAGATAAGGAGCAAAATCTTTTCTTCTCTCTATGCAGAATATCAGAGACTTCATCACAATTAGTCTACATCCACCATTTGAAGGAAAACTGAGAATAACAGATACAGCCTGCAGAGGAGAAAACTGGTAATAATGGCCAAAAATACAGGTACTTCTGATGTACACGGATAGCAGCTTATTCTGAAAACTCACTTGAAAGGGCAGGTATGCTTTAACTTACCCACTATCACAGTAAAAAACATAAATCACATATGCAATTTCTACTGTTGTGCATTTGGTGCTATATTGGTTTGCTTCTCCATAACTCTGACCTCCTCATCCATCCAAATGTATGTAAAAATGTATTCTACCCACATAAATATTTTAACAATAATTAATTTCATCCGAGGACACAGATAAAATCCGCATCTCATTTCTGACTTGAAATCACTCATTCATCAGTTTCTGCAAGCGAAGCAGCTGCTCTGAAGTGCTAATCAGCATACACAGGTAATGGAACATAAGCAGCTGCTCTCAATATGACAAAATGAGTGTGTCCTTCCTGCAGGCTGCCTGTGGGAATAAGCATCTGCTCGTCTTAGTACATCACTGAGATCATGTGCAACTTAATAACGCTCTTCAGTGTATATAGTGTCACAACTTGGGAAATGTATTGTCACGTGGCACTTACCGACACACTCCTTCTGCTACTTACATCTGACAAAAGCCAATATATTTCTATCCCCTGACATATGTGTCTCTGCAACATTGACATCACCCTTAGTTTAACTGCTTGCCAAATGAGATACAAGATACATGGTCTATCAGACTGCGGATTGATTGGAAATAAATATACTTCCTCCAACAAAAGACAATATTGTAGTGTGGACTTACCAAACCTGTGCCAGACGTACCCACCAAGACTCAGGTAGTTGTCAAACTATGCCATAATGGCCTCATGAATTATCTTGCATCAGAAGGCAACGAGAGGAATGCACAGAACCACCCTTATCGTCCTTGTTTTTCACTTTGCAAATGCCATTGACAAGGGTGGTTTTACATCTGCGTTGGGGATTCCGGTTTTCTACTAGTTCAGGGAGCAGGAAAGGGGAATCCCCTGGCTAAACAGCTCTGTCTTATGATGGAACCAAACAGCGCCGAAGAGACCCCATTGACTATAATGTGGTCCATTCGCTTTCCGATCAGCTACCCGGATTTTCCGGTATTTTATGCCAGATCTGCGACCGAACCTCCAACCAGAGGTTCCAGTGCAGATGTGTAACCACCATTGAATAGGATATGCTTGGGCTTCGTGCTGGAGGGAGTTGAGCCCTGTTACAGTTTTTGCGCTGGGACCAAGGAGCTTCAAGTTACACCTGTGGTTACAATGTTTCCAGTCTTTCTTGGTTTCTGTATGGCAGCATAGCTGTTTATGCTTCACAAACTATATTTTTAATGTTGTTTACTAAACTCAGTGATAATGTTACTATTATTTAAAAAGACCCAATTTAAAGGGGTCTACCAGAATTTCAAGCTATCCCATAGTCATGGGATAGCTTACTGATTTGTGGGGGTCTCATCACTTAGCCCACCCACCAATCTCAGGTTTGGTGGTCCCGTGTCACCCACTGTCCTGTCACTGTGGGGAACGCTTCTTTCCCTGGGGTGATGTCAGCATGAAGGTAGCGCTGGCAAAGCATTAGTAGCAAGCACCCCATTCATTTCAATGGGAGTGATTGAAATCTTAGCAGTCCCATTGAGAGTGAATGGAGCATGGTGCACTTGCATGATCAGCGCTTAATTTAGTCTCCTTTTCACTGGGGGAAATGGGGGGATACTGGCCAACCCCACAATGAGGGGATACTGGGCCTCTGTACTTGAGATCGGTGGGGTCTTAGCAGTGAGACCCTCACCAATCAGCAAGTTATCCCCTATCCTGTGAATAGGGAATAACTTGAAATTCTGGTACAACCCCTTTCAGGATGGGTATTTTTAACCCCTTAAAGATCAGGGTGTTTTGGTCCTAAAGGACCAGACACTTTTTAGTAATTTTACCCATGTGGTTTTCTTCAGCTACCAAATTTTTTTTTTCTGTGACATAGGCCTCCTGCACAGGGGCGGAAATTCTGCGGCGGGATTTCCTGCAAAATTTACGCCCGTGCCCGCTGCCGTAGGATTGCATTAGATAATGCAATCCTATGCAGACAGCCGCGATTTAACGGGCACTTTTTTCTGTTTTGGGGCATTACGGGGGCATCTGTGAATGATGTACTAAGAGGGCATCCTTACTCTGGAGAGTGCATTACGGGCTGTCATTACTGTGACAGGGCATTGTTTGCCACAAAAAGAGGATGATAGGTGGGGGCACAAAGGGTTCTATTATTCTGTTATACCAAGGAGGGTACTGTTACTGTGTTGGGACACAAAAAGCACTGGATTCGTTTAGAGACATGGCTTAATGATATTTCAGCGACCTGCTACACGCTGCAGATACTGTCCCTCATTTCATGATTTGAAAGTTGGGGTGTATGTCCTAATAATAAAACTATGAAGCAGAAGAAGCGCTACAATTACTAAGAAAAAAAACACCTAAAATAAGCAAATAAGGATGAACTGAAACCAGAATATTTAAGGGAAATCTCAGCTACTTTGAGCCTTGTAAGCTAACCTTATGGGCTCAAAAGAGTTGGCAGGCTGAATTAGAGGATTTACGTCTTCTACTTACCTTCCCCGCCATTGCCTCAGTGTTAGCTTTCAAAAATTGCCACTGAACACTTCTGGTGGACTATATGATGTATGCATAGAATGAGAGGACTACATAGTATGCACCTGTGTAATCTGCAAAATACATTGTAGTGATGGGCTTCAGAGCTGACAATGGGGGGAACAATAGAGAAGGTAAGTATAAAACTTACACCCCTGGACTCTGCATGTCACCTACTTTGAGCCCATAAGCGTAGTTGGTTGTCTCTTTAAGGGCCCTTTTAAATAGAATGCCCAACAGGTTGTCCCAATGATCATCGCTCCTATGCTTTTACACAATCATCGCTAGTGAATGGAGGCGGAGCGGATCGGGGATCGTTCTGGCCCGCCTGCTTCCATTCACAATAAACAGGCAATCGTACATAAGTGATAACTGCCTGTTCACACGGGCCAATCCATTGTTAAGTGTTCTGCATGCAGAAACAGAGCCACAAATGAGAAGCAAACAAATTCTGGTTCATCGTTCCCTCAGGGAATGCATTTACACTGAGCGATTATCCTTCAGATTACCACTGGATGCAGGAATCTCAACAATTTACCGGCTCGTGTAAAAGGTTAATTTGATTGATATTCCAGTGCATTAACACATTCACGTGCAATATGTAGTTTTTTTTCCATTAGTTCTTTCCTAAAACAGAAAAGCACCATAAAAAGGAATGAGACAGTAACAAAACTGCATCAACCCCTGCATTGGAGGGTATGGCCACACATAGCAGCCACTGCACAGCGAGATGTGGCTGCTTTGTGGTCAAAATCGGCATGATTTTAAGGGTGAAACCACTGTTTATCTGCAAAATTGTGCAGCCATTAACAGTGCGCTGATTTTTGGTAAAACCACATAGTGACACGGTTTATGGCCGTACCCTCAGAATCTTTCAGTTTGATCAAGTTAAGTTTAAATAGTCACTAACAACTTGTACTTATGTGATAGCCAGTGTGACAAATAGCAATAGTGCAATTTACTTTATTTCCCAAAAATTATGTTTTTGTGCTGAAAAATCCCTCTAAATTGATGGTCAATAGGGGTCTCCATTCCTCCTTACTTCTTGTCCACTGACTGTTATGTGATACTTCTCTTCATTAACAGAGATAGCAAAACAGAGGACAGGAAGTACTGCCCATAGAGGTCTATAGAGAGAATTGGAGGGGTGGGAGGGGGGGGGGGGAGAGAAGCAGATACTCACATAGACGCTGATCATAAGTTATTTATTCACATCAATACGCTTCAGTACTTTACTCCCTGAAAATGTCATTTCTCTGTGTTACAGAGAGTTAGGAAGTAGAATCTGCAGTTCTCTGTGCATAGTGTATAGAACACTGCATGACAGCCAACTCCTCCCATCAGTTCAGAGAACACTGAAAATCACTGTGCAGACTTTGACTTAAAGGGGTTGTCCCGCGCCGAAACGGGTTTTTTTTTTTTCAATAACCCCCCCGTTCTGCGCGAGACAAACCCGATGCAGGCATAAAAAAAACAAACCGTCCAGTACTTACCCGAATCCCCGCGCTCCGGCGATGTCTGACTTACCTTGTGAAGATGGCCGCCGGGATCTTCACCCTCGGTGGACCGCAGGTCTTCTGTGCGGTCCATTGCCGATTCCAGCCTCCTGATTGGCTGGAATCGGCACACGTGACAGGGCGGAGCTACGAGGAGCCGCTCTCCGGCACGAGCGGCCCCATTCAGAAGGGAGAAGACCGGACTGCGCAAGCGCGTCTAATCGGGCGATTAGACGCTGAAGATTAGACGGCACCATGGAGACGGGGACGCTAGCAACGGAAGAGGTAAGTGAATAACTTCTGTATGGCTCATAATTAATGCACAATGTACATTACAAAGTGCATTAATATGGCCATACAGAAGTGTATACCCCCACTTTGTTTCGCAGGACAACCCCTTTAATTTTCACCTCCCTTGTTTAAGGAGGTGAAATTCATTCTGAAAATGTACAGGAGAAACTGACATGTTGCAAGTTTAAAATCTGCACCGCCTATTAGTTTTTCACATTTTTTTTCCGTACCATGTGGATAAGATTTATTGAAATTCCATCACTTTGGTTTGTACTATAAATGCTGTAGGTTTTCAATGCAGAAATTTTGCACTGAAAATTTATAGCATTTATACTGCATGTGAACATACTCTTCCCTTTTTCCTCATTTCTTGGTTTTCTGCATCCAATCCATGACTGAGTCTTGCATCCAATCCAAATCCAAGGCTGAGTCTTGGGGTTCTGCCATAGATTTTCATGTGGGACTTCATGCAGATTTAACCCATCAATGGGGCAAATCTGCGTGCAACTGCCCAACACAGAAACCATGTCAACAATTGCATGTAGATTCTTTTTCCATAGATAAGGCAGTCATTTTGGTCATTCAACATATAATGGGGCTGGGATATTCAACCATAATGTGGGCACAGCAATGTGCAATATTACGCTCCTGTGATACTAGCCCAATATTTAATCTTAGAGACGCAGCACCTCTATGTGAAGTTGATTCTTTATTATTGTATTCTATTCTTTTATTTAGGATCAGGAGGACTGTTCATACAATCTATCATTTCTGTAAGATGACAAATCACCTGTCAAGTTCTCGCTTTCATTAAATCTATTTGTGATGTATACTAAGAGAATGGAAAGAAAAATTGAAAAATATTCGTTAAGAAGCGCAGGATAGGAGTATGGATAAAAAAACGAGCAACCAGCAGAAAAGGGAGATGATCTGGGGTTGAGAAAGTTGATACTCTAACCCCTTAGTGACGAAGCCTGTTTGCGCCATAGTGACGGAGCCAAATTTTGGAAATCTGACATGCATCGTTCAACGTAGCATAACTCCGTAAAGGCTTTACATATCCAAGTGATTCTGACATTGTTTTTTTGCCACATGTTGTACTTCATTTTGGTTGTAAAAAGAGACCGATATAATTTGTGTATATTTATTAAAAGTACCAATATTGGAAAAATTTTGAAAAAATTCTCATTTTTTCACATTTTCAACTGTAATATCTCAAATATGTCCAAACATACTGTACAAATTTTTGATAAGATACTGTATATATTTCCATCTGTTTACTTTATTCTGAATGCACACTTGAAAAACTTTTGTGTTTTTTTAACCATTTATAGGACGTACAAATTTAACATTACTTTTCAGCATTTTGAGGAACACTTTGTTTTCCTGCACCAAGCCAAGTTTGAAAAGGCTCATTAGTGTCAGAATAATAGACCGCCCCCCAAATGACCCTATTTTGAAAACTACACCCGTTAATGTATTCACTGAGGGGTGTCATGTGTATTTTGACCCCACCAGTTTTTTTCAGGAATTAATTCAATTTAGAGGAGAAAAATAAAATTTCATATTTTTGCAAATATGTCATTTTAAAGACATATTTTTTTCCTATAGTGCCCATGAAAATGAGGATTTACACCCCAAAATGGATACCCCCGTTTCTCCCGTGTTCAGAAACATACCCATTGTGGCCCTAATCTTATGTCTGGATGCACAACGGGACCCAAAATGAAAGGAGTAGTCGGTGTCTTTCAGAACATAAATTTTGCTTGAAGGCGTTTTAGGCCCTATAGCACTTTTGTAGAGCTCTTGAGCGGCCAAAACCAAAGAGAACCCCCACAAGTGACCACATTTTGAAAACTAGACCCCTTAAAGAATTTATCTAGGGGTGTACTGACCATTTTTACCCCACAGTTTTTTAATGAATTCAAGCAAAGTAAAAGGTAAAAAATGTGATTTTCGTTTTATTGGCAATTCTCTCATTTTAAAAACTGTTTTTTTTTGTACAGCACACACATGAATGAAGATTTGCACCCCAAAATGGATACCCCTGTTTGTCCCGTGTTCAGAAACATACCCATTGTGGCCCTAATCTTATGTGTGGATGTACAACGGGGCCCAAAATGAAAGCAGTAGTCGGTGGTTTTCTGAACAGAAATTTAGCATGAAGGTGATTTAAGCCCCATTGCCCACTTGTTGAGCCCTTGAGCAGCCAAAACGACAGAGAACCCCCACAAATGACCCCATTTTGAAAACTAGACCCCTTAACGAATTCATCTAGGGGTGTACTGTGTATTTTTACCCTACAATTTTTGAATAAATCTAAGCAAAGCAGTAGGAAAAAAATTACAATTTTCATTTTTTTGGCAGTTGTATCAATTTAAAAACTGTTTTTTTGTACAGCACACAAAGGAATGAAGACTTTCACCCCAAAATGGATACCTCTGTTTGTCCCGTGTTCAGAACCATACTCTTTGTGGCCCTAATCTACTTAAAGGACACATGGCTAGGCCTATAATGGAAGGAACACCCGTTGGATTGCAGGGCACAACTGAATAAATTCAAGGCCCCATTGCTCATTTGTACGGAATAAAAATTGACTCCCTAAAAATCCCCCCCCCCCCCGCCGACACACACTCCGCGCCCATTTTGTTGTTCCCCAAATCTTAGATAAAAGTAATAATGTGAACTGTATGGTATTTCCGAAGACAGGGGTAATTACGGAGGCTGGTTGGGATGGGTACATGGGGCAATAAAACCGGGTATCCCCCCTCCTCTCTCGCTTGGGGGTATATCGTGACCTCAGTAGCGGGTATGGGGTGTAAAAAGTGGCGCTCTGTGAGTCTCCGTAAGCTTGATGAGGTGCGGCGGTCTCGCACAGAAGACGCTCAACAAGCTGCTCCTGGAACTGCAGGAAGGCGTGCGTTCCCAGGGCTTCTTGTAAATTGCGTATTACAGGTAGCGGTCTGAATAACGCCGTGCTCATGCAGCCGTAGGTGGAATCCGCTTGCGAAGGCCTGCAGCGGATCCCAGCTGTGAGCCCGGCTGTGACCCTGTGTACGGCCACGTAATGTACTGCGCATAACTGCTTACTCACAGAGGCGGTCATAAGCAGTACTTTTTTTTTGTTTGCATTTCCCGCACCGTCGCTTAGCGATGACACGGGTACCCGCAGCTCGTATACAAGGTAGTTGCGTATGGGCTGCGGGTATATCCGCGACCATGGAGCACAATGGGCTCTATATTGCGGATATCCGCGGTAAAATAGAACCTGCTGCGTTCTCTTTTCTGCGAGTGGATTACGCAATTCCGACCCACTAATGTGAGCGGAATTGTGTAATCCAATGCGATTGATCTGCGTATTACCGCGGATCAGACACATGCGGATTCCGTAATTCCTATCTGGTCATGTGAGACCGGCCTAAGGTAGATCGCTACCTTTTTTCACGTGATCGGGGACTGCTCAACGAGGCCACCCGTCACTGCTCCAGGCTCTCGGCGACCGTTGGTCACTGAGAGCAAGGAGATTTTAAATGTCCTGGGCTCCCCGACTCCTGCACATGTGTCCGGTGTTTTGCCGGTGGTCGCATGCGCAGAATCCGGGAAAGTTCATGGAAGAAGATCGCGTCGGGGTGCAAATACGGAGGCCTCCGGTAAAAAATTTAATCTCCTCTCACCGATCGCATTGGTGAGGGGAGATGAACCTTCACCTTTTTTTAACTTTTACGTGATCGCCATTATCCATTGGATAACGGCGAACACGTGATGAGGAACCGCTCACCGCACCCCCTGTGAAATCTCCAGGCTCTCGGCTAAGTTTTGTAGCCAGGAGCAGGGAGATTTTAAATTATCCTGGCAATCCACGGCTTTTGCGCATGCGCCTGTCATTGTGGCGACGGGTGCGTGCGCAGAAGCTGGGGTAAGGTCTGCGGATAAATTTGTGGGCCTTAGGTACGTCATTTCATCCTCCCTCACGGATATGATCCGTGGGGGGTGATGAGACGTAAGATTTTTTAACGTTTTTAAAACTTTTTTTAACTTTTTTTTTTACTTTTATACTTTTTACACTTTTTTTTTCACTTTTTACACTTTTTTTTTCACTTTTTACACTTTTTTTACACATGGCAGCCAGGAGCAGAGGGATTTTGAATTTCCCGGGGCTCGAGCCCATCTGTGCACGCGCCCGATCATTGACATCGGGCGCGCATGTGCAGATGGGGACTTCGGGTCCCGGGACATCGGGGAGGACCGAGGTGAGTATTTTCACCTCCCCTCATGGATCCGACACTTTTTTTAACTTTTTAACTTTTTCGCAATCACCGCTATCTAATGGATAGCGCCGATCGCGTGCCTGGGGACCGCTCACAGCGGTCTCCGGTAACACCTCCTGGTTCCCGGCTACCTTCAGGAGCCGGGAGCCAGGAGATTTCAAATTTGCCGGGGGCTCCCGGGCTTCTGCGCATGCGCGTGACGTCATTGTCTGGCGTGCATGCGCAGAAGGCCGGTGGCGGGTCCGGGAGGACCAGATCTCCGGGGGACACCGCGGACAAGCCGGGTGAGTATTTTCAGCTGCCCTGATGGATCCGATCCATCAGGGCAGCTGAATATCTGACTTTTTTGACACTTTTATTTACTTTATTGCGATCAGCGCTATCCAATGGATAGCGCCGATCGCAATGCCGGGGGTGACTGCCTGCATCCTGGGATGACAGCTCCATGTTGTCGGCTACCTGCGGGCACCGACAGCATGGAGCTGTCACGTCCTCAGACAAGTGGGCATTAATCCTAAGAGGACGCATAAAACTACGTCCTCTAGGATTAAAGCCACTTGCTGAGGACGTAGTTTCCCGATGGGGCCGTCGTTAAGGGGCTAAGGTTGATATACAATGGTGCTTGAAAGTTTGTGAAGTTTCAGAATTTTTTGATATTTCCGCTTATATTTGACCTAAAAGTACATCAGATTTTCAAACAAGTCACAGTTGCCTTACTGCTGAAGTTGGTAAAGTGTCTTTAACACCTTAAAGGTGTACTCCCATCTCAGTGTTTCATGGCTAATATGGAAAACCATGGGTATTTCCCAACCACCTTGCTCAGTGTTATGGAAAAACAGGCAAGGCAACAGTCTTAGGCTACATTCACTAAGGCCTATATCGGCCATGTTTTCGTGGCCGGCCATCTGATGCATTGATTTCCAATACATGTGTTCAGATGGGTGATTTTACGCTGCTTTTACGCTGACCAGAAAAGATAGTTCTGGATCTATCTTTTCCGGACGTAATACGGCCGCTGCCATAGACTCCTATGGGAGCCTATGACAGTTGCCCGAGAGGGGAGGTGGGAGGGAGTTTAGCAGCGTGACTGCTAAACTCCCTCTCCCTCTCTGCCCTTTGCCAGCTGTCTGTAATGGGAGGCGGCAGGATTAGGCGGGAGCAATTGTGCTAAAGTCTAAACCCCCTCCCCTTTGCCAGCAGCTCCCAAAGGCTGGAGTGACACTGCTGACCAAAAATCGTCATGCTCATGTGAAAGAGCCCTTAAGCTGTTTCTGTAACTCCCACTGAAGTGAATGGGAGTTATAGAAACAGCGTAATGCTGTTTTTGTAACACCTTGCAGGGTGGACGGCAAACACCCACGGTTTCCCATCTCAGATGGGAGTACACCCTTAAAGATTTCACGTAGTTTACTACTAAAAGTGGTTATTCAGCCTTTTAAAATCGATGGCCTATCCTCACGAAAAAAAAATGCTGTCACCATCTTTTGCCCCCTATAACTATTTTAGCTTTCCGTTGATGCGGTTATCAGAGGACTCGTTTTTGGCTAGGTGACCTGTCGTTTTTATTGGTATAATTTTTGGAAATATATACATTTTTGATTGCTTTTTATTCAATTTTATCTTGCATACCAAAAAAGTCTATTTTCTGGCATTGCAGGTTTTTTTTTTTTTAAATGTTGCTATTAGAAGTGAGAAGTGAATCTGTCAGCGTCAGGCATGCTGTCCATACTGCAAGCATAGTGTTATAGAGCAGGAGGAGCTGAGCAGATTAATATATACTTTTATAGTGAAAGATTGAGCAAAACTTGTTTCTCATTCATTGAAACCACTACCTGCTCTGAGCTGTCCTATCAGTGAGTGGCAGCTACCTGTGTATCACTGATAGCTCCGCCCATTGGACTGTTCAGCTCAGAATATACAGAGGATTCAATGAATAAAGTACAAGTTATACTGAATACTTCCCCATAAAACTATATATCAACCTGCTCGGCTCCTCCAGCTCTGTAACCCAATGCCTGCAGCTTGGACAGCATGTTTGAGCTGACAGATTTTAATTTAAGGGTTAACAGTCAAGATCACAGGTGTCTCTAATCGTGGCTGTTGTGGGAGGGTGTCGGCTGTCAAAGATGGCTGACATCAGCCAAATATGAAGTGGGCTCAGCTCTGACATGCACACGTCTGGAAAAGGTTAAGGAATAAGGATGCAATTAATTAGGGGATTTGCATCTCAACTTTTCAAAAGCTATAACTATTTTTACTTCGACATAGCCATACAATGGCTTATTCATTGAGGGGCAAGCTAAAGTTTGTATTGGGACCATTTTTGGGGTACTTATCACTTTTTTGATCATTTTTATTGCGTGGTTTGGGAGCCAAAGTAAACAGAAAAAGCATTTTGGTTCAATTTTTGGCTTTTTTATAGTGCTTATGGTACGGGATAAAAAGTTTGTTCAATTTATTTGATGGGTCATTATTAGGGATGAACGAGTATACTCGCTAAGGCACTACTCGCTCGAGAAATGTGCCTTAGCCGAGTATCTCCCTGCTCGTCCCGAAAGATTTGGGTGCCGCTGCGGGGCGGGGAGCTGCGGGGGAGAGCAGGGAGGAACGGAGGGGAGATCTCTCTCTCCTTCTCTCCCGCCCGCTCTGCCCCGCTCCCCGCCGCTACTCACCTGTCAGCTGCGGCGGCACCCGAATCTTTCGGGACGAGCAGGGAGATACTCGGCTAAGGCACATTACTCGAGCGAGTAGTGCCTTAGCGAATATACTCGCTCATCCCTAGTCATTATGGATGCTGTGATACAAAATGTTTTTTTTAATTAATTAAAAAGAAAAGGCGCAAAAGTTTTTTTACTTAGATATTCTTTGACTATTTTTTCTTTTTTCTAGTATATTAGGCTGAAAAAAAAAGACACAACTCCATCAAGTTCAGCCTAACCCCCGCCTCCACCACCACCCCATTCCTTTCAAATGTTGATCGAAAGGAAGGCAAAAAATAAAAAAGAAATTGTAAACACACCTCTTTGAATGGACTTTAAATCCACTGCGTCTTTGGAAGTGCGCAGGTAACTCCGGTGATCTGCAAGTCCCAGCTGCAAGGAAAATTTCTACATAACAAACAAGTAAGCCAGACTTCTAAGTGCAAAAGATTTTTTTTCCTTTATTATTTTCTTTTATCACATGGTGGGACAGACATATATAAAACCGCTAGACAGATTTCGGCCGAAAAATGGCCTTTCGCACAGCTTAACAGCACTATCACAGATACAGACTTAAAAGCTTTTAAAACCAAATGCATGTCCTCCTTCAATGAGTTCATTAGTTAATTAAGTATGCACACAGTTTCTACCATATATAGACACATATTAGTGTAGTGGCCCAGAATAACAGGGCCTCTCCATAAGTATGAATGCATTTGTCTTGTGCCTATGTATTGTCAGTGTTTTCTATGTGAGTGAATTTGATGTGTATTGCACCTCTGCAGCACTGAGAGGGTTAACGTCTGGGTTATGGCTGGAAAATGTATCTTGTGGTGTGTCATGTGACCCTGTAATATATATGTGATTTGAAAGTGGTTGCAAGAGGTCTTGGGTCTCCGGTCTTAGTCTGGGGAGATCCGAGAGACTTGTGCCTGGTCCTACAAGGAGCCCCAGGATGGAAGAGGCTGAGCGATTGCCCTGTGCGTGCCCTGGGGCCAATCTACCCTTTATGCTAGTGACCTGGAAGACCGCAAGTGTGCGAGAACCCGCCATGCAGCACTGATTGCCTTTTCCTAAAATGTGAGTGTGTATTGGGAGAGAGAAAGAGAGAGATGTAATCTGTTTGGACTGTAACTTAAAGGGGTTGTCCCGCGAAACAAAGTGGGGGTATACACTTCTGTATGGCCATATTAATGCACTTTGTAATGTACATTGTGCATTAATTATGAGCCATACAGAAGTTATTCACTTACCTGCTCCGTTGCTAGCGTCCTCGTCTCCATGGTGCCGTCTAATTTTCAGCGTCTAATCGCCCGATTAGACGCGCTTGCGCAGTCCGGTCTTCTTCTTTTCTGAATGGGGCTCCTCGTAGCTCCGCCCCGTCACGTGCCGATTCCAGCCAATCAGGAGGCTGGAATCGGCAATGGACCGCACAGAAGACCTGCGGTCCACCGAGGGTGAAGATCCCGGCGGCCATCTTCACAAGGTAAGTAAGAAGTCACCGGAGCGCGGGGATTCAGGTAAGCACTATCCGGTTTTCTTTTTTAACCCCTGCATCGGGTTTGTCTCGCGCCGAACGGGGGGGCTATTGAAAAAAAAAAAAACCCTGTTTCGGCGCGGGACAACCCCTTTAAACTTCAAGTAAATGAGCTCTACCGACCGTATCCAGTTTAGCTCTGAAACGTTAACTCTGTGTGTGGACAAGGCCCAAACTCTACCCCGCTGTCTCCTAGGCTGGGGGCCCGGTCCTCGGATGCTGCATTATTTTCAGATTTCAGTACATAAAGGCCAAAAAGAATCTATTTTAGCTTATTATATATGGAAAATATGTAAAAACGGCTTTGTATCACTTCGGGTTTGCAAACTTTCTCCCCTTGTTTTCAATGGGAGGCCTGGTAGCGCATGCACTTTGCACACGGTGTGATGCTGTCGTCAGGCCCCATCAAAAACAATGGGCGTTGCGATGCGAGAGCACGCACAAGATAGAACATTTGTCTCCTGCATAGCATCACATCGTTGTGCCATGTGGGAAAACATGTGTATAACCCCATTCAAAGGAAAGGGGTTCATATTTGTGCGCGATTTGTGCGTCTCGCAACACACAAATCTCACACGATTTTATCACCCGTGTGAAGCCGGCCTTACAGTAAAGAACCCTCTTCTATATTGGTGTAGAAACCTTCTTTCCTCTAGACATAGAGGAAATAGATGCAGTCAAATAGATGATGGGAGAGATCTCTGTATTATCCCCCCGTATATTTATACATCGTTTTTAGGTCGCCCCTCTTTATTCTAAAGAAAACAACTCCAATTTTGATAACCTCTCTGGGTATTGTAGTCCACCCACTCTATTTATTACTTTAGTTGCCCACCTTTGAACCCGCTCAAGCTCTAATATGTCCTGTAAGCGACTTGAACCTGCGATCCTATGATTGCTCAGATAATGCATTGCAGTACTTGTGTGCTGCAGTGTATTATCTCTTATCTTTTTTACTACAAGCCATGCCAGATCCTAAAGCCACTGTCAGGTGTCTGGCATGAAAAAGTGACTTTAGCGAGGCACTGCCTCAGTTAGCTTCTGACACGTCATCATCAACATCGATTGCAGCATGTAAATCCCGGTAAAACAGTACTACAAAGTTGCACGACTTTGTAGCAACACAAAATCGCAATATCGCACAGAACACAGATGTGATATCGCTATCGCCCATGTGAAAGAGGCCTAATCGGATGCACTTTCCATAAAGAGTATTTATTGCAGAATTGATTTATTTAGCTCCTATGCTGCAATCCACTGCTGTTTAGGCATAGGAGTGAAATATTTTATTTCCTTAGATCAGAAAGGGTTAATATGTCTTTTTACTTAGAATTTAGAGAAGAACACTTTCCCTTTCGCTGATCTTGGTCACATTCCCAGGACACTTTAGGTCATGTTGAAATGGGGCAGTTTCTATTTTGGGTGAGACCGATGTGACCTTGATCTGCATTGCAATTTACTAATGGTTTTAACCTCTCAGCCTACTTACTGACAGGTGATAACATAATGGCAAGTCACAGAAGCTTTACAAATGTTCCTCTGATAAAATATGAAACAGTATGTACAGTTACAATATTATGCTTATGTACTGCTAATGTTAAAGGGGCATCCAACTTTAAAAAAATAATGGCCTCAGGATAGGCCATCAAGATATGATCACTGGAAGTCCGATGCCTAGAACTCCCATCTATCAGCTGATTGAAGGGGCTGCACTGTGGCATCTCCAGTGTTCTATGTACAATCCTGTGTTCATGCTCACAATGCCATACTATGTTTAGTGGCCGTTCTGAGTACTGCAGTGTTGTCCCATTCACATCAAGTGGGCATCAGAAAACATGATGGTAGGAGTACAGAGATGGACACTCGGGACACAAGGCCCACGCTGAGGAGCTGGAAGGGTAGGGTTGTCACTTGTCACGGTGGCGCTTACCATGCTCCTTCCCGGAGGGACACACGCAACCTCGGCCTCAGTATTACTGGGCCTCTTCCGGACACCCCTAGGAGAGGCATGACCTATATACATGTGGTGGAATTCCTGGTTGCCACCTGACGCCACTGTTCCTCACTCACCAAAATAAACCTCAGTGGAAAATAAAGAGAGTCCACACATGATGTAGTATTTAAGTACCTCAGTCCCTGGGAACGGTCAGGGCCTGGCAAAACTTTACTTGAAACTTTGATACTGTACAATATAAAAAAATACACTAGTGCAGGCAAGACGCAGAAGGGAGGTCAGGGAGGAAACTCAGGATGATGCCTGTCCTACAGTCCTCATTATTTGTATGGTACCACTCCTGGAGGGGGTAAGGGGCAAACTTTCCTCAGAAACTCACTTGTTAAAGTACCTCAGCACAGTAGTCTCCACTTTCTTCACTCCTCTCGCTTTCTCTCTTCTCACTTTCTAATGGTTCCTGGCATTGGGGGCCTCAGGAAACCGCTCTTCCATTCTCTTCACCACATGAGGGTTGAAGGTACTCCCATGTGGCTGGCACTCTCTCTCAGGAACCCAGAAGAAGAACCCTAGAAGACTCTCTTCCCACTCTCAGACACTCTTATTTATAATCTGTAGCATACCACGTGAGAGGACATAAATTGATACTTTTCCAGACATATCCCAACCACATGCAGACATTAACTCCTCCTTTGCTGCAGCTGTGCAGTACATATAACAAGAGACTAGACAATTTGCACAGTGCATCTACAAAAGACGTCACATTATGACATTTATGGAGGGGCCAGGAATAGGTGTTTTCGGGCCACTACAGGAGTATATTATAATACAATTAAAATTGGGAGAACAGCAGGAAATGACATCAAGCTACAACCAGGATTCAGGAAGTACTAGTAAATACAACTGGTGGAAATGGAAAGTGTTACACCCAAAAAGATATGCAGAAAATTTATGAAACTTGCATCAGAGTCTCTCTGTATGAAGGGTATTAACCCCTTAGTGACTGCCGATAAACCTTTTGATGGCCTGTATTGGCAGTCTTTGTATGAAGAAAGATCACGTGGCATTAACCCTTTAAATGCTGCTGTCAATTCTGACCGGAATTTAAATCCCCAAATGATGTTTGGCCCTCTGCAATGAGACCGCAGGGAGCCATGTGGGTGTCATGGCAGCTGGGGGCCTTCTGAAAGACCCCAGGGCTGTCATGGCAGAATGCCTGTCAAGCAATGCCCATAGGATGCCTTGATAGACTGCCTGCCCGATTGCAGTATGATGCAATGCTATGGCATTCAGTGGACACAGGAAGGCTCCAGTACTCTCAAACCTGGCACAGATCTACATAGAAGGACAACACCAGCGCTGATGGATGGGTGACTGCAGCACAGATCCAAGCAGTGGTTGGAGTCAGTCACCTCACAAACAATTGTAACGATTTTGAAGTGTGACTTTGTAGCGCTCTTTTGCCAGGATTTTTGGTGGGGGGCCTGAAATATAAGCCCTACCCCGAAAATCAACCCTATTTGCCTTTAAAAACAAAAACACAATACATCACCTAACAGCCGCTGTTGGCTCCATCCGCAATTTGCAGGTCTCCGAAACACTTGTCTGTAGTCTTCAGCCAGCACTTCTTGGTCAGGGGTTTAAAAACCCCGCCTCCAGGAAGCACTGGCTCTGATTGGTTCTTGAGCACCGCGGTTCAGCCAATCACTGCAGCATTTGATGAACGAATCACAGCCATTCAATGCGATCACTTTGATTGGTACATTGAGCGCTGGCTCTGATTGGCTGAGCCGCGGCACTTAAAAAAACAATCACAGCCAGCGCTTACTGGAGGCGGGGATTTTGAGCCTGCAAACCAGGAAGCACTGAATGAAGACTGCAGACAAGTGTCAGGGACCTACGAGGAAGTGTGGACTGCGCCTGATAAGTAATGTATTGTGTTTTTTTTGTTTTTATAAGCAGATAGGGTTTCCTACCGTAAACGTTGCATCGCACTGCACGAAAAAGGCATTTTCGTGCAATGCAACAGAGAGGAAGGTATCGTAGAGAAACCTGGGCTACAAAAAAATCACAAATGGCTGCAATATACAGAATGCCGCCATTTTTTTCCTTGCAATATAGCAGCCTACCAAACATCGCTAATGTGAAGGAACCCATTGGTAAGCATGGTCCTCACATACATGCAGTTTGTAGCACTGTACATGCAATTTTGCCACCCGTGTGAAACCGGCCTAAACCTGATTTCACTACCAGCAATGACTAACCTGTTATATTGCTAGATGCAACTGGACACATGAATAAAGAACAGTTGTGTTTAGTGATGAGTCCCAATTCTGTCTGGAAGAAAATGATCATCTTCAAGGTATCAATCGGCATTTGGGAAGGGCCCACCGTGCTGTGATTTCAGAGCGCCCCACCGGTCCAACTCCTGGAGTCATGGTTTGGGGGAAATGAGTTATGACAGCAGGATGAAGTTTTTGGCTGTAGAAGGCACAATGACTCTCTGCCAGTATGTCAACAGAGTGGTACACACTGTTTTCATACCCTTACTGACCACTAAAAATGGTATCTTTCAACAGGATAATGTCTATCCACATACTGCAGCCTTCACAATACACCCTTGCAAGGTGTCAAAACCATGGATTGGCCCACACGGTCCCAGATGTATCCCCAAAAGAGAATGTCTGGAACGCCATAGGTAGACGCATTACGTCACATGGTATCCCACCACAAACTGTACAACTAACTGTAAATGTCATGCAGGCTTGGAGAGATATACCCAACAAGATATCTGAACACTTATTGATTCAATACCTACAAGAATCTAAGAGTGTGTAAGTGCTCATGGCATGACTCTACCATGTTTCATGAAATTCCACCAATTCCTTCTGAATGTTACATCATCAATTTCCACCAGTTGTAATATACACCTAGTGGCCACTTTGTTAGGTACACTTGTGGTGTCAGATAGGATCTCCTTTTGTAACAGGGGAAATTTCTCATGGTATGGATTCAAAAAGCTAACGGTAAGATTAATTGGAAATTCTACTCCATGTTAACATGATGGTATCTCATTGCCACTGTAGATGTATCAACCACGCATTTTGCTACAAAACACCTACTCCACTACATTTCCAGGCATCCCTATTACATTGAAGCCACTACAGATGGCTACATCTGATAAAGTTGAAAGAACACAGGTCCAACCTATAATCCTAGCATGTTGATTTAGAGCAGTGTTTCCCAATTTTCAGTCTTCATGGAACACCACAGGTCATGTTTTCTGGATATCTTATAGTAAGAACACTTGTGGCAATGTCTGAGACACCGACACTAATTACATCACCTGTGCAACACTGAGGAAATCCGGAAAACATGACCTGTTGGGGGGGTCACTGAGGACTGGTGTTTGGGAAACAAAGCCTTAGAGAGAGAGGGAAAAAACATGAGGCGCAACTGGATGTACAGTTACACCCTGGGGATAGTGCGAGATCAAAAGAGATCCCGCGCTATCCGGCAGCATTGGGACAGTGACCCCCGCTGATAACCTCTTCCCTGCCGCGATCTATGTAGATTGCGGCATGTAAAGGGTTCACAGAGGGAGGGAGCTCCCTCTGTGATGTCATTGGTCTCTCACGATATAATCGGGTTGCCATGGAAAAAGAACGCCAGATGCAGGCGTCCTACATTGCCAGTGATCGCTAATACAAGCGATAAGGCATTGCAGGACACAAGTCCTGCAATGACTTATCATAGCAATCATAGGGGCTATTGTACAAATCCCCTCAGGGACACAAAAAGTGTAAAAAAAAGATTAAACTAATGTAAAAAGAAAAGTTAAAAACTCCCTTTTTGTGTTTTTTCCCATATTAGCATAAAAATTGAAATCACACATATTTGGTAACGTCATATCCATAACGATACGTACAATAAATTGAATGCGCTTTTTATCCTGCATGGCAAAAAGCATTTTAAAAAAACCTAAAAAACTGACGCTAAATGCCTAATTTTTCATTTTGCCTCCCAAAACACGCAATAAGGGCGCCCACCCACTGGCGTTTGCGATTTTCGTGCGTGAAAAACGCCGCGTTTTCGCGGCTTTTCCATTAATTTCCATTGACTTTCATGGGTGCATTAGGAGAAAAATAAGGACACATATGCAACTGACAGTTCCTATGTTAAAAAAACGCAACGCAACGCAAAACGCCAGTGGACAGGAGTACATTCAATTCTAATTGCACTGCAGGAAAAACGCAAAACGCAAAGAAAAAAAAATCGCCAGTGGGTGGGCGCCCTAAAAGTGATCAAAAAAGCCATATGTACCCCAAAATGGTCCAATAAAAACTACAGCTCGTCTCACAAAAAATAAGCCCTCACAGAGCTCTGTCAATGGAAAAAGGAGAAGTTATAGGACTTTGAATGCAGCAATTTAGAAAAAAATAATCATTTCCAAAACGAGGTTTTTATTGCGGAAAAGTGGAAAAACCTAAAAAAAATAAAAATTTTGGTACCGTTATAATCATACCGACCCGCAGAAAACATCTATTGTGTCCTTTATGCTACATGATTAACGCTATAAAAAAACATAAAAATCTATGGCAGAATTGATGTGTTTTCTCCCCCTGTTATCATAAAAAAAAAATTAATAAAAGTTTTACAATATACTCTATGTACCCAAAAATGGCACCAATAAAAACTACAGTTCGCAATGTAAAAAACAAGCCCTTACATGGCTGCGTTGGTAGAAAAATAAAAAAAGTTACGGCTTTTGAAAAATTGAGATCAAAATCCGCAAAAAATTATTGCGTCCTTAAGCCCAAAATAGGCCATGTCCTTAAGGGGTTAAACCACTGAAATGTTACCTAAGAGTGGTGTCACATACAGATTTTGTTTTAAGACACAGTTTTCATGGAAGTTTGATGTACTGTTTAGAGCCAAATCCAGAAATGTCTCAAAAACACCACTCAAAGGTAAGATAGGTCAATTCAATGATGCCAAATTTTGATTTTATTATCCGTACTGTGCTGAAATTAAAATTGGTCAGACTGGGAGGAATGTTTTTCACCTCCCGGAAAGCTTGAATCAGTCTAGCTATCCTCCACTGACCTCAAGATGTTCCATCCTCAGAACTGGTTCCCGCTCTCCGACTCTAGATATGCATTTTGCAAACTCGAGAGACTTTTGTGTTTGAAGATTTCAGGACATCAGCTGTTCCTCAGGTAATAAAATTGACATGAAATCCATTTCACAGAATTATTCACAACCTGCTCCTTAGTTTGATCTGAACAACAATGTTATCACTGACCACATCTGAATGTTTTTGTCCTTCTATTGTGTTGCTGCTGCATGATTAGATTTTTTAACTAATGAGCAGATGTAGAGGTGTACATAGACATGGTATATTTAAATCTATTATTTTTGCCATATGCCTTAGGGATTATTCCCACGTCCATATATTGGCTGGGTTTTCACGCCCGGCCAATATACGGTGTCCCTTTCTACAGGGGGAGGAGATGGGCCAGACCGGGAGCAGTGCACTGAGCTCCCGCCCCCTCTCCGCCCTTCACCACTATTTGCAATGGGAGGGGTAGGACGGGGTGGAACTAAGCTCTGCCCCAATCCCGGCCCTCCCATTGTAAACAGTGGCGAGAGCCAGAGAGGGGGCAGGAGCTCAGTGCACTGCTCCCGGCCCGGCCCACCTCCTCCCGTTTGCAGAAAGGGACACAATATATCGGCTGGGCGTGAAAACCCGGTCGATATACGGACGTGTGAATAAGCCCTTAAAATGGTCAACATATAAAGATTTTACAATTCTATAAACTATAATAAATCTGACCCGTAAACTAAATGACCACTTTAAAAAAGACACCTTCCCTTTCACAACTGGAAATTAGACCCTGAGTCCGGGCGCAAGTCTTCTTTTGATCAGTTTCAGTATGAATTCACATTAGATGGGAAATTAGCATCATCTGAATGACTCTGAATAAGGTGTGGTCATTAAAGCTGGACTAGCCAGGGACAGAGTTTCAAAAACTGCCATTTGTGTGGGGTTTTCTTGTGCAATGGTGTCAAAAGTATACAGAGAATGGTGTGGTTAAGGAAAATCATCTTGTGAGGATTCAGACCAGGAAACTCCTGTATCCATAGTTGTAGCTCTGATAGCTGAGCTTCTGATTTTGGCTGGACAGCTCCTTGCTATCTCATTGTCAAAGTTCTTCGCATGGTAGAACCCTTGCTTTGTTTTGTCTTGACTGATTGGCTCTGCGCTCCTTATAAAAGCCTGGCCCTTCAACGTAATCCTTGTAATCCTAAGAATAACCTGTAATAGTGTTTTACACATGATTTGATTTCAGGATTTTTACAGGCTATAACTGACTTGTAAAAGCAGTCAAAAACAGAAAAAGGCACCAGTGTGTGGCACTGGATATATTACGGGTTAAAACTGACTTGTAAAAGCAGTCAAAAACAGAAAATGTTATCAATGGCACTCTAGCAGAACTTATGTTCACTGCGCAAGCCTGAGATAGGACGAGTGTCAGCTTTAGCAATTTTATATGTTCACATGTAAGTTTCAAATCATGTAACTTACACGTCAGTTGTAACTTTTAGAATAATTTGATGATTATTAGGGAGCTTGTGGAACCTAGCCCCTCTGCCATACGATGATTGGATGACAGCCGGGGGTGTCTGCTCATGATCGCCTCCTGCTGCAGTTTGCTTTTCTATATAGACTTTTTTACTCAATAAAGAGTCTCAAAAAAGGAAGTGAATCTTGAAACGCCACCTGTATGATTCATGCTATATTCTTCTCCTGTGCACCGACAAATTAGGCACACTTGACTGATGAGGCTTCAATTCCCCTTGAATATCACCTAAAAGTGGAGGACTACCATAAGGGCTCCCAATCACTGGCGGTTTTTTCCCCACTGCGCTGCGAGTGTAAGTGAAAACTCTCGCAGAGTAGTGCAAGAAAATCGCTGGGATATCGCTGCGACATTACCAGTCTTTTCAATGGGGCCAGTGGCAGCAGCGCTAGCTCCATTCAAAAGATATGGAAAATGCCGCGGACTTCTGCCACAGCTGTGGCAGGAGTTTCCTTCATCCCCGCGGGGAATCCTCTGTCACAGCTGTGACAGCTGTCACAGCTGTGGCAGAAGTCTGCGGCATGCTATCCCATTGCGATCTGCTGCCGATCCCATTGAAAGGAGTGGTTCCTGACAAGCCCCGCAGAATGATTATCGGAGAAGGGCTTGAAATATAAGCCCTTCCCCATTAATCATCAAAAAGTGGTTAAAAAAATAATAAAAAAGTTACTCACCTCTCCGGCGCTCAGACGCGTCCTACGGCTGGCTCCCCGGCACTGCTGTCTGCGGGGATGAAGGAAACTCCTGCCACAGCTGTGACAGAAGTCCGCGGTATTCTCCATATCTTTTCAGTGGGGCTAGCGCTGCTGCTGCTGGCCCCATTGAAAAGACTGGCGATGTCACAGCGATATCCCAGCGATTTTGGGGTATCTGCCGGCGTTTTTCTCGCACTGCGATGCGAGACTTTAACTTTAGAATCGCATCGCAGTGGAGAAAAAAACGCCAGTGGGTGGGAGCCCTAACACTTGCAAGATTATTGTGTTTAGTTTTAGTCTAGCTTCTTGATTCCTCAGCTGTATTATTCCTGGACAAACCTCTTACTGATTATATCTGTGTACCAATCTCTGACTAATTACAAGACAACGCTTTGTCTAAACCCCTTACTGCCGAAATTCATGTTATTGATACTTAGGCTTGTTACTGACCTCTGCATGTACTGATTGGATCTGTCACATCACCTGGACTCTGACCTTTGACTCCAGACTGTTGCACACCCAGCAAAAGGGGATCTTTTGGACATAAAGAACCAGTTGACAAAAGGGGTCAAAGAAGGATGTCAAGAATGGTCTTGACAAACAGGGCGTGCACATTCAAGCAAACTGTAGCCAAATATAACACTGGTGGCTCAAGAAATTGGTTGTGTCTTAACACATAACTAGAGATGAGCGAGCACCAAAATGCTCGGGTGCTCGTTACTCGGGGCGAAATTTTCGCGATGCTCGAGGGTTCGTTTCGAGTAACAAACCCCATTGAAGTCAAAGGGCGACCTGAGCATTTTTGTATATCGCCGATGCTCGCTAAGGTTTCCATTTGTGAAAATCGGGGCAATTCAAGAAAGTGGTGGGAACGACACAGCAACGAATAGGGCAGGCGAGGGGCTACATGTTGGGCTGCATCTCAAGTTCCCAGGTCCCACTATTAAGCCACAATAGCAGCAAGAGTGCCCCCCCCCTCCCAACAATTTTTACTTCTGAAAAGCCCTCATTAGCAATGCATACCTTAGCTAAGCACCACACTACCTCCAACAAAGCACAATCACTGCCTGCATGACACTCCGCTGCCACTTCTCCTGGGTTACATGCTGCCCAACCCCCCCCGCACGACCCAGTGTCCACAGCGCACACCAAAGTGTCCCTGCGCAGCCTTCAGCTGCCCTCATGCCACGCCACACTCATGTATATTTATAAGTGCATCTGCCATGAGGAGGAACCGCAGGCACACACTGCAGAGGGTTGGCATGGCTAGGCAGCGACCCTCTTTAAAAGGGGTGGGGCGATAGCCCACAATGCTGTACAGAAGCAATGAGAAATATAATCCTGTGCCACCACCATCAGGAGCTGCACATGTGGGCATAGCAATGGGGAACCTATGTGCCACACACTATTCATTCTGTCAAGGTGTCCGCATGCCCCAGTCAGACCGCGGTTTTTTATAAATAGTCACAGGCAGGTGCACCCACAGCATGGGTGGCTCCCTGGAACCCACCGGCTGTACATAAATGTATCCCATTGCAGTGCCCTGGACAGCAGAGCTAACGTCAGATTAAATGCAGGTGGACTTCGGCCCACACTGCATGCCCCAACCTGACCGGGCTTTTTAATTCATAGACACAGGCAGGTACAACTCCCTATTGTGAAGTCCCTGTGGACCGACAGCATGGGTGGGTGCCAGGAAGCCACCGGCGGCACATAAATATATCCCATAGCATTGCCCATCACAGCTGAGGTAATGTCATGTTTAATGCTGGTGGGCTTCGGCCCACACTGCATGCCCCAGTCAGACTGGGGTTCTTTAGAAGTGGACACATGTAGTTACAACTCCCTGTGGACCGACAGCATGGGTGGGTGCCAGGAAGCCACCGGCGGTACATAAATAAATCCCATTGCAGTGCCCATCACAACTGCGGTAATGTCATATTTAATGCAGGTGGGCTTCGGCCCACACTGCATGCCCCAGTCAGACTGGGGTTCTTTAGAAGTGGACACATGTAGTTACAACTCCGTGTGGACCGACAGCATGGGTGGGTGCCAGGAAGCCACCGGCGGTACATAAATAAATCCCATTGCAGTGCCCATCACAGCTGAGGTAATGTCATGTTCAATGCAGGTGGGCTTCGGCCCACGCTGCATGCCCCAGTCAGACTGGGGTTCTTTAGAAGTGGACACATGTAGTTACAACTCCGTGTGGACCGACAGCATGGGTGGCTCCCTGGAACCCACCGGCGGTACATAAATATATCCCATTGCAGTGCCCAGCACAGCTGATGTAACGTCAGCTGTAATGCAGGTGGGCAAAAAATTAATTGGATTACACTGTAGGCGAGGGCCCCAAAAAATTGGTGTACCAACAGTACTAATGTACCTCAGAAAAATTGCCCATGCCCAAGCAAGAGGGCAGGTGAAACCCATTAATCGCTTTGGTTAATGTGGCTTAATTGGTAACTAGGCCTGGAGGCAGCCCAGTTAAAATAAAAATTGGTTGAGGTGAAAGTTTTAACGCTTTAATGAGCATTGAAACGTATAAAAATTGTTTAGAAAAATTATATGACTGAGCCTTGTGGGCCTAAGAAAAATTGCTCGTTCGGCGTGATTACGTGAGGTTTCAGGAGGAGGAGCAGGAGGAGGAGGAGGAATATTATACACAGATTGATGAAGCAAAAATGTCCCCGTTTTTTGATGGTGATAGAGAACGATGCTTCCATCCGCGGGTGCAGCCTACGTATTGCTTAGGTATCGCTGCTGTCCGCTGGTGAAGAAGAGAAGTCTGGGGAAATCCAGGCTTTGTTCATCTTGATGAGTGTAAGCCTGTTGGCACTGACGGTTGACAGGCGGGTATGCTTATCCATGATGATTCCCCCAGCTGCACTAAACACCCTCTCTGACAAGACGCTAGCCGCAGGACAAGCAAGCACCTCCAGGGCATACAGCGCGAGTTCAGGCCACGTGTCCAGCTTCGACACCCAGTAGTTGTAGGGGGCAGAGGCGTCACCGAGGACGGTCGTGTGATCGGCTACGTACTCCCTCACCATCCTTTTACAGTGCTCCCGCCAACTCAGCCTTGACTGGGGAGCGGTGACACAGTCTTGCTGGGGAGCCATAAAGCTGGCAAAGGCCTTGGAGAATGTTCCCCTGCCTGCGCTGTGCATGCTGCCTGATCTCTGCGCCTCCCCTGCTACCTGGCCCTCGGAACTGCGCCTTCTGCCACTAGCGCTGTCGGATGGGAAGTTTACCATCAGTTTGTCCACCAGCGCCCTGTGGTATAGCATCATTCTTGAACCCTTTTCCTATTCGGGAATGAGAGTGGAAAGGTTCTCCTTATACCGTGGGTCGAGCAGTGTGTACACCCAGTAATCCGTAGTGGCCAGAATGCGTGTAACATGAAGTCAGCCATGTGTGCCAGGGTACCTGTACGCAACACATGGCTGTCCTCACCAGGAAGATCACTTTCAGGATCCTCCTCCTCCTCCGGCCATACACGCTGAAAGGATGACAGGCAAGCAGCATGGGTACCCTCAGCAGTGGGCCAAGCTGTCTCTTCCCCCTCCTCCTCATGCTCCTCCCCCTCCTCCTCCTCAACGCGCTGAGATATAGACATGAGGGTGCTCTGACTATCCAGCGACATACTGTCTTCCCACGCCTCCGTTCCCGAGTGCAAAGCGTCTGCCTTTATGCTTTGCAGGGAACTTCTCAAGAGGCATAGCAGAGGAATGGTGACGCTAATGATTGCAGCATCCCCGCTCACCATCTGGGTAGACTCCTCAAAGTTTCCAAGGACCTGGCAGATGTCTGCCAACCAGGCCCACTCTTCTGTAAATAATTGAGGAGCCTGACTCCCACTGCGCCGCCCATGTTGGAGTTGGTATTCCACTATAGCTCTACGCTGCTCATAGAGCCTGGCCAACATGTGGAGCGTAGAGTTCCACCGTGTGGGCACGTCGCACAGCAGTCAGTGCACTGGCAGATTAAACCAATGTTGCAGGGTCCACAGGGTGGCAGCGTCCGTCTTGGAGTTGCGGAAATGTGCGCTGACCTGGCGCACCTTTCCGAGCAGGTATGACAAGTGTGGGTAGCTTTTCAGAAAGCGCTGAACCACCAAATTAAAGACATGGGCCAGGCATGGCACGTGCGTGAGGCTGCCGAGCTGCAGAGCCGCCACCAGGTTACGGCCGTTGTCACACACGACCATGCCCGGTTGGAGGCTCAGCGGCGCAAGCCAGCGGTCGGTCTGCTCTGTCAGACCCTGCAGCAGTCCGTGGGCCATGTGCCTCTTCTCTCCTAAGCTGAGTAGTTTCAGCACGGCTTGCTGACGCTTGCCCACCGCTGTGCTGCCACGCCACGCGACACCGACTGCTGGCGACATGCTGCTGCTGCTGACACATCTTGATTGCGAGACAGAGGTTGCGTTGGAGAAGGAGGAGGAGGAGGGTGGTTTAGTGGAGGAAGCATACACCGCCGCATTTACCAGCACCGAGCTGGGGCCCGCAATTCTGGGGGTGGGTAGGACGTGAGCGGTCCCAGGCTCTGACTCTGTCCCAGCCTCCACTAAATTTGCCCAATGTGCCGTCAGGGAGATATAGTGGCCCTGCCCGCCTGTGCTTGTCCACGTGTCCGTTGTTAAGTGGACCTTGGCAGTAACCGCATTGGTGAGGGCGCGTACAATGTTGCGGGAGACGTGGTCGTGCAGGGCTGGGACGGCACATCGGGAAAAGTAGTGGCAACTGGGAACCGAGTAGCGCGAGGCCGCCGCCGCCATCGTGCTTTTGAAAGCCTCCGTTTCCACAAACCTATACGGCAGCATCTCTAAGCTGATCAATTTGGCAATGTGCACGTTTAACGCTTGAGCGTGCGGGTGCGTGGCGGCGTACTTGCGCTTGCGCTCAAACAGTGACGCTAGCGACGTCTGGACGCTGCGCTGAGAGACATTGCTGGATGGGGCCGAGGACAGCAGAGGTGAGGGTGTGGGTGCAGGCCAGGAGACGGTACTGCCTGTGTCCTCAGAGGGGGGTTGGATCTCAGTGGCAGGTTGGGGCACAGGGGGAGAGACAGTGGTGCAAACCGGAGGCGGTGAACGGCCTTCGTCCCAGCTTGTGGGGTGCTTGGCCATCATATGCCTGTGAATGCTGGTGGTGGTGGCTCCCCAGCTGATCTTGGCGCGACAAAGGTTGCACACCACTGTTCGTCGGTCGTCAGGCGTCTCTGTGAAAAACTGCCACACCGTAGAGCACCTTGACCTCTGCAGGGTGGCATGGCGCGAGGGGGCGCTTTGGGAAACAGTTGGTGGATTATTCGGTCTGGCCCTGCCTCTACCCCTGGCCACCGCACTGGCTCGGCCTGTGCCCACACCCTGACTTGGGCCTCCGCGTCCTCGCCCGCGTCCACGTCCTCTAGGCCTACCCCTACCCCTCAGCATGCTGTATTACCAGTAGTGCAGAAACAGAACGCTGTAATTAAATGTGCCACTTATTGGCCTGTGGTTGGAGGCTGACTTCGCTTACAGAACGCACAGCAGAGCCAGGAAATAATTTTGCGCAAGCCTGCTGTAACACTTAGCTGGCTGCGTATGAATTAGGACTACTACCCCCAGCACAGACCAAGTACACTGAGGACAGTCACAGGCAGCCCAAATAGATTTTTTTTCCCAAATGTTTTTGGAAAGGCCCACTGACTATATTCAATAAATATGTCTTCTGTCCTTGCCTCACCACTACTGGCCCTGCAGTATGTAAAATAACTGCAGACTGTTGCACTGTGGACTGGAATACAGCGGTGATGTTACAGCCAACACAGAGCCAGGAAATAATTTTGCGCAAGCCTGCTGTAACACTTAGCTGGCTGCGTATGAATTAGGAGGACAACTACACCCAGCACAGACCCAGTACACTGAGGACAGTCACAGGCAGCCCAAATAGATTTTTTTTCCCAAATGTTTTTGGAAAGGCCCACTGCCTATATTCAATAAATATGTCTTCTGTCCCTGCCTCACCACCACTACTGGCCCTGGACTATGTATAATTACTGCAGGGCGCAATGCTCTGCACGGCCGATATACAAAAAAAAAAAAATGTGCAACACTGCAAAAAGCAGCCTCCACACTACTGCACACGGTTAGATGTGGCCCTAAGAAGGACCATTAGGGTTCTTGAAGCCTAAAAAGACTCCTAACGCTCTCCCTATAGCAGCTCCGGCACCAGCAGCACTTACCCTGATCTCTGTCAGAATGCATCTGTGGCGAGCCGCAGGAGGGGCCGATTTTTATACTCGGGTGACACCTGATCTCGCCAGCCACTCACTGCAGGGGGGTGGTATAGGGCTTGAACGTCGCAGTGGGAAGTTGTAATGCCTTCCCTGTCTTTCTATTGGCCAGAAAAGCGTGCTAACGTCTCAGAGATGAATGTGAAAGTAACACGAACATCGTGTGGTGCTCGTTACAAGTAACGAGCATCTCGAACATGCTAATACTCGAACGAGTATCAAGCTCGGACGAGTACCTTCGCTCATCTCTACACATAACTCATTATTCCTTAGCACGGAGGAGCTACTATATAACAGCAAGCCACCAGTTTCAGTCCCATTGTCATCTAAGAAAGGTGAAACTCCAGATGGAAAAATAGTTTGAAAATTGGATCATTAAGCAGTAAGAAAAACATCACCTGGTCAGCTGAATCCAGATTTATGTTGCACCATACTAATTAAAGGGTCAGAATTTGGTGTAAGCAGCATGAATCAATGAACTTCCTGTCAGGAGTCAACAGTTCAGGTTGGTGGAGGTGGTGCTATGCATTGGGAAATCTTTCCTTGGAACACCCTGTGTCCACTAATAACTGCGCAAACAAGGAAGATGGAACAATACCTCTGCAGCGCCACCTATTGGATGGCAGCATTCCTTCAAATCAATGTATGACTTTTTACCAAAGCTGTAAAACAATGATTGGGAATATTAAACCAAACCAGAAATCCATACACAGACAGCTGTTTCGGGGTGTTTGCCCTTCATCAGTATGTAGTAGGTTTCTGACCTGGCTGGTGAGAGGCCTGTGACTTGTGTCAAGAGACGACACCCCTCCTCACCCACTAATAACTATGGATGGACAATTACTGCAAAGAGGTCCTACAAGATGGGTGTCTTTTTGTAATGAATTAGTAGCCCATAGTTTCAGCTAATAAATATGCAGATGTTCTTTCTGTAAACAAACATTACTTCACTACAGTCACACTAATTAAATCCGAAAAATAAGAAAAAAAACATAAAAAGCAATTAAGCGGAAAAATATTGGAAAAGAAACGTACATCGAGAGCGATGCTAGAAAGATGCATTTCATAAAATTGAAACATTCGATAACGCGCATCTATATTGGAATGAATCACACTCATAGGGCTTCCAAGTAAATATACAAATAATTTATTGTAGTCTGCAGTGGGAAATATATCACTTGGAAATCTGCGGACAAGTCTTGTGAGTGCCATTCCTTCTGCATTGTAGAGGCAAAATATGGCAGCAGTAAAAGACCAGTTGTCCCCAAAGCTCGTCTATCTAACCTATTGGAGCATTGCAACATGTATTTTATTCAGAACGGGGATGGATTGCAGCAAAAATATTTCAGCTATTTTATAGAATTATTGAAAGTGAATAGATTTCCTACCGCTTCTAAAAAAAAAAATTCCTAACCCACATAGAAAAGACCGGAGGCATATATGATACGGAAGCAGCATTTGTAAATATATACAGTACTGTCACAATATATACATAGTATATGCTCTGCAAGCAATATTACATATGACACACATAAAAAAAGGAAAAAACATAAAAGGAAAAAACATGTAAAAAAGATATAAAATAATAAAATCATATATAAATTCTAGAAAGTTGTTTGAACCTTATTATCCATTACATTATATGTTTACGCAATTTTACATAATGCATAAATGTAAAAATCATAATATAACAGAATAGGACAATTTGTCAGTAGAATTAGAGCGCACATGCCGATTAAAGGTGTCATTGCTTATAGAATGTGCAACCCCCTAACGTATTTTCATTAGCCAGATTTAGAGCAGGTAGGTAAGTCCTAGTGAAATCGAATGTGACTCTAGCCTACACCCCGAAGGCCAAAGACCAACTGTCATAAACTATGGCCTTTAATTGCTGATGGGCTCTAGGGAAAGCTGCAGGCAATTTTCCCAGTGACTACTTTCCTCTGTGTTCTCATAGTTTGTAATTCCGCTAATAACAATATATTGGGCAATTACAGTTTCTTTCCCCCTGGCAATTTGTTTTCTAGAGATGTGAGAGTGAGTGAAAATCCATGATTATGAAACCAATGATTTTCAATGGTTTCATTCTCATTTGCGATGCGATACAAAAAAGCTGCGATATCGCCCATTGTTTTCAATCGGGCCGTACCCCATTGAAATCAATGGAAGTAGATCACGCAACAGCCTTGGAATCTTTCATAGCGAGAAGAGAGGGGGTGGAGCTACAGTAGATCTCTTACATATCTCCCCATATTTGAAGATATAGTGGGTGCAGCTTAAGGGCTTTCCCAAGAGCAGGTTCGAGGGGGCGGGGCTAAAGGGATTCTCATAGTAATTCTAGTAAAGAGAGGGGGTGGGGCTAGCAGGCGAAGAACAGTGCCGCGGATCTGGGGAGAAGACGCGCCGGAGCCCCGGCAGCACTTCTAGGTGATGTATTTTTTTTTCCCCCGCAGCTAGGGCTTATTTAAGGGATTTTACAGTAGGATTTCCTATTGTTAAAGTTTCATCAATTTGCACGAAAACCACGGTTCTATTTTTTGCAGGTGCGAATTTAAAACGCTTGCAAAAAACGGACATGTTACCGCTTTTATTGGAAAGCATTGATTTTAATAGAGCCATTTTTTTCTGCACCTATACATGTGTGGGGGGGGGGGGGGAAACGCTCGTCTGACTGAGCCCTAAGAATGATATTTTCTGGAATTCGTCCCATAGGCTTCATTAAAGATTTGAGAAATTATAGGAAGAGGGTATTTTTTAAAATGGTACTAAATAACCACCAACGCCACCAAAAAGGCTTGTAAAAACACTGTGTGAAGAAGCCGTAAGGGTATACTTGCACATAGCAGATCTGAATAGGGCTTATATAAATCCATGCATGGATCACACAAACAATTATGATGTATGGAATGGATTTTTCAGTCACAGAAATTGCGCTAAGGCCGATTTAACACAAGCGTCATTTCTACGCTCATATTATGACCACAAATCCTAGCCTGACATGCGGTCTGATCACCCGAGCTAAACGCCTCATAACAGCTGGTTCTAGGGCCAGGGATTGCGGCTGCAGTATGCTTGCATGAAATTGGCCTTTGGAGCATGAAATCCATCCACATCGAGATAGAACTCTGATACGTGCTGCTATAGTTTATGGTCCGGGACTGTTTATTAAGGGAAACGAGCAACATTTGTATCCCAGACAAGTGTCCGCTGATATTCAAGATTCAGGTTCTGATCCTTGTTCAAGAAGGTGGCAGGTTAATATTTACAAGCTCTGTGCATCCTCTATTGCTCATCCACCTTCACATTCTGAGTATACCTTATTTTTTACCTTTTTATATGATCCTAAGTCATAAAGGAGAAAATCTATATAAGTGATATCTATACACAGTGGTGTAGCAATAGGGATTGCAGTTGCGACCTGGCCTCTAAGCTAGGGGAGCCCGGAGGCCCCCCTTCCTACTACCATTATTGAGCTCGTCCCCCACACCCTACTTGTTCCATCATAGAGCAGCACTGAACTCTCATGTTGCCTGTTTTATGCAGCCAGAAAGGAGAATTGCTTCATCCATTTCTGTTCATGAGCACTGGACCCTAGGAGAAGCAAGAGGAGCCATTCCCTGCTCTGGCAACATAACAGGCAGCATAAGCTCAGCGCTGCTGTGTGGTGGAACAGGAAGGAAGGGTCAGTATTCATACCACTCAGCCAGAAGGTAGCATTTTGAGGGGGTATTACTACGTTTCTGAGGCATAACGTGGGCATTATTACTTTGTGGGGAAACAAAGGGGAATTATTACTATGTGGGGGCACAAAGCAGACACTACTTTTTGTGGTGCTACTACAGTGGAATTACTACTGTGTGCAAGCAGTATTACTTTGTGGAGAACAACAGGGAGCACTTTTACTGTGGGTGGCACTGTGAGGTGCATTAGGGGTAACAGCAGGATGGGTAGAGTGTGCGGAGGTAAGTCATAAACTCATAAAATCGTAGAGTTAGAAGGGACCTCTAGAGTTATCAGGTCCACCCCCCTGCTCAGTGCAGGATTCACTAAATGTCTGTCCAGGATCTTTTTGTGTACTTCCATTAAAGGAGAACTCACCCCCTCCCGTGGCAACCTGTTCCACTCATTGATCACCCTCACTGTCAAAACGTTTTTTCTAATATCTAATCTGTGTCTCCTCCCTTTCAGTTTCATCCCATTGCTTCTAGTCTTTCCTTGTACAAATGAGAATAGGGCTGATCCCTCTGCACTGTGACAACCCTTTAGATATATGTAGACAGTTATTAAGTCTCCTCTCAGCCTTCTTGTTTGCAACCTTAGCATTCCCAGATCCTTTAACCGTTCCTCATAGGACATTGTTTGCAGACCGCACACCATCCTGGTAGCTCTTCGCTTGTCTAAGTATTTTTTAAATCGGGGTGCTCAGAACTACAGAATTCCAGATGAGGTCTGACTAAGGAAGAATAGAGGAGGATAATTACCTCACGTGATCTAGACTCTATGTTTCTCTTAATGCATTCCAGAATTGTGTTTGCCTTTTTGGCCGCTGCATCACATTGTTGACTCATGTTCGGTAAGTGATCTATCATTATACCCAAGTCTTTTTCACATGTGCTGCTGCTTAGCCCAATTCCTTCCATTACTCCAGGTGAACAATATCTCGGCGGAGATTAAAATGTGTTCTGCATGAACATGTAACAATCCTGATGTATTGAGCACTATTTTATAATAAAGAAGAGGAATGTTTTTTCACATTAGTCTGAGCTCCCTCAACCTTTTTTACCATTTATAAGAATATTGATCAACACTGGGCCCAGGACAGAGCCTTGTGGTACCCCACTTGACACATTCTTCCTATTTAATGTGCAGCCATTTATGATGACTCTTTGAGTACAATCGCTCAGTCCCATATTTGTTCATTTTTTCAATAAGGATGGTATGAGATACTTTGTCAAATGCTTTATTAAAGTCAAGATATATTATATCTACTCCGTTTCCCTGATCAACCCAGTTGGTGATTCTATCATAGAAAGAAATCTGGCATGACTTGTTTGTTACAAACCCATGCTGGCTCTCGTTAATTACTTCATTCTCACCCAAATTCTTGCATACATGCTGTTTAATAATTTTGTTCAAAGATCTTTTCTGGTATAGAAGTCAGGCTCACAGGTTTGTAGTTTCCTGGGTCAACTTTCTACCCTTTTTTGAAGAGATAAACAACATTTGCCCTTCTTCAATCTTCTGGGACTTCTGTTCTCCATGAATTTTCAAAGTTTACAGCAAATGGCTAAGCGATTATATCTGCTGCTTTCTTCAGTATTCTAGGGTGTAATTTGTCGAAAACTGGAGATTTGAATTTATTTAAATTTACTAAGTGTTCCCTCACCATCTCTCTGCTTATTGATAGCCTGCATTATTTTTTTCTTCCAATAGTGCAGGGAAGATCAGTTGATGTTCCATTCACTTTCTGAAAGAAAACAGGTACAAAATAGGAATTTAAAATGTTATGCCTTCTCGCCATCTTTTTTAACAAATTCACCATTTTTCATCCCTTAAACATCCTATAGCTTCATTGACTTTTCTTTTGCTTTTGACATACCTCCTAATCCTTTTTTATTGCTTTTGGCCTCTGTTGCAAACTTCAACTTATTATTGAGTCTGAATTATATTCTTCTTTAGATATCCCCCCGCCCCCTCTTTCCATTTAATAAGCATATTTTTTTTTCCTTTTTAACATGTGTGCAAGTTCTGTGTTCATCCATCTTGGTCTCTTTGAATGCTTCCCATTCTTTTTTCTTTTACAGATTATTAACAATTGTGTTTCCCAGCCCTCTTGGACATTTCTGTCCTTAAGAACATCCAGCCATTGGATACTTCCCATCCTCTTTCTAAATCCAATAAAATCTGCCTTTCTGTAACACAACCTTGAGGTCTGAGACTTCTCAGGTCTTCCTCCCGTTTTTATCCTTAATTCAAGGATAGCATGATCACTGCCTCCTAAGGTCTCAGCCACCCTTACTTTCTCAACCATTTCCTCCCTGTTGGTGAGAATTAGGTCCAAGATAGCAGATCCCCTTGTTTTCTCTTCTACCTTTTGGAAGATAAAGTTGTCAGCAAGAGCGGATAAGAATTTGTTGAATCCATCACTTTTACCTGAGAGATTCCCAACAAATGTCTGGATAGTTAAAATGTCCCATGATCACTACATCGTACTTTTTTGATAACTTTGAACTCCTTGCTGACTTGGATTTCAAGACCTAGTCATAGCTTTAAATCGTAGCTTTAAGCAATCTTTATGGCTGAATGAAGAAAAGGGAAAGTGGACGATACCCATCAGTGAAGATGTCACTTGTGATCACTGGAGGTAACTGCACTGTAATCACTATCCCTATGTAGAACTGGTATCTGAGTATTGTGTGGTGACTGCATTATTTAGAGGATAGTAGAGCTGGGCTGCTGTATTTACGCTATTGTTTTACAAGAGTTCTGTTATAGATATGCGGTCTGATTACATACATTGTATTTATGTACATATTGGGGTGAACCATGTTCGGTAGCCATGTAAAGTAGCAGTAGGTGAGGGAGGTTCATGGAGGCAGTAGGGAGGTGCAAACGGAACTTCTACTCCCAGGCCCATGAGCCTGCAGTTACTTCCCTGTGTATATTTATACCCTATACCTGACGATCTGACTCATGGGAAACTTTGTGCTACTTACTGTACATGACACAAAGCACTGTAGTCTGTATAGCTGAAGTCTTGTTTAACCATGGAATATTTTTTATCTTCAGTGTCTTGGAAAAGTACTAGAGGGCTGCAGGCTGTGCATCTAGAGGACAAAATCAAACTGGGAACAAAACAACCATAACAATGTAAAAATGCTACATCTACAGAAATCAGCATATACTAAACTAGCTGATTTTCCAAACTATCATTACTCTCAAGAAATGGACATCAAAATGTCCAGATAATTGGAAACTGATAATCTAGCACCGATGTTCCACTAAATGAGAGGTGCTTAACAGGCAGACCAAAGTCGTAATGCGGACCTTGGCTGCCAGCTGCCTGGACTTCTGCTGTTAGGACCAGGAGAAGGAGCCACTGCCAGTTCCCATTCCTCCTTCCACTAACTCCTTTCAGTGTGATCGTACTGACAGGACCCAATGCTGTTGAGTAGCTTTACTCCTACCCCGATTCTCAGTGATCTGAAGATCAGGAGTTGAGGGGTAAAGGAGAAGCGAAGCACATTTGTGGACTGGTGAAAGATGGAGAGAGGATCTTACATGGAACTTGGTGTTGGATAGGCCAGAAAAGAGAATAAGAGTTGTGTTTTACATGGGCCTGTATATCAGATCTTCCGAAAGGAGGGTGAGAGATATGTTTTATGCGAAATTGTATGTTGGAAGGTCTATTTAGGGGCAGGAGGTAGGGGGAGCGTTGCATATTTTGCATGGGACTCTAAGATGAGACAATCGGATAGAGAGTGTGGTGTTTACATGGGATTGTATGTAGGGGTTGAAGGGAGGGGAGTGACCCTTCTTTCTATGGGACTGTATGATGAAGAAATGAAGGAAAGGAAAGGGTGTTTTTTACATGAGGCTAGACGATAGAAGAGTTAGTGGAGGGAGGGCACTATAACCCAAGGAGCCACAGGGGGTAACTATAACTATGAAAGGTCACAGGGGGCACTATAAGAAGGGTCACAACAGGCAGCATAAGTAAGAGGGGCCACAGGAGGTCAGCATAATTAAGAGGGGCCACAGAGGGGGGCAGTATAAGTAAGAAGGACACTGTTTACTATGGAGGAGATATTGAGAGAGGCAATGGGGGTTTTAGCAGGATGAGAAAAGTGTGCATAGATGTGTTGTTACTGGTGATGGTGGTCTGGGCCCAGATAGAGAAAAAACCCTAAAACAGGCATCCCCAATCAGAGAAGACATCACATGTGGTAACTGCACTGTAATCACTATATAGAACGGATTTCCTGGTTCATAGGCATTCAAAAAGTTTTGTGTACCCCAAAAATAGTATAACCTAAAACATCAACTCATTCTGCAAAAAACAAGCCCTCACACAGCTCCGTTGATGGAAAAATAAAAGAGTGATGGCTTTCAGAATACGGCAAGTTAAATGTTCTATAGTGCAAAAGTGTAAGAAAAACCCTATACATATTTGGTATCGCCTCAATCATACTGTAATTTATACGTTATTATGTGCCTTGTTTTAACTGTCATTACTTGGGTTTGTCGGACCTTCACCTGATGGCAGACCCAAATAAGTGGCCCTTTGCAAAAATTAGTTGAGTATTCCTGCACTAGTTTTATGTCTGCAAGAGAATTTCTAGGTTATTACCGACTCTGACCTGAAGGTTGCAAGTTCGATCCCCGCATGATTTAGGTAGCCGGCTCAAGGTTGACTCAGCCTTCCATCCTTCTGAGGTCGGTAAAATGAGAACCCAGCTTGGTGGGGGGTAATAAGTAATAATTACCTGAAAGCGCTGCGGAATAAGTTGGCGCTATACAAATACCAAGATTTATCGGACCATTATACTTGATTGGACTATAATAATATCTTAATTGATACTGTAATTAATGAAGCAATCGGCACAGCCATGAAAGCACAATCCAAGTGGATCTTCTTCATGTTTCGCTTCAATGCATCTAATTTGTTTGTGATATATACTATGGGAAACTACACCAGTGGCATTTACACGTGCCATATCAATAAGCTTTTACATACATACATTTCTTAAGGGGAAAGCTGAGTCTGACTATCTAAGAAGTGACATTTTACAAATTTATTGGTTTTCATTCTTTCATCACGGCATAGCTGAGAAACAGAGCTCCCGGGTAATTAATACAAGGAATGTCACCACTAAGTACGATACATCTCTCTATAGCATGGCAAGAATCTTGTACATTTTTACATCAAAGACTGACTCAAAGAATATCCATTAGTACAGGAATGAGGATTTGTGACTGCACTGGCTGTATAATGAATAGAAGTAGTATGTGAAATAATTGGAACTTGTACAATAAGGGGATGCTCACATCTGTGCTAGAGGCTCCATTCAGAGCCTCCGGCACAGATCCGGCATGAGATCCTGGACAAAATAGCACAGCATTTTGCACTATTCCATCCGGGAAAATGTCAGACAACTTGCCAGAAGCCTGACAGATTCCATTATAGTCAGTGCGGTCTGTCCAGTGCCATTTGTTTCCGGCATCTGTTGGATACGGTGGTTCTAAGATCAGCTCAGAGGATGCAGTCCAACAACAGAAATACTGATGCAAATGTAATAGGGGCTTAACAGGAGAATTGCAGTTATTTACTTTTACACCATGTGCACTATCATTGCAATTTCCTACATACTTATTGTATGCCTAACCCCAGAGCACCGCCATAAATGGAGCCTATTAGAAAGGAAAACAGCAGTTGTGTACCACTGATGTTAAAGGCATACATAGGTGCTAATGTCAGGGAGGCTCCTGGGAAAATGGAGATCTCCTGGACTACCGGTAGAGTTGGCATATGTTCTGGGTGCCCCACGCCACTCCCCTTTCCTGTGGTAGTGTTGTGTGACGATGGCATTATGTAAGGGCTCAGAATATGACAAAGAAACCAGAGGCACAAAGAACACAGTTTCAGTATTAAAACTAAATAAGATTGACACAAATGGATTTGACACAACAACAATTGACAGCATGATTCTGCAATGGGTTATTGAATCTGATGTTAGAATCTGCCTTAGGTGTGAGCAAACACTAGCCTGTATTTCTCCACTTAGGAGTTAAAGTGACTTAACAGTGCATGAGTTAACCAGAACAGTATAAGCACTATTTGATTAGTCTCTTTATATTGTCCTTAGCAGGGTGAACAAATCCAAGCCTGATCAATACTTAGAGTTTAATAATGGGGCGCCTCGTAATAGTTTGGGTGCCCCGCACTGCTTGGGGAGCACTCTCCAGTACACAGCAAGGTGGATTAAGGCAGCAACAGTTCTGAGCTCAGAACAATGGTGGTCAACCACTGATGAGTTAAAGTTCCATCTTAACTAGTCTTAAGTGTGCACAATGTACTCCCATCTTAGAGACCAGTCTCTACTTACACTTAAGTGCAACCACTGCTTAACCACAAAGATGTCCTCTATAGTGTTTGCAGGTTCCTGTAAGTGATGTATGGCATCACTGTTTCTTTTCTCTCTCTGTAGCACTGACCTGTCTTGTCCAGAAATATTGGCGCCCTGCTGAGCATTTCTACTCCAACCTCAGCAGCTTCCTCTCAGCTCAGGTACCTGTCTCCTTCTAACAGCAGGGTAGCCTTGGGGGACCTGCATCTACTCTTCCTGAGCTACTACAAAACTTACAGTCTTCCCATAGAATGCTCAAAAGTTTTGTTCCTCTCCTTTATAACCAGGCTGAACTGAAGAACCACTCACCATAAACTTTGAAAATTCCTGGAGAAAAGAAGTCCCAGAAGATTGGAGAAGAGCAAATGTTGTTCCTCTCTTCAAAAAAGGGTAGAAGGTGGATCCAGGAAACTACCAGCCTGTGAGCCTGACTTCTACACCAGGAAAGATCTTTGAACAAAATCATTAAACAGCACATATGCAAGTACTTGGAGTAATCACCCAGAGCCCGCATGGGTTTGTAACAAACAAGTTATATCAGACTAATCTAATTTCTTTCTATGACAGAATCACAGACTGGGTTAATCAAGGAAATGCAGTAGATATACTATATCTTGACTTTAGTAAAGCATTTGACAAAGTATCTTATACCATCCTTATTGAAAAAATTACCAAATATGGGATTGACAAGGCAACGGTTAAGTGGATTCACAACTGGCTGAGTGATCGTACTCAAAGAGCAGTCAGGCATAGCTACTGTTAGGGTTGTGTTGTGCTGGAATATTTTTCCCGCAGTGTTTCTAGAAGGATAGCTCCACAGGTGGTTAATTTAGCTGTCTGGGTGTGATTTGCTCAGGTTAGCCAATCCCCCGGGTCTGTGTTCATATATATATATATATATATATATATATATATATATACACACCAGCTCCTTTCAGTGTCCGCTGGGTGTCCAGAGTGAGCAGTCATGTTTCCTTGTCTGTGCAGCTTGCTGTGTGATTCGTGTTTTGTTGCCTTTGCGGTGCAGCATTCAGTGTGATTGGTGCCGTATTGTATCATGCGTGTGCAAGTCTGGCTTTAGTTGTTTTGGTAGTGTAGGGACCTGCAAGACAATGAGGAGCCTTGTAGTGGCTTGCAGGCTTAAGTATCTTAGCCAAAATACGAACCAATACCTCATACTTATTATAGAAATTCCATCTGCTTATGCATACGGGGGTGTTTGGTGAGTGTCTGAGTTATTGTCAGTCTCTGTTAGGTCCGTGGTCACTTACCTTCCAAGAAGATAGGGAGAGGTGCTAATCTGTGGTAGTTTACCTGGTGTTCCCTATCCTTCTGCCCCACACGAACGCAACAGCTACACATTCAATTGGAAGAAAGTGTCAAGTGGGGTACCACAAGGCTCTGTCCTAGGCCCACTGTTATTCAACATTTTTATAAATGATCTAGATAAGGCAATTGAAGGGAAACTGATCAAATTTGCCAATGACGCAAAGCTAGGAGGGATAGCTAATACTAGGGAAGAGAGAGAGAGAGTATTCAAAAAGATCTAGAAAAGCTTGAACAGTGGGCAGCGACTAACAGAATGGAATTTAACAAGGAGAAATGCAATTTCTTAGTTGCATTTTTCAATAAAAGCCATTGTCCGTAAAGAGCTTACAACACATCAAAGGGATCTGATTGCTTAAAGGTATCAGTCAGGATAATTTCAGCTTTCACAATAGTCCCTGGAGCACACAAGAAGCTGATACTTTACTGTGTAGCCTAGGGCAGAGTCAGCAGAAGGCAGACCATTTAATAGCAGCTTTATTATACTGCTGAGGGCATAGGTAGGAAAGAATATCAGCACTAAACACAGATAAGGTTTTGTATGAATTTCCCTTGTTATTCTCAGCTTTCTGGATATGGGATATATTCCAATAATCACTGGAGACTGTAACAGTCTGATGTTTCCCAGTTAACTCCCTTTCATTGCAAGTGCCATAATGCAAACCACCTGTCTATACAAACAATATAGGAAGGATGTTTGTGCCTCCAGTATGGCTAACCCCATAAGAAGAAATAACTACAACATAAAAAAAAAAGAACAAAAATTATTTTTCATATAGATGGCGCTCTTGTCTTCATCTATATAGACCTAACCGCACCCTGCTAACCATTTATTTCAGCTAGATTAGGCTGGCCCACCTTGTTTAGCAGTTCAGGCAACTTGTTTAAAAGAAATAAGCACCATCTGTAGACCTGCATCGTGGGGAAATCTGGCACTCTATCTACTGGCACTAATCTGCAGCTTAACATTTAATAATGTTAAACACCGAGCGTAATGAATCCATTTGCTTGAAATTTTCGGCACATTCTGTAATGATTTTGTAAATTGTTAATTCAGTCTTGAATATAATATAAGGAAATGTGTTCTGCGTAGCAAATGTAAATAGGATGGGAATCTATAGAATAATATATTCAATCCATAAAACACAGCTGTTGCAGCTGATGCTCAGGCCAGCGGCCAGCGGGACCCTCCAGCAGACAAAGCGCTTGCACAGTGTAAGCATAAATGTTCTTTTTATTTTACGGCTCCTGAAGTTGGGAGCTTTACATGAATGAAAATGAAGCAGAGTAATTGTTCCCATAAATGATACATTTATATTTATCAAGATTTCACAGTGAGGGCCTGAATTTTTCATTTTTTCGTTAATGTGCGGCTGAACATTCACTTCCTCTTCCACCTCCTACAATCTGCTTCAATAGTTGTTTTCAAAACACGGAGAAACTGCTGGGTAGAAATAATTGCTCCACAGTAACTTTGGACCGAAGGTGCATATGTGCGAAGAAAATGCTTTAGAAAATGTGGACAATGAGTCATATGCAGGGAAAATAATGTTACCATGAGGCGAGGGCAACGACTGCTTAAAGGAGTTGTCCCATATTCTGATATGTCATAATAAAATATATTGTTTGTAAACAATTTCAGCCCATAATTACAAACATTTTTTGCATTTATACTCATGATCTAAAAAAATGTTTCCCTCCCCAGAATTGATGTAAAAATAGCGCCACCTGCTGTTTTTATTCTATTCTATTTGTTTATAATACTAGTGTAGGGACCTAAAGAGGACCCTTAACGTTGGCTAGGGGCTTCCGTATTTTGGTCAAAACATTTACTAATACCTTGTATTTATCATTATTTTTGCAGCAGTCAATCTGACTTTAAATATTGGGTGACAGTGCAAGTGTGGTTCACTTTTGACATGCGGGGTAACCCAGCGGGCTGAATCGTATGTGGTGTTATTTTAAGGGCTTATTCAGACGACCGTATATCAGTTGGGTTTTCACGCCCGGCCAATATAAGGTGTCCCTCTCTGCAGGGGGAGGAGGCTGGAAGAGTTGGGAGCAGTGTTCTGATCTCCCGCCCCCTCTCCACTATTTGCAATAGGAGGGCGGGACGAAGCTAAGCTAAGCTCCCATCCCTTCCGTTTCAAATAGTGGCAAGGGGCAGAGAGAGGGTGGGAGCTCAGTGCACTGCTCCTGGCTCTTCCAGCCTCCTCCCTCTGCAGAGAGGGACACCTTATATCACTTGGTCTGGCACCCTTTGCTTTTAGATGTAGCGATTATTGTTCAAAAGAGCGAAAGTGAACGATAATCGTTTGGTCTAAAAGCAGCATGACTGAAGGATGAACAGAATCATTCGCTGTTTGTTCATCGTTCATTTTAGGCACCATAAGGCTGGGTTCTCACGGGGCGGATTTGCCGCGGGAATTCCGTCCGGAATTTCGCCACGGCAAATCCACCTGTGGCCACTAATCCCGGGATTAGCCAGCCATGTGGACGAGATTTCTCAGAAATCTCATCCACATGGGACGGCGACTCCTCCGCTGCAAAGCGGGTGCTGCAGCACAGTTTCTCCGGCCGCAGCATGTTCATTTTTTGTCTTCTTCCGCTGTGACTGCGCTTCTCTAGGTGGAAGTCTTGTGGTTTTTCGCTAACTCCAAACCGCGAGATTTCCGCCAGGATTCCGCTGTGTGTGAACCCAGCCTAAAAGTTGGCTCATTCACTTATCGTTCTGTTTAGACAGCACTTGTTCAGTCCCTGTAACCATTCTGGTTTGAACAAGCCAACAACGACTCCTGACAGAATAGAAGCAGACGGACGTCTTTCCGTTTTTTTTTAAACACTATTGAAATCAATTTCTTTCCTCCAAAAATGGAGCAGAGACGCCCGAAAATGCTGAACCGAGGCCTGACGCAGATATAGGTGGTTGCAGATCACCCGTAGGTGGTTGCAGATCGCCCATCTTACATTTGACCTGCATAAAGCCAAAAATGGAATTGTCTTCTTAAAGCAGTGAAACATATTACAGAAACCTTGATAGACTGGCGGCATCAGCAGGAACTTGGCAGATGAAGAGTAATGTTGATAAATGTACAGTAATACACTGATATTGCGCACAGTATTACTGCGCATATTGTATATTGAATACAAGTTAGCTGCACTTAAAGTGAACCTGCCAGGTGAATTATGCTGCCCTATCCGAGAACAGGATTTGCTGGACGGAGAGAAGCTGAGCTCTGCGATATAGGGGTTTATATGGATCCTTTAGAGTCCTGTCAAGATTGACTCTGCTTTTTACTGAGAAATCCTACTCCATATCGTATAAACCTTTATATCGCAGAGCTCCGCTTCTATCCCTCTACCTTATCCGGCTCTCACATAGGGCAGCGTAAATCACCTGGCAGGTTTGCTTTAATAGAGTAGTAAAGGTCTCAGGTAGGGTTATGAGTAAGCTGAGCAGCTCAGTAGCAAGCAGTAGCTGTACAAATATACAAGATTTTAGGGTGAAGGCAAAAGAAAGAAAAACCTGTGATCCAAGTGTAACATGGCCCCTCTATAAATCCCTTAACCCTTTCCAATCCAATTCCCCTACCGCCCGCACACTCCCCAGCTCTTGCTTAATTTGGGTGGGAAAGCTTCTTGCGGATTTCTTGAAATTACTTAACAGAAAATGATGTCCCGGTGATTTTATTAGCAATTTTTTGAAAATTAACCATTTCCAATCTAGTGTGGGCCCTCGTCCGACATCAAGATTTCCCTGCATAGCCCCAATGTCGGAGGCTGTTCTGCATATGTATGTCCTGTATACTGTAGCATACATATGCAGAGCAACCTCTGACATTGGAGCGCTGTCCGGCATACTGCTGGAAATGTGCCTGACTTCTTCTGACATGCAGAGACACTTGATTGTAAAGGATTAACCCTTTCCAATCCACTGTCTGACGTCTGAAGACATTCTATTTGAAGGCTGTACAGCTCCGATGTCGGAAGACGTCCAGCAGGGTATTCTTACTATATATTACTGGCCACTCTGTTGTCTGGTGCCTCTCTAGCATGTCCCATACCTCAGTACTGGCTCTAGCCAGCAGATGGCGCCATTGTATAATGGTAGAAAGAGAAAACCCCCTAGGAAACCCTGAATCCAAAATTGGATTGCAAAGGGTTAAAGGTGATCTTATTAACATGTATAAATATACAATATATATGTCCAATACAAAAAAGGCTTATCCTACCAAAATATTGTTTATAGGTAAATCCTGCCCATAATTATTTACTGTTGTATTTACAAAATATTTCTATCCCAAGATACTCTAGAACTAATGCTAGACTAGCACCACCTCCTGTTTCTATTCTTTGTCCCCTTCAGTAAATGTCCCAAGGTGGTCACACATGCTCAGTCTTGTTTGCCTCTCTGCTCCTATGGGTATGTGGAGGGACCCCTTATGTGGTGAGCGGCTGCTTCTAAAATTGCTGCGTCTTCTCTGCTTCTTCGGCGAGATGATGAGGAAGCGATGAGGGAAAGTGAGACAGCGTTACTGCAGTTGTAATTGCTCAACATCTCATCTAAAGTCAGAGAAGATCCAGCAACTTCATTAGCAGTCCTTTACCACCCCAGGAATCCCCTCACATACCCAGTAGAGCAGAGAGGGAAGCAAGGCTGAGCATGTGTGACATGAGAATAGGCGCAATCTAATTTTGAAATTAATTAGTGTTTTCTGATTCATTTGCATGGGTGTATCGCGTGAAAAAAAAGTTGCAGCACGGTTGGCAGAATGGCTTCTATTAGCTTGAAGAGCTAAAATAAAGGCAGCTGTCTTCTTTTCCAGCGTTGGACGCAGCTAAACGCCCTCCCCCTCCTCCTCCCCCTCCCTTTTTTTTCATGTGGTGAAGAATGAAAATATAACAGCGCTGGTTCTTTTAAAATGGTGGAAACCACCGGGACCGCTTTTACCACTAATCGCGAATCCGCAGTTTGAAGCTACACTTAGATACTCTACTCCTCTGGCTCTCCCGGTTAACCCGATCCTCAGACTGAGAGACGTCCTGACGCTGTCCAGCCTAAAACCAATGTCTGACATTCTGGAAGAGAATTCACCACAGCCAGGGACTTGGCTTCAATAGCTTCAGCTGAGGGGATTTGTGAGCACACTGACATCCAGGGAGAATCTGACTGCGCCCCTTACAGCCTTTGAGCAGTTGTGCACCTCCTCATTTTCTCCGAGGCACATGATATCAAGGCTTGACAAGTTGTTGCTGGCCTGGGAAGAAGGAGAGGAGACCCTGAGATATGTGGGGGCTTGGGAGGAAGAGCTGGGGGGGCCTTCCAGAGGAGAGCTGGTCCAAGGTGTGGACCCTAACTCATAAGCTTTCTTCCGCATGTAAGATCCAGGACCTTAACTTTAAAATAATATCACGGTGGGATAGGACTTCAGATCAGCTCTGGAGGATGTTTCCCCAGGTCTCCTCTATGTGCTGGAGATGTAATATTAGTAGAGGCACAATGACCCACTATGGTGGGATTGCCCACTGGTGGCGATTCTATGGAAGGAGGTGACAATGCTCTATAACCACATCTGTCATACAGGGGTAAGGATGACCCGGCAACTGGCCCTGCTTTCATTGTTTCCTAGGTCCATGAGGGACGCCAGGTCTGGTCTCTTAAAATTCTTCATAATTGCAATTAGGAGAATCATTCCAAGGCTGTGGCCCTCCACCACTGTTCCAACTGGGGGAATGTGGGTAGAGGAACTCCATACCCCCTATGACGAGTTGGGGGCTGATGACCCTGAAGCCTTGGAGCCGACATACAGGACTTGGCAGGTTTGGGTAGCTTTCAGGATCACTGACAGGTTTCGGAATTGGATAGCACTGGGAGTGATCTGAGACTTGGTGACTTGGAATCTTTAGCGGGCCGGAACGAAACCAGTTTGAGAGATAATCCGGTAAATGTGAAGAGGGATAAGACGCTCGGGCCGCTCCTTCCCCCCTCCCCCACCATCCACCTCTATTCTCCCTTCCCCCTTCTCAGTGTCCTAAAACCATGTCTATTTTCCCCTGTTAGTTGGGGAAGTTACATTTTTCAGTCTAGTTCAAAGCAGAGACTCAATATTAAGCTAATGGTTTTCGCAGAAGGATTAAAGAAAATGTCTCTGCCAGGCAAATAATCTGTTTTATGACATGTCAGTAGACGAAGGTTAATGCCCCACGCAAGGCTATTTATATGTGTAATCAATGAAGACTAGCTTTATTCTAGTGGTATCTGCACCTCAACTTCCTTTCTTTCTTTTTCACATTTGGTTTTGAATCTGTATGTAAACCTATAATAATATTATTCATAAAAAAAATCTAAGTGAACCATAAAATAGTGGAAACCGATGGTGCCGACGGAACCCATTGACTATAATGGATTCTGTATAGAATAGCACGCTATGCTATTTTTTCCGACATTTCAGCCAGAACTTACAACTAAAACCTACAAACAGAAGTGTGAACATTAGTATTAGCATTAGTATGGAATAAAAGTCCACAGCTGCTAAGTGCTAACCAAAAGTAAAAAATAAGTCACTTCCATAGTAATCCACAGGGGTAACTGCAGCCATCTTTCCTCCAGGTGATCGGAGTCCAGCGGTTATGCATCATTGCACACTCCCATTCCTTTACTAGCTATGTCAGTGTCACAGTCTGGATTTCTCTTCATTCCTCAATCTTGAAAACTGTATAACTTTTCAATATAAAATCCATTATTCAATGAAATTGTAATACTCCTCTTAAGTTTTATTATAGATTATCCACTAACGCTCTCAGCTCCAAATCTAACCAGAGAGAAATTCCCCCGTAACACCGAACCATCATTTGTTTGTTCTCTTTTTATATAGTGGGGAAGCATTTTTTAAATGCCTATCAACAGGTTTCAAGAATCCAATTTCCTCCTGCCATCTACAAACATATTTATCTGTTACTTGGATTCTCATTAAACTCTATGGGGAGTGTTTACTAAGACCGGCGGTTTATACATTGGTCTTAATGCAAAGTCTGCTGCAGTAATATGCAACCAATGTATTAACAGGCACTGGCATCCTCAGACATTTGCTATATCCTTGCCCATTCATGTGTCAGAAAAGCAAGTCTATACCAGCTATGTGCAGGCACAGGCTTGCACTATAGTTTCTGCTGTAAATTATTATATTGTCCGTCCAGAGAAGGCCAGGTCCCTTCCACCAAGTCCTGTCTACTTTTGGAAAAAGTGGCAACCAAAATGTCATAACAGAAAAAAGCCCAATTTTTTGTGCCAGACAAACATGCACCAAAATTTGGGACTTTTTTTTACCCAGAAAACTGGTACAAGTGCCTTTATGCATTTTACCCCCTTTGTCTAAGTGCAAAGTGATTGTGATGTAACCTTGTCATGCTGACCATTAGGCTCTTCTAACACCATGGTATGAGGCTACATCTGGAAATCTCATCACCATGCACTGAACATAAAACCTCAACATAGGCCACAGTATACTACTTTTAGACAGGAAGTTGGGTAGGGGGCCAGCGGCAGAGGCAGCGTCCCACTTTGCATCATTAAAATATGGAGGAATCGGTCCACCAGACATGTTGCTTGAGAACCAGATTTATTAACAAACCTAAAATTTATGCTTTTTCAAGCTGTGGGTGAGTCAAGGATTAATGGAGTTCTCATAGGGGTCAACTGGCTCTAGTTGGAGCAAGCAGACTGTCTGTTGAGTTCAACTCCGGGCGATGACGTGCGATGGATTGCCGGTAAGGAGTTGAGGTCTCCTAGCTTCTTCTGAGACATATCTGACGCTTTTTCTTCCCTAGCACTTCCTACATCATGCACTACTCCTATGAGGAGACACATGCTCCTCCTCTAGTCGTCAATGCATCGCCCAATCACTTGACTCCCCTTATCCAGTCAGCTGGCTTTAGTACTTAAACAAAAATGTTACATCTTCACATAAAAAAGCAAAACTTGTTTTAACATAAAGCCACTAGATACAGAATCTCCTCAATAAGACGAGTTACTGGATTCCCCTATTAACGTCAACTGTGTAGAGCGCCTACCCCTTTACACCAACATCCATAGGCCTTCATACCTGCCCAGAAGATGCCAAAAGGAATGCAATGTGAACATAGTTTTGGAACAAATACACTATAATGGCAGTACAATATTTTGTCATAGGACAAGCTAATTGTATCTGCTCTTAGATTCTTTCCAAGTGTATCCGTATTACTCTATGGGTGGAATTTATTCATGGTTGATCACAACAGAACCTACTGTAGATTAATACGTACCATACAAGTCTGAGACAGACAAAAGAGAGACAAGAGAAGGTAAATGCTTGGTCCTGCCAGCCACAGGATCCTTCAAAAGGGCAAAACATGACCCCCCTCCCCCTGTAGAGTACTTACCCCTTTGAGCTCAAGTCTACCACATGTCTTTTTGTAGGCAGTATGGCGCAATACTGCAAAATACTACTACTAGCTGGCAACTCTGATTATGTCTCCTCTGAAATAGAAGATGCTAGAGATGAGCGAGGGGGGCGGCGGGGGATAGCAGGGGGGAGAGAGAGAGATCTCTCTCACTCTCGCCCCCGCTACCCCTCCCCCCACCACCACCACCCGCCGCTCACCCCCACCCCCCGCTACCCCCCCAGAGCACGCTCGGACCAGTAAGCAGTTACTCGAGAAGAGCGATGCTCGCTCAAGTAAGTGCTTTATCCGAGCGTGCTTGCTCATCTCTAGAAGACAAAAACATCCTGAGTCTCTTGAGTCTGATAGGTCTTTGCCTCATGGGACCCTTCAGGATACATCGAGGTAAGGCAGAGGACTTCTGAGTTATGGGCCCAATCTCATTAAAGTTGTGAGCTTGGGGAATATGATTAAAATATTTTCTATATAAAAGTGAGTAAAACGTAAGCTACAAAATTATATTTGTAAAATTACGAACTTAAGGTCGTCTTGTTCATTGTTTCAATGTAGACTTAGCATATTTATTGACTTCTCAAGGACTCACTGTGTTCATTTATTATTATTTTTAATACATAATCTCATACGTTTATTACAAGGATACCTCTTCATATTTCCATTTATTTCTTCAGCTTTAGCACTTTAAACTGCTTGGCGATAGTGAATTTGCAAAAAAATTGCAGCCGTTACTGCTCTTAGAAATGCACAGCCAGAATTAATAATACGAGCTGACCTGGTTGCTGTTTGTTATTCATATACTTCAGCATCAATTTGATAATCCCCAGCAGACGTCCTGGGTGCTGTTGATGAATATATCTGCTCTGACTCACTAATTTTAGCCCTGTCCCTGATAATATTGTATTTCACTACTGCATAAATTCAGAGTTTTGAACATTCGCAAAGTTTAATACTGAATTAATCATTTAAGGCATTGATAGATTTTCTGTGTTTTTTCCAATAGGAGAAAAAATCTCAGAATGCAGACCCAGCAATTTTAATGAGAAAAGTTTTGATTTCTCTACCTCGCGCTTGCAATACAGGGGATTTAGAAAATATAGAAAAGTACTAATGTGTAAAGCCCTAGCACTAAAACTATTCCACATGTGCATCATTCTATGAGATCAATGGTTACGTTACAATCGAATCGGTGGAGGGTCCATAGGATGAGTAAGGCTGCAGTACCAGACGCAGCCACACTCATATGTATGATGCACTTGGATAAAAAAACAGAGATGATGAGTCCAAGAAAACCACTTTAAAAACTTACGTGACAAACTTTATTTAAAAAAACTTTTTTCAACATTACTGCTTTATGACATATCAATGAAAACTGCATTGATCTATATAAAGAAAGCCAATAAAAAGTTGTCAAAACCCTTATAAGTTAATGTTGTTGTCCTACCATGACATCCTTTTCAGTGATATAATAGGCCAGCTGTCTTCATAATTGGAATTGTCTAATACTTATAAAACTCGCTACGGTTATTTTTATATTTTTTTTGCTACGCCATTCATCATATTCAAATCATGCGTTAACGACGTTATAATGGTGTTCATTAAAATGTGGTTTTGTCAGTAATTGCAGACATAGATTCTTGTGACTCTTTAGTTGCTGCACTGGCTTAGGGCTCATCAGGGTTGCCAACTGTTCAGAAATTCCTGCGCAGTCCGTAAAAATAGGGGACTTTTTTGCAGTGCCCATGAAATATATTTGGCGCATCTGTGAATTTTTTTGAGGTGAGTGGTACTTGAGCAGGTTATTCTGACTAATTATCATCATTTTACAGTTCACAGTAAATGCTGGTAATGAGGTCATATCAGCTCGTGACTTATAGACATCTATCACTTCTAATCCTTATCATTCCGTGTGGTTCCCTGATGTGTCCATAAAAAATGCTGTATAGCTGTCATTTCTGGCTAGTTGTCCAGGAAAACAAAAAGTTCAGGTTGGCAACCCTGAGGCTGATGTGCATGGTAATGCTGTGTATATGAAGTTCGTATGATGTTCTAAGGGGGACACCTAGATGGTGTCCGGGGCCTCTTAGGTTCACAGAATAGGGGTTTAATCTTGGCCTGCTTTCTCTCTGTGGTGACCCCAACAGGAACAGCAAGGGATAATTCCGGTACTTGGACCCAGAGTTCAGCTTCGAAGCCATATGCCCGGTAGTGTGTTCCAGTCTTAGGCCTCTCACTAGCCAAGCTATAAACCTACTGCACACTGATGAGGGGCAAAACCCCCAAACAGCTGTCTGTGTATTGATTCTGGCTTGCGGTCAATCCCCAATCATTGTTATAAGTACCTGCATAAAAGGTCCAACATTGATTTGCAAGAATGCTGCCATCCAATAGGTGGTGCTGCAGAGGTATTGTTTCATCTCCCTTATTTGCATATATTTCCCAGAGGAGCTTGCATGACCTTATAAGCCTCCCCACTCACCTCATAGGTGTCTCCTCACACACCTTCTAGGAAATAAAAGAAGTAATGTGACAGCATAAATGGTGCAAAAAAGTAAAAAAGATACTTTATTCCTCCATACGAAGAAGTGATGTTTCGACTTAGTAGTCTTTATCAAGCATGCTACTGAGTTGAAACGTCGCTTATTCGTATGGAGGAATAAAGTATCTTTTTTACTTTTTTGCATTAGTGGATCCTTGATTTGGGCTCCTGCCTGTGACTATGAATTTTTTTAATCTGTCTCGCTGGGAACAGCAATCCACGTTGTGCTGCTGGCATGCACCCTTCTTTTTTCTCACACACCCTCAAGGTGCTCTCCTTAAGGAGACATGATACCCCTCCCGACCCAAGTATAGCTCTTCATGGATAGGCACAATGGCTTATGCTTATGGTCCAGAGTGGGCTTCTCAAAATGATGCATTTGGGCACAACCTGCATCCGCGGCCACAGAGGTACTTCAGACTTAAAAAAAACACTGCCGACGAAGAAACAAAATCCTGTGCTAGAAGGTGGGATTGGTAGAAAACTCTTTTTAGCACTTATAAGAGTATAATGGTTCACTCACAGAAAACTCAGTACGGGTACGAGACTGTCTAATCAGAGTACTTTCCACAACAGAATCACCTGGTTGATACTCGTGGCAGTAAGGTGGCACACAGAAAGAGACTGGTGCTTTCCAGTCGTGGAGGTACCCCAAGATCACACTGAGGTCTTGTAAGACAAAGGCTAAAGCTCGTAAGGCAAAGACTAAAGCTCGTAAGCCTGTTCTTCCTAGCCGTATCTGCACCATTGTAACACTTTTCTCATATACAGTAATATCGGAAGACCTATTAATTACACAGGCACGTCCTTTTATAATGCATGCATGACCCTAGACGTCTCCACATCCCATGTGCATCCCCACAGCCAATCAGCATCTCCCACAATACAAGTCATATCTTATGCCAGTTGTTATAACCAAACGTTACCGGCAGAAGTCGTACAAAGACTCTATTAGAAAATAACATTTACCGTGACACTGAAAAAACAGATGGACAACTTCCCTGTGTGCTCCCCATTATAGGTTTACCTCATGTACCCCATTACATTGGCACATGTGGTTCTTGTGGTTCTAGATTACTTAGTTGCACGCACTCCATGTGCCACCAGGCATTGCTTCTGGGGGAATACCTCCATAATATGATAATCCTGCATGGCATGAAACATGCCATTATTAGGAAAGGAAATGGCTGGATAGAGAAGGAATGGTGAAAGTGATCATGGTCGAAGCAGGGAAGTGCAGATCTTGAGGCAGAGGTCTACAGCAGGAGAGAAGCAGTCTTGGGGTGCGAGCTGCCCCAGGATAGCCCGTGTCCCATGTCTGGGAAGGGAACGTTCTCAGCATCAGATACAGTTCACGTTTTATTCTCTGGTAGAGAGTGTGACACAGATGCTGAAATATTGAGGAAAAGTATTTGCACCTGTTTGATGTAAGAAGTTCAATGCTGTGTGTGATGTCTAACTACAAAAGGGCTTGGTAGATGTGCGGCAGCCCAGAAACCATTGTATCCTACTTCCAACTGGTGTCCTCTATAGTTAATCTGTGACTGATTACCCTTAAAGGTGATGTCTGGCTACCGCAAGACCTATGGAAGTGCAACATAAATAGCAAGGACCTAGAAGCAGAGGTTATGCTCTTTACTGGTACTTTATGGAGGTCTGTGCAGCAGCTAGGCACATCGATGCCCCACAAGCAGGTCCAACCGTGCGTGATTATACTGGTTCTACAGGGACTCTTGTGATTGGGGTTCTCTGCCTTGGGTTATACAGCTTATTTGCAGAATACTCTAATAAAAAGAAATGCAATCCATATTTCTATCTTCCTTGCAAATTCTTCCCCACTTACAGATCCATACAGCACTGTGTGCATGAGCCCTAAAAGTGATAGATATAACTGAGGGATCCTACGGCAAGCCACAAAGCTGGGGACTGCAAACCACATGCAGTTCCTGAGCCACCAGTTGGGGACTACTGGTCCATGCAGGCAATGCAGCAAGGTGTATGTGTAGGTTTATAGCAGCTACAATGAAAGGGAGTTAATAGGCAGAGTAATTTCAATAGTCTAATACAGTCTTCAGGAAGAGATGACATTCAACCTACTTCACCAGGAAATGGCATGGGAACTGCATATAGAGCCTGATCTGTGTGTATAGCGCAGCTATCCTGCATTATCTAGATCTCCAACACTACTATGAGGCTGTAATTTGTAAATACATCTCCTGGCCTCCAACGAAAAAAAGATGACTCCTCTGCTAACCATGTTTCAAGTCTACACAGCAAAGCTGAAAAGTGTGCTGTAGAATACAGGGAATGTCAGTCTATTGTGTGTACTGATGGAAAACTGGAAAATGTCAGGATCTTTTTGTGTAATTAATAAAACTTGATACAAATATTAATTGATGATACAAATGATTTCCTATGAGTTGCGGGGGATGGGAGATTTTGGGAGACAGAGGAAGCCCCCTTTCCTCTGTCAAGCCATTTAGATGCTGCTATCAATACTGGCGACAGCATCTAAATGGCTAACAGCCAGAATCAGAGTTATCTCCGATCCTGGTTCTGCAACCAGGCGTTGGCTGTTAAAGAGTAGCCAACACTTTCCACGTTTAGAGAGTAAATGCAAAAATGCTCATAATTATGGTGTAGATTTAACTATGATCAATATTTTCATGGGGCAGCTCCTCCAGCATAATATTTTTTGGACAGTAACATGCACACTAGCTCTTCTGGGCATGCTTTTTATCTTTATATCTGTAGCAGGTCACCTGACACCCCTCCAGCCAATCTAATGTAAGCCTCCCACAAAATCCCCAGATAAACTTGTCCCCCATCCATGCAGCACCACATGTATGTAATGGGAGATTAGGATTCTGATATATTAAGTAGTTCACTTGTTTTATGAAACTGTTTCTTTAAATGTTGTGCCCTAAGGTGCTGGACAGGATGGTGCAGAGCAGTAACGTTGTGCGAGAATCAGCTGATTGCCCAGTAACCGCCAATATAATAAAAAATATTCTTAAGTTGCGGAAATGAGGTGCAATGATGCAACTGTTCATGCTCTGAGTATAAGGGAGCATGCTAATCTCCCGTGGGTGCTGGGAAAGTCTTCGAGACCAGTGTCACCGACCTTATTGGTGTGGCCAGAAGCAAGACGCTATTGAGTGGGGCAAGCTTCAAGTGCTGAGAGACCAGTACTGGGAGATCCTGATTGCTTGCTGAACAAAGTAACTACCGTGTTTCCCCGATAGTAAGACACCCCCGATTGTAAGACATATCGGGGGTTTCAGGGGGGTCGGCCAATGTAAGCCGTACCCCGAAAGTAAGACATATGTCTTACTTTCGGGGAAACACGGGGGTATTGCCGCCTCCCTCTCATCTAGCTGCGCGCCGCCTACTGCCCACTTCCGCGCCGCCCCCCCTCCATACGTCACCGCGTCTGCCGCCTTTGGCCTCATGTCCACGGGGAAAATCAGATCCGCTGCAGATTCTCCATGGAGAATCTGCAGCGGGTCCCCCCTGCCCCGCGGACATGAGCGCTGAAAATAGGAATAAATCAGAATTAACTTACCTCTCACACGCTCCGGATACTTCCTTCGCTGCGGCGTCATCTTCTCTCGTCGCGGCTGGATCTTCTTTCTTCGGCTCGGCGGATGTGCATGATGACGTCGGTGACGTGCCCCGCGCATGCGCCGGGCCGAAGCAAAATGATCCGGCCGCGACTGAGAGAAGATGGCGCCGCGGCTAAGAGAAGAACCGGAGCGTGTGAGTACAATCTGATTTTTGTGTCCCGCGGATCCGGACGGCTTCCATAGGCTTCAATAGAAGCCCGCGGGAGCCGTCCCCGCGGGAGACCCGCATGAAAATGGAGCATGGTCCAGATTGTTTCATGCTCCATTTTCCAATATAAGACATACCCCGAAAGTAAGACATAGTGGGGCTTTTGGGGATAAAAAGAAAGTAAGACACTGTCTTACTTTCGGGGAAACACGGTATGAGTTGGATGCAGTCATGCAGCATTGACCCATTGCTGAATGCCTAGAAGAGCTTGTGACCGTGCCAATGCCAGTACTTTCCCCTAGAGGTGATACAATGTAAGGTACCACTGCTCATCCATGTGGTCCTCCTTGCGGTTAGTCTATGTCCGGTCCTCAGCTGGGGGTCCCCTTTCACGTATACAGCACAGTACTCACAAAAATACCAGTTCAAGTATTTTAACATCTGACATCTGTTCTCTTCCTAGAGCAGAAGATATTTACATCTGCAGATATAATCTGTTCTTTATTCTATTGACCCTTGGCAAGAAAAAAGACAAAAGTTAATTCTTGGAATCCTTAGCCTACAACATCAGAAGTGCTTTCACGTGGATAATACAAAAATTAGGCAATGGAAATGAAAACAACTTGATATATAGTAGAATTTGGAATCAATAAAGTCTAGAACACTATTAAATGCTGCAACATTTGTCCAATTGCTATAAGCGACACAAAACCTTTCTAGCGATAACTCCTTTTAAACGAGCATGGCATGTAAGAAAAGCTATTATATTCAAAGTGCTTTATTCTGTGGCAGCGGACCTTCCAGCAGCTCAGAGGCCAAGATATTTCCTATTAGAATCCCTGGAAGGGCCGAATACAATTTACAAGCGTCAGGTAATAGAAATCTTGTTATTTTTTATATGAATAAAATAAAAGAAATTGAGTAAAAAGAAGACAAGAACCATGACGGTATCAAAGACAACTAAGCTCCTCCACATCCGCCAATGTGTCTGACGAGTGCATTGGTGAATATTTGGGATATGTCTTGACGTTTGGATATCTAAAAAGTTTCCTGGCCTCACAGATAAAGCTTGATAAATAAAACATGGGCAGATCTGAAATCCTTTTTTTTCTTTTTATCTTCTTTTCATCTTTTATGTTGGGGAAAAATATGTGCCTTTCAAAGCGAAAAAAAAAACGGCTCACGCACCATCACCATGTGAGGCTCCTATGAAGACGTAATGCAGCTTTGATTTGGAGGATCAATATTCCACAATGAAATGCCTATAAAACAGTAACATGAGTATGTTGATGTAAACACTGGTGAAAAGCGTTCCCTTGTAGCCAAGCTGCGGACCTAAGGTTATTGATAGGAGCACTAAGAAAAAAGATCCCTATGCGTCTCCTATAATAGCATAACTATTCAACTACCAATCATTCTAAAGACCTGTAAAAAGGGTCAGACAATGATTTGCAGGAATGCTACCATCCAATAGGTGGCGCTGCAGAGGTATTGTTCCATCTTTCTTATTTGCATATATTTCACAGAGGAGCATGCATGGCCTTATAAGTCTCCTCACTCATTTCCTAGGTTTCTCCTCACACACCTTCTAGGTGTTCTCCTTAAGGGAAGATGATACCCCTCCCTATTCACTGAGAGAAATGGTATACTAAAACGTAACTTTTATAATGATAAAACTTAAAAAAAGGGAGCTGATGACTATACTGCCACAAATAGCAAAATATATAAAAATCCACATTGACACCAGTCAAGATTTCACCGCATGGAGTCACCACAAGAAGGTATACTCATGAGATAGAGGAGTGCAAAGGTAGCAAAACCTCTCCTTCAGATATACTAGTAGCCCATATCTAGTTTCCTTTCTGCTAAGGGAAAAGACCCCTTTCTCATCTCATATTCCACTAGGCAGATATAAGACTATAACGCTCATGGCCCATGCAAAACAAACACTACTCCAGCCATTGTATTGAGCTAGCCTTGCTTGCAAGATCCTCCTAGGAAACTCTTCCTACGCGTTTCAGCAGCCCTGTCCCTAGCTACCTCCTCAGGGGCATTAATGATCTATTACTGGAGGATAAGAGAGTAGATAAAATCACAATCACATCCAGCCTTGATGGTAGACTGGGTGTCAGATAGTAATAACGAAGGCCACGCCGAGTTATATAGCTTATAATCACACCTCTGAACAAGATCCAACCCACCTGTACCAATCGGATTAACGGTGGACGAAGGCCGAAGTAAAGGTCACCCACACCGGCATATGCATGCGCCAGACCCACCAACCAAGTTCGGCAGTGTCAAAAATTTATTGATAATATCATAGGTCATGTGTAGAGATGAGCGCGCACCAAAATGCTTGGGTGCTCGTTACTCGGGACGAAATTTTCGCAATGCTCGAGGGTTCGTTTCGAGTAACGAACCCCATTGAGGTCAATGGGCGACCCGAGCATTTTTGTATATCGCTGATGCTTGCTAAGGTTTTCGTTTGTGAACATCTGGGCAATTCAACAAAGTGATGGGAACGACACAGAAACGGATAGGGCAGGCAAGGGACTACATGTTGGGCTGCATCTCAAGTTCCCAGGTCCCACTATTAAGCCACAATAGCGGCAAGAGTGGGCTCCCCCCCCCCCCCCCCCACTGTCAGCGTAAAGATCGTTCTCCTCTGCCATAGCTGTAACAGCTGTGGCAGAGAAGAACGATGTTTGCCCATTGAATTCAATGGAGCCAGCAATACAGCAGGTTCCACTGAAAGCAATGGGCTGCCGGCGATCGCGGGATGAATTGTCGGGAAGGGGTTAAATATATAAGCCGTTCCCTGCAATTCATCCAGAAATGTGTTACAATAAAAATATATACCGGCGTATAAGGCGACGGCGCGTATAAGACGACCCCCCAACTGTCACCTTATACGCCGGCAATACAGTGGAGCAAAGAATAAAAGTCATTACTTACTTCTTCTGACGTTCTGCGCCGCTCCTGCAGGCTGTCGCTCCCTCCTGGTCCACGGCAGAGTATTGCTTTCTGGACGCAGGGCTTGAAATCCCCGCCTCCAGAAACACAGCCAATCACAGCCATTCAATGACATCATTGAACGTTGCAACTGAACGTTGCAGGGGGAAGTTGTAATGCCTTCCCTGTCTTTCTATTGGCCAGAAAAGCGCGCAAATTTCTCAGGGAAGAAAGTGAAAGTAACTCGAACATCACGTGGTACTCGTTACGAGTAACGAGCATCTCGAACACCCTAATACTCGAACGAGTATCAAGCTCGGACGAGTATGCTCGCTCATCTCTAGTCATGTGTTTTCCCAGATATTTAGTAGTAGAGATGAGCGAGCATACTCGCTAAGGACAGTTGCTCAATCGAGCATTGTCCTTAGCGAGTATCTCCCCGCTCAGAAGCAAAGGTTCGGGTGCCGGCGCGGGTGACAGGTGAGTCGCAGCAGTGAACAGGGGGGAGCGGGGGGGGGCTCCTCTCCGCTCTCCCCCGCCGCTCCCTGCCTGCCGCCGGCAGCCGAATCTTTGCTCCCAAGCGGGCAGGTACTCGTTAAGGGCGATGCTGGATCGAGCAATTGCCCTTAGCGAGTATGCTCGCTCATCTCTATTTAGTAGCTTCTAAAAGGCAGTAAATGTGAGGACTGCTTGTAAAATGTTCTGGTAATGTGGTGCGCAGTGTTGAACTGGGGTACATAGAGCCCACCCTGCATCTAAGCAAATACAATGCATGTACAGTTTTGAATGATCAATGTCTGAACTCGTTAATATCTGTTAGTGATGCTCTCTGAAGTGTCACTTTCTTACTAAACTGCTCAAATATTTCTTAAATCAGTAAAATCCCAAAGAAATTATCTGTTGGTGCTGATGGAACCAGCAAGTGCCCGCTGACTTAGTCACACACAATCTACAGCACTCCAGAAGGAAACGAAAGTCAAGTATCCCTGCAAAATGTATGTTTTGTATCCCGACAGAAGAAAAGATAAAGCCGTGTGCAACATCTCAATCACAGATGTGAGCCGAGCTTAATAGTGCCATGCACTGTGAAAATTAAAGTGCCATGCGGTGTGTGTATATATAGATGTAGCAAAATGTAAATAGACAGCTTGCTGCAACTATTTAACTTATCTCAACTTAACAAAAACTATTGAAAAGCCAAGGAAAAGTTCTGTGCCACAGTTTACCAATAGTTAAACTTTTCTACAACTGTAAAAGTTCCAAAAGGTGCAAATAACAGCAGCAAATATACAGTGCCATATATAGCATAAAGGTGAAAGCCCTCACTGACTGACTCAATGACTGACTCGCCACTAATTCTCTAACTTCCCGGTGTCATGCAAACATGAAATTTGGCAAGAACATTCTTTAGGTCCTAAATGAGAAAAGTAAATTGCTCACAACTCGATTATTCAATGCTAATTGCAAAAGTAAGTAATGTAAGTAATGTAACTTACCAGTGTCGTACAAGAGTGAAATTTGGTGCGAGCATTCTTTAGGTCCTGAGAGTAGGGTGGCACATTCACCAGAGGGACATCTGTACATGCAGTCTGAGGAGAATCTAACGCTCCTCTATGTGTATACATATTTTATTCCTCCATTCCTCTAAAGTAACCACAACTTCATAACTAAATTCTCCAAATATGTGAACACCTGTATTAAATTAATTTGGGCAAAGCCGGCTACTTGTACATATAAAAAATGTCACCATGCCAAATGTTTCATGGTCTATTCACTCGACGGAGGCCAAAAGAGTCTGTCACTTTCTGTATATTCTGTTAAACAAATTTGTCCACGAGGGATTCATGGAGTTTGTGGTGCTGCATTTGCTTTTAAAACTTGCAAGTGGTATGATAAAAGTGAGCTTGCTGTAGACTTGTCCATATGTGCTATACAGTGAAACACATCCTAGCCTTCCATTGGATGTATACCTCATAAGATCCTGACAACCTAGATAGTGCTGGCAGTGTCGAGACATGGAGAAGGAATGCTATATTTTCTCCTTAGGGAGAGTACCTAGAAGATGAGTGAGTCAGGAGACTTATAAGGCCATTCACGCTCCTCTGGGTAATATGCAAATAAAGGAGACTGAACAATACCTCTGCAGAGCCACCTATTGGAAGGCAGCATTCCTGCAAGGTAATGTTAGACTCTTTATACAAGCCTTGTAACAATGATTGGGAATTGAAAGCCAAACCAGAATCCATACACAGACAGCTGTTTCGGGGTATGGATTCTGGCTTGGCTTTCAATTTGCAGTCTTAGTTACAAGGCTTGTATGAAGAGTCTAACATTGACTTGCAGGAATGCTGCCTTACAATAGGTGGCGCTGCAGAGGTATTGTTCTATCTCCCTTAGGGCTCTTCCCCACTTGCGTTTTTCTTGCGCGTTTTCTTAACGCGATGTCACTGCGGTATTTTAACGTGAATGTCAATAGGACTTTTTAATGTTAAAAACGCATCGCACGAAAATCACTAATTTGTGCTTTGCGGTTTTCGTGCGATGCATTTTTAACATTAGAAAGTCCGTTTGGCATTCATGTTAAAAAATGCAGCGATATCGCGTGAAGAAAACATGCAAAAAAACGCAAGTGTGCAAGAGCCCTTAGAGACATGAATTCTACCATGTTCTTTCAGTCATAGCCACTAGGGATCTCCTGGTTGCAGGCTTCTTGTGGCTAGTTGCTAATAGACTGGTGATGTTTTGAAGAAACTGTGCCAAATCACAAACCAAGAGGACAGTCAACAAAGCTAAGCTCAAGGGTAACAAGCTCAAGTATATGGGATGGTAAATAGGCACCTTCGCACATACCTATTTCAGCTTGTAAAGAATGCAATTAAATTCATATGTTCTTTGCAAGTATTTTCTGTGAAGCTTTTTTTGGACACAGATTTTTTACTTTCTTCAGGCTTTTTTTCTGATACAGTGGTCCATGGAAAAATGTCCGAAAAAATGTTACAACTAAAATATACTACATATTAAATAAAACACTATACCATGAACAAAAAAACTGAAAAAACACAAAAAGTGTGGTGTTTTTTTAGGCACTATTAAAATTGTGGGGGCACAGAAAGACACTTTAATTTCATGGGGTCACAGAGGTCACTATTACTTTATGGCAGCATGCACAGAGGGGGTGATATTTTTAAAAGGCATAAAGAGGGCATTAACACCTTGTGTGAACAAAGATGGGTATTACTACTATGTTAGGGGAAAGAAAGGGTATTATTCTTACCTTAGGGGCACAGAAAAGGGCACTATTACTCTTGGGGTTGACAGGTAATAAGGAAATTATTACTTTGAGATGGCACTTTTACTTTGTGATGCACAGAGGGTGCACCATTACTGCATGATGCACTGAATGGCTCATTGGGGGTAGCGGAAGAGTGCGGAGAGTATGCAGAGTTGAGTTGTGTCTGATAGAAGTCTTCATAGTTTGTCTGAGCCAAAATAGAGAAGAAAAGGGAAAGAGGTTGAATTCAATCAGAGGAGGTGGTGGACACATCTCTTTTTATGTTTTGAAACAAAGTCCAAAACCTACTGCACTCTGATGAGGAGCAAACACCTGAAACAGCTGTCTGTGTATGGATTCTGGCTTGGCTTTCAATACCCAGTCATTGTTACAAGGCTTGTATAAAGAGTCTAACATTGACTTTCAGGCAGCTGCCTTTCAATAGATGGCGCTGTAGATATATTGTTTCATTTGCCTTATTTGCATATTACCCAGAGGAGCATGAATCGCCTTATAAGTCTCCTCACTCACCTTCTAGGTGCTCTCGCCAAGAAGAAAAGATAGCATTCCTTCTCCATGTCTCGACACTGCCAGCACTGTCTAGGATGTCAGGATCTTATGAGGAATACTGTTCCTGACCACATCACACGCCTCTCACTAGCCAAGCCAGAAACCTACTGCACACTGATGGGGGGCAAACACCCTTCTGGCTTGGCTTTCAATTCCTAGTCATTGCTACAAGGCTTGTATAAAGGGTCTAACATTCACTTGCAGAGAGCTGCCTTCCAATAGGTGGCGCTGCAGAGGTATTGCTGCATCTCACTTACTCAACACAAAGTCCATTATGCCATTTTTTTCCACAATAGTAGCATGCACATATAAAATGTAGATAACATTCAAGATCAGACAATGTGCATTATTTAATAATCTTAAAAAAGATCACGTTCAGTTAGAGATAGTTTCCGGAATTTAGCAAAAGTCAGTGAAATGCATTATCACGTTCCCGGGAAAGAAAAAATACAAATACTTTGATCAACTACTGGTGTTTCTTGTGTCATGCAGACAACGGAGAGAGTACGTACAATTCTTTTCTAATAAGACATAGACATTGTCAGACATTTTAATAGAGCCTGATGTGTTCTTCATGAAGATGAGGAAATCCTCATCTTCTAACAAAGACTCACATGGTGACCTCACAACAATGGATGCTGACCCAGAAGACTGCTGACTCTCGGGTTGATTTTGACAACATTGCAAGTACATAATTTTCGGTAGATTATCATGGCTGTTGGATCGTGGTTTCCTGTGTCATCAAGCTTCAGTTCACCAAGATGTCTACACTGAAATTCTTTGCTTTTGGACACCGTGGTTGAACATTTATGTACTTTGACTGAAGCCTCGCTGACACTATCACAGCTTATGTTTTGTTCCAACTTTCCATCACATTGAGTTTAATTAGCTCTTGGAGCTTTCAATCTGGCAGGTAGGTAGCCTCCACCATGCACTATCAATCAAATTTAACATCATCCATTGATACTCTACAGGATTCAAAGCATGAGGGGCCAAATCTAACAAGACTTGGAATTGGGAAACGGGAGAGTAGAGATAAGAGAAAAATTGCAGTTCTTCTCATTGATCACCCTCACTGTCAGATTAGATATTAGAAAAAACTTTGTGTTTTCTCCCTTTTTAGTTTCATCCCATTGCTTCTAGTCTTTCCTTGTACAAATGAGAATAGGGCTGACCCCTCTGCACTGTGACAGCCCTTCAGATATTTGTAGACGGCTATTAAGTCTCCTCTCAGCCTTCTTTTTTGCAAGCTAAACATTCCCAGATCCTTTAACCGTTCCTCATAGGACATGATTTGCCAACCGCTCACCTTCTTGGTAACTCTTCTCTGAACTTTCTCCAGTTTGTCTATGTCTTTTTTAAAGACATAGACAAGATTGTCTGTATGGGGACAAATGATCCTTAATAAGATCGTTCAACACTAGAGATAAGCGAGTATACTCGCTAGGGCTAACCACTTGAGCGAATAGTGCCTTAGTCGAGTATCTGCCCGCTCGTGTGTAAAGATTCGGCTGCCGGCACGGGTTACAGGTGAGTTGCGGCGGTGAGCAGGTGGGAGCGGGGGGGAGAGAGGGATCTCCCCTCCGTTCCTCCCCGCTCTCCCCCGCCGCCGACACCTGAATCTTTAGACACGAGCGGGCAGATACTCGACTAAGGCACTACTCGCTCGAGTAGTTAGCCTTAGCGAGTATACTCGCTCATCTCTATTCAACATCATAAAGCTACTAATGATTGGCTGCACATCTCCCTGTTAGTATGATGAGTTGTAAAGTTAAGAAATGAGCATTTTTATGCTTGCCAAAAAGACACAATTAGTCAATGAATGAGCATTTTTTCATCATTGGCACTTTTACATAGCCCAATGATCAGGCAAGCGAACAGTCTGGTGAATGCTCATGCCGAATAATCGGACCAAGTAAAAGGCCCTTCAGACAGATAAAGGTAACTGTCAGTTCTTATAACTCATCATTTCTGTAAAACCATTCAATGTGCAATGTGATGAGATGACATGTAGTATATTGATAAGAGAGTAAAGCATTCACGAGTGTATATTTGGTACACAGTAAGGCTTTCAACGTCGCTGCAGTGTAGAGATCTATATGGTGGACTACAGTGTTTGTACTACGGTAGTAATGCGTTTTGACACTTCCACTGAAACATGTGAAGAAGCCAACATGCAGCCATAACTCTAAGGAACAGAAGTTTAAAGATTATTTTATTTTGGTGTAAACCTTTACATTTAGAGATGAGCGAGCATACTCGTCCGAGCGTGATACTCGTTCGAGTATTAGGGTGTTTGAGATGCTCGTTACTCGTAACGAGTACCACGTGATGTTTGAGTTACTTTTACTTTCTTCCCTGAGAAATTTGCACGCTTTTCTGACCAATAGAAAGACAGGGAAGGCATTACAACTTCCCCCTGCGACGTTCAAGCCCTATACCACCCCCGTGCAGTGAGTGGCTGGCGAGATTAGGTGTCACCCGAGTATTGAAATCTGCCCGCCCGCGGCTCGCCACAGATGCATTCTGACATTAGTTCAGGGAAAGTGCTATCGTGTTGGAGCTGCTATAGGGAGAGTGTTAGGAGTATTTTAGGTTTCAAGAACCCCAACGGTCCTTCTTAAGGCCATAAATCTTCTCTATATGCGCTCAATGGGGCCGGCGGCAGCAGCGCCGACCCCATTGAGAACATATAGAAGACAAATCCTTCTTCTCTGCCACAGCTGTAACAGCTGTGGCAGAGAAGAACGATGTTTGCCCATTGAATTCAATGGAACCAGCAATACAGCAGGTTCCACTGAAAGCAATGGTCTGCCGGCGTGCGCGGGGATGAATTGTCGGGAAGGGGTTAAATATATAAGCCGTTCCCTGCAATTCATCCAGAAATGTGTTACAATAAAAATATATACCGGCGTATAAGGCGACGGGGCGTATAAGACGACCCCCCAACTGTCACCTTATACGCCGGCAATACAGTGGAGCAAAGAATAAAAATCATTACTTACTTCTTCTGACGTTCTGCGGCGCTGCTGCAGGCTGTCGCTCCCTCCTGGTTCCCGGCAGAGCATTGATTTCTCTACAAAGGGCTTTAAATCCCCGCCTCCAGAAACACACGTGCCTTCAGCCAATCATAGCCAATGACAATGATGTCATTGAATGGCTGTGATTGGCTGTGTTTCTGGAGGCGGGGATTTCAAGCCCTGCGTCCAGAAAGCAATACTCTGCTGTTACAGCTATGGCAGAGGAGAACGATCTTTACACTGACAGTGGGGGGGGGGGGGGGGCCCACTCTTGCCGCTATTGTGGCTTAATAGTGGGACCTGGGAACTTGAGATGCAGCCCACCATGTAGCCCCTCGCCTGCCCTATCTGTTGCTGTGTCGTTCCCATCACTTTGTTGAATTGCCCAGATTTTCACAAACGAAAACCTTAGCGAGCCTCGGCGATATACAAAAATGCTCGGGTCGCCCATTGACTTCAATGGGGTTCGTTACTCGAAACGAACCCTCGAGCATTGCGAAAATTTTGTCCCGAGTAACGAGCACCCGAGCATTTTGGTGCTCGCTCATCTCTAGTAAGGAAGATCAAACGTAGTCAAAAGTATACTATGTTTTACCAATTATAGCCTATGGATGTGTCAAATAATACATTTTAATACTTTTTCTATTAAAATGTATATGCTGAACGGATAGCTGAAATAAGATGTGAACAGCCCCTTAGTCTGTTTTTTTTGGAATGTTAATCATGCCATGTCTCTGCTCTTTTGTGTGTTTCTTCAGATATTTTGGTAAATCATGCCTGATAGAGAGCTAAGTAGCCACAAAAGCTTGTTGTAATATCATTGCTTTTTGCTAGCCATTAAAAGATATCATATCTACAAGATGTTAGGTTGTGCTTCTGGAACTTGTCGTTCTATGGGAGCACACTGCCACAGGTGTAGAATGTTCGAGCTGGCTGGGTGTAGAGTTCTCCAGCCAGCCAATCACCACCGGTCTGCTGCACATAAATACCAGCCCCTCTGGCTAGAGGAAGCTAGTTTCCTCAGTTCACTCACAATACCCCTGCAGGTTTGGGTAGGTGTGAACAGCAACGTGTTCTATGCAGGTGGCCGGACATGTGGTGTAAACAGTCTAGTTCAGTGTGCATTGGTGAGAACAGCGACTTGTTCTATGTGTCTGCGCAGGTGGCTGGACTTCAGATGAACAGTCCTGTTTCATATGGTATGCATTTCATTGTGTATTGGTGTGAACGGTGTCCTGTTCTGCTTGGATCCATCTAGGGTTAGACAGGTCCTTATGTTCCTGTGTGGGGCTATCCCTATTTGGATGACTGTCTTGCTTGCAGGCAGAATTCATAGGATAAATAGTCTTGTCAGAATAGGGACCCACGAGGCAATGAAGACCCTTGTTGTAGGCCCGTGGGCTTAAGTATTTTGGTTAAAATACGAACCAATACCTCCTAACATAGCAATTCCATCTATTTATGCATGCAAGTATGTTAGGTAAATGCTTTGGGCGTTTGTCAGTCATTGGGTTATGTCTGCTCACGAGTCCTGTTTGTAGTTCTCTAGTTCACGTATGAATTAAACGTAACACAAGGTTATTGTTTCCTCTTACTGAGAGCAATTACTCTTTGTTATGTGCAATGTGCTAAACTGCGGAGGAGTAGATAGCAGCTATGGTGGTTATCATGGTGGCCAGGCTGCTTTCCTCATGTATGGACAGCTGTATACAGTTGTCAAAAATAATAATTTACTTTTTGGCTCTTTGAACTACCTGTGAAGTCAGATAGGGTATGATGGTTAATTTTGTCAAGTTCGTGACGCCCGTCCATATACTGGCCAAGACCTGTGCCGGACCAAATAATAATAAAAATGGGAAAAATAAAATGTGAATTGCTCTTTTCCCAGGAGAGCAGTATGCTACATCAGAGCAGATGATACGGTGGTGAGAAGGGACTCCAGGAGGCAGGATTTAAACTTTAAATTAGTGGAACTATTTATTCAAGAGAAGATTCTTCATACGTTTAACATTGCTTCGTTGCTTGAGGTAGATATATAGATATATTCACATGCAGGCATCAAGTACAGAGAACTCGTCTGCATTCTAGGGTACTATAATAAGTAAAAACCACAGGAATCCTTTTCTATCCTCTATGCTTTGTCATCCTGCTTCAGGCATAAATCTTCTTTTCCCCTTTACTTTCTGTTTCTCAAGTTGTCCCTTTCTTCTTCTGTATTTAGTTAAACTGATTCTTCTCTCATGTTGTCTGCCTGCCAGACAAAACATTTGCCAATGACGCGTGCTGCGTCGCAGCGAGGAGGGGCCAAAACAGGCATGTCACAGCAGGGAGGAGCCAAAAACTGGGGCGGGGTCGAACACGGCTTGATGCTTGTTCGAGTAAGGAGCATGCTAATACTCGAACGAGCATCAAGCTCGGCAGAGTATGTTCGCTCAACTCTATGTGGGACCCCTCCCCCAATCCCAGGGCAGCTATCTTATGTCTATTTAAATGAACAATAGGGCTAGGATAGTGTTTGAAGCATAAAATGAGTGACAAACAACCAAACATTAACCTCTTAAAGTCATACTTACATTAAGAGTGGCTTCACACAAGCGTGTTTTTGTGCGTGCGTGTATATTAGAAACAATGCATTCCCTATGGTATGTTCACATGTCCGTGCTTTACAGGTGCGTGCCTGCAAAGATAGGACATGCGTGCACAATAGGGAATGCATGGATTGTCTTTAATAGGGCCGCTGCTGCTGCTGGCGGCTCCATTGAAGACAATGGTCTGCCGACACCCCTGAATTGTTTTTCAGGGAAGAGCTTTATGAATAAGCTCTTCCCTGAAAAACAAAAATGTTAGTGTAAAAAAAAAAGAAAAAAAATACTTACCTGTCCGCGCTGCCGTGTCCCTGCGGGGATGAAGAACACGTCTGCCTCATGCGGCAGATGTTTCCTTCATCCCCGCAAAGAAAAAGAATTCACTGCTGCACCTGCGACATCTGTGACAGATGCAACAAAGGAATTCTTCATCCCTGCTCAGCCGCATCCAGTTGGCTCTTCTCCTGCACTGATCTTAGAAGTATTCAGCAGACAGGGATTTAAAATCCCCGCCTGCTGAATGGACCGCCTCTGATTGGTCCCTACACTCAGCCAATCAGAGGCAGCACTCACCCATTCATGAATCTATGAATGGGTGAGTGAGTGCTGCCTCTGATTGGCTGAGTGCTGTGACCAATCAGAGGCAGCTCTCAGCTGTCATTCAATAGCTGAGAGCCGCCTCTGATTGGTCCCTGCGCTCAGCCAATCAGAGGCAGCACTCACCCATTCATGAATTCATGAATGGGTGAGTGAGTGCTGCATCTGATTGGCTAAGTTCTGTGACCAATCAGAGGCAGCTCTCAGCTGTCATTCAATAGCTGAGAGCTGCTTCTGATTGGTCCCTGCACTCAGCCAAATAGGGGCAGCACTCACCCATTCATGAATTCATGAATGAATCAGTGAGTGCTGCCTCTGATTGGCTGAGCACAGGGACCAATCAGAGGCAGCTCTCAGCTGTCATTCAATAGCTAAGAGCTGCCTCTGATTGATCACAGTGCTCAGCCAATCAGAGGCAGCCCATTCAGCAGGTGGGGATTTTAAATCCCCGCCTGCTGAATACTTCTCAGAGCAGTGCAGGAGGAGAGCTGGCTGGACGCGTCTAAGCCCCGGCAGTTGAAGAAAGGTGAGTATGTTTTGGTTTTTTTAATCACCTTTTTTCATGTTTTTCAGGGAAGGGCTTATATTTAAAGCCCTGCCCTGAAAAACAATTGCAGGATGCCGGCAGCTGGATCCCCTTCTGCAGCTGTCATCTGTGACAGCTGTGGTAGGGAATTCTTTATTCCCCCCAGGGATGAAGAATTCCTTTGCTGCATCTGTCACAGATGTGGCAGGTGCAGCAAGAAATTCTTTTTCCTTGCGGGGATGAAGGAAAGATCTTTCGCATGTGGCAGATGTGTTCTTTATCCCGGCGGGGACACGGCAGCGGTGGACAGGTCAGTATTTTTTTTATTTTATTTTTTACACTAAAATTTTTGTTTTTCAGGGAAGAGCTTATATGCAAAGCTCTTCCCTGAAAAACAATTCAGGGGTGATGGCAGACCATTGTTTTCAATGGAACCGCCAGCAGCAGCAGCGGCTTCATTGAAGAGAATGCCTGCATTTTTAAAAATTTTTTTTTTACACTAAAATTTTTGTTTTTTAGGGAAGAGCTTATATGTAAAGCTCTTCCCTGAAAAACAATTCAGGGGTGCCGGCAAACCATTGCCTTCAATGGAGCCGCCGGCAGCAGCCGCAGCTCCATTGAAGGCAATGCACGGACCGGCATTCACGAGTGTTTTTGCACGTACATGGGTGCACACTTATGTGCGCACCTATGTACGCACAAAAACACGCTCATATGAAGCCACCCTAAGCCAGTAACCGCATTGCTTTTATGGAGTGTACAAGTGTGGTACACTACAATAGTGTGACACAAATATCATTGTGCTTAGCCACAGTGTCCCAATGCCAGCCACAATACTTCCAATGCCCCCTATGTCAGTCATAGTCAAGTCATCAATGCTCCCTATACTAGCCACAGACAATGGTGACCATAAGGACCTCCCATTGGCCAACACTGTTTACAGGGAACGTGTCACTAGTTTTGTGGATATGAAGCTACCTACACCAGTACAGCAATACAATAATGCAGATTTACAACATTACTGTGGTAGTCATTGTGGTAAAATGATACCTTGGAAAAGAACGTTTTAACATTCCTGCACTGCATGTAAATGCCCGGCCAGAGGGGTCCAGTGGGTTGGCTAGACTGTCTCCTGTGGGCTTTCAAATGGGAGAGCGTTTTCCGCAACAGTGTTGTGGAATATGTTGTCCTAGAAATCCGCAACCAAAATCTGCATGACTAACTGTGGATTTTGATGCAGAAGTTCGTGCAGACTTTTGCCATTTTTAATTCCGCATCAAAAATTTTGGTGCTGAATATTTAGCAGGAGGGCATATTCCATCTTGTGTGAAAGAACCCAAAGAATTCCCCTCACTCAATGCCGTGATAAAACTCTCATGTATGTGTTGGGAACTCCAGGACAGGCACAAGCACAATTGTTTTGCCCAAGGAGAGCAACCAGAAGGGGGGTGAAAAGACACCTGAAAGGTGAATGAGGAGACTTATAAGGCCATGCACGCTCCTCTCGGTAATTTATGCAAATAAGGAAGAAGGAACAATACCTCTGCTGCGCCACCTATTGGATGGCAGCATTCCTTCAAATCAATGTACGACTCTTTAACATGTCTGTAAAACAATGATTGCGAATAGGAAACAAAGCCAGAAAACCATACACAGACAGCTGTTTCGGTGTATTTACCCCTTATCAGTGTGCAGTAGGTTTCTGGCTTGGCTGGTGAGAGACCTCTTGATGTGGGTCAAGAGGGGTGTCATCTTTCCTTAAAGGGGTTGTCCCGAGAAAGCAAGTGGGGTTCAGCACTTCTGTATGGCCATATTAATGCACTTTGTAATGTACATCGTGCATTAAATTTGAGCCATACAGAAGTTATTCACTTACCTGCTCCGTTGCTGGCGTCCCCGTCTCCATGGCTCCGTCTAATTTCAGCGTCTAATCTCCCGATTAGACGCGCTTGCGCAGAAGGGTCTTCTCCCTTCTCTTGGGTCTCGGCACGAGCGGAGTTCTGGCTCCGCCCCCTTCTACGCATCATCGCGTTGCTCCGCCCCGTCACGTGTGCCGATTCCAGCCAATCAGGAGGCTGGAATTGGCAATGGACCGCACAGAGCCCACGGTGCACCATGGGAGAAGACCCGCGGTGCATCGTGGGTGAAGATCCCGGCGGCCATCTTGCTAAGGTAAGGAAGAAGTCACCGCAGCGCGGGGATTCGGGTAAGTACTAAACATTTTTTTTTTTTAACACATGCATTGGGTTTGTCTCGCGCCGAACGGGGGGCCTATTGAATAAAAAAAAAACCCGTTTCGGCGCGCGACAACCCCTTTAAGGAGAGCACCCAAAAAGTGTGTGGAGACATCGAGGGGGCAAATGGGTTGGGGAATGGCATTGTCTCTCCCCAAGGAGAGCACCCAGAAAGGAGTGTGAGAAGACACCTGAAATACGAGTAAGGAGCCTTCTAAGGCCGTGCATGCTCCTCTGAGTCTTATCAGTCTCCGCCCACACCTTTCAGGTGTCTTCTCACACCCCTTCTGGGTGCTCTCCTTGGGAGAGAGAATGCCATCCCTAGAGTCATGGAAGATTTGGTGGGCAAATTATCTACATTAAAATGCGTTTTCATGAAGTTTAAAGCATGTTCCACTACCATGTTGTCACTGATCTTCTTTGTAGTCTCAGAGGAAGACGTTATTCCCCCGAACAGCAGCGTTTACAAATGCCTCGTCCGCCTTGAATTTGAGACGCTTCCGATAAGCCTTTTGACGTTCGGCATTAGTAATTTTAGATTCTTGGTAATTCTCATGAGCCGCTCTATCCTCTCTTATGCGTTTTCGATAATTTGAAGCCATTTATTAGCCATATATCATTTTGCGAAATGAATTGTTCGCCCCACAATTTACACAAATGTTTACTACTTGCTCTTTATTAGCACACTGGAGTCCAAAGCTACACTCATTTTTAACGGCACAGTGACTTTAGTACCTCGAGATGGCAGCGCTATTATATCACCCGATAACGTCATACCGAGGTCAGCCTCCTTTAGCTAGGTACATCGGCCCTGCCTCTTATATTTACCACTGTCGTCGTACTTGTAATCTAGGAATTATTTTGATCTTAAGACTTTTGTGTTTTTGTAACCCTCACCGGCCCTAAAACTACAGACGTAGTCTAAGTCAAAAACTGTGAATGAGCCCTAATGCTCGTGATTTCTCACTAACTGTTGGGCTGCACCTGGACTTGCAACTAGGAAAAATGGTAAAACCAGGTGCAGCCCAGCAATTAGTGACACATTGAGAGTGTGAGTCGCAGCCGCTGATGCTCGTGTAATGGTTCCCTAATAGACTTGGTTGGGCCTGTGATTAAAACAGGTTTCCTCTTTGAATTTCGATATGTGTTGAATAGAGATACCGTACATTACCTGACCTTGTGACTTTGTGGATATCTCTGGATAATTGGGTTTTCATCAATGCATCTAAGATACACTAGCTCCACCTGCTGGAAGGTTATAGAAGAGCTCTCAGAATTGTCTTATGAGGACTTATTTAGGCGTTATGTTATTTTTTCTGAGCAGCAATTCAAGATAACACTCCTAGAAGTGCATCTATATATATATCTTATGATTCTGTTTCTCCAAGCTTTTTGTACTTTTCTTATTAAAGTCGATGTAAAGGAACACCAATAAAATAATATTGAGGAAATTACATTTCACTAGCATTCTATAGGCTGGCCGAAATCCAAAGTGTGCTGTAGGGAATTGTGCCAAATTTATTAATATATTAAATTAACTAGAATAGATCTGTGTTGTAATTTACTCCAGTTTCTGGTGTAAATTAAGGCCTCTTTCACACGGGCTACAAAATCAGCACTAGAAAACGCATGTATGTAAAGCCGATGGTTTTCAATGGGTTCTTTCACATGAGAGATGTTTTGTAGCCTGAAAGAACCCATTGGAAACCATGGGCTTCACATACTTGCATATTGTAACGAGATTTAGTAGCCCATGTGCAAGAGGCCTAGAGGAAATCTTTCAGACCATGCCTTTTTTTTTTTTTTACACAAGTGGTACAAATAGGAAAAAAGTCATACATTTTTGGAAAAATGTGTCATGCGCCAAATGTACAAGTCTTTTTTTTTTTATAGAAAATTGACATAAGAAGCTAGATAAACTCCCCCAATAAATAGAGCATAGGGCAGGATATCTTTTTGCATTTTCTTTAGCAAAAAAACAGTTTACTATCCGAGAAGCCTAATGCTGCAAGCCCTCCAAAGCAGGTTATCTTTTTTTAACAGGCTTAATTATAATTTTTTTTTAGGTAGGTTTTCATTTTTTAGGTAGGGACTGCAAGAGAATGAGGACCCTTGACGCGGGTTGTGAGCTTATGTAATGTGGCCTTATTATCCAAAGGTTTACAAAAATGTTACACCTTCTACGATGCCATTGAAATTTTAGTTTTTTTTGCATAATTTGGCCACATTATAAACTAATACCTCATTACTAGAGATGAGTGAGCATCCTCGCTAAGGACAATTACTCGATCAAGCATTGTCCTTAGCAAGTATCTTCCTGCTCGGGAGGCGCGGCTGACAGGTGAGTTGCGTCAGTCAGCAGGAGAGAGCGGGGGGGGGGAGGGAGAGAGAGATCTCCTCTCCGTTCTTCCCCGCCCGCCGCTCCCTGCCCGCCGCCAGCAGCCGAATCTTTGCTCCCGAGCGGACGAGTACTCGCTAAGGGCAATGCTCGATCGAGCAATTGCCCTTAGCGAGTATGCTCGCTCATCTCTACTCATTACCCTTAATCAGGACACACCAAATATTAAAGACTTTTATTAAAAACCTCTGCGTAATGTCTTTTTCGTAAAACAATATAACACAATACTGTTGAAGAAAAACTTTTTTTTAATGTAATTCATTTTTTTTATAAAGATAAGAACTTTAGAGTTGCAAATATTTAACTGTTTTTGTAATAAAATACATTTAACAAAGTGAATGTCTGTCCACAAATATAAAATGCACACAGTATTTGTATAAGTCCGTGTATCAGGGGTCCTGTTCACTGGACGGAGGCGTTAATGCAACAGTTTCCTGTGGGCAATGTTGTTGCCTTTGCGGAGTATATGGCTGCTGACGCACTGATGGACTATAATAGTGGTGTGGGTAGCCTTGGCCTTACTGGTGTTGATGGTTACCAGTACTGTAATGTGGTGGTAGTGTTGGTGGTGGTGGTGCTGGTGGTTACGGGGCCAAGGGTGCTATTGGGTGGTGGTGAGCATGCCACCACGTAAAAACGTATGCATACAAGTCCCCAGGATCCGCATGACAACAGTTTGAACTGCGGATTGGCTGCGTCCTGCTACGTAATTCCGTCTCCTGTGAAAGGTCCCTAAAAAGGAATCCACAGGTTACTAAATTCAAGGGCTCGTTTACTTTTTCTCTCTACATTGTGGATGTTTGCTGAATGTGCTCACTAACATATATGAACAGTACAACTCCTCGTATGCTATTATTTTACTTAGATTGTGTTTGTCTAGAATTGTGACTTAGTTAACAATCAGAACACATCTAATATAAAAAAGCCTACAAACTTTTTCTTGCACCACACTTTGACCCCTTTGCCTTAGCCTAGGTGATGGATTTTGGTGTCATTAGATTAGTGGCATCCTCACCACCGCCGTAAAATCCTAAAATTTGTGTTTGATACATTGAGTGACCTGTGAGGGCAGCTCAAAGCTACAATGTTAAGTCTATAGGCGCGTGCCACTAGGGAGAGTGAAGATTTGCTAAGCGAGTGCGAGACACAAGGAGGAGAGAGTGAAGTGTTGATAAGTAGCGCGAGACGCAAGGAGAGAGTGAAGCGTTACTAAGCAGCACGAGACGTGAGGAGGAGAGAATGAAGCAGTGAAGGGGGAGAGAGAGAGAGAAAGGGGGGTATGGGGAGAGGGGGAGGTGGAAAAGAGAGAGGGGTAGAGGGAGGGGGAGAAGGAGATGGAGAAGGAGAGGGGGAGGAGGCAGAGAGAAGCGGCGACAGAGAGAGAGTTGTGGCGAGAGAGAGAAGCGCTAGAGAGAGAGATCTGCTCTAAATACAAAGTGACACTTCCAATAATCACCTAACAAAGCAGATTTATAAGTTCACAACAGCATTCTATGTTTACGTAGCGAACATCGGGTCAATCTCGTTTTACTAGTAACCTCTGCAGCAATCCGGGTAGTTCAAAGGGGTTCACTTACCTTTTCTTACAATTGTAAGTTGTTCTGTTATACTGTATTTTCCATGCTTTTATAATCCACTTCTGGTTTTCTTTTAAAAAAAAAAAACACATAAAAAACTGCCATAAAAACCATTGCATTTTTCAGAAAAATGAGCGTGAGGTAGGAAAGTGAAAATGTGACCTGCATCGCATTTGTTTTCTTGCGTATTTTTCTATGACTTTCATGCAGATATGATGAGTTTTGGCACTAAAAACGCATGAATTGTATTGATGTGCATTCATTTTTTACGCATGTGAGTTCCTATAGTTAAAATGGTAACAAAAATGTCTAAGGGGGGTTTCATACCTGCGCTCGGGGGTCCCATTTACCTGCTCTATTCCGAGAGCATCAAAAGAGGATCCTATAATGGGGTCCGCTTGGTTTCTGCCCAGCTGGACGGCTTTTAGATGGAAGAAAAAGTGCTGCTTCGATGGAACATCCAACCTGGAGAATCCAACGCAGATGTGTAATCAGCCTAAAGTGGAGTCTGAGAGGCGAGCACTTTTCTTTAGCGGATGAGAAGATTTTTTTATTTTGCTAAGTTTGTGAAGCTACTCATCTGCAAAATAGAAATAAGTTTTCTATTCCAATGTAACTTCTTCCTTACGTCATGACTCTCTGGCTTTATACACTGTACAGGTTTAGGGCTTATTCCCACTGCCATAGACGTACCTACATCACAATGGAGCGCCTGAACAAGAGGGAATCCCTTGCTCTTCACCGGCAGTTCACACTCCACGGCAGAGCGCAGGAGTTTGAAAAAAGAGGCGGGAAGATAGCGGCTGCCCGATCGTCCCCGCGTGTAGTTTTAACTACGTTCCAGGAAGATAAGGCAGAAGAAGAGGATTCCGGCGGCCATCTTCACAGGTAAGTATAGAAGTCACCGGAGCGCGGGGATTAAGGTAAGCGCTCCGGTAAGCTTTCTGTACGTCCCTGCATCGGGGTTGTCTCGCGCCGAACGGAGGGGGGGGGGGGGTTGAAAAAAAAACCCCCGTTTCGGCGCGGGACAACCCCTTTAAGAAAAAGTTGAGTGGTTGGTGGGGAGATTGTGATCCAGTGGTCTAAGGCTTCATTCACATGGCGCTTAGATCACCATTCGGTCTTTCTGTCCCAGGGCCCCATTTGGATGGCTGAAAATAGCATTTAGACAGAACCCTCAATGGCTCCATAGCCTGCTATTAGTAAGGCCTCATTCACACCAGCGTGGTTTTAGCACATTATAGGCGCATGAAAAGATCGCATCTAATAGAACCAATGGTTTCCTACAGAAATGTTCAGATGAAGGAATTTTAGACGCGCTAAATACTCACACCTATCAAAGATGAAAAACGCAAGGGTATATCGCAATTAATCCGCAGCACTCTTTAAGGTTTGTCGACTAACGCCTGACCTCACAGGTCCTTCAGTGCACATCACAGGTGGGAGTCTGAGCCGACTCCTATATAAAGTCCACTGTATACAAAAGGAGTGACAGCATGTCGGGCGTGCAAATTCAGATAAGTTTATTCCTCCATATATGCTACGTTTCGACCCGCTCGGGGTCTTTATCAAGCAAATTTTGCTTGACAAAGACCCTGAATGGGTTGAAACGTAGCATATATGGAGGAATGAACTGTTATTTGAATTTGCACGCCCGACATGCTGTCACTCCTTTCATATAAAGATAGAAAATGCAACTGCAAATCTCGCATCTAAGGTCCATGCTGCGAGAAGAGATAGGACCTGTCCTCTCTTTGGTGTGAGCTGCGCAGGAGTTTCCATGGACTCCTATGGGAGCTGGATAACACGCACCACGCAGCTCCCGATCGTGTGAACGGGCAATTTCACTGCTAATCAAGCTTGAGACTTAATAGCTGGAAATCGCCCGTTTCAGCAATTTTTGCATGAGTGAGATGCAACTTTTTTAACACGGCTATTTAAGCGCTAAAACCACACTCGTGTGAACGGGGCCTACAGAGGAGAACAAAGTTGCAAGCTTTGACCATCCTTTTAGTAGGTTTTTCAATTGATTCCTATAAAGTAATTGACTGCTTGAAGCTTTGGTCTCCATATTACTGATAACGGACTATGGAGTCATCTTGAGTTCTCTCTGGACGTTTTTTTGGCCATCCAGACCGCACCATGGACAGAACCCTGAATACGATTCTAAATGCTGTCATTTTTTAGGGCAACGGTTGACATCTACAGCAATTTCTTCTTGTGTTTTAGGGTGCGGGCAGACGAGCGTAGGCGTATTTACGTTCGCACGAGCGCAACGTATAATCGCCCGAGCGATCGTTTTTCACCGATCACGACCAGAGCTAGAAAGCGTATTTTCGTTTGTTCCTACTTTGCAAACGGTCTTTTCGGCGATCGAATATGCGTTGGCGCGTATTTCGGTCGCATATGTTCCGTTTTTTTTCGAATTGCCGTTTTTACGCGCCGTAAAATCGCCCATGTGAACGAATACATTCGAAACCATTGCCTCAGATGGTCACGTATATACGTTTGGTCGCAAAAACGCGCCGTTTATGCGCTCGTCTGCCCGCACCCTTAGTCTGATGTTTATATGTAATAAATGGGTAGTGACAATGGTTTTTACTTGTTCCTAGTCCTTATTTCTACACGGACACGACAACATACAGTCTAGTAGATCTGCATGCGGCATATGGCATTTCAGGAGTCAATGGTCTTTGGTTTCACTCCTCTCTGTGGATTATTCTGTACGCCATTTGCCAATACATGGCTGAAGGGGATATTTAGCTGCTGTTGGTAAAGCGGATACCAAGCCATCTATTGTTGTCTCTTGGATTATTTGTGTTCTGTAGAGCAGGGTTCCCCAACTCCAGTCCTCGGGAACCGGCAACAGGTCATGTTTTCTGGATTTCCTCAGTATTACACATATGATGTAATTATTGTCGGTGCCTCAGACATTGCCACAGGTGTTCTTACCATAGGATATCCTGAAAACATAACCTGCTCGGGGTCCCTGAGGACTGGAATTGGGGACCCCTGCTTTAGAGTATACCAGAGTTAGAGGTCAATAATCTGTTTTATGGGTCAGTAATCTGTTACAACATAATACACTTATAGGCAGACTTAGAATAGCCCACAAGGGAACAGGTGAATCTACGGCTGGGCCCCCAGCACAGGAGCCACAGTCGTCCCATCTAAAAGCACCCTTACCTTCTCAATGATCACACACTGCTACGTCCTTATGCAAAATATTCCTTTACCCAGAGAGGAGAAATTCTGACAAGAGCCAGTAGTCATTTTGGAAATAGCCAAGTATCCCAAGGCAGGGTCTGCAATTCAGTTGTTATTAAAGCAACCCTCCAGTCCTGGGCATACAAAGATGGCCGCATCGCATCTCCGCCGACCTGATGTGCATGGTGCACTAATATTCATCAGTAGTCTAAGACACTGCATGCTGCTCACATGGGCAGCAGTGGTCAATCAAAGCTGTAGTGTCTTAGACCACGGCCAGGCTCACACGGGCGCAAGTACATTTCGGTCACGCTTTTGCCCATTTATTTTGCCCGCTCCCATGTGGATTTGTGTACGCAAATGCACCATGTGCTTTCTAACAAAAAATACGCACAAAATCACCTTGATTGAAAAAAAAAAATAGAATTCTATTCCCTGTGTGTTTGCATGTGTAATAGGCCGCCTGCAGACGGGCGGGTCGGATCCGGCGGCAAGGATTCTCGCCTGCAGGGACCAGTGCGTACTCACCCGCGCCCGCCGACTCCGGCTGTTTGATGTGCTGGCTTGCCGCGCAGCCGGCGCATGCGCAGACCGGAGCCGGCAGCGGGTGAGTGACATTTCTGTGCGGGGCTCGCTAGAGCAGGCAGCGATTTGTTTGCCGCGCAATATTTCGCGTGGCCAAATCGCGACCATCTGCATAGAATTGCGTTTGTTAACGCAATCCTATGCAGGCTTCCAGCAGCGGAATTTCCGCTCGTGTGCAGGTGGCCATGCACTGTAAATACATTCTTGTGAACAAGCCCCGACAATGCCTACTAAGGGCGGTTTCACACGAGCGTATGCGCAAATACACTTGCCTCAGCACCATGTATTTGCACAGTGAACGAGGTTGAGGAGGTATATTTGCACGCAGAACTGTACTTTTTGCGCACGCAGGGCCAGTTCACACCCACATTCATCTCTTCCGTGGTTTAAAAGGCTATTTAGCCTAACAAGGTCCAGAAGTGTTCTTTTCACCGCGGTTTTTCATAATTTTTCATGTATCCCCTTGAGTATGTGTGCTCCTCAATAGACTTCTATGAGGGCCTTTGCTGCGCAATACGCAGAAAGATAGAGCAGGTGCTATTTTTTGTGCGCACATTGTTTTTCAAACTCCTACTTTCCTGCGGAATCTGCGTCCCTTTTGCAATGTCAATTGCAGAAGGGCCACGGATCAGACGGCTTCCACGGACTTCAATGGAAGCTGCCCATGTAGGAAACGTACTGAAATGGAGCAGATGATCCGCAAATCAAATCCGCATGCTTTAATTCAGCTGCGGACGCCCATGTTTCGCTGTGGGCGGCTTGAACTGCGGATCATCTGCGCGGATTCCGCAGTTCAAATCCGCCCGTGGACATTGGGCCTAAGGCCCTTGGAAACTGCAGCAAGTTTGTACCGTACCCAAATGTAGAGTACTGAGACCTGATAGTGAAATAAAAGCCTAACGAGTCAGTAAGGGCGTCATTCTTTACATAGACTTTGTGCGCACACCAATTATTTTTGATGAATACTCCAGAAAATTGGTGTAATTACATCTATAAACTCCCCTCCTTGAGCGTATCGCTCCTCATAGAACGAAAGAATCCCTCCCAGCACAAACTATTGTCACAAGAAATAATGCATGAAACTCATACAGAATCCAGAGATTCCCAACGGAGTGATCTGCATGCACCACATATGCAGATGTTAACTTGTGTATCCGCTGTCCCCCAACGTGGGTCATAGAGAACATTCCACTTATTATATCACCACTCCAGTATGATCATTGTATTAATCTAAGCGGCTTGCATTCTACAATTGCCTTCACTAAAAGCTGTGATTACAATTAGGAGGCTCTCTTGTCCGGTGCGTACATCGCAAGCTGCAATCAATGCCTCATCAGTAGCTTTTAGCCATTGATTACTGCTGGCAATGAATGATTGTGGACACTCGTTATATAACCCATACTCATGATTAGCTGGTTAGCCGCTAACCCGCTGCCAATAATGGAGGGTAATTAAAGTAGTTAGCATTGTTATCTTGCCGCACTCGGGCCTAGATTTAAATACAACCAAGAGCCTTATCTGCATGGACTTTGTATGTTCGTCATTTAGGCTCGGACTGGCCTCCGTGGTAAGCCAAATCTCTAGTGGGCTACTCATTCCCACAGCAAGGACCTCTGGTCGGCTGGTCCCTGCTGGGTCTTTCCACTTTACGTTCTTGTTGCATCACTCCTACTATGATGCTCAGGTTGAGCACCCATGGTTCCAATGGTATATAGCTGGTCTGACTGTTCCTGCTGAACAAGCAGAGGTTGATCTACTTGAGGTTGTTCTGTTGGGATCAAGACTAGGACACATCTTCTATACCTAGTCTGTCTCAAACCAGGTCTGACTACTTTGTATTGCAAGCTTACTCTGCTCTGGGCCTCACATGCTGGGAAGCAGACTATATAACTTTTACTCCTCCCTCTCTATGCTTAGACCAAGGGAATTCCCTTACCTGGTTTCTAGCATAGTGAGAGAGCCACCACCCTACCATTGTAGGTGGACATGTAGAGCAGTACTAACTGCTAAGGGCGGCTTCATACGAGCGTATGCGCAAATACACTTTGCATATAGGGGCCAGAAATAGCATTCCGGGCATATAGAGTTACATTATACAGCATTAAAGGGGCTGTCAGACTTAATTTTTGATATGCTTTTGTAACTGCCATGGAGGGAAGCAAAAAAAAACCATCACTATGCAAGTGTGGTCTTCAATTTTGGAATCAAAGATAGCCCCCTAAGGCTGAAATCTGAACATTAAGGATGCCGAGATGAAGGCAATTTATTATATCCTTAATGTAAAAGTTCCAGAAGTTATTTGAATACTAGAGAAGAAAACAATTTGATAGAAGACAAAGTAGCACTGGAGCATCGTTAAATAACGCAAGGCCGATTCAGATTTGATCCATTGTCCTCAAACTCCTACAGCAGAAAAGGTCAGGGCAGCACTCGAGAAAGAGCGCGCTGGCTTGACATTTCCTTCTACACTAAATAAGAAAAAGGTGTCTAACCCTGAATGACGAAAAGAAGGCCTTCCAAACTCCAGCATAGATATTAGTTGTAAATCTCCACCCAATTTTTACAAGAGTGGCTACTACTTTTTCCAAAAGTCCCTTCCCCGAAATGAAACTCAAGATCCATGTAGTCAAGTGTAGACATCTGGCCTGGGTACGTGAAATGAGCTATGGGGCAACTGATTCAGGGTACGCAATAACACCCAAGGATCCGTTACTGACCTGACGCTTAACCATTAAAACCAAGCGATTCTTGGCCAGAAGTAGCAAGAATGACCTGGCCCTGCCCTGAGGAGTCTTTTTCAGGACCTTCAGAATCCAATTGTACAAGATATCCACCCACAGAGGAAAGTCTTTGGGGTTAACGGAGTAAAGGCCCATTTACACGTAACAATTATTGCTCAAAATTCATTCAAATGACTGAAAATAAGCGATAACCGTTACATGTAAACACGGGCATCGTGCACTTTTCAGTTTGAAGGATGAATTTAAGGTGAACTTTATCTCTCAGTGTCTGAACAATGGATTTTAAGTGTCTCTCAATAGACCACATGCTGTTATCTCCGCGGGAGTTAGAGATAACGTTATAATCTGCCATCAACCTTAAGTAGAAAAATGCAGCTGTGTGCACAGCTGGACGTGTGATTAATTACACACTGGGCTCTGCAAACAGCTCCTGGAGGCCTTTTTACAAGCAAATAAAGATGATAACGTGTCAATGGCTATTGACACTTTATGCAAATAGATTGCTAAAGGCCTATTTACACGATAATCGCTCAAAATTCGCTCAAACTGTAGTTTAAGTGACAGTTTTGAGCAATCATTTTGCACCTCTTAAGTAGCTAATTAAGAGGTTATTACCATGTAAATGAAGACAGAGCGAGATACCACTGATAGCTCCAAGAACAGCTGCTTTGTTCTCAGAGCTATCAGTTAGTATCCTGCTAAGAGTGCCAAGTGGAATACCACCTGAAGGAATACCATCAGCGGTATCCCGCTGGGAACTCAGCATGCGGCGCTGATAAGGCTCATCTCTGACTTTTAGCTTGCTAAAAGTCATCGATGAACGAATAGTGTACGATGGCCGCGCGTTTAGACACAGCGATTATCACTCAAAAGATGGCTTTTGAGCGAATTTTGGGTGATAATCGGTGTCTAAATGGGCCTTTAATCTTTTGGTCGTTTGAAAGATTATCTGTGCGTGTATATGGGCCTTAAGTTTCTTATATTCCAGTCTAGTAGTAAACAAGTCTATCAGAGAACAAACCCAGCTAGACAATCTTGAGAAGGATTTTTTTTTTCTCTTCATTTCAAGACCATTCTGTTAACCTGTGATGACTTAATTCTGATGAGCCTTTTTTCCCCCAACGCACTGGAAATGGTTCTGCCTTGATGGTTCACATATGATACTATTGTCATGTTGTCTGACAAAATTTGGATATGTTGATTCTGTAAATCTGGGAATACACAAATCGCTTTTTGGACTGTTGAAGGCTTTTTTAGAGATTGGAAGAAGCATTCAAGAGGGAAGAGTTCCAAGTTCCCTGCAACCATCGGTCCTCCACATGAGCCCCTCAAACAGTTGGGTTGGCATCTGTTGTAATGACCAATGAATCCAATATCTTCTAGGGAACTCCCTGGGACACATTCTGATCTAGAGCTACCACTAAGAAAACACATATAGCTTGGTATATGAAAATGATCTGGTCTAACAGACCATAGACTGCTGTCCATTTCCTTAAGATTTCTCCTTGAAGCTGACAGGTATGGGCCTCAGGCCACTGAATTGCCAGTATATATGACATAAGGGTCCCCAATACGGCGCTTGCTTTGCTTGCAAATACCCAAGGGCACTATTCCAGGGCCTTCATGATTGAGAAGAGATTCAGGATCTCTTCTAGTGAAAAAAACCTCTTTGGGAGGTGGGAAATTCAAAAACATCCCTAAGAAAAAATAATTTGCTGAGACTGGGATATTAATCTTCATTTTTTTTTAATTTCCAATTTCCACCCCAGGTATGCAAGGATTGTTGACACCTTATTTACCTGGAACTGACACTCCTGTTGAGGGGGCCACAATCAGGCAGTCATTCAGGTAAGGGATAAAGAAAATGTCCCCCCTTATCTGATCTGCCACTTTTGATACAAGTTTTGTGAAAATACACTGTGCCTCGGAAATCCAAAACAGAAGTGCCAGAAACTGAACGTGAGCAAGTTGATTCTCAATACGGTTATCTTCAGGAACCCTTTGTCATCTCCATGAATCAGAACACCCTAATATGCGTCTGTTAGAACCATCTCAGCCATTAAACATAGGTTCTAGAAAAGATCTACTGTCCTCCTAATTATCTCTGTGTTGAATTTTTTGTATTTCATAAATTTGTTTAGATTCCTTAGATTTATGGTAACCCTGAAAAGTGCCAATAAATTTTATGGCTAAAAGGGGAAGAGGGGAATAAAATCCTAATCCTGCTCCGGGTCTGGCACTGGAACAGAAACCCTTTTATCTCATAGTGAGACCATTTCTAATGGTCCTTTTTCACAGGCCTAAAGTACAATAGGCACCAACAATCAGCCGACGAACGAGCAATCATCAGCTGATCAGCTAGTGTATGCGAGCATAAAAATGCTTACCGATTGGCAGTACATGTACCCATATGAAGAGGAGATGTACAGTTTGAGCGATCATTTTGCATAAACTATTAAGTGGCTACTCAGCTACTTATTAGTTTATTAGCGTGCAAATGAAGCTTTTAGCTGAACGCCATTAATAGCTGGAGGTCTCTTATCTGCATTCATCTCCTTTGTTCTCTGATGGGTTAAATAGCTGAAACAATGCTATCAGCACTACCGTGGAGAACTCAGCGTGCGGTCCTGATAAGGCCATGCAATGATTTTTAGGCTGGCTTCAATTTAACGATCAATTAGCAATGCACGAGAAGTGTATGATGGCCACGCGTTTAGATGCAACGATTATCGCTCAAACGATCGCTTTTGAGTGATCATCCCTTGGTGTAAATGGGCCTTAATTTCCATTAGTACTTATGAGCTTCATTTGCATTGCAGTAGGAGGTCTGAGCTCAGTAATTAGCTGTATTGTTCAGCCACAGGCTCCCCTTAGAGGATTCAGCACCATGGACAGCAGACATCCTCCTGGTCCTGCTAATCAGCTGTTCTGCTTGCAAGGGTGAGAACTGAGACCAGCTGTAACAATGTTATCAGATCTCTGCTGGCAGAGCACAGCGTGCGGTCAAGCTCATCAGCTGTTCTGTTGAACAAGGGTTTTCAAGCAGAACTGAAAACAGTCGTTTGGCAGAAACCTTAAAGATGGGCACATTTAGACACAAAGATTATCGTTGGAAAGACCGCTTTTGAGCGATAATCATTGTGTCTAAGTGGGGCTTTAAGCTGTATCTGTATTTATGGAAGGTAGCCAAGTAGGTTCATAAATTCATGCCAGTTCTTATTTTTCATGTTAATTAGAACACTTACTATTCAATCTACACCTGAGTAAAAAATACACAGTTTCACCCTATCCAAAAACCTCAGTTTAAAAATTATGGCAAAACACTAAGGCCGGTTTCACACGGCCGAGAATCTCACGCAAAATTTGTACGATCTGAGACACACAAATATGAATTCCATTCTTTTGAATGGTGCAATTCTTTTCCTGCATGGCGATGCAATGTGGAAAAAGAATCGGGGCATGTCCCATCTTTGGGTGTGCCCTCGCATCGCATTGTTTTCAATGAGGTGAGCAAAGCGTCGCACCACGCGAGGTTCGCTATTGAAAACAATGGGAAAACACTCCATGGTCCTCTGCCGAGCCGGAGGATCGCTCCTCTCCCCTGAAGTGATGAGATGTTTTTGATACAAACACGCCTTGCATCCACAGGAAAAATTGCATGTTGGCAAGCCTGATATCGCACTCGCCCGTGTGACGTTAACCTATAAAAAGGTATGTTAACACATTGTGGAGAAAATCTATAGCAATATCCACATGCAGATTTTGGTCCAGCTTTCACTGCAGAATTCACTCACTGCATTATAATGAATGAAGTCTGCAGGGGAAATCAGAGTCACTTCCCCAACAAATCAACATTACGTTCTTCTGCTCCGTTTTTTTTTCCATTGTAAGTGAATGAGGTTTGTTAAATCCCCATTCCCTTACATTGTACCATACATGGTTATGAAATTTCAGCGTGAAATCCACAGCAAGTCAGCAATGTGTGATCTTACCCTTAAAGAGAACGTTCTAGAGGCAAAACCTGCATTTTTTCAGTACTTCATATTTTTTTCTATTGCTCTCCACGGAGGGAAAAAAATGACTTTTGTAAAACTGCAACATGTGGGGCATACTGAATATTTAAAAGGGGGGGGGGGGGGAGCATGTTACCAAAAGTCTTAGTCTAGTTTCACATGGGTGAAGGAGATATCGGGCTGTGCCACCCATGTGAAAGCCCTGTGGATGCAAGGCCTTTTTTACGTGAAGCCTTGCATCACAGAGGGAATCCCTTCATCCCATTGAAAGCAATGGGAGAACACCACGATCCTCTGTGACAGCAGCAGTAGGGGATTCCTTCATCCCAATGGGGAATCCCTTCAAGTGTGAAGATTCCCCCCGCAGGGATGAAGGAATCCTCTGCCGCTGCTTACAGAGCATTGCGGTGTTCTCCCATTGACAATAATGGGCAATATTGCAAGATGATAGAACATGCTGTGATGTGTTTCAACAAAATGAAGTGGAAAAAGTGCTACGAGTGAACTTGGCAAACATAAATGCATCATGTGAATGATGAAGAGTTGGTATAACTTTTTATAGTTAGTTTTTTTTTGGCGTTGCCCTTTCAGCTATGTCAGCAAAAATTTGAGGCTAGCCTTCTTAAAAGAAGCATTCAATCAGTAATAGGAGATGAAGTAAACGTCAGTGTTTTACAAAAGATTTATTTATTAACAGGACCGGCTGATGGAAAGTTGCCAGGTGATTAATTAACAGGAGAAGCAACAACAAAAAAAAGTTCACTTCTCTTCTTCTCCTGAGCTGTTAATAATCTCTGCGTGTTCGATAATCCGGGACCTAAATTTCATTAGAAAATACCAGTTAGTTTTGAATGTAGAAAATCCACAGCGTCACGTAATGAAGCTGCAATGTAAAGCGATGCGATTCCATAAGATAATGCCGTGAGATTCTCTGAGGCAGACGTTTAACATAGTGCATGTAGAAATCATATCATGTTATACATGGAGATTAATATACAGTCAGCTGTACCCGCAGATATGACAGCAGAATAAGGCTGGGTAAAGTGGTAATGGCGTCACGGATTTCTTGGCACAGAATACTAGTATGAAGTCCTCCTTCATTGTTGCATACAGTGATATTAATTGACCTTTACAGATAAAGAAGAATAAATATAGAATCTAACTGAAGGTGCGTTCCCTGCTGAAGGTCTCCTTTAACCATTGGTTTCTCTCCTTTATTCCTTTCTTTCGTTTTTTTGGCCAGCAGCATCCACTAAATAGACATTACATAAAAGAGCTGCAGCCAAGCCCCATGGGGCCGACTCAATGCAGACAAGGGCAGGCGACAGCGTCCACAGAGACCTGCACAGAAGGCAATTTGCTGTCATTTTAGCAGAACATCCAAAATAAACTGCCGGTAGCTCCAAGGCTTGAAGCAAAGACACTTCTCTTCACAGTCCGAAGGTGTAAAATACACCGTAAAAGTACAAGAGTATGGCTTCCCAGGTTCCGGGTTACATAAATACATGTTCAGTTAAACAGTATAGAGTCTGGATCTTGATTGGCCATCTGTGCTATGTGCTTGAGAACGTCCTTCTTCGTTATAATGCCCAACAATCTCCTAGAAGGAAATAAAAGAAGTCACATCAGAAGTGGCTCCGCCATCAGAGCGCTGTCCTGTATACTGTAACAGAGACGCTAGCTTTTCTCCTTAGGGCGAGCACCTAGATGGTGAGTGAGGAGACTTAAAAGGCCATTTACGCTCCTCTGGGTAATATGCAAATAATAGAGTTGGAACAATACCTCCAAAGTGCCACCTATTGGAAGGCAGCAATACCTAAAGTCAATGTTAGACTCTTTATACAGGTCTTGTAACAATGATCAGGCATTAAAAAGCAAAGTCAGAGCCCATGCACATACAGCCGTTTCAGGGTTTTTGCCCTTCATCAGTGTACAGAAGGATTCTGACTTTACTAAAGAGAGGCCTGGGATGGGGGTCAGAAATGCTATCTTTTCTCTTTAGGGAAAGCACCTAGACGGTGAGTGAGGAGACTCAAAAGGCCATTTACGCTCCTCGGTGTAACATGCAAATAAGGGGGATGAAGCAATACTGTAACATGCACATACAGAACAGCCTCCGACATCAGAGCGCCGTGTTTCTGTTGAGTATTTCCAAGAAATCTACAATACGCTTTCCCACCCAACGGAAATTGTGCGTTTTTAAAGGCTCATTTACACAATCTTTTGAGCGATAATCGTTATGTGCATTTACACGGCAAGATGATCACTCAAAATTCGCTCAAACGACAGTCTGAGTGACAGTTTTGAGCGTTCACTTTGCATAAACTCTTAAGTAGCTAATTAGCTACTTAAGAGCTTATTAGTGTGTAAATGAAGCCTCCCGCTGTATACAGAAGACAGCAGGAGAGCTGTCTTGTGTATACAGCTGCTGTGTTCCAGGGGCGCTTAGCTCATATATAGCTGAGCACTCTGAGCGCGGTCTTCTGTATACAGCTCCTTTCTTTTCCATGCTTTCAGCTGGTGTCTCGCTGACAACTGCCAGCGGGATACCAGCTAACAGAATCTTATCAGCGCTGCCGGCTGAAATATCAGCCTGCGCCGTTGATTAGAGTCATCGCTCATTTCTAGAAAACTAGAAGTGAGCAATGAAGGAACAGGGCACAATGGCTGCACGTTTAGATGCAACGGTTATCACTCAAAACACGGCTTTTGAGCGAAAATCGTGTCTAAATGAGCCTTAACCCTATCCATTCCAGATAGCAGCTTTAGTATCAATGCCAATGACTGGATGTCCCTGGATATTACACAAAATCTCTCACCCATTGTGCGTTACTAGGCACTGGCGTAGCCCAAGCTTTCGAAAGATGTCAACCACAATCTCCATTGGTGTCTGGTCTGTGATTGTGAAAGGACTGAGGTCCATAATACTGCGGAGCTTTAGACTGGGCGGTGCTGTAGGCGGCTGCGGTGGGGTATGTTCTGTGAAGTAGATCCTGGATGAGCTCACAATGCCATCTTGTTTCTTCCTGGCACTCTCTGTAGTAGGAAGCCCAGAGGAGAATGAGAGAAAGAGAAAAAAAGTCAATATTAGACAATAAATTGACAAAACCAGAAAAACTTTTCTGCTCTGCACATAATGTGCTTCTGCACAATGAAAGTTAATTTATTGCTTCTGACCGCTAATATATCGTCACGTTCACATGTCCCTATCATGACTTGTAGATTATTCAGGAAGTCTAAAGCATTTTCTGAACTTAATGACGGAGAAGCATGATGGATGTCGCTCAACAATGACGCGGATACCCGTACGCAGTATATATCCATGACCACAGAGAGCAATGGTCTCTATTTCGCGGATATCCACGGTAAACCAGAACATGCTGCGTTTTATTTTCCCGCTCATGGATTACGCAATTCCGACACACTAATGTGATTGGAACTGCGTAAATCAATGCATCTGATTGATCTGTGCATTACTGTGGATCATACGCTCGTGGAATCCACAATTCAAATCTGGTCGTGTGAGACCGGCCTTAGTAATGGTTTCTTAGAAGTTGCAGGTGCAGTATGTTACAATGAAGGATGCAGAGAGACATGTCTTGTCCCCACCCTCCTCCGCATTTGCGTCCATATTGAGGAGAAGAGCGGCGTACGATCAGAAGAGAAGACTTCTCAAACAAGGGGCGTGGCTTCACTTTTAGTGAAAATGGTGTATAACTTCTAGTAGAGACATATTATTAAGCTGTTTAAGGTTTCTAAATAATTTCTTAATATTCTTCTTAAAGTGGCCAACATTTCTAAAAAGAACCCGTCACCAGGTTCATGCTGCCCGAACCACTGATAGTATGAACTCTGGAGAAGTATGTACAGTTCAGGCATGAGAAACATACTTCGAAGCTCCACTTGGAGTAGGGTTTGACCCTGACTGTTTCTCCAGTCTTGGCTGCCTGGGTGGGCTGAGACTATTGAGTTGCCACCCTTGTGAAGACCAAGCACCACTTCAAGCGGACTTTCAATATATGAAACATACATGGCTGCCATGACCGTACCTGCCCCAAAGTTCACGCTGCACATAGTTAGGATGGCATGAACCTGGTGACAAGTTCCCACCATTCTTCTTTGGAAGAAGTTGCTGCCACACAGCATGATGTCACTATGGACACCCCATTGCTGTAATGGATTCCAAACACTAGACCGATGGACCAGAGCAGAACTCTACGGGCAAGTATATTTTAGAGTCGGCCTCGTTCTTGACTGGACAGCCACTCTAATGTACAGGCAGATTTTTGAAATTGAACATGGAGTATGGTTTACTTTATTTCAGAAAATCATTTGCACAGTTCTCTTCTTACCAATTGAGATTATTAAGTCTCGCCTCAACACGAAACCTACAAGCCTCTGAGATTCTCGAGAAACCACCACCGGGAAGCCACTGTATGTTGTCTCTGTAATTGCTGCCTCAATGTCAGCCACGTTCATACTATCTTGAGTGATGACGGTCAAGGTTGGGTCATTACGTCGTGGTCGCATTACATCCATTGCAAGAGTTTTATGGCTGAACTCCTCTTTGGCCTCCAGGAAAGGGTAACCATTCAAGCGGATATGGGCATCATAGATACTTTCCCTTCCCAAAGCATCTGCCACCCACTTGCTGGTCATGGCCGCAGCCATTAGTGGGACGATGTACTCCAATCCACCGGTCAATTCAAACATTATGACTACAAGCGAGACAGTCATGCGAGTGGCTCCACCTAGAAATGTAAAAGTAATTGAAAAGTTTTAGAACTTTTTTTTTTATCATTGCAAAAGAGTGTAAGAAGCAGAAACATGAACATAACAGTACTGCCTATTCTAGATTAGTAAAAAACACAAACTAAAATAAAACATTTCGCCTGACTATATATGGAGACTTCAGCCATCCAAATGCAGATGAAACTCCCTACACTACAGGGTGAAATGTCAGGCAAAATGGTCACTTGTAAAACGGACCTACAAAAAGGCGTTTTCCAGGCAGTTTTAATTGATGACCTATCCTTAGGATAGGTCAACAATAGCTGATCGGCTGGGGTTCACCGAATGGTCAACTGTTCCAGTGCCTGCTGTCACCGGCAAAATACACACAGTATGGCATGGAAGTAGATTGCTCCAACTCCTGTAGTGGCCGATACTGGTAACTGCAGGTGCAGCTCTCCCTGATTTTAACTAGAGCCACATCCGCAATTACCTACACCAGCCACTACACAGGGGTCAGAGCGTCAGCTTCTACTCCGGACCCTGTGTATTTTTCTGATGACAGTGCGTGTGGGAACAGTTCATTGGCTGATGTCCCAAGTGAAGGATCCCAGCCGATCAACTATTGATGACCTATCCCGAGAATAGGTCATCAATAAAAATAGCCCCCAAAAAACATTTAAAGCAGATTATCTAAGCTTAGAAAAAGGGCATGTACATTTCCAGAAATAGTGCCACTCCTGTGCATAGGTTGCAGGAGGTAGTGCAGCTTTGTCCCCAATAAAATGAAGGAAGACGATTTGTAATATCAAAAACAGAACAAGAATGGAGCAGTTTGGGTCAAATAGGACTTCCACTTGGTTCCCCCAAAAGTAATTTCCCAAGGTGCTCCATACACTTCAGGCCCTTGCCACAGAAAATAACTCCTGATACTACGTGTTACCCAACTGTTCTAGTGAGGTTGCCAAAATGTCACTCCACCTCCCCCCTGACATCACTTCCTGCTTGCAGCTATTGGCTGAAATTGAACTTCACAGACTTCCTGTTCTGCCTGCCTCCTGCTCATAATACACATTATCTATAGCAAAGTTCATGGAGAAAAGGTGGTGTGTATGCTGATCGTGATTGGAGGAAGGGGGTATGGTTTTGGCAAATGCTCCTGTACAGCCAAGTAACGTGGTACCATGCAACAGTAGACATCATTATTCGTCATGTCAAGAACCCATTTTGTACAGAGTATCTTGCGAACTTACATTTAAGGAACCAATGAGAAGTAATTAATGGATTTGGTATGCTAAATAACCCTAGTAGCTCCACTATACTAAATTATGAACATATTCCCAGCGGTTTGCCTTAAAAACACCCTTTGTTATCTGGATTATTATGGATATGTGTGATGGATTACTGCACAGTATACACGCAGTGTATTTTGGGCCTAGCATTTGGTACATGGAGTTGGTAACCTGTAACTGAGTATATAGGAGCAGCAGTTTTGCAACAGCCTGGGAGCCATAAATTGGAGACCACTGACCACGTATAGTGCTCAATTACTGTACTTACCTAGACACGCAGCCGCTCCTACCATAGCATAAAGACCCGGGGTAATGCAGTCTGCCCCCTGGCTACACCATCCCTTGAAGATAGGCCAGTCATGGTGATAGAATGCCAGCTGTTCCATACACACTCCCATCAGTCTTCCCATTATTGCACCAACCGCCATGCTGGGTATGAACAATCCAGAAGGTACCTATATGTAAATATCAGATCATAAGCCTCACATTAATGAGCAATTCCTGGATGGTCACGAAGTACACGTCATAATATATGGCAGCAGGTTGGCTACAGAGCCGTAAAGAGCGCTCACCCTCTTACATCAGAAATATAACAGTAACTAATCTCCCCATCGTGTAATCGTTCTAGGCAGGTGTGGAAAACATGCTTTTAAAATAGATGAAGTGTTTGTATTTTGTTAATTGAGGGGAAAAAAACTAAGTGAATGAACAGAAGAAAACAAAATCACAGAAATATTGGGTCTGACCAGCCTTTGCCTTCAAAAGCATCAATTCTTCTAGGTACACTTGTACACTGTTTTTGAAGGAACTCGGCAGGGAGGTTGTTCCAGACATCTTGGAGAACTAACGACAGACCGTCTGTGGATGTAGTTTGTTCAAATCCTTCTGTCTCCTCATATAATCTCAGACAGACTGGATGATGCGAGATCAGGGCTCTGTGGGGCCGTATCATCACTTCCAGGACTCCTTATTCTTCCTTATGCTGAAGATAGTTCTTAATGACATTGGCAGTATGTTTTGGGTTGTTGTCCGGCAGCAGAATAAATTTGGAGCCAATCAGATGCCTCCCTGATGGTATTACATGATGGATAAAGTATCTGCCTGTATTTCTTAGCATTGAGGACTCAATTAATCCTGACCAAATCCCCAACTCAATTTGCTGAAATGCAGCCCCAAACTTGTAAGGAGCCTCCACCATGTTTCACTGCTGTCTGCAGACCCTCATTATTGCACCGCTCTCCACCATGTTTCACTGCTGTCTGCAGACCCTCATTATTGTACCGCTCTCCACCATGCTTCACTGCTGCCTGCAGACACTCATTGTACCGCTCTCCACCATGCTTCCCTGCTGCCTGCCGACAGTCATTATTGTACCGCTCTCCACCATGCTTCCCTGCTGCCTGCCGACAGTCATTATTGTACCGCTCTCCACCATGCTTCACTGCTGCCTGCAGACAGTCATTGTACCGCCCTCCCCCATGCTTCACTGCTGCCTGCAGACACTCATTATTGTACCGTTCTCCAGCCCTTCAGTGAACAAGGTGCCTTCTGTTACAGCCAAATATTACAAATTTTGACTAATTACTCCAGAGCTCCTGCTGCCAGTTCCTATGTTTTTGTGCATTGTTGAGTTGCTTGGCCCTTTTTCTAAGTTGATTTTGGCCACAATTCTTACATGAAGACCACTTCTGACCAGACCTCTCTCCCGTGTCCCCCTCTCCTCTGCTCCAATTACCTTTGCTAGCTCTGCCGGAGAAAAAGTGCTTGTGCTATTTCTGTCAGCCCTACTGAAACGAATGGAGTGGCACTGCACATGTGCCACCACTGCCCACTTATTCTTCAAGTCACTGCGCGTCAGTGTAGAGCAATCCTAAAGTGACGAGAAGAGGGAGACTCGGGAATTGATGGAGCCGTCGTAGGAGAGACCACAACCCACCAGACTTTAAACACCTATCCATAGGATAGGCAATAAAAGTCAATTTTGGGACAATCCTTTTAATCTGTTCAGGAAGCACATAATGTGGACGTCATATCAGGTCTGAAGAGGACACTGCTCACTGTTAATTAGCCGAGTTGACTGAACTGGTACAATATTTCAGAATTTTGCTCAGGGCCACATTTTGTCTGAAACCGGCCCTAAACATAGTTTACGATCTGTAACACGAAACTGTCTTCCACAACCTCACCTTTGCTGTTTAGGAGGCTTAAAACTTGATGAGAAACAGCAGTTTCTTTTTCACTTAATGACTGTGTTTCAACCTACATATGAAAATGATGATCATTATCATCTGTTTGGTATAATCGGTTAATCATATACCTGACTTTGTGCAAGTGTTCCTAGAAGAACTGATGCTGTTTTGAAGGCAAAGTGTGGTCACACCAAATATGGATTGGATTTAGATTTCTTTGTTCATTCACTTTGATGTTAACTAAAAAACAAAATTAACAACACTGATTTTTGAAAGCATTCTTACTTTGCAGCATTTTTTCTGCACCTGCCTAGAACTCTTGCCCATTTTCTCTCGTATATATGGGGAAAGTGCAGAATTTGTGGACCAATATTATTCTATGGTGTTGTTTGCAATTCCTCAGTTCCGTGCAGAAGAGAATTTGCTTCCAAACAAAATGGTTTTACAGGCAGAAATAAAACACGGATGGTTATTGGCCATGTGAGTTTTAGGTGTTTGGCTTATGGAGGTCTAATCATATTATGTATGTTTGTTTAGCTTCATATCATCCATACACGATGAAGGCAATAAGCACATTCCACTAGCTTACCTTCATGCCAAATGTGAAGATGGTGATAACCGCTTTAAAGATCAAAGCTAAGGACAGCTGCCACAACGCAGTGTAGACGCCACTGCGGGCGGAGCGATCAGGCAGATTGCCCACGTTTGTGCTGTTGAAATCGTTATTGTAGTCACAAAGTTTGGATGAATCTAGCAATCCGCAGTCATTGAAAAGCTCCGATATCAGTTCACTAGAGCTCGTCCGAGTGTAGTCATTAGGAAACGCTATAACGGCAGTGATGGCCGTGACGATTAGCACCTCTGCAACAGGATAGCGACCCAGCTTAGTGGTCTTTCTTCTACGGCACCACGCTATATTCCCCCGAATGAAGAGAGCGCCCCATAAGCCTCCAAATATTCCCAGGAGGATGAACGGGATGAGCTCTAGAAGATGCCACGGAGCGTGAAATTCCACATAAAACAGGACTAAGCGACTATTTCCAAAAGGGTTAATAGAGCGCAATGTAAAAGCGGCTACTAATGCAGCGAAGAACGACCTCCAGAGAGTCTTCAGTGGGAAGTAATAACTGACCTGCAAGAAACAAGGAGGTCATCAGCGAGCCCCTCACACTCCAGCGGTAGGCCCCATTCACATATGGAGGAAGCATCATGGATTTTCCGGTGTGGATTTGCACATGTAAACTCTGCAATGGATAACTTCACCAGCCATGTGGGTGAGATTTGAACCTTTTTTTTGCATAATCCACAGAAAAATCTGTAGCGGAAAATTTACAACAAAATCCACACAAAATTGGCGCTGCTGGCTTTTCTGCATATTTCCTTGCAGCAGCAATTCTATTACATATGAATGTTCCCTTACAGGTCACAATGTAGGTTGGGTCAGAAAAACAGCCAAAACGGGGCAATGCATGTGCAGTAGGCAGAGAGATTTAAGACTAAGGCCCCCTGTCCACGGGCGTTGCGGGAGCCGCTGCCCAGGAGCAGGAGCCGCAGACGAATCTCCGCCGGTCAGCCTAATCTGATAGACCGCGTAGAATCGGAGCAATTCGCAGCATGCTGCGAACTGCCTGCTGCGAGCAGAGAATCGCAATGGTTCTCCGCTCGTGGACAGGGGACGGCGCTTTCCATAGCAACGCTATAGAAAGCTTCAGACAGCGTGGACAGGGGGCCTTACTGCTCCGCTGAAAAGTGATTCTATGAGCGTTTCATGCAAAATCGCTGTCCCGTCTACGTAGGGGCCCGCAAGTAGGAAGGCATCAAATCATTATTAGAGCTGGTAATAGCCGCATCAGTGCAAAGGTCAACTAGCAATCCCCAACCTCTGTGGGCCACAAGTGCTCTGTGGGCAGACATCTTTTTCCCGGGCGTTCTCTCTCTATCCAATCAGATACTATCCAACAATGATTGATAGCTGCAGCCGTTTCCTATCGGGACAGAGGGAGAGCACCGTAGGAAGACGTCCGGCCCGCACAGCGCTTGTAGTGAGCCTGTGCCAGGGATTAAAGTTACATTTTTCACCAATACCAACTTTAACCCCTTAAAGACCAGATTGTTTTGAACCTTAACTTTTTTTTTGCATTTTTTTCTTTTATCAGGGTTAAAAAAAAGAATGTTTGTTTTTTTTAATTAGTATGTTTACACTAATATAAAGTATGGGAAGGGGTTCCGCATTTTTTTTTTAGACATTTTGATATATAATATGTATGGTATTGGATTACAGGGCGCATATGGCGATGGTTTTGCTTGGCATCGGCATTGGGTCATTTTGTTTATGTATTTTTTATATTTTATTCTGTAATTTTTTCCTCTTATTTTTGAAACTATTTTTTTTACCATCTTTGTCCTCCATGATGTCATATTTGACCTCTGGGGGATAGTCACATGAGTTTTTTTTTATTACACACTTTTCCACTGTAGCTGGGGTATTGATAGGAGCCACAGATACAGGGAAAACAGCCCCCTGTCATGACAATAGTCACTAACAGAGCTGATCAGGGTTTGCTAGGACTGTGCAGCTCTGCTGTGCCAGGGAATCACAGCGGTCATGTGACCGCCGACTCACAAAGTGGAAGACACACTTCCACTTTTTAGTACATAGCGCTCACTGAGCCCTATGTAACTGGGAAAGAAGGCGGCAGCAGCGGTTAAAAAAAAAAAAAAAAAGGATTCTTTCTTTTCCTCCTGTGACTAACAGCTGAGAACCCAACCTGCTCCTGCTTGATTGCAGGAGTGTAGGTTTTAATCCTGCGCCATATTTCTGCGATCTGGTGTAATTAAAGCCCAGGACCAAGCGCAGTAAATTTACAGTGTTTGGTTCTTAAGGGGTTCATAAAGTTATGATGCCTCCCTGCTCCAAAAAGATCTGTCAGCAGTTTTGTATAAGCATAACTACTGACCGAACTGTTTTAGACATTACAGCCAAGTGAAACTTTGACATTTACTGGGCCTGCAAATCTTTAAAAAGGTGACAAAAGAAGCAAGAGGAGAGACAATTTAATAAATAGTATGAAAAGCAGTTACCTCCTCCAGGCTAAAAAGGACTCCTCCGACAGGGGCACCAAAGGCCACAGACACTCCGGCGGCGGCCGCTGCAGACAGGACCTAATTGTCGAGAATACAAAAGTCACCGCTGTGTACATGAGGGGAATTGTTCTGACTCACTACAGTTATTTCCCACAGGAGAACAGAGGAGGTTAATCCAATAAAGGCGAAATATAGAGCGACCAAACTACCATCACGTCCCCTGTGATCCCGGTCCCCCATCTGCTTCCACCTACACACCGCCGCTCATTAACCGGTTCGCATTGTGCTGCACACCTTTACTTGGCTGGTTTGGGGGCAGTAAATATTGCCTGAGGGTTCCAGCCTTTGGCTTCACAGCGGAAATATTGCAGCCACTTTAAAACAATACTTCTGCCAAAATTTCACCAAAGTGAAAGAAATTAAACAGCTGCCAGAAAAAAAAATAAAAATGAACCCTTTGGAATTACCTGGTTTTCTGCACTGGTTACTAATAAAATGTGGCCCGTTATTGAAGGCTCAATTATAGTCAAACCTAATCTAACTAATAACACACAAGCAGCTGTACTGCTCATGTCCTACCGGGCACACGGAGGAAACATCTGCAGTACGGCGAGAAAAAGGAAATGGTTTGATGACTGAACCCCCCCCCCCCATCCATGTTGGTGTAAAAACCTTCTTTCCTCTAGATGGCGCCCCCTTGTTACAGTCAAATAGATGATGGGAGAGATCACTTTCAAAAAATGATAACTCCTATTTATCAACATAGATGTCTGAGGGCTTGTTTTTTGCGGGACTAGTTGTATTTTTTAATGGGACTATGTATTGTACCATATAATGTACTGGAAAACTTTTTAAAAATTATAAGTGGAGTTAAATGGAAAAGAAAAAAAGCACAATTCCACAATCTTGAGGTGGGGGAGGGGTCTTGTTTCTACGTTAAACACCTAGCAGCAAAAATGACATGATCACATTATTCTATGGGTCAGAACTATCACACTAATACCAAAATTAACATTTTTTAGTAGTACAGAAAAAAAAAAGTACGTAATCTTTGAATCCACTACATTTCTGCATCAGATAGAGCAGGTCTACTTCCCACATAAGTGGATAAGGCTACTTACAACCCCATTTACTTACATTGTTGTGGAATTTTGGCATACACTCCAAAGCCGAAATTCTGCAACAATTCCAATATGTGTGAACCAAACCTTACAGGCCGTTCCCCACCGCTGTTCTCAGCTGGGAAAATCTGCTTGGCGTGGTGCGATTTGGTTATTCGGGAACCTTTTGTAGGTTCCAAAATGGAAGGCTTTACTTCAAGAACTTCTTAAGACAAGATCAGGGACAACCTCTACCGCTTGTAGACCGATCCGGTAAACCACCCGATCATCACTACAGGAAACATTTTCAGGGTGTGATGTGTGACAAAAAGGAGTGACTACACCAACTCAAGGGTCCCTGGGGTGTGCAGAAGAGGTATGATCCCTGCAGGGGCTCTGAGTAAAAGGGGTGGTGGATATCTATGAAAAGGTTTCACCTACATTTTATAGGGTCTTTCTTATCAAGTAATCCAAAAATGGCCAGTGACTGCATAATTTTGCTGATAATTCAGGCAGCTTCTGGTTGCTGAAGGTAGGCGTAGTTTGGCTAAATGTGGCTAGCAGCACCATATGTTTCCCACCCTTATACATGCAAGTTTTGGTGCAGATTTCACATCTTCACTTTGTATTTAAAGGAAAGGATGAACTCTACTGCAGATCTGCACCAAGTTCTGCAGCAAACCTTAAGACACCCTCAATCTTTTAAACTACTGAAAGATTTAGCGATCCATTTGCATAAAGCGTTAATGGCCATTAACACTTTATCATCTTCATTTGCATGTAAAAGGACCTCTAGGAGTTGTTTGCAGAGCGCAGCATGTGTTTAAACAGCTGCATTGTTCTCTCCTGGCTAGTGTAAACATGCCATGAGGAGAACAGCCTGATGTCTATTGAGAGATAAAGGTGTTTGGTTTATCTCAGTAGCAGAACAATGGATTTTAAGTTCACCATAAAATAATCGTTCAACCGAAAAGTGCACCATGCCCGCAATTACATGTAATGATTATTACTCATTTTCAGACATTTGAACGAATTTTGAGCAATCATCATTGCATGTAAATGGGCCTTTAGACATTTCACTGGGAGTCTATGCTGGCTTAGGGCTCACATACACACAAAGATGATTGCTCAAAAGATGGCTTTTGAGTGATCATTTTGCATAAACTACTAATTGGTTCTAATGCCTATTAGTAGCTTATTAATGCATGTGAGCTGCCGGGAGCTATATTCAGAGAATAGCGGGTGGTCTGTTCTGTGAATACATTCCCTTTGTTCTGCTGTGGGGCTGCCAGCTGAGACAATGATATCAGCGCTCTCCGCGGAGAACACAGCATGATGTCCCTGCTATCAGCTCTTCTGCTGAACATAAAATCATCGTTCGACAGACAAGTGAAAGATGGGGACATTTACACTCAACGATAGAGGGCAATAATGCACAGGAAAAAAAAGTTGTGATAGCTGAAGCCACTTATGGTGGTGGTGGTATTTAAAGTGACCCTCCCATTTTGGGCCAAAATTCAGTGCCAAGACCAAATGGAATTGGGGAGGGGGGTGTTTATTAGTGTAGTCAACTACGTCATTCTATGATCCAAACTGTAACAAACAAAGAACTTGTAATATGGACACCGAAGTGATGTCCATTTCACAATGTAGGTGAATTTTACTGTGCCGTTTCCTGGAACCCCAACGTAATCCCACAGCATACCTGTGCGAACACTCCCCAACATGTAGGGTATCTCTTTACACTTGCTTTTTAAAAGGGATTGTCCCACCAAAAATGTTACATCCAGCCTAGAATGACATTTTTTTGTATTTATACTTATTAGTCCTGAATTATCTGGGGACAGAAATAATGTTTTTTTTTTGTAATGTTAGAAACAGTAAGGGGGCGCTATTATATTCTGTACCCACTGCATGTGTGACGACCCCAGCACAATTTACTGAGGTGGATACAGAGTAGAATAGCACCTCCATCCAGTTTGGATCCACATGTGTGAGAGTGGCCTAAGGCTGTATTCACACCGGGCGGTTAGTATGCAGTAAAACTGCACTGAAAACCCCATCAGTCAAAAACTGCTGGGGTTTTAAAAAAATAAATAAATAAAAAAAATAAAAAAAAAAAATAAAAAAAAAATTGGAAAAAAAAACAGTAAAAAAATGCATTTTTTTTTTTGTTGTTTTTTTTTTACTAAACCGCACCCTAACCACCCCAGTGTAACCACAGTCTAAGGCCTCATGTCCACGGGGAAAATCAGGCCCGCTGCGGATTCTACATGTAGAATCTGCAGCGGGTCCCTCCTGCCCCGCGGACATGAGGGCTGAAAATAGGAATTTAAAAGAATTTACCTATCCGTAGCGGGCGGGAAAGGTCTGCTGTTCCTCACGGCCGGATCTTCTTTTTTTGGCCGGCGGATGAATTCGTCACGCCGGCGGCACGTCGCCGGCACGTCGTCGACGTGCCGCGCGCATGCGCCGGGCACATCCGCCGAGCCGAAGCAAGCAAGATGCGGCCGTGAGGAAGAGAAGACCTTCCCGGTCCGCTCCGGATGGGTAAATACTTTTAAATTCCTATTTTAGGTCTCCCGCGGATCCGGACGGCTTCCATAGGCTTCAATAGAAGCCCGCGGGAGCCGTCCCCGCGGGAGACCCGCACGAAAATGGAGCATGGTCCAGATTTTTTCATGCTCCATTTTTTTTAAAATCCCTTTTATTGACCATCCGAGGGTATTTATCTACCCACGGGTGGTCAATGCATCCCTATGGGGTGCGGATCCGCGTGCAGGTAATCCGCTGCGGATCCTAAATCATATTTTGCCCGTGGACATGAGCCCTAAGGCTTCTTTCACATTAGGTTTTGTGAATCCAATGCAGACTCCGATTTGGTTTCCACCTTTTAAGGCTCCTGCAGACAAGCATAGGCGTAGATATGTTCACGATGGCGTGACGTATATGTGCTGTAAAAGAAGCACTATCGCGAGCTTACCAGCACTTTTACGTTACTCTTCTGCGCTGCCGGGCCCGTTCACATCGGCGCAGGACAAACCCACCCTGAGATTGAACAGTCTGTGCAGCCTAATTAGTCCCCAGTGTTAGCGATTGCGTGCGGATCGGATGCACATTTGTACACCACTATAGACTCCTATGGGGGCTTTGGTGTGCAAATGTGCACAAAAATAGACCAAGTCACGTATATTTTCAAGCATTTATGCTCAACACCACATAATGTGAGAGAACCTATAGAAATCAATGGGTTCTATTCTCCACGCAAGCAAACTTTGTGTGTGCAAAAACACCCGTGTGAAGAAGTCCTTATGCGGAAAATTGCAACCGGGATGGAACCACAGGGGTGAATCTGTGAGACATAGCGCTTTGGTTTGTGCCTCACATAGGGATGGAGACTATGGATTGCACAGGATGAGAATGTCTACATAACATGCCGACTAGTGAAAACCTCCTAAGAAAAAGAAGGGCACCAAACTAATCCTATTATCATATTCACTTACCTCTCTTCTCTTGGCTTCATTTTTCCGATACTTGGTGAAGAGATGGCATAAGATATTGCCACAACAGCACGCCACGTGGATCAAGGGGCCTTCCTTTCCTAGGCTGAGACCAGAGGACACGGCCAGCACCAGCGTCACAGTCTTGATGATCAACGTCCACTTTCCCAAGTATCCACGAATAATAAATCCGCTCAGTATGGTTTTAATCTGTAGAGGAAGAACATCAGTCAGGTCACAGCGGGAGAAGAATCACGTTCCATGACACAGTCTGCCCCCCACTATGTAGCTGCATTAAACAGACAGACTAGCTTCTAGTAAATCGGCATGGGTCTGCCGCCTAGAATCTCCACTGAGATCTCTGTTCTCACTGCAGTGGCCAGGCTTGGTATTGCAGGGAAAGTTCCCAATAACTTGAATGTAATACCAAGCCTGGCCACTGCAGCGAGAACAGAGCTGTCTGCTTCCTGCAGAAATCAGCTCAGTGCACAAAGCACACCAGCCTGGCAAACAGCCAATCAGTGTGAGTCCCGGGTGGTGGAGCACCACCGATCTACTATTGGGGGCCTGTCTTGAGGATAGATCGACAACTAGATGCCTTTAACTTATCCAAGATAGTGAACAGTAAGTAATCACATGGGGCGATTCTTTTTTTTACTGGGCAGTAACAATTGTATGTACCCCCTGAGAAAACCATATAAAATGTGCATATTGGGTCTGGGGCACAAACTTGGACATTTACTATTACACATCACTTGGAAGCGTTTACTTGGCATGGAGTGGTATGTAATCTATCTAGTTTTACAAGGGGCAATTACTGGATGCTATTCCCAAGGTCGGTTATTACAGGTTTATTGTGACTATAATCCCCTGTCCTGGACTTTGTCCTTACACTGTGATTTTTTAGTATGAGATTCTTCTTTGACCAGGATTAGAAAAGCACAGCATCTTTCTTCTAAACACAGTGCCACCCTTGTCCATAGGTTGTGTGTGGTATTGCAGCTCAGCTCCATTAAAGTGAATGGGAGCCAAGCTGCAATACCACACACAACCCACAGACAAGGGTGGCGCTGTGTTTGGAAGCAAGCAACCACGCTTTTTAAAAATCCTAGACAACCCCATTAAATCAAGACTACTGTACAAGATCCAACAATCGAGGCCTTTGTGTAATATAACTCTACTGGCCCAGATACAGGACTAAATATAGGTGATAAATGATCACTGGGAGGTGTCAAACGGCTGAGACCACAGAGATAACGAGAATGGCAAATAACCCCACCAAGTCCCCTGAGTGTGCATTTCGGACCACTACTCCATTCATGGTCTATAAAGATAGCCAAGCAGTGCACTCGGCTATTTCCCTGCGTTCCATCGAAATGAATGGTGTGGTGGTTACATATGAGCACCATCGCTTCATTTGCTATAAGGGATCAGTGTCTGCTATTCTCATGATTCCGAGAGGTGCCTGTGGTTGGACCCCAGCAATGAAACATTTGTCAACTATCCTACGGAGTGGTAATATTTTTGGTGGGGTAATCCTATTAACCCTTTTCAATCGACTGACGTCTGAAGACATCATGATTTAAGGCTGTACAGCTCTGATGTTGGAAGACGCTCATCGGGGTTCTCTTACTGTATATTGCCAGGCTCTCTGCTCTTGAGGCCCATCCAACGTGTCCCCTCATGCAGTACTGGCTTTAGCCAACAGATAGCACCGTTGTATAACAGCAGAAAAAGAGTAAGCCCCCTAGGAAAACCAGGATACAAATTGGATTGGAAAGGGTTAAGGCCTCATGTCGACGGCACGCGCAGATTCTGCATGGCGAATCCGGTATGGAATCCACCTGTGCCCGTGGCCGGCGACCTTGTGTACCTGTCCGTGTCTTCTTTCTGCTGTACTGTTGATGGTTACCATCAACAAGCAGAATTGTGAATGCAGCTCTGGAACGCTAAGGCTTTATCCACACATTGCAGGAGTGGTCAGTATTTTAAAGTCAAAATCAGAAGTGGATGCAAAAAAAAAAAAAAAAAAAAAGAAGAAGAAGAAATCTTGTCATTATATTTCACCTGTGTTTAAGATCCAGTCCTGGTGGTGACTTCCAAGTGACATCTGCAATGTGTGAACAAGGCCTAAGACAGACCGCATCAGTACAAGTAGTGCAATGATGTACAGAATTACTCAATTTGTATGTCAATCTATAAACTGAACGCAGTAATCAAAGAAGTTAGTTGTATCAGTTTAAGATTAAAGGGGTTGTCCCGCGCCCGCGCCCCCCCCCCCCCCCGTTCAGCGCGAGACAACCCCGATGCAGGGGTTAAAAAAGATCACCGGACAGCGCTTACCTGAATCCCCGCGCTCCGGTGACTTCTTACTTACCCGGTGAAGATGGCCGCCGGCATCTTCTCCCTCCGTGGACTTCTGTGCGGTCCATTGCCAATTCCAGCCTCCTGATTGGCTGGAATCGGCACGTGATGGGGCGGAGCTACACGGAGACCCATTGAGAAGATAAGAAGACCCGGACTGCGCAAGCGCGTCTAATTTGGCCATTAGACGGCGAAAATTAGACGGCAACCATGGAGACGAGGACGCCAGCAACGGAACAGGTAAGTGAATAACTTTTTATAACTTCTGTATGGCTCATAATTAATGCACAATGTACATTACAAAGTGCATTAATATGGCCATACAGAAGTGTATAGACCCACTTGCTGCCTCGGGACAACCCCTTTAAAGGCCTAATAAAAGGAATAGTTGATACAAGAGGGAAAAAAACTGGAGTTCCAGTGTCAGCGCTAGTTCATATCATAATCTAATACAGGATAAAGACAGCAATAAAACCAAGTAATCACTGTATGACCGTTATCTCATACAAGGGCAAGCCAACTTCTTACCTCAGGGATACCGGAGCCACAGGCATATGGGGCAAAGTTACGGACCAACAAGACCGCAAGGAGAGAGAAAAGAAGAGCCCATAGAATATACATGACGTAGTCCAATATGTAGGGGAAAGCTCCCTGCAAATAGAGAATGTTAGGAGACAGATTAGGATTCTAGACCCCATCACTAAACACACAGATACTTATTACAGTTACTGTATATACTCCACTATTAGCCGACCCGACTATAAGCCAAGTCAATAGGTTTTAATCACAAAAAAACTGGTAACACTTATTGACTCGAGTATTCCCCTGCTGTCAGCGCTGTGTGAGGAAGAGCTGTGATTGGAACGAGCAGCAGCCAATCACAGCCAGCTCTCGATAAACCAATCACAGCCATTCAGTGATATCATTTACTGAATGATCTAGCGCCGGCTGTGATTGGCTGGCGCTCAATCCAATCACAGCGCTTCCTGACACAGCACTGACGGTGGGGGTATTCAAAACCGAGCCAGGGAGTTGACAGCGGGGAGAAGTCTGAAGCAGCTGCCACACCACCGGGGACAGCATTGCGCTGGGTACACAGACGCCAGCTGGGAGGCGAGTATTGCGGGGTTTTTTTTACCTCACTCGAGTATAAGCCGGGGCGGGGTGTGATGAAAAACTCGGCTTATACTGGAGTATATACGATATGTTCCAGGAGAAAGTTATACATGAATACTGGAAAGATTCTGCTTTGGAGGATCCATGTTTATCTTTAAAGCCGCCTTGAATGACGGGACTGAACGAATTTAGTCAACCTCACAACAAGTTTACAAGTGTTTTCTTTAACCCTCAAAAAGTTAAAAATGAACCTGTCCTATGAGAACCAAAAACTGCGGGTCCTGTTCCATGGCACGCTCATAGAGCACCTAAGTGCCCGACAGTCGTCCCAGCAATCATCACAACTGTACTTTCACAATGGAGCAATGATCGCTCAGTGAATGGAGGTGGAGCGGCTGGAGATTGCTTCCGCCCACCCGGCTACATTCACAGTAAACAGGCAGTCGCTCATAGATGAATGACTGCCTGTTCACCCAGGCTGAAGCTCATTTGATTTGTATGCCTGCACAAATTGAATGGCAAACAAATAACAGTTTGTCGTTCATTCACCGGCAGCGTTTAAATTGAACGATTATTGGGCACTTAGGCTAAATATATACAAAATAATGTGCTGTGTGCATCAGGCAGTCAGGGAAGCTGTTGTGGCCATCTTTGTTTGTCCAGGCCCGGATGGACACTTTAACGGCTCAGGATTTATGCCGATCAACTTCCACATAGTGGATACGATATACGTTTCTATGCTTATGGAACAGGGGCTGCTTAGTCTAGGGGTGTGCTTTTTATACTCACCTGCCTCCCGTTCCCCCATTGTCCATCTGGGAAGTCAATGTATGCAAGGAACTCCTATCTGTGTCCAGAGCAATGCGCACATTAGGCCAATATGTGCGCACACTGAATGAAGAGAAGAGTCCGATGCAGTATTGTACTAGAACCAAAAAAGGAGAGGGGGGTGGTGGGGGTTTGACCTCTGTGGCATACACTTTCTTAGGCTGGTTTCACATGGGGCAAGAATCTCGAGTGAATATGAACTCCATTCTTTTGAATGGGGTTATACATATGAGAGGTCTCTCCTCACATTGAAGAAAACGATTGTGGCAGGTTTTTATTTTTTCGCCTTCCTCAGAACTCATCGCCCATTAATTTTAATAGAGCCTTAAATACATCACACGGCTCTCGCATGCAGTGTGATGTGCGAGTGCGATGCAAGGTTTACCATTGAAATCAATGGGCAACACTTCTGATCCTCTATCACGTGTGTAACTCATGCGAGAGGATCGGAATTTCACAGAAGCGAGGAATTTTTGCCTGGAAAAAAAAAAACACGCCTTGCATCCGTGGGTACAACGCAGGTTACCGAGCATGATATCAGGCAGAGTTTCTGGGCCCGCTACCTTGCTCGCCCATGTGCAGTTAGCCTTAGAGCATACACTGCTCAGCATTCAGCTTAATGCCTTACCTCCGATTGGCCAATTATCAGCTGAGACCAGTTTCTCCACTCTGGACAGTTATTTCGGTCCTCAAAAGTGACATTATCAGACTTCCAGCAGCACTGCTCATGGTTAAACCAGAACCACTCCACACAAATGCCATCCTTTAGGTCCGTCATCCAGTGAGAGGAGATGTCAATCAGACCAGCTAGGGAGCCTAAAGAACACGAGTCTATGTCAACATTTCTGTGGATACAATTATAAACTGGATTGTGAGGAGCCTTTAGTGTAACAGGATATATATATATATTAGGGGTTCACCTCTCAGCAACCATGGAGCATGCAGCATCGCACAATGCACTAATCAAGTTTCTGCATAAGACCACTTTCACATGAGCGCATCAAGGGCGGGTGTAGCAGTCCGACCACAAGGCCCCAAAACTGCAGCACTGTAGATCTTATAGGGTCAGAGGACCACATCCACAAAAATACACCTATAATACCTTCATGGTAAAGTGGCCAAAGGGGGCTGCAAGCAACCGGCACATCAAAGTGTAACTGTTGAGCGGCATAGTCATGAGGGTACATGTAGGAGGGGCATCATATGAATTATACTTATATACTCACATGGAACTCATTGACTCAAACTACCGTATTTATAACCAGTAGTTTGGGCAAGTAAACACAAGGATCTTTAACCCCTTAACGATATACAACGCAAGTTTACGTCCTGGCTGTGGGGCACTTAAGGCAGCAGGATGCAAGTTTATGCATTATAGTAATAAGAGTGGTTATGGTTCAACCCCCCTACGAGGACATAAAAAAAAAACAAAAAAAAAAACAAAAAACTTTTTTTGCGCACTTTCCTCATATGTATAAAAATTAAAATTTCTTTTTTTTAAATCCCACATATTTGGTATTATTCTATCGAGGACAACCTATTGATCCTTTAATGGCAAAAACTGTACATTTAAAAAAAAATTTAAAAAAGGAGGAAAAAAACATTTTGCTTTTTTTTCTTTTATCTCTTAAAAATAATGCAATAAGTGTAATCAAAAAAGCCAAAAGGGTACCACTAGAGATGAGCGAACGTACTCGGTAAGGGCGATTTCGCAATCGAGCACCGCGATTTTCGAGTACTTCACTACTCGGGTGAAAAGATTCGGGGGTCGCCGGGGGGCGTGGCGTGGCGGTGCGGGGGGTAGCAGCGCGGAATAGGTGGGAGCCCTCTCTCTCCCCCTCTCCCCCCCACTCCCCTCTGCAACCCCCCGCTCACCCACAGCGCCCCCGAGTACTTTTCACCCGAATAGTGAAGTACTCGAAAATCGCGGTGCTCGATTGCGAAATCGGCCTTACCGAGTACGTTCGCTCATCTCTAGGTACCACTAAAAACTACAGCTCGTCACACAAAAAATCCAATCCCTCACAGAGCTCCATCGATGGAAGAATAAAATTTGAATGCAACAATGTAGAAAAAAATCCCCCCAAAAATGGTACCAATAACAACTATAGTTCACCATGTAAGAAGCAAGCCCTCGTCTGGCCATAATGGTAAAGTTTAAAAAAAAAAAAAGGCTTTTGAAAAGTGGAGATGAAAATCCCCCCCCAAAAATTGATGTGTCCTTTGTGCAAAAATAGACAGTGTCCTTAAGGGGTTAAGGATATTTTCAGCTACTTTTAGTCCTGTAAGCTTACGGGTTTAAGGCAGGCGACCCGCTGAGTCTGTGGATGTGTAATACTCACCTCCCCTGTTCTCTCTCCCTGGTGTGAGCACTGAAAGCAGTCACTCAATGCATTGGGTGGCGCGCCAAGTAATCCGCCCGTCCTAAATGTATAAGGGGAGGACTACTTAGGAGTGCAGCTTAACGCACAGCGATGACAGATTTCAGTGCTGACACCAGGAGAACGAAGGGAGAGGCAAGTATAACACATCCCCAGACTCAGCGGGTCACCTACTTCCAGACCATAAGCTTATCTCATAGGGCTAAAAGTAGGCGATCAAGTCTCTTTAAGGGCTGGGGATGTCTGCCGATGATCAACACCAGCATAGTGGATACAATGTAACGCAATCTGGAATACTTCATTGCAGAAAGGTTTCCCGACACACGGAACAAGCAGAACACGTTACGTTGAACTCAAGTATATACACACAAATAGAGTTAAACAAAAGTGATTGTATTTTCCTCTAAGGCTGCATATTATGTGTATAAGGAATCATTCACACGGGCAACAAAGTCACGTGATTTTGTCGCGTTGCTACAATTCTACAAATCGCATGTATGTGAAGCCCATGCTTTCCTAGGGGTTACTTCACACATGCGATGTTTTGTAGCATGCAACAATCAGACACAAAAACCTCACGTGTCCCGCTATATGCCCGCGACTCGTGAGGTTTTGTAGCCCATGTTTCCCTATAGAGCCTTCCTCTATGTTGCGTGAAACACGAAAACACAATTTTCCTGCGGTGCGATGCAACTTTGACAGTAGAAAATCCTACTATCAAAGCCATAATCTAAGCCTTGGCTGCAGGGAAAAAATAAAAAAACAGTATAGATAACCTTAGAAGCACTGTCAGCCCTATCGCATCTCCTCCCCGGATCCTGGCACTGTTTCTCTTCATCATCTTCTAGCCGTGGATTGAAAAATCCCAGCCTCCTGGAAGCGTTTGCTGTGATTGGCTGAGGCTTAGCCAATCACAGACAGCGCTCAATGAACCAATTACAGCCATTCATCGAGTGCTGGCTGCAATTGGCTAAGCGTCAGCCAATCACAACCAGCGCTTCCAGTAGGTGGGGATTTTTCAATCCCCAGCCAGAAGAGAAGACAATGACCAGTGACGGGGACCCGGAGAGAAGCTGCAGTGTAGCCACGGACAGTGCTTCTAGGTGATGTATACTTTTTTTTTTTTTTAAATTTCAGCTATGGTTTATTTTTGTGGAAGGGTTATATTTCAAGCCCCCATCTGAAAATCCTTGCGTGTGGTGCTACAAAGTCGGGGTATTGCAGCGAGAAATTGCAGTGATATCGCACGGACCAGCGATACGATATCGCTGCGATTTCCTTGCGGCGATGCTGTGTCACCCGTGAGAACGAGGCCTTATGCCTATACCTGCCCTCCTATGTAAAAACCACACAACATTTTGCATACTTGTGCCAAATGATACACTTAGCTCTTCTACATCTATAACCAGAGTTACCTGCTAAAAGACCAATAAACAGCATTAACAGCCAGCCAGAAAACGCATCGCTGACACTGTGCAGGAGCGCCCACGCCGACTCTTTACTCCGGCTCAGGATCTGGAAGACAGATTATTACTGGGTTAGCAAGCTATAGTGTCACTGCAAGTCTGCATGCCAGAAGGATCAGCAGAAGTACTGCATGCAAAACCATTGGAAGAGAAGGTCTGGCTTGCGAACTGTATTCCAGTTCATCTTAAAGAGGTTTGATGTTCCTCCACACTCAACCTGTCAAACCAGGTTTTCGGATATATTTGCATTCCCCATTAAAAGGGAACATATCACCAGGATCATGCTGTCCAAACCACGGACAGCCTGAACCTGGGAAAGCTATGTCCATTGAGCCCATGCAGGTTTTATTCTGCAATGCTCCCTGCCGTGGAGTCCTGCAAAGACAGACCTAGCCTGTTCCTTATATGAAACTCACTTCCACATGCATGGAGATACGAGACAAGCTAACCTCCAAGGAAGACATCCCGATTTGGGTAGGGGCAATGGCTACCCTCTTCCATAATCTAGCATTACCACCCCACGGGACAAAGCATGTGTATTCTCCCATAAATTACCAATAGCTTGTGCAGCGCAGGAAAAGAACTGCAAACTGCTCACTAGGCGGTATAGATATCCAGACCTCATCCATTGCATTCATTCGTCTGTATCAGACTCCTGCTGGCGCTGCCTATCTGGGCCGGGGACCAAGCTTCACATATTGTGGGAATGCCCGAATATTCGAATCTTCTGGAATTCCATTTTCCAGTTATAGGAGCAAACCACACATAAATCGGTAGAGGCTTCCCCCCCTAGTAGCACTACTCTCCATCATCCCAGGTCTTTTCACCAAGATAAAAAAGGGCCTACTGCAACACTTCCTCACAGCAGCACGCGCCACAATCCCCCTGGAAGACCCCTCACGTTCCGAACTACGCTGGAGTTTATACAAGAGCTGAACCATATAATGCACATGGAGGAGATTGTGGCCCAGAGTACTCCCAGCCTACACACAAATGGGAACTCATGGTTAGCATCAACCGCCTTTTAGGAAACCCCAGAATTCTTAAATTTATTAGCGTGAGAACATGGCACTCAGCAGTACCTCCCGTAATATCCCCAATACACTTCCTAAAATATGCAAACACATCCACCCATATCTGCCTTTTCCCATCCCCTTTATATACCATTAGTACGCTCTGAAGTTGCTACGATAGTGCCGCGGGACAGATAGCTTCCATTGACTTCAATGGAAGCCAGCTGTGTGTAGCCTGCATGAAATCGCAGCATACTGCAATTTCTCACCTGCGAGCAGAAAAATCACAATTGATTTACGCTCATGGGCAGGAAATTGCGGATTATCATTGCATGCTATGGGCTGGATTTGCTGCAGAACCCGGAGGCGGAATCCTGATCCGGATTTCGCAATGCAAATCTGCCCATGCGCTGGAGGCCTCAATGTTAAAATGATCATTTCTGTTGTGGGTTTGTTTTATAATATTTCTGTCACGTTCATCACTGACAGTATAGCCTGTTACTGTCCATGGTGATACTGACCTTCAGGCCACCGTACATGGCAGACCAGGAGGATGTGATTTCACATGGCAAAAATTGGTACCCGTGATTTGATCATAGAAGTGCCGATGGGGTAAAGGAAGGAGCGCCCTCCTTCGCTAAACCCAGGGCTCCAGCAGTAGGACCCCTTTAAAATAAAGTGTTACAAACATCCGCCTATCTATAGACATTACCTATGTATCAGGTAACTGAACATGTGCTTGTATATGAAGAATTACACCGCCAGCAATCTGCTAGTACACTCCAATTGGAATATCTTTTAGTTTATTTTTGGCTGGAGCACAACTAGAATAGAGCAGGGACACCCCAAAGGATTCCTCTGATCTACACCAGAACTGTACCATGGCAGGTTTCTCGTGGAGAAGAGTATGAAATGGATGAGTAGGGGAGCAATCAGCATGTAAATGTGTGTTAGCGGTTCCAAACGTTTACCTCTCTGTGCCGGTCCCGGTCTCTGGACTTCTCCCGCACCCAGTCAATAGTGTTGAAGTCTTCATAAGTTCCCACTCCAGGGACCTCTAGGAAGTCCATCACATTGCTCGAGCCGTGTATGCCGTTCCCATTATATGAAGTAAAACCTAGAAGTGGAATAAATGGCGTCACAATTTATTCAGATAAGGGAAACGGAACAATACCTCTGCAGCGCCGCCGCCGCAATTCTATTTTATGCGCTACTTATCAGAATTCTCCCATATAAATTAGTCTATATTAAAAGGGATTTTCCAGTCAAATCCTGTTGATGACCCATCTTTAGGACAGGTTATGAATAAATCCCGAGGACCCGATGATCAGGATCCCTGGTGATCAGCTGATCATTCGACCCGCTGTCAGTGCAAAGGAACCAGATGTCACTATTAAAGTTGCAGGCGGAAGTGTCAGAAGGCTCCCCTCCCAATGAAATCAATGGAAGCGCTGCCTCCTATAACACTTCCACATCCGACCCCGGTCTTGATCAAGCATAATGTCAAATGACATATACAACATATAGATTACATAGTGTCATGGTGAAATAAACCATATGTAACAAATCTCTGCTCCCAAGTCTGCCATCTATTTCAGCCTACTACGCCCTGCCTATGACAGGGCTTAACAGACTTGTAATATCTGCTATTGTCCCTACCGCCTTCCTACATACAATTTTAGTACTAGGTCTGTATATGGTATAAATGGTTGCCTCTGGTATAATATTAGCACATTTTATTTTAACCCATTGTGCCCAGGGTGTTCACAGTAGCCACAGGGCAAACTAGTAAACAAATGCATGTGGCATCAATATGCAAATCAGGGGGGATTAAAAGCTGATCAATTTGGTCACACCATTTCATAATGTAATTACTTTATAGCACCATACCCTATAAGGCCAATATAGGGGGCAGGAGCAGTCTGTCCAACAGCAGAGAGGAGAGAAGTCAGAAAATGAGAAGCAGCGGTGAATTAGGCACAGTAATTGGCAACAGCAGAAGACGACAAAAAAAAAAACCCCAGTGGAAGCTGGAATAGAGAGGACAGCAGTCTACCCTGAGGAAAAGAGTGGAGGCCAGAGGAGGTGGATCATATGGCAACTAGTGCCAGAGTGAGGCAATAGTAAATAATGGACAGCCCCCAGAAGCCCTGACAGTAGAGCCACCTATTAGGAACCTTTGACAGTTCCACTCCTAACCGTATTCAATGACCAATTGGAAGAGAGGAGTCCCTGACAGTTCCACCCCATCTCCCACTTATCAACCAACCAGATAAGTCTCTCCCCTCCTCTCATCTTAGTGAACATCTACGTTTGCTCTTATGCCTTCGTTATCCTGCCACCTACTCTAGAGAGCATTTTGTTGATAAGGTCACAAGAGCGCACTTAGCACTAGGTCACATTAAAAGGACTCAAAAAAGGAAACGGCCTCCGCCAGTAGTACTATCAGATATAAAGATGCCAGTTCTTCGTCAGATAAAGCTGGTGCCCTGTGCTTCTAACTGTAAGGAGAATCACCATAAGGAGGGGTCATTAAATGTAAGTCTAAAACACTAGAACAAGAGAAACTCAATTCTTTCTGACGTTTTCTTTTCTGCTATAGAGCATTGGCAGTAAACTGGGCACCGCCGAGGAACAGGAGCCTACTGCCATTTACATAACACCTGATACTCCGCACTTCACTGGTGGATTACAATATTTGCTTTGCATAACCTCACGAGTTGTGGATTAGGATATTGTAAATGGTGTTGCTAATGCTATAAAACTAACAAAACTATTACAGAGTGTACAGCAGAGTTATTACAGAGGGAGGAAACCAACTTAATAAAAAGTTCCACAACTCCAGAGAAAGTCTTTACTTTGATAGAAAGAGGGTGTATAATGTAATAATACCCAGTTAGAGTTCTTGAAGACACCCTGGAGACAATGTGCAAAGACAATACTGTGGTGGGGACTGCTAAAGACCACTAGTTTATTCTTATAGTTACATGGATTATACCAGAATTTCCCTGATGGTTGTAAATAACTGCAATATAGTTTCATCATTTTATATAATGTATCTATATCTCTCACCGTTTAATTTTTCAGTTTCCTTATACGAAACCGTATATCTTGAGAGCATTGTTATAAGGAAAGGACATTGCGGGTTTTTTTCTCTGTTACTCTTAAACCCCCTTTTACAGACTGCCAGTAAAAGTGCAATACACTGCAATAAAAAGTATAGCGGTATATCGCAAAAGTGATCTGACCGTTGTTAGTTCAAGTCTCCTGTTCTGGGGGTGGAGCACTTACACAGCCGCATCTGTAGAAGAGTTGTAGGTTTCAGATTACGGCAACAAAAAGAGATATAAAAGCTTTTTTCCCTTTTACATTTTAGAGGAAGTAAGCGAGAAAAAAAAATGTGCAATTGCATTTTATTCTATTTCAGCCCACTTAAAAAAAATATGTTTAAAAAGTTATGCCTTTCATAGTAGCATTGACAAAACACAACTTGTCCCACAAACAGAAAGAAGAAGATCCGTCTGGCACAGAGGAGGCCCTCGCTGGATCTGGACAGGTAAGAAAATGTATTTTTCTGTCCGTGTCCGCGGGCACAGCTGGATTCTGCTGCGGGATTCAGCAGATGGAATCCGTGTGTGCAAGTCGACATTGGGCCGTAACGTTACAGTTTCACCAGTGGTTACTGGAGGGTCCATCTGCTGTATAATGCACTGCAGATACTTCAAGAAGCAGAAACTCAAGGCTGGGTTCACATGGGACGGATTGGCTGCGGAAATTCCATGCAGCAAATCCGCCCGCGGGTCCTAATCCCGGGATTAGCCAGCCATGCGGGCGAGATTTTGCAAAAATCTCGTGCACACAGGGTGGCCAATCCGGCGCGGCAAAGCCAGGCGGAACTGGCGATGCAGCGCGTAATTGACAGCTGCAGCATGTCAATTCTTTTTTTTTCCCTGTTGCGGCCTCACTCCTCTCTATGGGGAGAGAAAGCTGCAACGGAATGCCGGCGGCTGAACCGCTCCAAAACCCGCTGTGAAATGGCGCGGGTCTTGAAGCTGCGGCTCTCCCGCTGAAATCTAGCGGATTTTCGGTGCGGCCAAGCCGCAACATTTCTGTCCCATGGGAACCCAGCCTAAGAAAGCAGATTAGGATACAGCCCAGTTTGTAGCGCCCACGAGCTTCATTTGAATAGGCTATATAATAAAAATGTGAACTACACGTACATCTATTGCAAGAGGAGGGATCTGTAGAATAGAAAGCAGCAGTTGGCATAGCAAAGGCTGGAAATCAAGAAGCTGTGACCAGAAGTCTCACCCTGAAGCACAGAATGTAGAACTAACCTACATCTAACCACATCTCATTGAGATGCAAATAAGCCCAGAATACCTGGCTGAGCCGCTGCGGCTCTAAGTGCTTCACCTCCAGGCATCACTTAATTCTGTGCCACTTTGTAGCGATCTACAGACACGATCCAAGTCTCTGCTCACCTGGGCTCGCTGTATCCATGTTCTGGACGGCTGGCGTTTCCTGCTTGACTAAAGGTTAATTCTCTCTCCTCCTCCTTCGACTTGACTAATTATTCATTTTCTGCAGGTCTCTATAAAGTTTCACAACTGCAGCTTTCCTATCCTCCTCCCTATGGCAGTAAGAGTGGATTTAGGCAATAATCTACCCCCTTGGCCGACCGCGCTGACCTTCAGCACAATTGACTCCGATTTAAGAAAGTTACAAACTCTTCTTTTCACATAATTGTCTGCGATGTTCCCTGCAGCATCTGACACGCTGACTGTGCCAGGTCCAGGAACGGCGGCGGAGACTGCCGGGGGCTGCCATCTCCGGGACGCAGAAGTTAATAAAGCCAAGAGACGCGATCACTGGCATGGGTTAGAGCCGGACTTCTATTTAATGAAGAGTGGAGAGGTCCTTTTAAACCCCTTATGAACCAGGTTGTTTTGTACCTAGAAGGACCAGACACTTTTTAGGGATTTTACCCATGTGGGAGTTTTACTGCCCTATTTTTTTTTTCTTCCACTACCAAAATAGTTATTGCTGCGTTTCGTTTTTTTATACAGGGCTATTTTTTATATCTTTTTTCACTGACCTTTTTTTTTTAGTTTAATTGGGAGTAAAAAGCTAAAAAAAAACAAAAAAACAATTTTTAAGTTTATAGTTATTTATTTTAGTGTTGTGGGAATGTCTGAATGGGCGGTCGGGACGGCGACATGTAAAAGTTTTAATAATTTTAATTTTCTTGAATATTCAGCAATAGCACAGAAATCCAGTGGTAATGCAGCAGCCATTGGCAGCACATACACATCATGCTAAAAACAAACACTTTACCATCAAGGCACTAACTAAAACAGTAGTTTCCTCACTCACTACTAACACAGTGGCCTAGCGCAACTACACACACCCAACCAGGTGTCAGTCTGGGGGCGTCCTTCCCAGTCAGACTCGTGGCCGTACCACAGCCTGGTTTCCAAGAGACGTCCGGCTTTCAGCCTCCTGTTAGCCGCCCTCTCAAAGAGTAGCTCTGGCTTTCAGCCTCCTCTTAGCCGCCCTCTCAGGGAGTAGCTCTGGCTTTCAGCCTCCTCTTAGCCGCCCTCTCAGGGAGTAGCTCTGGCTTTCAGCCTCCTCTTAGCCGCCCTCTCAGGGAGTAGCTCTGGCTTTCAGCCTCCTCTTAGCCGCCCTCTCAGGGAGTAGCTCTGGCTTTCAGCCTCCTCTTAGCCGCCCTCTCAGGGAGTAGCTCTGGCTTTCAGCCTCCTCTTAGCCGCCCTCTCAGGGAGTAGCTCTGGCTTTCAGCCTCCTCTTAGCCGCCCTCTCAGGGAGTAGCTCTGGCTTTCAGCCTCCTCTTAGCCGCCCTCTCAGGGAGTAGCTCTGGCTTTCAGCCTCCTCTTAGCCGCCCTCTCAGGGAGTAGCTCTGGCTTTCAGCCTCCTCTTAGCCGCCCTCTCAGGGAGTAGCTCTGGCTTTCAGCCTCCTCTTAGCCGCCCTCTCAGGGAGTAGCTCTGGCTTTCAGCCTCCTCTTAGCCGCCCTCTCAGGGAGTAGCTCTGGCTTTCAGCCTCCTCTTAGCCGCCCTCTCAGGGAGTAGCTCTGGCTTTCAGCCTCCTCTTAGCCGCCCTCTCAGGGAGTAGCTCTGGCTTTCAGCCTCCTCTTAGCCGCCCTCTCAGGGAGTAGCTCTGGCTTTCAGCCTCCTCTTAGCCGCCCTCTCAGGGAGTAGCTCTGGCTTTCAGCCTCCTCTTAGCCGCCCTCTCAGGGAGTAGCTCTGGCTTTCAGCCTCCTCTTAGCCGCCCTCTCAGGGAGTAGCTCTGGCTTTCAGCCTCCTCTTAGCCGCCCTCTCAGGGAGTAGCTCTGGCTTTCAGCCAGAGGCTAAAAGGTATCTGGAGATGTTAGCTCCTCCTGACACACTGTACCTCTGGACCTGCTGATTAGCACACTTTCCAGAACACATAATGCCCATTTACAGCACCCTGCAGACGATTCTGTGTAACGCCTTGCCACAGCGTAAATATACTAATTTTAAGTACTGGGAATGGGTTCTTCATTTTGTTTTGGACGTTTTGATATATAATTGGTATAGTTTTGGTTTACAGGGCGCATAAGGCGACTGTTTAGATTGGCGAGGAGTCATTTTTTGTACATATAGATATTTTTTTCTGCTTATTTTCATTACCATTTCTTTTTAACATCTGTCCCTCATGATGTAATATAAGACCATTCACATGTTCTTATGTTTTTTTTCAATCTCACACTTTTCCACCGTACCTGGGGCATCCATAGGAGCCGCCGTTACAGGCAAAAACATCCCCCTGTAGTGACAGTAGTCACTTGCAGAGTGATCGCCGGGTTGAATCTTTTAGTACATAGCGCAGAGAGGCAGAAGAGGTTAAAAACCACTTCTCCCATCTCCTCTGGGTCTTCGGCTGTTTCTGACAGGAGAGGACCTGACCTGCTCTTGCTTGATTGCAGGAGCTTTAATTCCACACCCTATTTTTGCCATTGGCTGGGATTAAAGAGCTAAAGAGTATCGAAATTGCTAAACAAATCATTTACGGGTAAAGTGATTTCAGATAATTATGACCAGGAGGGTAGGCGGTCACACATAGTGGTTGAATACGAGAGTAGAAGATACAGCATATATAATATATATGCTCCAAACCAAGAAAACAAGCAATTCTTCACACAGCTGGAACAATCACTACACAGTGACTCGATCGCACAAAAGACAGTAGGAGGGGATTTAAACACAGTCATGTCCCCAGATGAAGACCGCAGGGGATCGGGAGGGGCCCACGATAGAGAGACAGTACTGCGACCACTAGCATAGAACACGGATTTCTGTGATTCGTGGAGTTATCTGCATCCAGATGGCAGAGAATACACATATTTCTCTCCTGTGCACCAAGCTTGGTCATGCATTCAATGGTATCCAATAATCTCTCCCAGAAAGTGATAGAAACAGAAATCATGGACATAGTGATCTCTGATCATATGTCAATATCCATGAGAATACATGGCACCTACCAAAAGGGGACTGACTTTATGTGGCGTTTCCCTGCCTTCCTGGTTCGAGATGAAAACTTTTTGGAGACCCTGGAAGCATGGTGGACATAAAACGATTATTATATCGGGATGCACTCTTTAAACACAGCGCTCTATTGGGAAACCGCAAAAGCAGTAATACAGGGGAAACTCCTAAGCTACAGGTCAACCTGAAGAGACAATAAACACACAATTTAATAGGGTGAGCGTGCAAAGAAGCTTATACCACATTCCTGACATCCCCAACCACACACAATGGGGAAGCCTGGAAGACAGCAAAATCAGACTTTGATCTCTGGGTAGATAGAAAAGAAGGATCATACAAAACATACTTCCAGGCAGAGCACTTTAGACGTGAGAACAAAGTGGAAGGCGACTAGTAGCCAGATTGGCCAAGGGACGCCTCCCCCCAAATCACATTGTCGCCGAAAAGGTATTTGACAAGTACAATGGAGCAGGCTGGGTTTGGTCCTGGATAAAATGGCACTACAGGGTTCTTTCCGTACTTAGATCAATAGCTTCTATAGCAACCCAACAGCAAGAAGCCATACACCAGGATCCTTATCGGACCCATTTCAGCTGTCTCCCCTATTGTTTGATCTAGCATTGGAACCCCTAATACGTCATCTGGAGGACTCCCCCATATTTCAGAGATTAAAAATTGGAGCACAAGAAATCAAAACCACTCTCTTTGCGGATGACACTCTCATATTTATGGCAGATCCTAAGGCACATTTGAAAAAAGTAACAGTGGTTTCCTGAAAATAAGCCCTACCCAGATTTTCAGGGGCGGTTGAAATATAAGCCCTCCCATGAAAATAAGCCCTAGCTACACTAGGTAAAAAAAACAAAAAACAAACTAAGAATGCAATACTCACCTCGCAGCAGGCGTTTGTGTCCCCAGCAATGGTCTCCCCGACGGTGCAGCAGGCTGCTCTGTAATCCTCCCCGCTGTCATCTCCCTCTGGTAAACAGGGCTTTGAATTCCCCCGCCTCCAGCAAGTAAGGGCTGTCATTGGATCGAGTGCTGGCTGTGATTGGCTGCTGCTTGATCCAATCACAGCGCTTACTTGCCGGAGGCAGGGAAATTCAAAGACTAGGCTTAGAGATCTCAGTAGAGAGGCGGGCAAAATGGACTTTGATCCCATAATCGCATAACCAATAGGAAGATTCTCATTATCTGTGCTACAAAGGGCGATAAAAAACAAAGTCCTAAAAATCGAAGCGCACAAAATATTTTCCAGATGGGAAAAAAATAATACATGACACGGATATGGGAGAAAAGATCCTGAAGGGTTGGTCAAAAATCAGAGCCTGCCTGATCAGTGAGGGAAACCTTCAAAATCACTCATCATGCCATATATGGCTTTGATATTCCAGCACTCCCTCATTCCCAGAGCGCATCACACAGTGCCCAAAATGTGGAACACCAGCCACAGACCTACTTCATGGCATATGGAGTTGTGCTCAGGTGCAGGATTTCTGGAAGGAACGCATAAAGTATATACAGGATCAATAGAGAATAGTAATACCGAGGGAGATACAAACTATAATATTCCACAATGATGAAATAGCAGATGGATCTACTCCTCTAAAATTCGCTAAATTCATCCACATGATTCTCTTAGTAGCAAAAGACTCAAACATTGGCTTCTGCAAACAATCCCAGGAATAACAGAGCTGGTAGCCCAACTCAAACACCTATTGAACACGGAACGAGTGGAGACAGAGACATAGAGAAAAAAAATGACAGATTTTTCTCCAATCACACTACACCGACCAAGAAGTCAGAAAGATAGTCACTCGCTTTCAATATACAACCTGGTATCTAAGAGAAGATGCTAGAGACTCCCTCGGAAGAGTAAAAATCAAAAGAGGGCAGGATAAGGGGACAGACCGGAAAAGAACATGAGACATAAGATAAGGTCTAGACAGGGATGGGAAGAGGAGAGGAAAAAATTTAATTAAACAAAAAAAAAGGCAAGGGAGGGGGGGGGGGGCTCAAGTAGTGTAGCTAGGGCTTATTTTTGAGGGAGGGTTTATATTTCAAGCCTCCCCCAAAAATCAGGATAGGGCTTATTATTGGGAAAAGGCGATAGAGCAACATTATTGGCATCTCCAGTCATTGAATCAGGTACTGCAATCTTCAAACAGCCATAGGACTGGGACAACTTGTGTTAATACAATAGCCAATGTGCAAATCAATTAATTTACCAAAAATTACATTTTTATGCTGAAAAATCACCTGTGCAATACTAGTCCTGAAAACCTGACTCTTTAGGCTGTACTCACGAGGGAGTGTGATATCGGCCCTAGAAACTCGGACAGATGTCACACTCCTAAACTGGCGATTTTTTTTTTTCAATATTCCCATCACACTCATGCAGAAAAGAAAAAAAAATAAATCTACATGCGAGTGCAATGCACTTTTTCTTGCTACCATAGAAAATAAATCGGCGATATTGTCCAAAAATAGGACAAGTTGCAATTTTTCTACTGTGGAATCTTAGTCCAAGAGAAAAAAAAAAAAAAATCACTTGTGTGAATTAATCCAATTACACAATAACGGGTCCTTTTCACGTGCGGATTCAGTCTACTGCAATTGGACAGAACGCGTCTGAAAGTCATTTGTGCGACTACAACCTTAGGGCTGTTTCAGATGACCGTATATTGGCCGGGTATTCAGCAGCTCATTGTCCCAATTGTTACACAACTTTGAATACTTGTTCCTTACTAGAATGTATATAAAAATCTCAAAATGTCAGAACCATCGAGTCACGAGGTTTCTCACCACAACATTTCAGAATGTTTTTTTTTTTTTTTTTTGATTCTCAGAAATGACAGTGTCTTGTTGGTGACTGACTCTATGCTGGCAACCGTTTTAGTGCTATCAAATATGACCAAATACACCTGAATATGCTTCCTATAATGAATTGGGCGAGAAGTGACAGTAACTTCTTAAAAAGTGACATTAATTAATGATTTTTTAGCTGAACAAATTGTATGTCCAAAAGCAGACTTCTCACCCAATTCATGATCGGAAGCATATTCAGCTGCTCATATCTGATAGTGCTAAATAGTTGTCAGTGTAGAGTTGGTCGACATCAAGAATATATTTTCTCAAATATCTACAAATATCGTCTTCCTGAAATGTTGCGTTAAGAAAACTTCAATGAAGGCGGCGTTTTGTCTCAGTTCAAAAAAAAAATTTTAAAAATTGGAGATTTTTATTCCAGTCTAAGGGTGAATGCCCACGGACAGATTTCTACTGTGTTTCTCGCTGTGTAAATCTATCGAACCGAATAGCTTTCTGCCTGCCGATGCTCACTTTCAGAATTCTACCGCGGATTTCCGTACCGGGAAATAAACCGCGGCATGTTCTATTTGCGACGGATTTACACCGAGAGGTCCCCATTATTATAGCATTAATGGAGACCACGGAAATCTGCGATCACCAGCAGGCCCTTTTTTGTTTTTAATTGTGGTACTCCGGTGGCGTATCACACAACGCTCGTGGGCATGAGTCCCTACTTTAACTTGTATTGGAATGACCATGTACAATGAAAAATATGTAATTAATCCACATATTACACAGAGAATGACACCTTGCACACCTTCCTACACTCAATAGTTTCCAGGGTATCAATTATCAAATGATGATTCTTTGTGACCTTTGGAAAATTGCCCCCCTTGTATTTCTTGGCCCAATGGGTCTGAAAATTGAGATTTCTATATACATTCTAGTAATGAACAAATGTGCAAAGTTTCATAAAAATGGAAGCTGGTCAGGCGATTTCTCCTAGAATGACCCTGCAGGGCCGTGTCTCTGGGTAATAATAGAGGACTCCAAGGTGTTGTCCGACAGTTCATGCAATTAAAACATGTGGCTATACATAGTAGTAAGCTACTGGCAGAACCAGTCGGTCCATCTGGGTGGGATCATCTACTCCTGATGGAGTATGGGGACAGCCCAACTGATTCCTGAAGGCAGATATCCAATCCCCACAGCGTTTAGCCAATGTTGTTGTTGTTGTTAGCCATTTCGTCACTTACAACCCTCGGTGACCCTAAAGGCTGCCTCCCTCCATGTTTTTCAGTTTTGCACTGCTTCCTTCAGTTCCTGTGTGATATCCATGCCAGTATCAGCTCTGACAGTATCAGCCATTGTGTCCTTTGGCAGCCAGGTCTACATGGCCAAAATACGTGAGTCTGAGCCGGGCCATCTTCCCCTCCAGTGATATATCGGGCCTTATACAATTCAGGACTTCTCTGTTTGTTACTCTTGCCGCCCCAGTCATACGCAGCAGCTTTCGCCAGCACCACAGCTCAAACGCATCAATCCTCCTTCTATCAGCTTTTTTCACAGTACAGCTTTCACATCCATACATGGCTATGGGGAAAGCGGTGGTTTGCACTATCCTGTTTATTGCTATACCGATATCTCTACTTTTCCAGGTTTTGTCCATGTTTAGCATCACACTTTGCCCCAATGCCATCCTACGTTTTATCTTTGGCATACATTCTCCAGACTGATCAATTGGAAAGAAAGATGAAGTCATAGCCAACTTTGGCCAGCCACATCTGAGCTCCGCTTGTACGGTCAGTCATAGAAGTTCTCAAGGATTTCATTTCTGATCAACACCTTTGTTTTTCCACCAACGGAGCTGTGAGAGGTCTTTATTTTATCGCAATGATTCTCCGCTCGTAGACACGGGGCCGGCGCTTTCCATAGCAATGCTACGGAAAGCTTTGGCCGGCATGATTCACCAGCAGTTTACCGCCGGCGAAATCACACCCATGGACAGGGGGCCTTTCTGTGATTTTAGTCATTTAAAAAAAATAAATGAAGTCTGGAAAGTCGTTAGGCGGCTGACCACAAACCAGCCATTCTGTGTTTGTTTTCCTTTCTTTCTTTGTTCCCCGTGCAGGATCACCATAGTAGTTCTATAGTTCGTCATTATGAATGCAGCCCTTCCCATTACAAATAGTTTTTCCACCCATTAACAAGGGGGTTTGTAGGTATAAAAACTTTTTCATCTGGACTTTTTAAAATGAAGCACACAATTTTTCAGTCCAAGAGACTTGAAGATGAGATTGTTCAGTTGCTGGCCTACTACACTAGACTGACTGTGGCATGTAGAGAGTAAGCAGTCTTAATTGTGCCGGACTAATGGCCCTTTTACACAGGCCGACAGTCGGCTAAACGACTATACGAGCGCTGACATCACTGCTAAGGTCGTTAGCGCTCATGCAGAGTGTTTACGCTGACCGACATCACCGCTGCATCGCTGGCATTTACGCAAAACGACAAGCCTGCAATCCAGCGGTGGTTTTTAAGCGGACTGAATCTTCACAACCATGCCATAGACTCAAGGCAGGAGATATGTCTATAGTATGGTGTTGGTGCGGTGATCCATTGTGTGTAAGGTAATTGTTTATTACAATGTTATGTTCAACATGTAACAATACTCCGTACATGAACACAGACATTTAAACTGGAACTACACAATCAATCCATTCCAACCTTAAAAGGGGTTTTCCAGTTCTGAAATGTTTATGGCCTATCCTCAGGATAGATAATAGTATATCGTCGTGGGACTGCCACCTGGAACCCCTGCTGATCAGCTGTTCACCGGCCTTTGAGCTCATGCGCCAAGTTGATTTCTGCAGGAAGCAGACAGCTCCGTTCCAGCTGCAGTGGTCAGGCAGGGTATTACAGGCAAAGTTTCCATTTAATTGAATGCCAGTAATACCGAGCCAGGCCACTGCAGTGGAGACACTGGTCTGACAAACAGCTGATTGACGGATCCCCGGCGGCAGACCCCCATCAACTTACTACTGATGACCTATCCTGTGATTACGACATCAACTGAACAACCCTTTTACGGGCTTTTCACACGGGCAAACAAATAGCAAGTTAAAGCATTCATATGAACTCTTGTTCCCAATAATGGCCCACTCTAAACCAGGCAGCGATCAGCCAACAATGAGAAAGAGTTTGTTTGTTAGCTGATCGTATCTTCTGTGCTGCTACAACCATCATCCTTGGCAGCAGCACAATGCCTCGTGTAAACAGGGAGATGTGCTGCTGACTGACGTATAGGGGACAGACTTCTTGCATTAACGATCAGTCATCTCCCACCAGGCTGGGTAAACGTCTTATAAACAAGTGCAGATTGATGTGTTACATTGTCGATCAGCCGTGTAGAAGGGCCTCCAGGTTATGTGGAGACCGAGGAGCAAAAGTCTATAACAAGTTACAGCTGAATCAGCAAAAGTGGTAACTATGTGTAAATATACAATAATCTACAGTGGGAGGCTACATATGGACTATTTGTGGCATAATAGTCACCGACCATAATGACATGCATTGAGTTGTGAGATAGCTACCATATGACAGGAAGATAAAGGCCACATAGCGATCGCTTCTAAAGTTGGCACATGCAAAAGTTTGAGTGTACCGAGTACAACTGGGCACCTTCCTACAGCTTTATATCACCGCAGTACTCTACCAGACAATTTTTACATTACCTTCAGCCATCTCTCGGTCAATAGGTGGGACGTCGTCAGCCATAGTAAAATCCAAGGTGGCGTCTGTAATCTCAACCATATCTTCATCGCTCGTACTGCTGTGAAAACTGTTGAGGCTCGAACGGCGAAATCCCTTATTCTCCATCTCAAACGCAACCTAGAAAATGTAATTTACACCAATCAGAAGCAGAAAAACAGCAAAACCTACACATAAAAGAGAGGAAAATACCTGCAACTTATCCCAAAGTGTAGGCATAGCGGTCTGAAGAGCAAACTCCGGGCATTCACATGTAGTCGCACCCAGTGCCAAGCGGCCTCTGGCTTTGGAACACAACTTCACTCATTCAGCTATATTACAAAACAGCCCGTTTCCAAGGAAGAATACATGAGAACCATAGTTTTGGGGAGAAAAACCGCAGCGCTGTCACAGCAAGACAAAGTTCATAAGGAAGGAAAAGCAGCTTCCTGCCGAGTCCTAAAACTCTGATGCAAGAAGCTTCAGCAGAAAGAAAGAAGACAACTCAACATATCACGTCCAGGCTCAATCTACAAAGACCCTGCGTGGAGGGGGAAGAGAAAGTATTTGGAGGCCCTATCAGTAGATTGGGTCGTGTCTTTTTGGCATACCACATGTCCTAAACAGTCCTACATAAGGCCTCCTTCACACGGGCGACACGGCATCACATCGAGAAAAATCGCAGTGATATCGCATAGCTGCACCATGCGATATCACTGCGTCTTCTAGCGGCAATACCGCGATTTTGTAGCGCTTCAAAGCCGTATGTGATGCTACAAAGTCGCGTAACTTTGTAGCATCACATGCGAGGATTTTCGGGGGGGGGGGGGGGGGGGAAAGGAACGGGCTTGAAATATAAGCCCTACCCTGAAAATAAGCTGTAGCTAAAGGAAAAAAAAAAAAAAAAAAAGTATCACCTCTCTCGTGCTGTCTGGGGCGCCACCATAGCTTTTCCCTGGGTCCCGGCACTGATCGTCTTCTCTTCTGGCTGGTGATTCAAAAATCCCAGCCTCCTGGAATCGCTGGCTGTGATTGGCTGCCACTTAGCCAATCACAGCCAGTGCTCGAAAAATGGCTATGATTGGTTCAATCACTGCCATTTATCGAGCACTTGCTGTGATTGGCTAAGTGTCAGCCAATCACAACCAGCGATTCCAGGAGGCGGGGATTTTTGAATCCCCGCCAGAAGAGAAGATGATCAGTGCCGGGACCTGGGGAGAAGCACTGGCCAGGCTGACAGCTCGTCTAAGGTGATGTACGTGTATTTTTTTCCCTGCAGTTAGGGCTTAAATCACAGCTTTGACAGATGCAGACCCTTGGAGGCGTCAGCTATAGGTAGTGAAGAGAACAGCATGCTATTGGATATACGGGTTATGCTGCTGCACACAAACCGTCCATCATAAAACGCAATGCATCAGTCCGTCTACAATGGTGCAAAGATCATCATGGACAGTTGAGCAATGGAAGAACGTTCTATGAAGTGACAAATCACACTACTCCATCTTCACATCAGATGGTCGTACCTGGGTGTGGAGGATGATGGGGAACACCTTCTGCCATAGTATGTTGGGCCAACCGTTAAGTGGTACAGTTATGGTCTTGAGATACTTTACATGGCATGGTCTCAGTCCATTGGTTATAGTGACAAGAACCATGAACACAGAGGTGTAGCCGGACAGTCTAGATAATAATGTGCTGCCAACAATGTGGCAATAGTCTGGGAACGGTCAGCCATACTTCCAACTAGACGCGCCTTGTCACAAATCTGATGCTGCTTTACATTGGTGTGAGGATATGAATGGTCCATGACTGGACTGACCTGAACAGTCCCCCAACCTGAATCCTGTTGGGACAAACTGGAATGTTGGGTCAAGAAACATGAACAGCCTCAATCTTTTCTGAAAGAACTTGCCAGACATTTGCAGGCACTCAAAAAGGATATTTATTCTATGCAACGCTTGGAATCTGGCCAACATCTTTTTGAAATGCATCAGAAAGACCACTACCAGGGACCACTGCATGCATGCCTGCTATGGTGGGTGGCAACGGTCACAATGACCTTTTTGTCTAGGAGGTCAGATCTATCCACCCATAAACATTCAACAACGTTCAGAAGAACAATCATTCATCCACCAGCCGTTCACCCCAACTGCCCCATACATATGGACGGTCAGCTCGGCCAAAATGTTCGTGCATTTAGCAGGTAAGCTACAGCCAAACAGCTCTGGTGCAGGCTTATCTCCCAAAGAATAAAAGTTATTGAAATTCAACATCCCAGATCCTTCTTTCATCTGTCGAGAGAAGGTTGAGCTACTTCCATACATCTTAGGTCCCCTGTCCATGGCCGTTGCGGAGTAACGCCAGCGATATTCCGCCGCGGGGAAGCGGGGGGGGGGGGGGGGCGCGCTCTCAGTTCTCTGCGGTGAGCCTATCTGACAAATAGGCTTACCGTGGAGAACTACAGCATGCTGCGATTTAGATCCCATGAATCGCTGTGATTCCCCACTCGTGGACGCAGAGGCTGCGCTTTCCATAGCAAGGCTATGAAAAGCGTTCACTGCGTTACCTGTGTCCGGATTATTGCCGCGGGTAATGCAATGAACAATCGCTCGTGGACAGGCAGCCTAGGCTGCCTGTCCACGGACGTAGCGATATCTCGTGGCAGATCTCCACCGCGGGAGCCGCTGCCCAGGAGCAGGTGAGAGCTGACATGCTCACCGTGGAGAATCACGGCAAGCCGAGATTTAGATTCCGCAAGCGGAGAATCAATGTGATTCTACGCTCGCAGACGCCGGCCCTGCACTTTCCATAGCAACGCTATGGAAAGCTTCAGACAGCGTGATTAACCCGTAATTTACCACCGGCGAATCATTGCCCGTGGACAGGAGTCCTTAGTTGACAGAACCTGCCGTTAATGATGGGTTTGGACGACTAAGGTGTCTAGTGAGTTATATATACACAAATTATTCTTTCACCTTTTTTCTTTTTTAACCTCTTTAGGACCGAGCACAGTAAATTTACAGCGCTTGGTCCTGGGCTTTAATCCCAGGCAATAGGGAAAATATGGCACAGGAATAAAGCTCCTGCAATGTAGTAGGAACAGGTAGGTAAGGAAAGAAGGCAGAAGTGTTACTTCCACTATTTCACCAGGTAATCACTAAGTGCCCCCTGCTATGGCTGAGCTGCAGGGTCCTTGCAGACCCTGATCAGCTCTTTCCGTGCCTACTGTTACTACAGGAGAGGGTTTTCTCTGTAACTAGGGACTCCTATGGATGGCTCAGGAAAACGTGTAAAATTTAAAGAAATAAAAATGTGAATGACCCCCAGGAGGTCTTTTATGACATCATGGAGAACATAGATATTTTTTTAAAAGTTATAAAAATAAGCAAAAAAAAAAAAGACCCACGACCGATGCCAACCCAAACTGTCTACATATGCACCTTGTAATCCGAGACTATGCAAATTACATATCAAAAGGTTCGAAACAAAATGAAGAACCCATTCCTGGGCCTTATGTCCTTATGAGATTAAAAGGATGTATATCTGTACATTGCAAGCTAGAGGATCCATTGTGATTTCAGCTCACAGAGGACGGGGGAAAAAAAATGAAAAATTGCAGCATGCTTCATTTTTGCGCAGAATTCAATGGAAGCATTCCAACCCACGGCCCTTCTGCAATTACATTGTGGAAAGCTCACGGGTACCTGCATCATCGCCTAGCGACGGAACGCAACATATAAACATTTGAAAAGAAAACCTGTACTGAGCATGTTGTATGGACCATCAGCACTACAGATGAAAACGAAAAAACCACAGACATGCAGGGTCACCGGCTGCAGTCAGAGCCGGAATCCGAGGTGGGAACCCCTTTTTTGTGTAAAAATAAATCGATTTTAAAAAATTGTATATATGTACATGGATTACCCCTAGATCACAACCACATAACCCTGGGTGGTAAATAAGAACGCAGGTGGACCTTGTACCTGAAATTATAATGTACTCTATGTGATGGCTACCTGTAACCGCCAGTAGAGGGCGCCTAGGGGGTTATTTTTATGCATTGGGCTTCGCAACACAGAATGTAGTGATCTCTCTGGCTGCGAGCGGAGAATCACAGTGATTCTCCGCTCATGGACAGGGGGCCGTAGCTCTCCATAGCATTGCGTTCCCCGCGGCCAGATTATTGGCACAGGGAACGCAATTCAGAAACACCTGTGGACAGGCAGCCTAAGTAACAGGTTCCTAAACTTGTGGCCAATTTTGTTGCAACAACACTTACCAGCCACTTTGGGCCTTACTAGCCACCAAACCAAAGCTTAGGGAGCGCTGCCTGGAACATTTCCGAATTGACCAAGTTTCGGTGAGTTTGCTTGCTTAGATCAAGAAAAGTGGCAACACAAACGTGGATATTTTTGGAACCGACCTCTGCGAGGAAAGAAGGACTTTTAGGTCGCTTCCAAACGGGCAACGCGATACTGCTGCGAGAAAAATCGCAGAGATATCACATCGGTGGTCCGTACGTCTTCGCTGCCTTTTACTGTGGTGATATCACAATTTTGTGTCGCTACAAAGCCGTGCAAAAATAAGCCCTAGCTGTGTTAAAAAAAAAAAAAAAATTAAAAAACACACACACATCACCTAAGAAGAGCTGTCAGCTCCACCGCGTCTTCTGCCCAGCAGTTGTAGTCAGGCATGAACGGCTGTGATTGGTTCATCGAGCCCTGGTTCTGACTGACTGCGTAAAGGCGCTCAGCCAATCAGAGGCGGCGCTTCCTGGAGGCGGGGAGTTTCCAATCCCTGACCAGAAGAGATGCCTGAAGGCAAGTGCGAATGGCTCTAGTGCCTCAACCAAACTGCAACTTTGCAGAACTTCCTACAGGTGGTGAGCATTCTGTAAAAAGTGCCGCAAAGTTGAAGGTGGTGAGCAGGGACCCTCTCCCAGATTAGATGACCCATTATCATGCCCCCACATCTCATATCATCCATCGCGCTCCACAGAGGGTCAGCCATAACAAAGACTGGCAGATGTACAAGTCCTTCATCTTCAGATACAAACGTCTTATTACAGGGCTACTCCTATCTCAGCGGAGATGAGAAACCGGCGACTATTTCCTGCCCGCCTCTCTGCAAGCAGCCAAGGTGGCAGTAGCTAACGCCATTTCCTTACAGCCGGCTTCACACAGGCATAGGCTTATTTGGGCGGGCATGAGCGCTGAGTTTTTGCGGAATAAACAATTTTTGGTTTTTTTGGCACATTGGCGTATTGCGCTGTACTTTTTGAACACGGCAAGCAGGGATGCACCTTCCTGATTGGCTAATTAGTCTTAATGGGTTACAGATGTGTTCTTTATCCTGTGCGATTACACAGCACTTCACGCATCTCCTTACTCCCGCCTCCATTGACTTCTATGGGCATCTTTTGGTGTGCAAATGGGCAGAAACATAGGACTTGCGTGAAAAAAAAATTGAACTGAAATTCACACGCAAAACACGGAAATGTGAACAAACCTGTTGAAATCAATGTGTTCTATTCTCTCCGTGTTGCGGATGCAAATATACCCATGTGAAGTCGGCCTAACGCCCATTGACGTGAACGGGTCTTACGGAAGAAGAGTAGCGTGCTGTGCTACGCCTTTTCCACAACTCCCATTCACTTCTATTAGAGTTACGTAAACAACGTACGCCGCTTCCTCTGCGGAAGCTCCTGACGATTAACTATTAATGACCTATAGGTGAAAAAAAAAATGAAGATCATGACAGTATGGGAAAAAAAAGTCAACGAAGAAATCCAAGCAGTTCAAGACCTCATCTTCCTCGGATCGCAAAATCAACCGCAATGGAGAATCAGGACCCAAAATAAAACTGCGAATCGCGCTAGATGGCAGCATTTCGTAAAATATGGATCAGATCTGGAAAAACAAAAGACAAACATTGTGGAAAGTAAACGCAATCACCGTCCCAATCATGGCTGCGCATGGTGGGCACTGAAGGAAAAAAACGGACCGGAGGAAGACTGATGCCGTTGAACTTTAGTGCTGGAGGAAAGTCTTCCGAATTCCTTGGACCGCCAAGATCACGAAAAAAAAAGTCCTAGACCGCGTCAAACCAAAGTTTTCATTGGAGGGCGAAATTACAAAACAGAACGGCGTGGCGATCCACAAAGTGTCCGCGAGTCAGCCCCGACTAATCGACAACGATAGATAGGTCATCCATAGCTTTTGCCTAGAAAACCCCTTTAACCCTTTCCAATCCTCAGCTCTTACCTGGAGACATGCAGGTTACGGTCCTGTGCGCAGGTGGTCACTAATGGAGCACAGCTGGGGACCAGCAGCACCTACAGAAGGTAAAGACAAGGATTACACACAGTCCGGAGTCGTCACCAATACACCGGCATTATGGTGGAGTGCAGTACACAAGCGCTGCCTGCCCCGGCTACCTATCGCCACAGCACAGCCATACACTATAGAGGACATACATCCTGGGTTTACCGCACTCGGAAACTACAACACGTGACCTGCCCGCACCAAACACATTGCAGCACGGCTCCGCCCACGTGACGTCACCCCACCCCGCGACACATGACGGACGGCATTACTATCACAAGAGGCCGAACTGTACGCTGTGTATATGTGTCCTCACAGCTGCTGCTTGTCCTATGGTCTTGGGCTCCGCCAAAATGGCTTCCAGCTTGTGACTTTCTGGGAAAGGGTGACTCAGTATGAGCAGCAGTGTCAGCTGGTTAGGTGTGAGCCTTAAAGGGGCCGCTGAGTTCCAGGAAGGGATATGAGATGACAACTTATGGGCGGGTCCTGCTGCTGCTGGAAGCTTCTTACTTTCCAACCTGCCATAACTGTAGTGATTTCTGTAGTATATGAATGTATCCTCACAACTTACAGTACAAAGTACTTACCTGCTCAGAGATGTGGAAGGCTAGAACTTGTCCGTGAGCTCCATTCGTTGTAACACGAAGCGTCCGTCGCAGTCTGAGGTGTGACGTCCAAGTTCCAGTTCTATTTTATTGCGTTTTGCGTAAAGTTTTAGGATATAATTCACGTGCGGCAGGAATTTCTGTGGTTGTCCCGTTCATCTATGCTTAGGCTGGCGTCACGCAGGCGTATTTGCGTGCGCAAAATTTATGCATGCGATACGCAGAGAATAGAACCCATTGATTCCAATGGCCTTTTTCGCATTTCCGTATTTTTGGTCACGCAAAAAATGAAGCATGCTCTATTTTTCTGCCTAGTTGTGCGACAAAGGTCCCCATAGACGTCAATGGGGATGTGCAAATACGTGCGCAATATGCAAAGAGATGCGTGATATGCTGCATCAGTCTCCTGGAAAAGAACACGTCTGGAACTCATTAAGACTAGTCGGCTAATTCAATTGGTGCATCTTTGCCGTGTGCAAATTAAAATGCCTCGCGGGCGCAAAACCTGCAGTAAAATACGCCGTTGTGCACGCGAAAAAACAATTCAAAGGTGAAGGGGGCCTTAGGCTGCCTTCACACAGCGAGATATATGCGAGACGCACAGATATGAACCCCATTTGTACACATGAGCGATGGTTTCCTGTATGGCACCGCCATGTGGGAAACATCACGGCATGTATGTGCTCTCGCATCGCAGCACCCGTTGCTCTCAGCGGGCTGGCGGCAGCATCACGCTATGTACTAGGCGCACACGGTGCGATGTGAGGTCTACCATTAAAAACAATGGCAGAACTCAGCGATCCTGTCAGCCGCGGCGGCAAATTGCTTTTTCCCCGAAGTAACGCGAGGCTGTTACATCTTAAAAACACCCCTCATCCGCAGGGAACTCACATGCTGGGCAGCGCGATATGGGGGCCTGCGCGGGTGAAGTTAGCCGTAGGCCTCTTTCACACGGGTGACAGCAATATCAATGCTACAAAATTGCGACAAAATCACAGTTGTGTTCCTGCGATTTTGTAGCGTCAGTGATTCGTTTTTCTGGCGAAGAGCAAATTATGTGAAGGAGCAGAGTTTGAAGAATAAATCACGTGGAGGCGGGATTTATGAATTGGCTGAGCCGCAGCATTGATTGGCCAAATCATAAATCCTGCCTCCTCAGCATGATTGGTTCTTCAAACTCTGCTCAGCCAATCAATGCAGAGCTGGATGAACCAATCATAGCCCTCACATTGGTTCATCGCGTTCTGCATTGATTGGTTCATCCAGCGCTACTCAGCCAATCAGAGCCATCGCTTCCTGCAGGCGGGATTTATGAATCCTCCAACCAGGAAGTGATCTTCTGTGGGCGAACGAGGACTGCAGGATTTCTGGCGAAGCTCCGGAGAGCAGCGGAGGACCCGGACCGAGCCTGCTAGGTAAGTATTCCTTTTTCTTTCTGGGAAGGGAATTGCATCACATCTCATGAAGATCGCTAGTTCGTGCGATGCGATACGATAAACAAGGAGGCTCCGTAGGGAAACACGGACCACAAAACATTGCAAATCGCGTCTGTATATACCATGCCACGATTTTTTTTTTCGCAACATCGCATCAGACAAAACATCGCTAATGTGAAGGAACCAATAGGAAAGCATGGGCTTCACATACATGCGTTTTGCAGCACTGTCGCATCACGAGAAAATTACGCGATTTTGCTGCCCGTATGAAAGCAGCCTCACTGTCAAAACAGCGCCAGTCTAGTTGTAGATAGCTCTGCAACAAAATCTGCCATATATGATTATACCCCTAGGCCGCGTTCACACGAGCAGATATGTATTTGTGTGCGTCTGAGCGCAGCTTATTGGTAGAAAAAAAATAATGCGTTTTTGCGCGTACATTGGCGTATTTTGCTATACTTTTGTGCACATACAACATTTTCATATGGCGAACAAAGGTGCACAGATTAAAATGGCTAATTGGTCTAATGAGTTCCAGATGTGATCGTTTTCAAGCGGAATTACACAGCGTATCATGCATCTCCTACCGTATTATGCATGCGTCAGCATATCCCCATTGACTTCTACGGGGGCATATGGTGCGCAAATGCACAGGAAAATAGAACATGCTTCGTGTTTTTTTGCGCAACTGAAATGTTGATGAAAGACGTACATGTGAACGAACCCATTGGAATCAATGTGTTCTATTTATTGTGTATTGCATGTGCAAATACACCCGTGTGAAGGAGGCCTGAGGGCCTTTTTTTGTCCATGTGTATTCCATTACAGATACAGACAGCACACGGACCGTATTAATCTATGCTGTAACACACTACTGAGCTTTTTTACACAGACATGGACTGCATGAAAAAACTCGTTGCATGCAAGTATTGTGATGCGATTTATGGACATAACGTGCCCATTCAAGTCAAAGACCAAGCATTCTCATTTTATATACCAACCTTTTATTCGGCACAGTATCAAACGCTTTGGAAAAGTCCAGATACACAAGATCACATGACTCACCCCGGTCCAGTCTAGAACTTACCTCCTTGTAGAAGCTGATCAGGTTGGTTTGACAGGAGCGATCTCTCACAAATCCATGCCGACACAGAGTTATACAGCTATTTTCCTCGAGGTCCTCCAGGAGAGCATCTCTTAGAAACCCTTCAAACATTTTACCCACTAGAAAAATTAGACTTACCGGCCTGTAGTTTCCATGTTTGCTTTTTAAACCTTTTTTTGAATATCGGCACCACATTTGCTATGCACCAATCGAGTGGAACAGACCCTGTCACTATAGACCCTTAAATATAACAAACAAGGGTCTGTAACTAGAGATGAGCGAGTATACTCGCTAAGGCTAACTACTCGAGTGAGTAGTGCCTTAGCCGAGTATCCTTCCGCTCATCTGTAAAGATTCGGCTGTCGGCGCGGGTGACAGGTGAGTTGCGGCGGTGAGCAGGGGGGAGAGAGGGTGAGAGAGATCTCCCCTCCGTTCCTCCCCGCCCCCCGCCGGCCCCCAAATCTTTAGAGACGAGCGGGAGGATACTCGGCTAAGGCACTACTCGCTCGAGTAATGTGCCTTAGCGAGTATACTCGCTCATCTCTATCTGTAACATGACTTAATTCCCTTAGAACCCAGGGGTGTATGCCATCAGGACCCGGCAATTTGATCTCTTTAAGGCGGCTCTGCACTTCTTCCTGGGTTAGACTGGTGACATTTAATGGAGAGTTTACTTTATCACTCTGCATTTCACTTGACATTTCATTTTCCTGAGTGAATACAATGACGAAAAAAATTATTTAACAGATGTGCTTTCACCTCATCACCCTCTACAACTTTTCCTTCATTACTGTTAAAAGGGCCAATGTTTTCCATTTTAATCTTTTTGCTATTTATATAGTTGAAGAACAGTTTAGAGTTAGTTTTACTCTGCTTGGCAAAAGGCTCTTTGTTACCATTAGAGATGAGCGAGCACACTCGGTAAGGTCAGTTAATTGAGCGAGCATCGCTCTTCTCGAGTAACTGCCTTCCTGTCCGAGCGTGCTCGGGGGGCAGCGGGGCGGAGAGAGAGATCTCTCTCGCTCTCCCCTACGCTCTCTCCCACCGCCCCCCGCTCCCCCCCCCCCCTCCCGAGCACGGTCGGGCGAGAAGGCAGTTACTCAAGAAGAGCGATACTCGCTCGAGTAACTGACCTTACCGAGCGTGCTCGCTCATCTCTAGTTACCATCTTTGCTGTTTTTTAGTGCTTCTTCACTCCCTTTTTGTTTTAGTAGTTTAAATGCTTACTTTTGGTTGTTTATTGTCCATTATGCATCTTTATTGGGCCACATTGGTTTAGTCCTAGACGATAACGTTAAGGGCATCTCTGGGCCTTTTGAACTTTGCCTTCCTAAATTTTAGTATTTTTGTAGCTGCCTATTGAAAGACAAGTGGAAACTTATTATATTATGATCACTATTTCCCAACCTGCACCCCTGTAACTCTGTCAGGTCTGCTGGCTAATATTAAGGGGGTTATCCAGTCAGCGCCTGCTGGGATACACCAGGTTCGGAGCGGAAGCACTGCTCCGACCCCTGTATAGTGGCTGACAGTTGTAATTGTAGACACAGCTCCCATTGATTTTAATGAGAGTTGTGCTTGCAATTCCAGGTGCTGGCTGCTACACAGGGGTCAAAGCAGTGGCCGCTGCTTGCATAATACATAACCCCTTTGAATTCAAAATGGCCGTCCATTTTGTAGTAGCATGACTTACCCTGTTTTGCGTTGCTCTGACTAACTACTGTAAGTGGTCAGACAATCTGGTTGCTGCTGATATGTAACTCTCATACAGGCACTTTTAACCTCAATTACCGAAGCGTTTTGAACACCATGGCAATCGAGGTACAACGCTCCCATTAATTTCAATGGAACCCCCCAGACCTCCGCTCAAATGCTGCAATTTTCTAGCTCCGTCTGCTCCAATTTGGTGCGTTTTCACGTTTTTAACACACCTCATCACCCATCAGAATGATGGGGTGCATTAAAAAGCATTGTCTAACTGCGTTAGAAAACACAGATCAAAATTGCGGCGTTGTGGCGACGCAGTGTGTGAGAGTTGCAGAGAAAGAAGACAACCGCACCACACACGCTGCCTACACAGATTTCATCGGAGTCTTACCGTACCTCGGTATGCCACCAGTTTCATATGGTGACACTGATGGGGTTTTTGTAGTTGCCGATCACCCAGAGTGTAGTATGGAGTTGCAGGCACTATATGTGCCTCCGCACAGCCTCCTGCCGATGGCTAAATTGTGTAGATGGGACCTAGAATATATTCCAAAATATCCAAGTTCAATAAACTCTCACTGCACGTGAAAAGCACTGAAGTTAGTACCCTGTTTCTCTGAAAATAAGACATAGCATGATTTTCCTGAATTTTTGAGGATGAAAAATGCTTTTTCAGGCTTTTTGAGGATGCTTGAAATATAAGCCCTACTCCAAAATTAAGCCCTGCTAACAGTTAATTTTAAAAAGTCAATTTAAATAGTGTCCAGGCAGCTATACATGTAAAAAAAGTTAAACCTTTTTGAACAAAAATTAATATAAGACACTGTCTTATTTTTGAGGAAACACGGTATACTAGACTTTGTTCTCGCTATAAATAATGATAATCTCCATCGAGAATAAAACTCTATAATTTTCCCCAAATTATTAGACGTCATAAAACTTTCCGATAAATTAAGTTAAAGATTTCAAGTATAAACGTTTTTGAGTTCATTGTATGCTGCATTTAACATTGATGTGTTTCCAATGAGTCGGCAGTAAGCTCGGACTTAAGCTTGTCCTCCGCATGCAAGTTCTGGTGGTTCTTGAGATGACCATGATCAGAGAAGGTCTCTCCACAGTCACTGCAAACAAATAGGATTTCCCTTGTGTGAATTTTTTGATGTATGATAAGGTAGGATTTGCGCGTGTACTTCTTACCGCACTCATTACATGCAAACGGTCTCTCTCCTGTGTGGATTCGTTTGTGTAGCACAAGCTGCAGCTTGCGGGTGAATCCTTTCCCACATTCAATACACACAAAAGGCTTATCTACTAGGTGAGTTTTTTGATGACTGGCAAATGTCAGACGGTTACTGAGGCTTTTTCCACATTGGTTACAGATATAGATTGTGTTTTCGGTATGAAGTTTATGGTGAGCTACAAGGTTTGAGTTACTACTGAAGCTCTTTCCACACTTCGTACATGTGTACGGCTTTTCTCCAGTGTGAATTCTCTGATGGATGACAAAGTGTGACCTGTCACTGAAACATTTCCCACATTCTGGGCAGGAGTAGGGCTTGTGTCCGGTATGGATCCTTTTGTGTAATACAAGATGTGAGCTCTGGATAAAGTTCTTCCCACACTCTATGCATGCGTATGGCCTCTCCCCAGTATGGATCCTTTGGTGAGTAGCTAAAGTAGAACTTCGAGTGAAGCTTTTCCCACAGTCTGTACATGCGTATGGTTTCTCTCCTGTGTGAGTTCTCTGGTGTGTTGCAAGAGTTGAACTATGAGTGAAACATTTCCCACAGTCCAGGCACACATATTGTCTATGTCCTGACCAAGTTATGCACTTCATTCTACGGCCTGGGTTATTAGCATTGCATTTATACTTTGCGGAAAGAACATCATCAACTAAGTATTTATCAATGTCTATATTTGTGCTGCTTCGTAGAGACGTCCCATAGCTTTCTCCTGGTGAGGACATCTTAGTAGTATCCATCCCATCCTGGCTGTGTCTTTCTAATTCATCTAAAACAGAGTTTCCCCATTCATGACTTTGAAAAGTTGTATCAAGCAAATTCTTCTTTCCACAATCAGACTGTGAAGTGTGCTCCTCCATAGCGCAGGATGACTTGAAATGTCCATGGAATATCAGGTCTGTATCAAAGTTGTTTGACCTAACAAAGACATGGATGGTTGAAAAATGAGGTTAACCAATATTTAACAAAATATATTAGTTTTAACCACTTTCACAGAATGAAGTACATAATCTTCCATATCAGCTTTCAGACTATTACAACATATGTTCTGCATAGCCATACGTAGAGAGAGCTATAAACATGCCTGCTCGGCCATTGCTAAAGATGAATATACAGGGGGTGGACAAAAATATGGAAACACTGTATGAAATGCATGGGATTTTAATCATTAGCACTGAGCTGCCCTTTTGACCCCTGCTTGGCTGAGAGCTTTCCCACCAAATTTGTGTTTACTTCACCTCTTGCCCTACTCTGGGTGGCTTTGGAAGCCAGCTAGTAACAGCAGCTGAATGGCTCAAACCCATGACCAACGGAACTTTGTTGCTCGGACAGTTGTGAACATCTGCTTGGCAGCATCTGTGTCATATTACCTCCACTTAAAACCAGTGTCTTATTGAAATATGATTTATAATCCCATGTAACTTAAGGCATTCATTTTGTACAGTGTTTCCATATTTTTGTCCACCCCCAGTAATGCAGCCAAACATGAGTCTTCTCCCATGGGAATAAATAATTGGGTGGAGAAATCCAACATATGTTATCAAGGGAGAGTCAGAAGTAACCTGTGTAAGTACATATAAGATTGTCATCAGCAGGTTTGGCCAGCTCTTATCTTATGTATACCTGTATGAAAAGTTTTAATAGCTTAAGTAAGTAATGATTACTGGGAGGATACGGGTATGTACTGGTGAGGTATGAAGCCCTATTATGATCACATATAAAAAATGGTATTAAATCCAGATTTCTTGCAAAACTTTTTCTTAAAGAAACGTTCCTTCTAAGAAAGAATACGGCATTGCACAAGGCTATGCACCTCAAACAATACTGCGGTAAGTAGGCTGCTGTATGCCTCCATTTATAGTGTGCATCACACCTTATTGTCCCTCCTGTATCTTTAAGAACTGCATTTGCTAAATCCAAGGCTTGGCTGTAAAGGGGCGTAATTCACAGTGTGCAATGATATGCGTACTTGTAGCGTGCCGCCAATCACCATGCACTATCCTGGTGTGTATGCGTGCATAAGACGCTAAGATAAAACATGCTACTATTTGTTTTTCACGTGTTTTGCATAATTCGTGTGAGTGGCAGCACTGGAGCGCATGGGAAATTGGTATAGTGTATTGCGTACGCGAAACCTACACAGGTAATACGCTGCGACAATACGCTCATGTTAGCCTGGCCTAAGGGACTTCATTACTTCTAACCACTGTAGTAGTGCAGTGTACAGAATAGCCTGCAGAGGGCGATAGACAGGCATTCTGATACCTACAAAGAGAGACAACACTTGTGGGTGTGGCAGGAGGTGGGATAAAAGGTTCAGTTTCTACCACACTCAGGGGGAAGTTGGCTGCTAGCCAGAGTTAGAGGCTGTAGGAGCAGCCATCAGGACTGGGAGCTTGAGGTCTGTGAGGGCCAGTCTGACAGAGTAGGACGCCCTCTAGACGCCCCAGGTGGGGTAAGTGACGGAGACCCTGTGGGTTGTGAACCCTGGGCGCCCTTGTGTGTCGTACAAGTTTGCTGTGCTGTGAAATAAATGCTGGCAGGCACCATATTTAAAGAAATCCAAGTTTCTGGAGTGTTTCTACATGTGTGGTGCCCATTCCCACTGGAGAGGTTGGCGATCCAAGAGGCGAGTGACTCCAACCTGCCACACCACCTGAATAAAAACAACATGTATACATTTCACGGCAAACCATGTTTGTGGTTTACGCCGCTTTTATTGACTAAAATTAAATACACAGCAAAGGGGAGCCCAACCTCATTACAGAATTACATCCCAGAATCCTGGAAACGCTTGCCCCTGCCTCCAACGTCTTAAAGGGGTTGTGCATGTTAGGTCTGATTGTAAGAGCGTCCCTGTTGTGCTTGTGCTGGGTGATGCACAAAAGTGCAGAGGATGCACAGTGTAGAGGGGTGCACCTGGGAAATGTAGTTTTCAGTAAGGGAGCAGGTAGTCGTGGTCTGAAGTGCTGGGCTGCTTCTTCTGCCATTCAAAGAGTGAAAGGGTTCCCAACCATGAGCATGCTAGGAGATGGGTGAAAACACCTTTAATGCGCATATTCAATATATGAATAGATATGTGCCTTTTCCAAAAACATGAAGCTGATACAACCTCTTAGTGACAGCCAAAATGCTTTTTTGCTGACCTCACTAATGGTCTTAAAACCTGCACATATGTCTTTTTAGGGCGGTGGCTTAGCCAAATACTGACAGCCAGGCTACTGCTCTAACAGCCAGTAGTGTAGAAACTTCAGATCCTGGTAGTTTAGCCCCTTACATGCCACAATCAATAGCAACTGCAGAATGTAAGCAGATGACAGTGAGAGAGGGCTCTGTCACGCAACAGGACCACGCAACAGGACCTCACAGTGCAATTGAAATCTACTAATCGGTTCCCATGGCAGCCAAAAGCCTGAAAAGGCCCCTGGGTCTGCCATGTAACGCAGCCTATTAGATCCTGCCTCCGATAGAGTCTAATAGGCTGTTGCCATAGGCATTGTAGAATGCACTACATAAGTAATACAGTGTACTATCCTAGAGATTGAACGATCACATCTTCAGGTCCTCTGGAAGGACTAAAAAATAGTGTGCTTCCTTTATCTCAATTCACCACCCAGCTTGCGCCCTCCATTCTGCTAAGAAAATCAGACTAAGTGCCCCCGCCTCCAAGACTTCTCCAGAGCAGCACCTGTCCTCTGGAACGCACTACCAAAAAATATCCAGGCAATCACTGACGCACTAAACTTCAGGCGTGCTCTAAAAACACACCTCTTCAGGGAGGCATACCATATCCCCTAAACCAAACCCCTCTGTACTCCGCCTGATAACATGCTCCCTGTCCTACTGATTGCAATCCCTGCTAGCCGTAATCAGCAGCTGCAGTTATACTGATTTAGCCACTATACGGCCTGACCATTGTCTGTGTGTATAGCATCCCACACTTGCCATACCGTGAATATCTTCTGTACTATCCATAGTATGTAAGCTCGTTGGAGCAGGACCCTCACCCCTACTGTTTCCATCAACTGATTACTTTATGTAACCGTGGTCTTCTTTTTAGTTCCCGTCTTGTAAGCGCTGCGGAATATGTTGGCGCTATATAAATAAAGATTATTATTATTAGTGTCAAAATAGATGAATAGAGTTTAATCTGTATATATAAAAATGAATGTGTGTTTGTCTGTTTGTCCTTTATGCATTACTGCACCATTCATCCGATTGCCATGCTGAGGTATACAGCTGAGGTAACATGAAAGCTGCTGTGCTGTGATTGGTTGTTATATATTATACAGCTGAGGTAACATGAAAGCTGCTGTGCTGTGATTGGTTGTTATATATTATACTGCTGAGGTAACATGAAAGCTGCGCTGTGATTGGTTGTTATATATTATACTGCTGAGGTAACATGAAAGCTGCGCTGTGATTGGTTGTTATATATTATACCGCTGAGGTAACATGAAAGCTGCGCTGTGATTGGTTGTTATCTATATATATATAAATGAATGTCATTCTGTCTGTCCTTTATGCGCTACTACACCATTCATCCGATCGCCATGAAACTTTGGGAAGTTGCTGAGTACACTCCTGGGAAGATTACTGGCATAGTATGTCTATCCTACGATAGGTGGCGTGCGTGTGAGCATCGTTGACAGTTCTGCCCCCCAGACGTAGATTGACCAATCGATTTCCATCTCAAGCACGAAAGAAAAAGGCATTACGAGCTTCAGAAACAGACGAGCAATGGGATGCGTGTTCAACTACAAAATGATGCATCCGCCGAACGTTTCGCAAAACAGTTGCTGGATACTGAGAATGGGAAGATGGCAATCGACAGATCTGCACAATGTATCACATTGCCAACAAACTTTGATAAGATGACATCGACCAAAGACGAATTGATTCAAAAGGTTTTCCCAAATATCACACGAAATTACACCAATCATCAGTGGCTCAGGGCACTGCTATATTACATGAATTACACCAATCATCAGTGGCTCAGCGCACTGCTATATTACATGAATTACACCAATCATCAGTGGCTCAGGGCACTGCTATATTACATGAATTACCACAATCATCAGTGGCTCAGTGCACTGCTATATTACATGAATTACCACAATCATCAGAAGCTCAGGGCACTGCTATATTACATGAATTACCACAATCATCGGTGGCTCAGCGCACATGCTATATTACATGAATTACACAAATCATCAGTGGCTCAGTGCAGGTGCTATATTACATGAATTACCACAATCATCAGGAGCTCAGTGCACTGCTATATTACATGAATTACACAAATCATCAGTGGCTCAGGGCACTGCTATATTACATGAATTACACCAATCATCAGTGGCTCAGTGCACTGCTATATTACATGAATTACCACAATCATCAGTGGCTCAGGGCACTGCTATATTACATGAATTACACCAATCATCAGTGGCTCAGTGCACTGCTATATTACATGAATTACACAAATCATCAGTGGCTCAGGGCACTGCTATATTACATGAATTACCACAATCATCAGGAGCTCAGTGCACTGCTATATTACATGAATTTCACCAATCATCAGTGGCTCAGGGCAGGTGCTATATTACATGAATTACCACAATCATCAGTGGCTCAGTGCACTGCTATATTACATGAATTACCACAATCATCAGTGGCTCAGTGCACTGCTATATTACATGAATTACACCAATCATCAGTGGCTCAGTGCACTGCTATATTACATGAATTACCACAATCATCGGTGGCTCAGTGCACTGCTATATTACATGAATTACACCAATCATCAGTGGCTCAGTGCATGTGCTATATTACATGAATTACCACAATCATCAGTGGCTCAGTGCATGTGCTATATTACATGAATTACCACAATCATCAGTGGCTCAGGGCATGTGCTATATTACATGAATTACAACAATCAGTGGCTCAGTGCACTGTTATATTAAATGAATTACACCAATCATCAGTGGCTCAGGGCATGTGCTATATTACATGAATTACACAAATCATCAGTGGCTCAGGGTACTGCTATATTACATGAATTACACCAATCATCAGTGGCTCAGTGCACTGCTATATTACATGAATTACCACAATCATCAGTGGCTCAGGGCATGTGCTATATTACATGAATTACACAAATCATCAGTGGCTCAGCGCACTGCTATATTACATGAATTACACCAATCATCAGTGGCTCAGTGCACTGCTATATTACATGAATTACACCAATCATCAGTGGCTCAGTGCACTGCTATATTACATGAATTACCACAATCATCAGTGGCTCAGTGCACTGCTATATTACATGAATTACCACAATCATCAGTGGCTCAGTGCACTGCTATATTACATGAATTACACCAATCATCAGTGGCTCAGTGCACTGCTATATTACATGAATTACAACAATCATCAGTGGCTCAGTGCACTGCTATATTACATGAATTACAACAATCATCAGTGGCTCAGTGCACTGCTATATTACATGAATTACCACAATCATCAGTGGCTCAGTGCATGTGCTATATTACATGAATTACACCAATCATCAGTGGCTCAGTGCACTGCTATATTACATGAATTACACCAATCATCAGTGGCTCAGGGCATGTGCTATATTACATGAATTACCACAATCATCGGTGGCTCAGTGCACTGCTATATTACATGAATTACACCAATCATCAGTGGCTCAGTGCATGTGCTATATTACATGAATTACCACAATCATCAGTGGCTCAGTGCATGTGCTATATTACATGAATTACCACAATCATCAGTGGCTCAGTGCACATGCTATATTACATGAATTACACCAATCAGTGGCTCAGTGCACTGTTATATTAAATGAATTACACCAATCATCAGTGGCTCAGGGCATGTGCTATATTACATGAATTACCACAATCATCAGTGGCTCAGTGCACTGCTATATTACATGAATTACCACAATCATCGGTGGCTCAGTGCATTACTATAATACATGAATTACACCAATCATCAATGGCTCAGCGCACATGCTATATTACCAGCTACCGACAACTATGTCAATGCCATCAATTTCAGCATTCAAAACGGAATATCAGGCGAAGCGACAACGGAATTCTTGAATTCACTCGATTTTCCAGGTATGCCACATTTTAGCATTGAACATGGGCGTGCCTATCATTCTTCTCCGAAACATCAATCCACCACGACTGCAACGGTACAAGACTTTCGGTGAAAAAGATGATGAACAATGTAATCGAAGCTGAAATTCTAGGGGGAAGATGCCCTGTTGTCACGGATTCCAATGATCCCAACAGATATGCCATTTGAATTCAAACGTTTACAGTTTCCGGGGCGACTCGCTTTTGCAATAACCATCAACAGAGCACAAGGACAATCGCTGCAAGTGTGTGGGCTTGATTTGGAGAATCCGTGCTTCTCACCTGGACAACTGTATGTGGCCAGTTTACGCCTCGGAAAACTTTCGGATTTATTCGTGTATGCACTAGACGCAAAAACAAAAAATATCGTGGATCCACAAGCACTCGAATAACTAAATAGAATTAGAACGACACTTCGAAATGTTTTCCATATGAAAATGAATAAGTTTCAATAAAAATGACACAATGTAAATTCAATGTTATCAGAACGAGTTTCCTTGAATTTCCTTTCTTCGGAGATCGCAGCAATGCGCGACGGGTAAGCTAGTTTTAAATAAATGCACGTTTTTCTCCACAAAAACTCTATTAGAAGTGATAAAATACGAAAAGCAGCACATAATAGGCATTACCACCTAAAAAAGGTTTTAATATTTCTCTCATGCATTATTGGTAAGTGCTATAAAAGTTATTTTAAAAAGTAATGGCAGAATCGCTCATTTTCTTTTGTTCGCCTCCCAAAAAAATGTGATAAAAAGCGATCCAAAAGCCATATGTACCCCAAAATAGTACCAATAAAAACTGCAACTTTTATTGCCAGCGTTTTCAATGCGTTTGCAATTAGTGATGAGGTGCGTTAAAAATCACGGTAACGCAGTAAAATAGAGCAGACAGCGTTGTAAATTTGTGGCGTAAAAAAAGCCGCACCGAACGCTCGTCTGAGAAACCGCATTTAAATCAATGGAGGCATTTTACAGCGTTTAGGGCAGAGAAAAATGGCCCGTGCGACAGTGGCCTAAGGGGTTAATATTCAATGACTGATTTGATAGCCCTGACCTGGATAGTGACATCTGAGAAAAACGTAACAGTCTTAGGCCTCCAGTACACGAGCGGAAATTCCGCGGTAGGATTCCGATTCCCCCGCAGAATTTCCGTCCGTACACGCCTGCATAGGATTGCATTACAATACGCAATCCTATGCAGATGGCCGCGGTTTGTCTGCGCGTAATCACACGCAGGAAACAAACCGCGGCATGCTCTATTTCGAGCCCCGCAAAGAAATGTCACTCCCCGGCCGCTAGCTCCGGTCTGTGCATGCGCCGGCTGCCCAGCAGCCGGCACATGAAAGAGCCAAAGCTACGGGAGCAGGTGAGTGCCGTGCTGCTCTCTGCAGGCGGTCGGGTTAGGTCCCGCTGCGAGAATTCTCGCAGCCGGATCCGACTCGGCCGTATGCTTTACTACTGGGGAGGTGGACTCTCTCCACGTATCACCGTGATACTGTACTGTACATGGCATGAGCCCAGATTTATCTCTATAGGTGCTATGAGTAGCCAAGTGCAATGCACATTGATGCAAAGCTGGTTCTGGCAGTAAGGAGCGCCAGAAGACGCGGGCGGACTGAACTGGGAGCTTCTATCTTGGGTAAGCTTTATTAATTGCTCTTAAGCATGTAACACCCATCTAATGTGTGATAATGCCATTCCGTCACAGCGAGCCAAAATACAGAAGGAAATGTAGGGATTTTTTTTCCCTCTTTTATATTTTCATTACTGTTATTTTAGGGACTTTTTATGTTTGCCTAATTTCTACTTCATTGCCTGCCAAGCTAACCACAGTTATGTAATACATGTACGAGACACAAACCTAGAATCAACACCAACCAAGGTAACAGGGAATGCCAGTAATAAGGGTGCTTTCACACTTGCATTGGGGATTCCGCTTCCCTGTTCCGTTTGGGGAGCAGGAAAGAGAAACTCCTGAGGACAAACACTTAGGTCTGGACCCCATTGACTATAATAGGGTCCGCCCAGCTGCCCAATTTTGGAACGTAAGAATAAGCGCTGCATGCAGCACTGTTTCCTTTCGGTATTTGTAGCTGGATCTACTGCGGAACCTCCGACCGGAGGTTCGAACACAGATGTGAAAGCACCCTAATACCAACTAAAGAGTAGATAAAGATAACTATGTACCGCTATATATATGTGGGCTGCACATACATCAACTTTGTAGTTCCTGGACCTGCAAATACAAACTGTGCGAGATACTGTATGGGAATCTGGGGGGATTCTTACAGGAAGTCTGTCAGCCACATTTAGCACATGAAGCTAAGACCAATATCTGATGTGCCAGCTACAGATACAAGTCACTCCTTTTTTTTTCATTCTCTGTGCATCAATTTCTGAAATATCCCACTTATTGCGCTTCCTACATGGTATATGAATCAGTATTTAACGTACACAACAAATATACGTTACATGCGTTTTTGTTGTGTACTATGTATTATGCACGTGAAATATAAGCAGTGACAATACGCCCCTTACAAGTAAGCCCTGAGGGGATCTGCCTACAAGTATAGAGGGGTAAGAGAGCCCGGATGCAAGTAGAACCATCCTTCAGACGGTGTGATACTGATTTACATACCACAATGGAAGCATGAAACCTATTGAAACTATTAGGCATTTTAATAGCTGAGGACATCAGTTCATGTTTTTTTGCGCATGTAATTGCGCACGCAGAAAGTGCAGTAAAACACGCTGATGCACGTGCAAATACACAAGGCCCATTGCGTGAAAATGTGCGCAAATACACTTACACTCGTGTGAGTCCAGCCTTAGGCGAGCGTGATATCAAACCAAGAATCACAGCCCGATGTCGCTGTGATCAAGTGCGTTTATCCACGGTTGCAAGGTGTTTTTACCTTGCAGCATCGCTGTGCAGGAAAACATCGCTCATGTGTATGACTCCATGCAAAAGAACGGAATTCATATTCGCGCACGTCTCTTTGCGCGCGATATTCACACTCGTGGGAATGTAGCCTTAGACAGTTCCATAAATCTGCTGCTGGGTGCGAAACCAGCCGCATTGTCCACCCGCACTCCAAAAACATATTGATGGGTTTACGATGAATTAACATCTGCGCTCGGGGTTACGCTTTTCTGCTGTGTTCGGGGCGCAGGAAAGAGGAATCCCCACGGTCAAACGGTTCTACCTCTAGAGGGAACTGAACAGCACTGAACGGACCCCCTTGTCTATAATGGGGTCCGTACGGTTTCTGCTCAGTTTTGGATGGAAGAAAAAGTTCTGCATGCAGCGCTATTTCTTCCGGTATTTGCGGATCTGCGACGGAACCAACGCAGATGTGAAAATGGCCTTACTTGGCTTCCTATAAAATGATCGCACATATGTGTCTTAGGTATCAGATTGTGACCCCGTTAGAAATTGATGTGTGATAACGACCTGCGTACAGCGCGGCAGAACGTGTTGGTGCGGCAGGAAAAACATAAATCCACTAAATAAATAATGACTACTTCTGCGTCGTATCTGCAGGATTTCATATAGTTCTAGAACGGATCTGGCGTAACGCGCGCAGAATGACACCTATATTATTGAGCATCGCTTGACTCCGGCTGTGAATAAGATGTGTCGTATCTGCATCACATCAGTCTTTTCCTACCTGCGGCAGATGGCCCCCTTTGTGATAGCAGCCTCTGACGGGAGCGACAGAATGGAGCCCCGGGGTGTGCAGGTCCTTGTAGTTACCATTCAATCCACCGCTTTTCATTCAGCGGCAATTAAACTACAACATCCAGCATGCTGCAGGCGAGGAGGAGCCGCGGTGACAGATTAGTCCAGGTTAACTCTTCACGGTTCACTAAGTGACTAAGAGCTCACGTGGGCGAATGTGTCCTACGTGTAATGAGCGTAAAATATTCAGTACACTGCAAACACATTTACATGCATATTTGCTGCATATGTTAAATCTTCGTAGCCTATATTGGTGCCTATTACACGCACAATACGCACTAAAATTAGACATGCTGCGGTTTTTTATGCGCTTAATACATGCATTAGGAAGAGCGCAGGGGTGAGTGCCCATTCGTAAGCAATAGGCTTTTAGGATCGCGCATTAAGTGGGTGAAAAATGCGCCCCTGTGAGTGACCCTGAGAACAAATTGTGATTACTTGTCATGAATAGATTGAAAACAATGAAGTATACCGTGTTTCCCCAAAAATAAGACACGGTCTTATATTAATTTTTGTTCAAAAAGTTTTAACTTTTTTACATGTATAGCTGCCCGGATACTATTTAAATTGACTTTTTTTAATTAACTGTTAGCAGGGCTTAATTTTGGAGTAGGGCTTATATTTCACACGTCCTCAAAAAGCCTGAAAATCATTTTGCATCCTCAAAAATTCTGAAAAATCATGCTATGTCTTATTTCCTGGGAAACAGGGTACATAGGGCCGGGTTCACATTGGCGCTGGTGCCTTCGTTCGAAGGTTCCGTCGCAGATCTCGCACAAAATACCGGAAGAGATAGCATTGCATACAGCGTTTTCTCTTCCGGGAGAATACAGTGCAGCTGAGCGCAAACTGGACAAACCCTATTGACTATAGTTAATAAGGTTAATTCGGCGTAGTTTGGCTTCGTCATAAAACGGAACCATTCGGTCATGGGATTCCCCCTTCTTGGTCGTTGAACTGAGCAGGAAAACGGAACCCCGAGTGCAGATGTGACAGCAGCCAAAGAGCTTTCATTCTACATTCTTCTGTGTTACATTTATATGAAACAAATACAACATGTTGCTCAATTTGTATCAGCTTTCGCCTGAATGTCTTCTAAGTTAGAGCAAGGGAGGGATGTTTGTGCTGCCGACAGAGAGCTGGGAAAGACCACGTATGGTCAGCGAGTGTACTGCGCATGTCCGCGTATTTCACGTGGTCGTGCGCAGTGTGACCCTGAAACAGAGCCAAGTTGCGTAAGAATCGCCGCCCATGGCAATGAATTGTGTATGGACAGCGTTGCATATGCTGCCCATATGAAAGTATAGGGCTCATGCTGCAAAGTACGCAGAGAAAAAAAACATGATGCGATCTATTTCTCGCACATAACTACATGCTCATGTGCATGGATCAATGAACGTCCATTTGCTTTCATTGACTCCATTCACCACGTATCACACACCCGTGCATTGCACACGTAATACGCAATGAAAAAACACCTGTGGACATGAATCCTAAGGGTGCCCACCCACTAGCGTTTTTTTACTGCGAAATTCGCAGCGGTTTTTTTTTTCTGCAGGGGTCTTTGGGCTATGGGACATGCAAAGCTAAAATCGCGATAGCGCAAAATCGCGATATCGCGGTAAGGGCGCCCACCCACTGGCGATTTTTTTCCCTGCGAAATTCGCAGCATTTTTTTCTCTGCAGGGGTCTATGGGACTTGTAATGTTAAAATCGCGATCGCGCAAAATCGTAATTTACCGCGAAATCGCGATTTTGCGCGATCGCGATTTTAACATTACAAGTCCCATAGACCCCTGCAGAGAAAAAAATGCTGCGAATTTCGCAGGGAAAAAAAATCGCCAGTGGGTGGGCGCCCTAAATCGCGATTTTTACATAACAAGTCCCATACACCCCCTGCAGAAAAAAAAAACCTGCGAATTTCGCAGTGAAAAAAAACGCCAGTGGGTGGGCGCCCTAAGGGTGCACTGTGTAGCCATCTCTGGGTCCCTATATATTAGGACAAATACTAAGAGTGCACTGTGTAGTCATGTCTGGGTCCCCTGTGTATTAGGACAAGTACTAAGGGTGCACTGTGTAGCCATGTCTGGGTCCCTTATATATTAGGACAAGTACTAAGGGTGCACTGTGTAGTCATGTCCGGGACTCCTATATATTAGGACAAGTACTAAGGGTGCACTGTGTAGTCATGTCCGGGACTCCTATATATTAGGACAAGTACTAATGGTGCACTGTGTAGTCATGTCTGGGTCCCCTACATATTAGGACAAGTACTAAAGGTGCACTGTGTAGCCATGTCTGGGTCCCCTATATATTAGGGCAAGTACTAAGGGTGCACTGTGTAGCCCTGTCTGGGTCTCCTATATATTAGGACAAGTACTAAGGGTGCACTGTGTACCCATGTCTGGGTCCCCTGTGTATTAGGACAAGTACTAAGGGTGCACTGTGTAGCCATGTCTGGGTCCCTTATATATTAGGACAAGTACTAAGGGTGCACTGTGTAGTCATGTCCGGGACTCCTATATATTAGGACAAGTACTAAGGGTGCACTGTGTAGTCATGTCCGGGACTCCTATATATTAGGACAAGTACTAATGGTGCACTGTGTAGTCATGTCTGGGTCCCCTACATATTAGGACAAGTACTAAAGGTGCACTGTGTAGCCATGTCTGGGTCCCCTATATATTAGGGCAAGTACTAAGGGTGCACTGTGTAGCCCTGTCTGGGTCTCCTATATATTAGGGCAAGTACTAAGGGTGCACTGTGTAGCCCTGTCTGGGTCTCCTATATATTAGGACAAATACTAAGAGTGCACTGTGTAGTCATGTCTGGGTCCCCTGTGTATTAGGACAAGTACTAAGGGTGCACTGTGTAGCCATGTCTGGGTCCCTTATATATTAGGACAAGTACTAAGGGTGCACTGTGTAGTCATGTCCGGGACTCCTATATATTAGGACAAGTACTAAGGGTGCACTGTGTAGTCATGTCCGGGACTCCTATATATTAGGACAAGTACTAATGGTGCACTGTGTAGTCATGTCTGGGTCCCCTACATATTAGGACAAGTACTAAAGGTGCACTGTGTAGCCATGTCTGGGTCCCCTATATATTAGGGCAAGTACTAAGGGTGCACTGTGTAGTCATGTCCGGGACTCCTATATATTAGGACAAGTACTAAGGGTGCACTGTGTAGTCATGTCTGGGTCCCCTATATATTAGGACAAGTACTAAGGGTGCACTGTGTAGCCATGTCTAGTCCCTATATATTAGGACAAGTACTAAAGGTGCCCTGTGTAGTCATGTCTGGGTTCCTGTATATTAGGACAAGTACTAAAGGTGTACTGTTTAACCAGGTCTGGGTCTCCTATATATTAGGACAAGTACTAAGGGTGCCCTGTGTAGTCATGTCTGGGACTCCTATATATTAGGACAAGTACTAATGGTGCACTGTGTAGTCATGTCTGGGTCCCCTACATATTAGGACAAGTACTAAAGGTGCACTGTGTAGCCATGTCTGGGTCCCCTATATATTAGGGCAAGTACTAAGGGTGCCCTGTGTAGCCATGTCTGGGTCCATTATATATTAGGATAAGTACTAATGGTGCACTGTGTAGTCATGTCTGGGTCCCTATATACTAGGTCAAGTACTAAGTGTGCATTGTGTAGCCCTGTCTGGGTCCCTTATATATTAGGATAAGTACTAAGGGTGCACTGTGTAGCCATGTCTGGGTCCCTTATATATTAGGATAAGTACTAATGGTGCACTGTGTAGTCATGTCTAGGTCCCTATATACTAGGTCAAGTACTAAGGGTGCACTGTGTAGCCATGTCTGGGTCTCCTATATATTAAGACAAGTACTAAGGGTGCATTGTGTAGCCATGTCTGGGTCTCCTATATATTAGGACAAGTACTAAGGGTGCACTGTGTATCCATGTCTGGGTCCCCTATATATTAGGACAAGTACTAAGGGTGCACTGTGTATCCATGTCTGGGTCTCCTATATATTAGGACAAGTACTAAGAGTGCACTGTGTACCCATGTCTGGGTCTCCCATATATTAGGACAAGTACTAAGGGTGTACTGTTTTACCATGTCTGGGTCCCTATATATTAGGACAAGTACTAAGGGTGCACTGTGTAGTCATGTCTGGATCCCCTATATATTAGGACAAGTACTAAGGATGCACTGTGTAGTCATGTCTGGATCCTATTCCATCTCCCTTATTTGCATATTACCCAGAGGAGCGTGCGTGGCCATTTGAGTCTCCTCACTTAGTTTATAGTATATAGTTGCTCTCCCTAAGGAGAAAACAGCGTTTCTGACCCCTGTCCCAGGCCTCTCACTAGCAAAAGCCAGACTCCTACTGTACACTGATGATGGGCAATAACCCGGAAACAGCTGTATGTACATGGAGTCTGGCTTTGCTTTTGATTCCCAGTCATTGTAAGAAGACTTGTATAAAAAGTCCCACTTTGACTCGAAGGAATGCTGCCTTTCAATAGGTGGCACTGTGGAGGATTTATTCCATCTCCCTTATTTGGATCCCCTATATATTAGGACAAGTACTAAGGGTGCACTGTGTAGCCATGTCTGGTCCCTATATATTAGGACAAGTACTAAAGGTGCCCTGTGTAGTCATGTGTGGGTTCCTGTATATTAGGACAAGTACTAAAGGTGCACTGTGTAGTCATGTCTGGGTTCCTGTATATTAGGACAAGTACTAAGGGTGTACTGTTTAACCAGGTCTGGGTCTCCTATATATTAGGACAAGTACTAAGGGTGCCCTGTGTAGTCATGTCTGGGTCTCCTATATATTAGGACAAGTACTAAGGGTGCACTGTGTAGCCATGTCTGGTCTCCTATATATTAGGACAAGTACTAAGGGTGCACTGTGTAGCCATGTCTGGGTCCCCTATATATTAGGACAAGTACTAAGGGTGCACTGTGTAGCCATGTCTGGGTGCCCTATATATTAGGACAAGTACTAAGGGTGCACTGTGTAGCCATGTCTGGATCCCCTATATATTAGGACAAGTACTAAGGGTGCACTGTGTAGTCATGTCTGGGTCTCCTATATATTAGGACAAGTACTAAGGGTGCACTGTGTAGCCATGTCTGGGTCCCGATATATTAGGACAAGCACTAAGGGTGCACTGTGTAGCCCTGTCTGGGTCCACTATATATTAGGATTTGTATGTCATGAGGTAACATCAAATCAGAACCTAAATGCTATTTGTCATTATTTTATCTACATGGTGTAGTCAAAAAGACGGGTCTAGCGCTAAATCTAAGTACTGGTATCCAGTATTGAAAGAAAAATTGCATCTTTGAATAGGAAGATGCACTACACGATGGTAAGGCACACGGGTCCCTCAGAGCCCCGGGACATGGATTTTAATGTTGTGTTGTGACACATGTAAGAGATAGAAGAGTAGCAAAGTTGAAGAGCAGCATGTGATAAGCAGAAATGCACTCTCTGCGTCTCTCTAAGTCCCTGAGACCACTGCTATGACTGAGGTAAGGTAAGTATACTTGATGTGGCCTCCTTCTGCTACAATACATGCATGGAGCTGTCGTTGGACCAGTGTTCATTCCGTAACCCGGATCGTTACCCGAATCTCCTGCAGGCAACGGTGGATGACTTCTTGGACAATCTTCCCTATCGTAGCAGAAGGAGGCTACTTCAAGTACGTTTTCCTTGCGTACCTCAATGACTTATACTTTATTATAACCTTTAACTATTTTTGTTCTCCCAGGTATAATGGGACGTGTGGATGAGGATTCTTCTCAACAGTTATTCAGACGAGTGTGTCTGATTTTGCTCCATGAAAAACAGACTTTTAATCCATGTGTATGTCCATGGTGCATCCATACGTGTTGTGTGCGTTCATTTTTTTTCTTTACTTGTGTCATATATGCAATTTATTCTGTTAAATTACAGATATGTAATAGAATGCTTTCATTTTGCTTCCATTCTCTTTTTTTTTTTAAACCCATTGAAGTCAGTAGGGAAAACAACACAAACATTTAATTCCATTTCAATTCCTTTGCCTGTTCCAAAAACAGAACAAAGAGAAGGAAAACCGCAGAGGTGAAGGAGCCCTAATCCTGTTGAGCTAAGCATCCTGCACTTCACGCTGATACAGTTTACCTACATCTAGAAAACTATTGGGACCTAAGGGGTTGTGCCATGATTGAAAGTTGTTCTCTATCTACAGAATAAGGGATAACGTTCAGATCGGTAGAGGTCTGACCTCTGAGACCTACCGATGCTAAGAAGGGGGCTCCAGCATGTCCTGAAATGAGCGCAGCAATGTTTGGACATTTCAAGGAGACCTCCGGAGGTAGCCAAGTTCAAGCTTTTCTGTATCCAGCAGTCCCAATGAAATGAATGAATCAGTGGTGCTCATGTGTGGTCAGGATCATTCTCAGGATCATTCTCAGGGTTCCCAACAGTTGGACTCCAAACTATCTGAAAATAATAGCACAATTCAATCAGGTTATAACCCCTTTAAGAGATTTGTGGCTCTGTCCAGTAACACACCTTCCATATAATCAGACCAATCAACTGAATTATAGAATGGTATAGTTGGAAGGGACCTCCAGGGTCATCAGTCCAACCCCCTGCTCAATGTAGGATCCACTAAATAATCCCAGACAGATGTCTGTCCAGCCTTTGTTTGAACACTTCCATTGAAGGGGAACTAACCACCTCCCATGGTAACCTGTTCCACTCATTGATCACCCTCCCTGTCAAAGTTTTTTCTAATATCTAATCTGTGTCTCCACCCTTTCAGTTTCATCCCATTGCTTCTAGTCTTTCCTTGTACAAATGAGAATAGGGCTGATCCCTCTGCACTGTGACAGCCCTTCAGATATTTGTAGACAGCTATTGTCTCCTCTCAGCCTTCTTTCTTGCAAGCTAAACATTCCCAGATCCTTTAACCGTTGCTCATAGGACATTTTTTTAAATTGGGGTGCCCCGAACTCGACACAGTATTCCAGATGAGGCCTGACTAAGGAAAAGTAGAGGGCAGGGATGTAACTTTAGGGGTTGCAGAGGATGCAGTTACACCCGGGCCCAGGAGCCTTAGGGGGCCCATAACACCTCTCTTCTCCATATAGGGAGCCCAGTAATATAATTAAAGCATTAGAGTTGGGAGCCCTGTTACAGGTTTTGCATTGGGGCCCAGAAGCTTCAAGTTACAGTACGTCGCTAGTAGAGGGGGATAATTTCTTCACGTGATCTAGACTCTATGCTTCTCTTAATATATCCCAGAATTGTGTTTCCCTTTTTTACTACTGCATCACATTGTTGACTCATGTTCAGTCTGTGATATATACTCAAGTCTTTTTCACATGTTCTGCTGCTTAGCTCAATTCCTCCCATTCTGTATGTGCTTTCTTCCTTTTTTTTTGCCCAGATGTAGGACTTTGCATTTCTCCTTGTTAAATATCATTCTATTAGTCGCCGTTTTTCGACTCCTCTCTCTTCTTTAGTGTAAGCTATCCCTTCCAGCTTTGTGTCGTCAGCAAGTTTGATCCGTTTTCCCCTCCTCTTGATCATTTATAGAAATGTTGAACAAACTAGGCCTAGGACACAGCCTTGTGGTACTCTACTTGACACATTATTCCAATTGGATGTGCAGCCATTTATGACCACTTTTTGAGTACGATCACTCAGCCAGTTGTGAATCCACCTAACAGTTGCCTTGTCGATTCCATATTTGGTCATTTTTTCAATAAGTATAGTATGCGATACTTTGTCAAATGCTTTACTAAAGTCAAAATATACTATATCTACAGATCAACCCAGTCAGTGATTCTGTCATAGATTCGTCTGGTGTGACTTGTTTCTTACAAGCCCATGTTAGCTCTGGTTAATTACTCCATTCTCATCCAAGTATTTGCATAGTGTTATAAAGTTCAGCGTAGCAAGGAGCCAATCACTAACCTAGTTCTCCTGCTTCTTGACACACAGTCATGTGCACATTTTTCAAAGGCTTTATACCATACTTAAAAAGACTTTGCACATGCTAAAGTTTGCAATTTTTTAAGCCTTACACTACTTGTGGTACCTGACAGATTTACTATACCTAGTGCAAGAAGTCTGTTTAAATTACAGCACAAATCTACACCTGCTGTGCATACAGAGGAGCCTGCCAATCAGCATCTGGAGGTGGGAGGAGTGTGTATATAGGAATATACATGAGCTTCCTTGGACTCCTCTCTAGTCCGACCCTGCAAAGTTTTAAAAGTAAGATTTGCAAAACTACTAAACCAATCAGTATAAGGGCTTATTAAGCTGGCCGATATACGGTATCTCTCGCTGCAGGGGAAGGAGGCTGGAAGAGTCGGGAGCAGTGCACTGAGCTCCCGCCCCCTCTCCACCTCCTCTCCACCCCTATGCACTATTTGCAATGAGAGGATGTCGGATGGGGTGGGGCTAAGTTATGAGAATTAGCTCCGCCCCCATCCCAACTCTTTTCAAACTCACCCAGTCCCTCGTTCCTGCAGTGGCAATGTCATTGCATGCCAGCTTGACTTTTCTTTTAGAAAGCTGTGAAGGTGCACTCCCATAGAGATGAATGGAAGTGCGGGCGTGCAGCCCTCTGAAGAGAGTCAAGCTAGTGTATGCACAGTGACTTTGCTAGGGAACACCAGATGAACAGGGGACCGGATAAGTATGAAAAGAGGCACCCCAGGCTCCATGTCACCTAAACTATAAGCACCGTAACCTAGTTCATGGTGCTTATAGTTGGTGACAGGTTCCCTTTGAAGTAGATAATTCTGGAGCACCATTTCGTAGAATTCAGTGCAAATAAGGAAGCTGGAACAATACCTCTGCTGTGCCACCTCTTTGATGGCAGAATTCCTGCAAATCAGCGTCCAACCCTTTATACAAGCCTTTGTAACAATGATTGGGAATTGAAACCCAAGCCAGAATGCATACACAGACAGCTGTTACGGGGGTGGGGGTTGCCGCTCATCAGTGTGCAGTAGGTTTCTGGCTTGGCTAGTGAGAGGCCTATGATGGGAGTCGGGAGGGGTAACATCTCTCCTTAAGAGAAGGTGAGTGAGGAGACTTATAAGGCCATTCACGTGGGGAAATATATGGAAATAAGGAAGATGGAACAATACCTCTGCAGCGCCACCTATTGGATGGCAGGATTCATGCAAATTATGCCATTCTTCTGTTTTTCCACCTGGAAATGTATGAATAAACTGACAACTGGGTGACATCAATAGGGTATTGTCCTTCTCATCAACCATAATATACCGTATTTTTCGCTTTATAGGACGCATCGTTTTAGAGGAGGAAAATTGGGAAAAAATATTTTAAACTCACCCAGGGACAGTGCAGGAGATAGTACCGGACGATGGAGCAGAAGGCGCAGCAGAGGTCTGAAACACCAGAGCTCTGTGGAAGAGCGGTGCTTGTGTACAGCAGGAGGAAGGGAAGAATCCGATTGGTGGAGGAGGGGGAGCAGCAGCAGTTCCCGCCGGTGCTCACCACCAATCAGCAGTACATGTGGGTGGCAGTGCAAAGGAGAGAGATGATCTGCTTTCTGAATTGATCGCGAGTTTCTTTGCCTGATTGTTTGCACGTTAAATGCGTGAACAAACGGCATGTTCGCTCTATAAGAAGCACTAACTTTTTCCCCCCACTTTGAGGGGGGGGGGGGGGGAAGAAAAGTGAGTCATATAGAGCGAAAAATACAGTAAATCTCACACACAGATAAAGACTCCTCATTGGGGGTGCTGTCCCATGTTCAGGTTTTTTGAAACAGTTTTTGAAACCTAAATGAGGAGTGGATTCAAAAAATAAAAACTTATCTGTCCTGCATACATTAACTCCTTTTGTGGATACACACATGATTTTTGATTTAAAAAAAAAATGCATCAAAAAAGCCTTATCAAAACCTTTACGAATGACAACACCCACAGAACCGTGACTGTGAACCAACATCTGTCCTCAATGAATGGCTATGATTGGTTCTCGAGCGCCACGGCTCAGCCAATCAGAGGCAGCGCATCCTGGAGGCGGGGATTTTCAAACTCCTGACCAGGAAACTATGCCGGAGAACTTCAAACAAGTGCCGGGGAACTTCGGGAGAAGTACGGCAGAGCAGACAGCGCCTCTTGGGTGATGCATTTTTTTTTTATGCATATAGGGCTTATTTTAGGGCTTTTATAGTAGGATTTCTTACTGTAAAAGTTGCATCGCACCGCACGAAAACCGAGATTTCATGCAATGCAACACGAAGGAAGGCTCCATAGGGAAACATGGGCTACAAAAAGAAATAAAACCGCGGCTGTTTAGAGCATGCCGCAATTTTGTATTCTCTCATTGTCGCAAGATGCAAAACATCGCTTGTGTGAAAGAACCCATAGGAAAGCATAGGCTCTACATACATGTGACTTGTAGCACAGTCGCATCGCGGGAAAATCCTGTGATTTTGTCACCTGTGTGGAAGCTGCCTTAATCTTAGGCCTTTTTCCAGCTGTCTTCTTTTTCCAGCGTTGGACGCAAAGTAACTTCCTACTCATCCCTTTTTTTTTTTTCTACTTCCATGGAAGTCTATGGGAGCTTCCTGCGTATCTCGGCAAAAGATAGGGCAAGACCAATTCTTAGGTGCTTGAGTGCTTAACAGTTGTCCCAGCGATTATTACTCTTCAGTGAATGGAGGTGGAGTGGGCAGGAGATTGAATGACTGCCTGTTCGGTGTGAATGGAGGAGGGTGGCCGGAAGCAAAGACGAACCACTGCCTGTTTACACAGGTTGATCGGCACTTGATTATTATGACTATATAAACTGAAGGACAAACGAAAAGCTAAAAAACAATTAGCATCTGTTGTTCAGTCACTGCCAGCATTTACACTGAACGATAATCTGAACAATAATGATTCCGTGTAAAAGGGCCCTAAATAACTAAAATTAGCAAGTCTAATAATATGTTTCTGCTCGCAGCCAAAAAACCATAAAACGAAGCTGCATAACACAAGTGTGGATCTTCACTTTACATTGGAGGGAGGAGTAAGGCTGCTTAACATCACTATGCAAATACGTTAGGCGTATGAGCCAGCAAAGCTCCTGCTACATACATGAATGTAGTCATAGTCGAAAATGTCCTTTAGGCTTCAGTTGCGGTCATACGCATTACTTTTGACACTGCAAAGTAAAGTGCAACAGACTAGGTTTACCTGTGCGGTGAGCCATCACAAAGAAACCTATACCGTTTGTAACATTGTGGCGAATGGCTGATATATGCCGTTGTATATCCATCAGTGGCGTGCATTAGCGAATGCTCTTATTCCAATAGTATAATGTCAACAGAACCTAAAGCAGACACTACTAAACTCAATGGTAAGCATTATTTAGTAGGATTCATGCTTACCATTGTACAAGTGGAACCGAACAGATGAAAACTTGGCACATGGCAAAGAGTAGAAATACGAAACTGGAGAGTAACAATCAGCTGTTTTATATTTGTTACATTTAAGAAAAACCCAAATCCTCAATATTTTTAGTATAATTTAAAAACATAAAATATCTTCAGCCTTCTATTTAACTTAGATCACATGCATGATATATAAACTGCAATAATCCTACATCACTATTAGAGATGAGCGAGCACACTCAGTAAGGTCAGGTTACTCGAGCGAGCATCGCTCTTCTTGAGTAACTGCCTTCTCGTCCGTGCGTGCTCAAGAGGGCGGCGGGGGTGAGAGAGAGAGAGATCTCTCTCACTCTTCCCTGCCGCCCCCCCTCCCGAGCCTGCTCGGACGAGAAGGCAGTTACTCAAGAAGAGCGATGCTCGCTCGAGTAACCTGACCTTACTGAGTGTGCTCGCTCATCTCTAATCACCATGCTACAGAATAAAATCCATATAAAAAGAAAAGCCTCTTCTGCTATTGGCCGTATATACAGATTGTAAATGACACTTTATGAAAGTGAAGGCAGTTGTGCAGCACACATCAGCGGATGAAATAGCAGTATATTTAGTTAACCCTTTCCAATCCAGTGTCGACCTCGTCCAACATTGAGCTTTCCCTGCATAGCTCCTACGTCAGGCGAGGTCCGACAGACTATGCAGAAGAGAGGTCCTTCATCGGAGTTCACTTCTGCATATGTACATTACAGTATGTAGGAGAGAGGGCCGATGTCGGACCTCCATAGTATAATATACATATCTATACATGTAATATACATATTAACTTATGTTTAATTTTCAAAAAATTGCTAATAAAATTACCATGATGGTTTATTTTTATGTGTTTCTGTTGAGTAATTCCAAAAGAATCCACAAAGCACTTTCCCACCCCAAAATAAATCAGAGCTGAGGAGTGAGTGTGCGAGTGGCAGGGAAATTGGATTGGAAAGGGTTAACATTGTTCCTTATGACCTCATTCTTGAAGAAGTCTTGTATTTAGTAGAAAAGGTCCGTTGTGACCGCTCCTTAGAATGGAGCTTTCTGATATCTTCACAGTGGAAACGGTCCACCTGGTTATCATGCAGAAGCCTCCTTAGAAGAGTCCGGATCCATGTTGAAGAGGATGTAACACGTTTCAAGTCTTTCTGGGCCAATTCTATGCTCAAACTGTGGCTGCAGATCTTCTGGGGTTAGGCCCTTCAGAAAGTGGCTGGAGATTTCATTGAACAGAGTCTGGCCAACATTCCCTAGGAGAGACAGAACACAAGTTGTGCAGTAATGTAAAAGAAAAGTGTAGCTCCACCCAAATGCCTGATTATTGTCATATTTGTCACATTAAAATGGTTTCTTGTGTTTAAGTATAAGAAGATATTAAACAAGAGACCTTTAAAGGGAAAAACTGTCTCCACCTATGAGCACCATGAGTTCTGCTGATTACAGGACAGGTCCCGAGGAGTCTGGGGGTGTACTTTATACACTCACCTGACCCCCTGTCTCTGCGGTGTCACCTATGAAGTTGGCGCATGGACAGTACAGCAGATTGACCTCTGAAGGCTGTGTGCACACACACACACACACACACACACACACACATACATTGTTCTCTATGGGAGTGTACGCACACAGCTTGCAGAGATGAGTCTGCGGCATCTTCCATGGGTAACAGCGGGAGAACAGGGAGTCAGGTAAGTGTATAAAGTACATCCCCAGACTCTTTGGAACCTATCCTGTGAGCTCCATACCTTTAGTTTATATTACTCGCAGGTTCCCTTTAACACTACTGAATCATTATTCAACAGGCTAGTCGCCGAAAGGACCATTAATTGTAAAATTTAACTTTTATTAATTCCTTAAAAAAAAAAAGGCATTAATAAAAGTAAAATTTTACAATTAATGGTCCTTTCGGTGACTAGTCCTCTTGTTTAAAGGATTCTATTGCCACGGTGATAGTATTATTCAACAGGCTCTTTTATATGAAGGGTCCTCCATGTAAATGTAGATTTAGTCATTGGAGATTGATACGGCTCGTCTCCTGCCGGGTTGTCTTATGGATAGGTCCACATGTGATGAAATTGCTGCGGACGTGCATGGGCGACATCAGAATACAGCGTAATCCAGTAGCGGGTAAGTGGATGGGATTTTACAAATCTCATCCATAAGATGTGGAAATAGTCGGCAGGAAACTGACCTGTGGGGGGGGGTTGAAATCTGCAGCGTGTCCACTTGGGTTGCATATTACTTATGGATTTTCCTCCTCGAATTTAATGGGGGATTTAAAAATCACAATAAAGTCCACAAGCAATGTATGGTTGCAAATTTCGCTGAGCATTACCCACAGCACAGTCTGTAAATGCAGATTTTAAAGAGTAACTGCACTTTTTTTTTTTAATGTACAGAATAGGTGATTTATAGGCAATTTTGCAATAGGTTTTATCAGCCTATTCTGTAGGTTTTTCTAAAAACAAAAAATACCCCACAACCTCTTCTGCTTCAGAAATCCTTCTACACCTAGCTGCTTAACAGTAGAGGGCGCTGCATCCAGATGTGTCTGAACCAGTTCTCTATAGAACAGCTGCAGACAGCTGTTATTGTGTAGAACAGCCTCTATTAGGTATACTTTATTAGTAATAACACGGTGCTGCCACTACCCCCTGCTGTGTTTTTTCCTCTCCCGCTCCTATGCCACCATCACTCCCAGGCACTGTGAAGGGAAGCTGTTCTAAGCTCCGAATGGCTTCTTACCTTCAAAGGGCCCCCGCTCGCTGCCAAACCAGATGCAAAGAAAAGGCTCAGTGCATCGGGTGTATGCTACTATATATCACAACCCGATGGACGGAGAGGCCCTGCCAGCACATCGGGCCCAGCGGCGAGCGAGTGCGTTGTGAAGGGACGCTGTTCTAAGCTCTGAACAGCTTCTTTTCTTCAGAGGGCCCCCGCTTGCTGCCAGGCGAGGTGAGGTGCACAGACAAGGCTCAGTGCATCGGGCGTATGCTACTATATATCACAACCTGATGGTCTGAAAGGCCCTGCCAGCGCACCGGCCCGGCGGCGAGCAAAGCATGTTGTAAAGTGGAACACAGCATTATTGAAAATAGAGTATGTCTAATAGAGGCCCTCCATACACTGTTATACACAACAGAACAGTTGTGTCTGCAGCTGCTCTATAGAGAAAAGAACCGGACACATCTAGATGCAGCGCCCTCTACTATTACGCAGCTACGTGAAGACAGATTTCTCAGCCCCATGTACACCTAAGTTGCAGAGCAGAAGGGGGATTTAAAAAAAAAAATAAAAAATACAGAATAGGCTAAAAAAAAATACCAAAAAGGCTTAGAATCACCTATTTTGTACATAAAAAAGTGCAGATACTCTTTAAATTAATTATTTCTTTTTCAGCTTTGAAGGAAATTTGACAGAAAATCCAAAGAGTCTATAAATCCTTAGTAAATTCTAAACCAACATCTGAGCGACTTTCCTACTGATTTCTTGTGGATTTACTGCAGAAATTAGTTTGGTTTCACATCTGCGTCGGAACTTCAGGTTGGAGTTTCCATTACGGATGCGGCTGAAAATACCGGAAGAAAAAAGCGCTGCATGCAGTACTTTTTCTTCCGTCCAAAAGCTGGGTGACAAGTGGGCGGACCTCATTATAGTAAATCCCCAGCGCTCCCTTGTACACAGCGAATCCGTGTCTTATGGATGTACTCATTGGGTAGTGGAAATGCTGTATATTTTGCATGTGGATTTGGGCAATTAATTTCCCAACACATTACAGTAGCGGGCCCGTGGCTGAGAGCTGGACAAATCTCACCCACATAATTCAGAATTTGTCCGCACAGAAACTGCACATTTTTAACCCGCAGCATGTTCATTACTACTGTGGATTTTCACCACAGATTTCACTCCTTTCAATGTAGGAGGGTGAAATCTGCTACAAAATTCACAGTAAATATGCGGATTTTCAACAAAATCTGTTGTGAAATTTGTAGCAAAGTTTTTTTTGCAACCTGTGGACCTCCCCTAACATCTCCAATGCTACTGAGAAGCTACCATGTTTGACAGTTTGGATGCTACGGATATACAACTACAGAGAAGGCTTGGAAGGACATTGCCTATGGGAAGACATAATAGACAATCTAACGTGTATGCAGACAGGAGGACTTCCCATTGATATCTGTAGTGAGTGTAAAAAGAGAATTGGACATATTGGATTTTTACATGCCCGCTCCTTTGGTTTCCCGTGAAGTAGGTGGTACCTGTAATGTCTGGTAGCCACTTATCTCCTTCTGCATGCATGTTTATAGTGGAGTCGGCCAACAGCTACGAACTACAGGTCACAGGACTATACAGGTCAGGTTTAAACAGTCCTGTAATAGTAGCCCACTTGTTGCCCATTGAAGTCTATAATTCTTTGCTCCTTTTCATCTGCCATTGGAAAGACCTTAGTGAATGCCACAATGAATGGGAATATTATAGATTTCACTATAAAGCCGAATAAGGTTTTAGATCAAATGATCTTCCAAAGTCAGTTTCCTTCACTACGATGACCAGGGGTAATATTCTGTCTTACCTATGTACTGCTGCCGGACTGTCTTGAGGGTTTGAGTCAGTGAGTGGGTATCTACATCTCGGAAGGTTTCATTATCGGCAGACACATCCACAGCTGACCTGGCGTGACTGACAACCATCTCTAGAGTGTTTCCGTCCACCTCCTCGAAATCATCAGGGTAATCTGGCACCTCTTCATCGTTGGAACCTTAGTGTACAAGGAACATGTATATTACTGACGTTCCAAAAGGCCGAGCCTACACTGAGAAATGCCATGCATCCATTAGTCCCTTATTACCTCGAATTAGGAAGTACAACACATTAATCCCCATCACAACAAAAAGCATACTAGATTTTTTTTTTAAGTCAATAGCCCCAAAATATATTTTTCTTAACCAATTAACCCCTCAGTGACCAGCCATGTGTGTTTTTACGGTTGTCTCAAAGGAGCCGTAGGCTAGGCTGCTGTTAAAACACAGTGTCCTAGTCTATGGCTGACATGGGAAGAGCTAGGGTTCTTCTATTTACTGACAGCCAGGCTCCTGCTCTAACAGTCAGGAGTGCAGAAACCGCTGACCCTGCCAGGTTAGATTGTTTTAATACCACCACTTTAGTGTATGTTTAACGTGTATTTTATGATTTTATTTCTTTTTTAGGGGAGGGAAGGGGGGATAAGTGAGATATTTTAAAAAAAAGAGAAATTGTTTTTTTCAGTTTTGTTCTAATGGTGTTCAAAGTGTGGTAAAAAAAAGAACCATGATGTTATTCTGTGGCTCAGCATGACAATAGCAATACCAAGTTTATATGTTTTTTATAGTTACAGTGTTACTACTTTTGCACACTAAAAACAAAATAAAATTGTTTGTCTCTTACTGCATTATAAGACCCTGAAGATTTTTATTTTTTCACCGAAAGGGACTTAATTTCAGCTATCGATGACTTTTTGATCATCTTTTATTCCCATTTTTGGGAGGCAGGAGTAGCAAAAAAAACAGCAATTCTAGTTGAATCCCTTTTTATAGCGTTCATTGTGCAGCATGAAGCACCTTCCCCTTCATTCTGCGGGTCAATGGGATTACAGCAATACCAAATTTATATAGTAATTCACATTTTTAACTACTTTTATACAATAAAAACACTTTACAGAAATAAAAATTGAATTTGCATCACCGCATTCCAAGACCCATTACTTTTTTAATTTTCCACCTGCGAAGTTGTGTCGGGTCTTGTTTTTTGGCGAGAGAAGTTGTACATTTCATTTATACTCTTTTTGATTACGTGCAACTTTTTGATTGCAATTTTTTTTGTAAAACGAAAGGATTAAAAATAGCAATTCTGACTTTTTTTTTGTATTTATTATTTTTTTACATTGTTCACCATATGAGATAAAAAAAACTAAATATTGTACTTTTTGGGTCATTAGGAATAAATAGGGTGCCGGTGGGTAAGCCTACTGCCACCCACTTAAGTCCCCTGTCCACGGACGCGATTTCACCAGCTAATCACGCCGTCTGAAGCTTTCCATAGCGTTAGTATGGAAAGCGCCGGCCCCGTGTCCACGAGCAGAGAATCATTGCGATTCTCCGCTCACGGACGGCAATTCGCAGCATGCTGCGAACTGCCACAATTCTCCCCGGTCAGCCTATCTGTCAGATAGGCTAACAGTGGACATCTGTCTGCCAGCTCCTGCTCCCGGGCGGCGGCTCCCGCAGCAGAGATCCGCCGCGGGATACCGCAACGCTCGTGGACAGGGGGCCTTATATGCTGCTCCCAGTCGTTACAGTAGACACCCGAACACCCAACCTGCTCCTGCTGGATAGCAGGAGCTTTAGGTTGCCTGCAGACGGGCGGATTTGCATTGCAGAATCCGGAGCGGGTGTCCACCCTCAAATTCTGCAGCAAATACCACCCATAGCATGCTACGTAAAAACGCAATTTCATTTACATGAGCGGAAATAGATTGCAATTTTCCACTCATGGAAAAGAAATCGCAGCAGGCTGCGATTCTGTGCGGCGTTTACATGGACGGCTTCCATTGAAGTCAATGGAAGCCGTCCGTCCCACGGCCATTCCACAATCATCATAGCGACCACGAGGCAATATCTGTACTGCGCATGTGAACTGGTGCGCTGGCCAGCACTTGTGCAGCACAGAAAAAAAAAGATGGCAGACAGGTACACGGGGGTCACCGGGTCAAACTCCACTGCGGGATCCCGCATGCGGAGTCCAACCTGATCTTGTGAATTAGAAGGTCACAGCTTGATCAGCAGCAAAAAAAAGAGTAAAAAGCCTCTTAGTGTTAAAACCCTTCAGGGCGAGGAGAAAAGAAAATGCAACAGCCACGGTCGGATCAGGACCTACATCCAAACCTCATCCAGCAATAGCGCACGCACGCACTCTCCATGGCAGCATCAGATGTATAAAAAAAATATCAAGTTTTTATTCCTCCATGCAATAAAAAAAAAAAAAATGGCGACATTTCGACCAAAGAAACTGGTCATGAGCCCGCGGCCCTAAACCTGCAGTGTAAATTTACAATAGTGCAAGTCTAAAGCTCAGGACCAAGCGCCTTATATGCTTAATCACTAGAGTTATAGAAAAAAAAAAATCACAAGCATCATCAATGCTCACAAGACCATCACATACATTTTCTGATCCATTGCCAATAAAGTCTTCCATTTAGACATAAAACAGTAAATATTGAAGGTTTGAATTGCCAAATGGCCAGAAAACATACAATTACGTCATTCGAGAGCTCACCGATTTCCTCTGGAATGTCATCATTCGGGTGAAAAAGGCAAGATTCCCCCTCAAGATCCTCTTCTACAGACGAAATACTGTCTTTGTCAAAGTCCTCGGAGTAATCAGATCTGTCCTCATTACTCGACAATTCATCTCGATCCCATAACTCACAAGAGCCAACATCTGGCTTATAGGAGGTTGGTGGAGCAGATTTACACCGTCCTTCCGCTTTGTTTTTCCCATGACATGCCAGTGATGATTTGCTCCGCTTGTCCGTTGGACAGACCTCCCGCTTATCCTTCTTCTCCAAGCTCTGCCTGTACAGGTGAAATTCATGCTTTTGGATGAACTGTTTTAAATGTTCCTGAACGAAGCCTATGCTCAGGATGCCGTTGGCACTTGGTCTTGATTCTGGACACTTATCTAGAACAGTCTTAACCAACAGGTGTAAATCAGTTGAGTAGCAGTCCGAAAGTGGAGGATAGTCCCCTTTGACAATCTTGTAAAATAGGCTTATTATATTAGTGGCATCAAATGCCGGCTTCAGGGCACACATTTCATACAGCAAACACCCAAGGGACCAAACGTCAGATTTCGAGCTGTATGGAATGTCCTGGCACAACTCTGGACTGAGGTAATACGGCGTTCCCACGCATGTGCTTGCCATATCCAAAGTGCTGCTCATTACCTTGGATATGCCAAAATCCCCAAGTCGAATCATGCCCTTTTTGGTCAGGAAGACATTTGAGGTCTTGATATCTCGGTGTAGGATTTTCATGGAATGGATGTACTGGACAGCCATGGTCAACTGAATGAACCAGTCCATGATGACGTCTTCCGAGTAGAAGACTCCGTCCCTCTGCTTGATGTGATCATCCAACGTCCCTCCATCACAATAGTCCTGGACAATATACACATGTTCCTCCTCTGGGTCACAGAAGTATTCGTGGCACACGACGATGTTCGGGTGTACAAGTTGACGGAGGATGGTTGCTTCTTGGAGGACGTGCTCCTTGGTGGTCATTCGTTTGGATGCGTCAATCTTAATCTTCTTCACGGCATGCAGCTTCTTGGTCTCCGTACTCCTCATCAGGAAGACCTCAGCTGTGGCACCTCTACCGATTTTCAATATTTTCTCATAATTCTCCATGATGAGTCCGCACCTACATACAGAAAAAGACAGACTTAAAAGAGACATTTGAGTCAAAGCAAGGAGGCGCTGGACTGGGATTTTAAACGTATCAGATGTGTCCTGGATGAAATCAAGGCTTGAACCTCAAAAGATGGGGTTGTCATGGCAGCAAGGTGTCATTGGGTTGTCATGGCAGCCCAGGGCCTTCTGAATGTATTACCTTATACTATATTCTGAGGCACAGGAACATTGTGATTGGCATTCATTCACAGCAATACGTGGGCCTTCACAAGGCCCTGAGCTGCCATGGCAACTGAATGGCACCTTGCAATCTCTTTGCAAGAGGACTGTCCGGGAACACTGATTTAAAGGTCACTGACAGCAGTATGTAAAGGGTTAACAGCCCCAATCAACGTGAGTGATGTCAGAAAAAGCAATTATTTATCTGGAAATGTGAACATTGCCACAAAAAAAAAAAAGCACAATACCAGAATTGCACTTTTTTGGTCAGAAACTTACGTCCTGTGTATGGCACAAGCTCAGAAGCTGAGCCCGCAACATCCCCCGTTGCAGACGGCTGTGACTGACAGCCGGCCTCCTGCTGCACTGGCGGGGATAGGTGAGAATGCTGATCCCCACTGTTAACCCTCTCACATGCCACGATCAATGTTGATCACGGTATGTAAAGGGTTTACAGAAGCAGGGTGCACCCTCTGCAACTACATCGCAGAGGGCCGATAGATTGCCACGGCAACCGCACACCATTGCCTGGTCTGCTATGGCATATAATCCCTGTGTCACTAAGGGGTTAAACTGCTTGCAATGTTACAAAACTTAAAAAAAAAAAAATCTATAAGCTATGCTGGGGTTTGATCGGCCACTGCGGGCTGTTTACATGGTGACCAGCCGTATACACAGGTGAGCACAACAACCAATCACAAGCCTCATAAGTCTCGCACCTTACACTGCGGAGGCCAGTGATTGGCTGCAGAGACCACAGGTGTATACGAGGCCTTCTCTACTACATGTATATACAGTCCGATGCAGGGATCGAACCCATGAAGACGGCTGCTAGGGGGTTAATGTCATCACATTTCAACAAAACATCATAATTAGGACTACAGGTGAAACAGCCGGCCGGCACTGTCAGTAGGGGGCGTTGTTCATCCCGTGTACCAAGAGTCAGTGTGTACGTGGCTGGGGTGGTCACGTGACGGGCATAACGGCCGCGCTGTTATATAATGGCCGGCGTGCTAGCGGTGCGCACCGTCCTCCTCCTGCCGGTCATACCTGGGCCGGGGTCCCGCTCTCCTCCGCTCACATCCCGCCCCGCACGTTACTCAGCGGCCTTGCTATTGTTATTCTGTTCTGGACTGTTTCCAATCTCCTAGGCAACGGAGTCACGTGACGCGGAAGAGGACGGACCCGCAGTAGTCACCTGTTACCGCCAGCCAATCACATTGCGGCTTTCATTTTTTCCAGTTCAAGTTAAACGCTGTATAAAGTCTTGTGACCAAATTAACCCCTTAGTGTCCAAGCCTGTTTGCACCTTAACGACCGATACATTTTTCAGTGTTTTTTTCATCGTCGCATTCCAGATTTTTTAATGGCATCATTTTTGGGTAATGTTATATAAAACTTACATTTCTTGCGGGGAGGATTGGGGGAATTTTTTTTTTTTTACTGCGTTCAGTGTGCAAATAAATAATGTGCTACCGTGTTTCCTCTAAAATAAGGCAGGGTCTTATATAGATTTTTGCTCCCAAATATTTCATTTTTTTCATGTACAACTGCCTGGACACTATTTAAAAAAAATCATGCTAAGGCTTATTTTTGGGGTAGGTCTTATTTTTAGGGAAACAGGGTAGCATTGTTCTCCGGTTCGGCACGATGCTGGCGATACCAAGTTTGGGACGTTTTTTATGTTTTGCTATTTTTTGTACACAAAAAAACCCCAATTTTTAAAAAAAGATTTGCTTTCGTGTCGCCCCATTCCAAGAGTCACGGTATCTTTATTTTTCCATCGACGGAGCTCTATGGGGGCTTGTTTCTTGCCGGATGAACTCTAGTCTTCATTTATCCAATTTTTGGGAACATATAACATTTTGATCGCTTTTTATTCCATTTTTTTCTAGAGGCAAGATTACCAAAATCTGCGATTCTGGAACGTTATTTGTCTTTCTTTGTGACGGCGTTCGCCGTGCAGTGTAAATAATATGTTTCATTAATTCCGCAGGCCGGTACGATTATGTTAAGTCCCACTTTAGGCCTCATGCCCACAGCCGGGTATGATTCCGACCGCGAAATCTCGCAGCAGAATGAGGCGCCGGCGCCAGGCTGTGACGCAGATTCTGGTGGTACTTCCGCAGTGCCCACTGCACGGAATATCCTAGGACGGACGGCTTACACTGACTGCAATGGAAGCCTTCTGTTCGATTTTCCACACAGAAGAGAACATGCTGCGATTCTCCCCTGCGAGCGGAAAAATCGCAATTGATTTTTGCTCGTGGGTAGAGGAAAATTGTTTAACATTGCACGTCTATAGACGGACATTGCTGCGGAATTCGTGGCGGGTGTCTGACCGTGAATTCCGCAGCACTAATCCATCCGTGGGTATTTGGCCTTATATAGTTTTTTTTGGAAATTTCATGTACAGATCATTTATTAGAAGGCATACAGGGTGGAGCACCATAGGGAGGGGCGAGGGGCTAGGTCAGGAGATTTGGTATGCTTCCCTGAAGAGGTGCGTTTTTAAGGCACGTCTGAAATTTCGTGCATCTGGAATTGTCCGGATGCCTTGGGGTAGAGCGTTCCAGAGGATGGGTGCTGCTCTGGTGAAGTCCTGTAGGCGAGCATGAGAGGTTCGTATTACAGGGGTGTTTAGTCTGAGGGTGTTAGCCGATCGGAGTGAGCGGGCTGGGTGGTGTACTGACAATAGGGAGGCGATGTATGGTGGTGCAGCGCCATGCAGAGCTTTGTGAGTGAGGTAGAGGAGTTTAAATTTAGTTCCTATTGCCTGTGTTCCCCACCCCCTGCACCTCCTGTACCACCCTCAACCCATTTGTGTCTAACCCAATGTACCTCACATTGTAATTGTTGCAATTGTTGTATTGCTTTGCATTTATCCATGCCTGAAAGCGCTGCGGAATAAGTTGGCGCCATACAAATAAAGATTATTATTATTATTATTATTATTATTATTTTGCAATTTTTTTCATATTTATTATTTTAAATGTAGTTTTTCTTTATTGCTGCATTCTAAGACCCCCGGTATTTTTATTTTTTGTCAGTGGTGTTATGTGAGGGGTTTTTCTTGCGGGATGAGTTGGACTTTTGTTGATCCATGCAACGTTTTTTTCATTTTCTATTCTATTTTGTGTAAGGTGAGATTTTTACCAGGTTTTTTGTATTTTATGTTCATGGCATGCAGTGTGTGGGTTAAGTAATCTACAATTTTTTTTCCTCTGGGTCATTACGAAACGCAGCAATACCACAAATGTGATTTTTAAATTTTTTTTTTAAAATTTTTTATTATTGATTTTTGAAGTATTTATTTTTATTTGTTTTTAACTTGTATTTCATTCACTCTCCTAATACGCTACGATTAGAGATGAGCGAGCGTACTCGCTAAGGCAAACTACTCAAGTGAGTAGTGCCTTATGCGAGTACCTGCCCGCTCGTCTCTAAAGATTCGGGTTCCGGCGGGGAGCGGTGAGTTGCGGGAGTGAGCAGGGGGGAGCCGGGGAGAGAGAGTGAGAGAGAGATCTCCCCACCCCTCTTCCCCGTTCCTCCCCGCTCTCCCCCGCCAGCACCTGAATCTTTAGAGACGAGCGGGCAGGTACTCACATAAGGCACTACTCGCTCGAGTAGTTTGCCTTAGCAAGTACGCTCGCTCATCTCTAGCTACTATACTTCAGTATAGCAGTGCATTTGAAAGGCTATCAGGTCAGCCAGACTGGCTATAACCAAGCCTCCGGGTGCCATAGCAACCCATCTGGACCCCGCAATCACATTTGGAGATCCAATGGGTGACAGAGGGAGCCTCCTACCTCTATCTGCCTTTCACATGTTGTGGTTACACTGACTGTGGCATGTAATGGGTAAAATAACAGGAATTAAAGGTCTCTTCTGTTCCTGCTATTAGAGCAAGTGCCCGTCTGTCGCCCGGCCCCCCCTCCTCCGAGCACGGGAGACCCACGAATCAGGCTTCTAATGCAGCGCTGTTTAAAGACGGCGCTGCAGAATAAAGCTCCTTAATGGCGGCCATCAAAAGATGTATGGGCATTTGCTAAGGGGTTAAAGGCTTTACGGAAAGGAGTGCCTTTACAAGGTATGCCCATCATGGGCATTCATATTTACAACATATCTACGACTTTTGCTGAAATTTCCTCCAGGGAAAAAACACATCTGGAACTCATTAGCCATTTGAATCAGTCTGTCTTTATTTGCCACGCGCGAATGAACGTGCTTTGCGGCTGCGATAAGTACTGTAAAATACGTTGATGCACGCAGTAAATAGTTACAGTTCATTCCGCAAAATTCTAGCGCTCATGCGTGTGCGCAAATCCGCAAGCGCCTGTGTGAAGCTGGCCTAAGGCCTCTTTTACATGACTGTATGCGTTTATACATTTGCCCGTACGTTGCATCGCGTGCACTATTTTTTTCCAGTCGGCCGATTTTACGCCCTCCCCCTAAAAAAAAAAGCGCCCATCTGAACAAATAAATTGGAATCCAATGTATCAGATGGTCGCGATTTTCAGCCGGCATTTTATTGCGGCAAAATTGGCGCGATAAAACGCCCATGTTAATAAAGCCTTAGGCCAGATTCACACGAGTGTAAGTGCATTCGCACGCACATCAGCGTATTTTACTGCACTTTTTGTGCGCAAAAAAATAAGGAATGATGATCTTAGACGTTGGAATGGCCAATTAAATTAATGAGTTCAAGACGTGTTCTTCCCTACGCTAATGCACAGTAAAATAGAGCATGCTCTTTTGCGCGCGATCGACTTGCACACGCCAAATACGTGCCTGTGAACCAACCCATTGAAATCAGTGGGTTCTACTTCCTGTGTATTGCACACATATTTTCTGGTGCACAAGTACGTGCGCGACTATGTCTGTGTGAATTCGGCCTAGGGCTAATTTCATATGGACGAGTGGTGAGCGCGATATCAGCCCGATATCACGCTCACCAACGCTCCTTAAGGCCACTTTCACAGAAGCTCTGTGTATTTGCGCGTGCCTGTGTGCTGCGTATTTCTAGAATGAACGATCCTTTTTTTCGTGCGCATCAGCGTATTTTACTGTACTTTTTGCGGCCACAGAACAGGTTCATTTGCGTGTGGCAAAAAAATGGCTAATTAGTCTAATGAGTTCCAGATGTGTTCTTTCTCCTGCACAACTAGGGCTTATATAGAGGGCCGTGATTTTGTCCTGCTTTGCAGGCCATTAATACTATGTGCAAGAAAAGATAGGGCGAGACATAATTTCTCGCTATTTTCCTTCAACCCCACGCTAAATATTGCGGAGTTTGAATAGTTAAAAAAAAAAAACACTGGTTCATGCGTCAATACCCTCCGTGCGCATGGACCAGTCTGAAGAAGCCCTTATGCAGTGCATCTACTCGCTTATTGTGCATATTTGTGCACCCCATTGACTTTTATAGGGACTTTGGGTGCATAAATGCGCAGGAAAATAGAACATGTTGCGATTTAAAAAAAAAAATTTTTTTTGCGTGACCGAAATGCGCAGGAAAAAAACATGCATGGGAATGAACCCATTGAAATGAATGTGTTCTATACTCCGCGCATTGACTAATACCCTGTTTCCCTGAAAATAAGACATACGCTGAAAATAAGACATAGCATGATTTTCCAGAATTTTTGAGGATGCAAAATGATTTTTCAGGCTTTTTGAGGATGCTTGAAATATAAGCCCTACTCCAAAATTAAGCCCTGCTAACAGTTAATTAAAAAAAGTCAATTTAAATAGTGTCCAAGCAGCTATACATGCAAAAAGTTAAACCTTTTTGAACAAAAATTAATATAAGACACTGTCTTATTTTCGGGGAAACATGGTAATAATACTCTGGGGTGAACCATGGGGACTTGAGGAGTAGTTTAGAGTCCTCTATCGGGACGCGTTGGCACTGGTGCTCCAGTTCCACTTCCCATTACTAGATGGCAGTACAGTCACATATACAAGATGAGTTCCTATATTCAGACCTCATACTATAACTCATACACTCCCGTGCCGTTAAGTGCTCTTCATACCGCTGCACACGGGCACTGTCGTCACGACTGCTCTTTAGCTAGTTATGTATTTGTATCAAGGATTGTAGAAGTACGTTTATAAAACATGCCAACTTTTTTGCAAAAGTGAAGTGCACAAATACCAAACTTTAACATTTTGGAAATAGCCTTCAGGGAGACCAGAAATCCACATGTCCCTTTAACAGGCCACACCCCTCTACATAGCCGCCATCACCAGATCAGCACCATCAATGTCCTTTGTATCTCCTTTTCTCTGAATGCGGAGAAAAAATAAAGCTATTGCCTACAGCCACGAGTCCCATGCAGCTAGAATTTTCCATAACCCTGATAAAGGTGCCCGGAAGATATTAAAGGTATATTCCAGGCACAGACTGATATTTTAACATCTTATGTACATCGTGACAATAAAGACCCTTTTACACGCAAAGATAATCGCTTAAACAGCAGAACGAACTGCGGATATATTATTGCATTAAGTAACACTTGCAGTTAATGACTTTAATCTCCTGCATTTTCCTCCACTAGTTGTTTGCTCAGCTGGGTATGTGTTTATGCGATTATTATGGCATAAACACTTCACCCAGCTGAGCAAACATCTGGCCGGCACATTCCATTGTTCTTCTCGGGCTTAGTATGCAAAACAAAGCCATTGCTTAGCAACTAGAGACACTGAAGCAACTGCATTCAAACTGAAAGAATTTTCAGTGGCCAAATGATGGATTTTAGGCCAGCCTAAAAACCTTCATTAATGCCAATTGAACGAATGGTGCACAGCTGCCTGTGTTCATATGTGACGATTATCGCTCATTTTTGTCCTTTTGATCGAATTTTAAGTGATAATCGTTGCGTGTAAAAGAGCCTTAAGTCATTTTGTAATAGGTTCACTGTAGCTGGTCTAGCTACTTACTTCATGTTCTATCTATGTTATGTGACTGTCCGTCTGAAAATTATCTCCACTTCCTCTGACATCTTGTCGCCATTTTCTACTTCATCCTCCTCCAACATCCAGTGAGCAGTGCATGATGGGAGGACAGGGGAGGAAGCGCTGCGCTGTATTGCTTATGTGCAGCTCAGAGTGCTGGAAGCTCCTGTCTGTCTGCTTCAGCAGGGAGGTTGGTGCTAGTAAGTTGTAGGACCAGTGAGCTGGGGGCGAGCTACAGTGCTGGCCAGTAAACAAGCTCTATGCATGCCGGGAGTTGTAGGTAACAGCCTGTTGGTCTGTTTACTATGGAAGTGATGCATGTAAACATGCACCCGCTCAGCTGCCCGGCATTTTACCCATATGCACCCAATCTCCCAGTAGCACCAACTACACTATGTACCTAGAACCTCCTCTCTCACCACAGGGGCCACGAGGCACCAGGCTGCCCTCTACACCCAAATCCTCACATTGAGCTCCCAGCCTAAGGACCTTCATTGTGAATAAGCCTCTACGGGATGTTCTAACAGCTGAAAATGCAGTTTAGCCACTAGATGGCAGTGTAGCATTGGGAGTGTATACATAATAAACTACATGTTAACCCCTTCCCACTGCAGACCTTTTTGTTTTTTCATTTCCACATTTTCCTACCCAGAACATTGTTATTTTTCTGGTGATATAGCCACATGAGTTCTTTCTTTTTTTTTGCATGACAAAATTGCGTTTTTCAGTGGTACAATGTAATCTATTATGTAACGTAGTGTAAAAATTAAAAATTGCTAAGTGGGGTAAAATAGAAAAAAAAACAACAACTCACGATTGCACCATTTTGGGGAAAGGGTGTCTCATCTCCTTCATACGTGAACTAGTGAACTGCGAACGGGATTCGCGAGCAGACCTGACACAAAGACTGACAAACACCCACCTAACATATCTGCAGATGGAATTGCCACAGTACGTACGAGGTATTGGTTTGTATTTTGGCCAATATACTTAATCCCACAAGCCTGCGACAAGGGTCCTCGTCTCGTTGGTTCCAACTCTAACAAGACAACTAACCCATGAGGCCTGCCTGCAAGTGGTACGATCGTCCCAATAGGGACGGCCCCACTCTGGAACCTAAGGACTGGCTCGTCCTAGATGGAAAACGATCCAAGCAGAACAGGACACGGTTCAGACCAACACACAAGTGAATGCATTCCACACGGAACAGGACTGTTCACCTCAAGTCCACCCACTTGCACAGACACACAGAACATGACGCTGTTCTCACTAATACACATGGAACAGGACTGTTCACCTCCTGTCCGGCCACCTGCACAGACACACTGAGCACATCGCTGTTCACACCTAGAGAATAACATGCATGACTACAAACAAAAGGGTACAGGGGAAGAAATGATATTTTAATAAACCCGACTTTTATGCATACGATGAAACCAACTTTTTCGATGAAACCAACTTTTTTTTTGAGGTAACGACTAGGAAAGTGTTTTTTTTTTACTTTTTATATTTTATTTTTTGTAATAAAAAAATAAAATATTTTATTTTATACCTATTTTAATTTTTGGGGGGGACTTAAATTTGTGATCATTTGATCACTAATACAGTACACTGCAATAGAATAGTATTGCAGTATACCGTATTTTGAAAGGCACCTTATTAAGATATGCCTGCAGCACGTCTTACTAGGCAAACATGCATGGCAGCTGTGGGGCCTTCAGAAGGTCTCAGATTGCTATGACACCCGGACAGCTCCCCGAAATCTCATTGCAGGGGGAGGGGGTTGGCACTCAGTACATTTAAATGTTGCAGATGGACTGACAATGGCATTTAAATGATTAATAGCTGTAATTAGAATTATCTCCAATGGTGGGTGTTGTGGGCGGGTGTCAGCCAGCATCTGCATGTGCATGGAGTGGATTTGGCTCCTGACTTTTAGATAGCAGTTACACTACATTCTGTTAGTAATCAATGCAGAAATCCAGGTAGTTCAACTATGCATGTAACCGGTTTTAATCTCATGGGTGATTGATGCATTTGCATGCTTTAGTAGCCGACACCCATGCTTTACCTCTCAGTGTTAATATTTTACAACATTAACACATGTACTCCGATGTAACTGGCTTATTTTCGGTGCAGACCTTACAGATGTTCTGTACTATTCTTTATGCTTTCATTTCTCTTTGTGGGATGTGGTTGCTTTGTGGACAACTAGTAGACACGCCACTTTGTAATACTAGATTTCCAAAACATAAATGATTTTGTATAGTGACCCCCATGGTGGCCCGGTAAAAATAGTGACCCTTATAGTGGCCCCAGTAACAATAGTGCCCCTCATAGTGGCTGCAGTAGTAGTAGTGACCCCCATAGTGGCCCCAGTAGTAGTAGTGACTCTCATAGTGGCCCCAGTAACAATAGTGACCCTTATATTGGCCGCAGTAATAATAGTGACCCCTATAGTGGCCCCAGTAACAATATTGACCATCATAGTGACCCCAGTAGTAATAGTGACCGCATTAGTGGCCCCAGTGGTAGTAGTGGCCCCAGTAACAATAGTGACCCTCATAGTGGCCTCAGTAGTAATAGTCACCCTCATAGTGGCCTCAGTAGTAATACTTGCCCCACTGTGCTGCGTACAGGATGGCGCACGCAAACACCAAAGATAAGTGGTCAGCTGTTACAGACTCTGCACTGCCGGACCGGAGATGCAAATTAGGTAAGTGGAATACCAGTTAGGTTGCAGCTCAGCCGACGGGTCACATAAAATAAGGTGTTGAGCCATATTTGGCCTTGTGTGTGACATGTAATCTAGAGCAACTTTGAAAATATAAATGAAATGAAAGAGAAAAAAACCTCAGCGCTCGCACCGTAGAATAAATGAAAATGGAATGTACTGAAAATACTGAAGTTATGTCACTTACTTCCAGGAGGCGCCTTTAGGGTAGGCGCCTCCTAATCCAAATAGGCGTATCAGAAATGGCACCGATCAACAATGATGAACAGGTTCCACGATTTTAATAAAATAATATATAATACACAACGCGTTTCGGCTGCACGGCCTTTTTCAAGTGTACCAAATCCTTACTCATCAACTTTGAAAATATAGTATACCCTAAATGTCCCTTTCACGATAAGAGCTTCCTTGTATGAAAATTAGACATGTGACCCCTGGAGTGCAGCATAAAATTAAGTAAGCACATTTTTTGCGGATCAGTTTTAGCATGAATCCACACTAGAATGGTAAAATTAAGCGAGTGATCTAAGCAACCTTGAATGAGGCTGGGTCATTGGTGCTAGACTAGCCGGGGCCAGTATTTCACAACAAGCCTTGTGGGGTTTTCTCATGCAAAGGTGTGAAGAGTATACCAAGAATGGTGTGACTGCGAAAGGGAATCCTGTACAAGTAAATAACTCATCGACGATAGGGGTCAGAGAGGGATGTCAAGAATCATTCTGGCGAACATGCAGTGTGCAGTCAAGGAAATTTCAGCCAAATACACACTCTTGCTCCAACTAAAGTATCTGAATGTGCAACTATTCATTCTTTAGCATGAAAAACGTGCTCACTTGATTTTATGCTGCATGTGGGGGGTTCATGTGCCTAATATCCATGCAAGGAAGCTGCAATAGTAAAAGGGTAGATGTCTCTAATAAAGTGGTCCTTCACTGTATATATTCAGCTGATTGGTGGATGTGACGGCACTTGGACCCTCACTGGTCAGAATAGTTGGCTTATCCTAAGCAGGACGAACATCGTTTTTTTTGCGCGCATTTACTGTACTTTTCCCGCACGCAAGTCATGCGCACTTGTGCGCTCACAAATATGCACGCTATTGAGTTCAAGATGTGTTCTTTTTTCCTGCGCAATTACACATCTCCTAACTTATTGCACGCGCATTTCTCCATCTTCATTGACTTCTATGGAGACTTTTAACCCCTTTGCAATCCAATTTTGGATTCAGGGTTTCCTAGGGGGCTTTCTCTTTCTGCCATTATACAATGGCGCCATCTGCTGGCCAGAGCCAGTACTGCGGTATGGGACATGCTGGAGAGGCCCCCCGACAACAGAGCGGCCAGTAATATACAGTAAGAATACCCTGCCGGACGTCTTCCAACATTGGAGCTGTACAGCCTTCAAATAGAGTGTCTTTAGACGTCAGACAGTGGATTGGAAAGGGTTAATGCACGAATGTGCAGGAAAATAGAGCACGCTGTTTTGTGTTTTTTTGCGCAACTGGAATGTGCAAGAAAAATGCACGCACGTGAACGAACCCATTGAAGTCAAGGGCTCTATTTACTGTATATTGCATGTGCACATTTTGTTATGGTTCGTGTTGCATGACGGACTTGCAGCAGCGCTTTCCCCTTTTTGGTCAGGTTGTTCTGTGGTTGTCTATTAAGCCTTTTTTGCCATGTATTTAGTATTGTTGTAACATGGGTCTCTATGTTATGATGCTACACTTATATTTTCCGCTAGTTCTAGATTGGAGTCTTCAATATCTGATCTATATATAGAGACACAACGAAAGTACATTATGTTCTTTTATTTCATGCTTCACAACAAAGTATTTCCTGCCTTGCGGCTGATGGCACCACTTTTGCATCATGTCCCATGGAGATGTTCCAAACCACAGGCGGGCATTAGCAATGCATAGGGTTTACAGCACAAGTAATAGCAACGAATGAGCAATGTCTGCATGTAGCAGTATATTGTAGCATGATAATGGGGACACATCTTGTATATACAATAAAAAGTTTCTTAACAAGTAGCGTCAATTTATTTTCTAATCTATGGTTCCCTTGGCTTTTCTCTATATTGTTAAAATCAACAAAAAAAGCTAAAGAAGACTCAGTGGGCATTTGCGTAGGAAGTTAAGAGTGTTATCGATGAATGCAGTACAGTGTAGACATCAGGATAGGCCATCAATAGTTGAGGTCTGCCACTTGAGATCCCCACTGATCGGCTAATTCCCAGTACGGCTGTCAGTGTGGACAGTGCAGGAAGTAGATAGCGCTGTCCATATTGCAGTGGCCCAGTTTGGTACTCCAGGCACTGTTACCATTGAATTTAACTACAAGATTTGGTGGCAGCAGGAACTGTAGTTTCCATTTGCACAAAAAGGTGCAGGCTCAACACTGAATAAGCCACCAAAGTTTTGGGATTCTTGGAACTTTTCGGGCCCATGGATCAGTGATATGTCAGGAGGAGAAAGAATAAAGCATATGCTGAAAAGAACACCCTGCCTACAGTGAAGCATGGCGGTGGCTCAATGATTCTATGGGGTTATCTTGTTTCCTCTGGCATTGGAAACTTATAGCATGTGGAGGCAACAATAAGGAAAACCTAAGAGAAAACATCATGTCTGCTGCAAGGAAGCTGAAGCTTGGGCGTTGATGGACCTGCCAGTAGGCCAGTGATCGCAATCATACCTCAAAGTCCTCCAAGGGTTGGTTTCAGAAGAAGGCCTGGAAGATTTTGCAGTGGCCATCACAGTCGCCTGACATGAGCCCCATAGAAAATCCATTGCGTAATTTGAAGAAGGCGTGTGGTTATTGCCCATCTGTAAGCATGAATCTAAAAGAAGCAATTGTCAACACTGCGGGCATGGGGTTTCAGAGTGATGAGGGAACTAGATTGGTAATAGCTACAAATTACAATACTTTTACACGGAGAAGGAAATTGTTTGCCCGAGCGAACTAGTAAACAATAAAAATAAGGTTTGGTACCGTGTTAGGCGGTAGAGCAACATGTGGCTGTTCTCAGTAAGAGAAACCAAGTAATCTTGTAGATATGATATCTTTTAATAGCTAACAAAAATACTTGATGTTACAGCGAGCTTTCGAACCTACTTAGGGTTCAGGCATGAGGAAGAAACCTAAGTAGGTTCAAAAGCTTGCTAGAACATCATGTATTTTTGTTAGCTATTAAAAGATATCAAATCTACAAGATTACTTGGTTTCTCTTACTGAGAACAATCACATCTAGCAAACAACATCACAGTTTGCTTGTTCGCTTGGGCAGCCAGTTTAAACACAAAGATTGATTTATTTTTACCATGATCGTTCATTTCACCGGACCAGTGAATGGGAGCCCAATGATTAGCCAACGAACCAGCAATGATTTTTATGTTTGCATAAAATAAACGATAAGCAAATGAATTATTGTTCGGCATTCAATTGTTGGCCATGTTTACACGGAATGATCATTCAAATCCAAGTAATCCAGCAATTCTTTTTAACGATAGTAATTCCATGTAAAAGGGCTGTTACGGAGTTGGGTAGAGGGATGAGTGACAAGGATATTAGTCCTGATCTGGAACAACCCGATAGTTTTTCAGGTTGGTGAATGCGGGGATTGTCAGCTCAGGGCTAGCACTGCTGCAGCAAGACAATTGCTCTAGGAACCTGGCGAATGTTGCTCCAGTTAGAGGAGGAATGGGAGCATAGGAAAGGCCTGCCGGGGGTGCTGGTATTGGGAGACTCAATTTCAAAACCAAGGTAGCTTATCAAACTTTTGGTTATTGAGTTTGGTAAAAAGGTACTTACGAAGAAGGGGATATGGCATATGTGCATATTTATGCAATGCAAAGTTTTGTGCATCCTTTTTGCTGGTTTATGCTATTTGAGGTGATGGGCTGCCGTTTAGTAGCATTGTGTTTTATTGGAGTGCGCCATTAGGGAAGTTCCTGGCGCCACATTGTTTTATGAAGAATCTGTCTTAATGCCTCTGATAGGCCCTGGAAGCTCGGGCTTATAGTCTGGCTCCAGCCAATTCAGTATCTTTCACGTACCTGGCTCGAGGAGAAAGAGTGCTCTGTGACTGCAAGGATGGGGATAAATGTGGTAGTATGGCAACTGAAAGAGAAGCCAGTGCCTACGGTCAGTTGCACTCGAGACCTGACGAGTGTGGCAAAGCAAACCTGTTACACAATGGATTCTACTTAATGGACTGATTCACACCTCCACTGTGCGGATAAGTTAGGCAAAAGAGCTTCCTGTTATTGAAACACTGAAGGAAGTTGACCCTCGCTTTGTAAGAGAAGTTATTTAGAGACTCTTGTTCATTTAACCAACAAGCTGACATACGTATTAAGACAGAAGACCTACCTAAATTCATTTCTGTTTCACAGGATCAATTCCTCAGAACTGGCGTATTCTCGCTGAACGGGCTTAACTGCTTCTGAGTTATTGATTTCTGATAAATAAAAGTGGACTTCGAAAACAGCCCAGAGGACTATGGCCTATGTAACCAATCCCTATGGCCAGAAGCTCATGGCACCTCTTCTTCAGGCCTGTGACCACCAGTATGCCCAGGCCCATGCGTACGGGGTCTGGTGTAAAGCAGAGGACCTCCCCGGCTGTGCAGCAAATGAGTGAGCCTCAGTGTCCTCGAGCAGCTCCCAAAGGAAGACCCACATCCCTTAAAGGGGTTGTCCCGCGCCGAAACGGTTTTTTGTTTTTTTTCAACCCCCCCCCCCCCCCCCGTTTGGCGCGAGACAACCCCGATGCAGGGGTTAAAAAAGAACACCGGACAGCGCTTACCTGAATCCCCGCGCTCCGGTGACTTCTTACTTACCTGCTGAAGATGGCCGCCGGCATCTTCTCCCTTGGTGGACCGCAGGGCTTCTGTGCGGTCCATTGCCGATTCCAGTCTCCTGATTGGCTGGAATCGGCACGTGACAGGGCGGAGCTACACGGAGCTACACGGAGCCCCATTGAGAAAAGCAGAAGACCCGGACTGCGCAAGCGCGTCTAATTTGGCCATTAGACGGCAAAAATTAGACGGCAACCATGGAGACGAGGACGCCAGCAACGGAGCAGGTAAGTGAATAACTTTTGATAACTTCTGTATGGCTCATAATTAATGCACAATGTACATTACAAAGTGCATTAATATGGCCATACAGAAGTGTATAGACCCACTTGCTGCCGTGGGATAACCCCTTTAACCAAGTGCTACCGCCCTCTCCATCGTGGGAGCCCCCCTAAGGGGAAATCTAACGACAATATACAAATATATCAATGTGCAGTACAGAGATCTTTCTAACAATCTTTTTATACATATTTTTCTTACACCTAGGCTTGTAAGTATAGCAAGAGGGCATTCTCCATGTCTAGTTGAAAGAAGGTTTTATCATCACGATCATCATAGACGGGGATTCTTCACAGTAAGAGGAAAGAGACTATGGAACGCTGTGCTACAAGATGTGATGCTTAAAAAATATAATATTACAAGTTATGGACACTAGACCACTGAAGACTGAAGATCCAGAGATCTATTCTAATTGCCATGTTTAGAGTTAGGAATGCCTATTTCCATTAATATGGGGAAATTAGCATCTGCTTCATAGAGGCTTCTGCCTTCTTCTGGATCAACACAGTAGGATTATAGGTGAGACTTGATAGGCCTGTGACGTTTTTCAACTTTATCAATTTTGTAGCTAAGTAAATACATAATCATTTGTGAGCAAAACAATCTGGATATTTTGTAAAAGATATGAATAATGTCACAGCCATCTAATTGCCTGCTGGACTCAGCATTCTAGCCCTCCAAAAAGCTGACTGCAACTCAGCAGAATAAGTATGATGACGAAGGTCCAGCATCCAGAAGGGAAAGAAATTGCAAGAAGGTATAGTTTAATTACTGCCAATATAGCGTTCCTTACTCAGCACATATAGCACTGGCAGAAAGTACAGGTATGAATCAGTAGTGGCGCTCAGAAAGATGTCGCATTGTTCTGCTGCTACTCTGCTATTGATCTAGATGCAGCTGTCAAACTGGTTGATGTAGATCTGCTTTGCCACACATTTGGTTGTGGGCTAACTGAGGTGGCAGCATCTGGAAAACCCCGATTTTCACGCTTAACCCCTCCAAGCGGGATACCGGCTTTGCAGCGGGGTCCCCAGGCCATTACGCACATAGATAGGCCCGGCTGAGTGGCAGCTGAAGCTGTACTGAGCCGAGGTGCGGTACCTGCCTGAATAGGCACATAGTGGTGAGGCAGATTTGAGTCCGGGCTGGCAGCACAGATGCATAAACGAGGCTTATAGCTCATGGTAGGCAGCAAGCAAAGCAGAGTCCAAAAACAGAGCTGAGGTCAGAGGATACAGAAGTCAGGAACCTCAGGAGTAACATGGGTTATAACTAGGAACACGCAAGCAAGGGCTTTGACGCAGTATGAGACCAATTGTTTAGACATCCTCCATGGTGAGAGCATGCCTGATATAGCAGAAGAGTGCAGGTCATTGGCTGGGGAAGGATTAGGGAATGTACGCTGGCCCTTTAAGAGAGGGGACTGTACACCTCAGAGCAGGTGAGTGATGGCGCCACAACAGCAGCTTGCAATAGTGACTTGATTGCAGAGTACAGTGGACCCACATGGGATGCCATTGATGCACAGCAGTTAAAGTACAGCTCAATACTGGGCTTGCTTTCAAGCTGATAAGGCTGGAATCGGCTGATGTCAAGCCCAGCACAGGGGATAGAATATGGGACCCAGGCTGGGCTGAACAAACTTTAGTGGCATCCCAAAAAGTATTTCCTAAAGCAAATCAATACACCGCATAACAAGCACAAATTAAGTCATATTTACTCTAAGCGCAGTCCGTAAAATACATGGAAGATCATTTCATTCACATCTGCTTTTCTCCAGTACAGCATTGCATGAGAGCAGCAGGGCCAGCCAGGAGTCGTGATAGGGGAAAACCAGCTGCTTACATGCAATGAAAATTAGCATCTACCATTATTATCACCAGCGCCTATTTGACTTTAATTCATCATTGGACACTATATTATTGGAATTCACAATCAAGTATAAATTTTAGCGGGATTACATCCTTTAACCAAATATCTTTACACTCACCTTCCTCCTCGTTGGCCGTCTGTGTAAGGCCTCTGTCACACGGGAGTTGCAACCTTCGGCCACCTGCATCGCGGCCAAAAATGGCATGAAATCTTGCGTTTTCTCACCCATTTACATGGCCCAGGTGGCATATATATATGCCGCAGCCCAGAATTCCGTCGGCCAGAGGGAGAGAGTTTCTATTGCTGGCTGGTCGCGGCAATAGAAGCTCCCATAGAAGCCTATGGGAGCTACCGGCTGATCGCCACCAAAAGATAAGGCAAGACTATGTGCCACTGTTTCCGGCCGGAAAATCATCTATGTGAAAGAATGCATTGGAATCCAATGCTTCAGATGATCGCGATTGTCAGATGATGCTTTATCGTGGCAAAATAGCTGCGATAAAACGTTCGTGTGAATAAGGCCTAAGATCAAGTTTGGAAATCGTAATTTTCTGCAGTTTTTTGCAGTCTTTTTTATTGTAGCCAAAGCTGGTATAGATGCAAATGGAAGTAAACATACAGGGGGAACCTTGTGCTGCTCTTCTTTCTATCCTTCCCATGCCTTTTCTAAAAGGAACATATCAAAAATTGCAGTGTGCAAATCAGACATAAAAAGGACTATAGGAACGTTCTAATAGGAGCCCTGCTTGTCCAGCTGGCATTTTTTAAGCCCTCCAACACAACTTCCACGTGTCCGAGTTACACCCAAGAGGCTGGGGTTGCAACTTGCATAGGATACCTGACCATGTGCTGTCCTACATATAGACAGCCTGCACATTGACATGCATTTGCATGTCCTAATTCTCGTCCATGATAACACGGACAACAATAGGACCTGCGATGAGGTGTTTTCAAAAAATGACAGTGTGCAATAGGCTATAATGGGTCCTTGTGCTGTCTGCGAATTAACACAGACCCAAGCACGCTAGTGTGCCAGAGGTTTAAAGGTCCTTTTAGACACAATGACTTTTTGCTCAAAAATGTCTTTTGAGCGATAATCATTGTGTCTAACTACACTGACGCTCATCGTTTCAGCATGCGGAAAGATCAGGGATCAGTTATCAGGAATTCACAGCGGGATACAGCTGATACTATTGTTTCAGCTGTATCCCGCTCCCTGATGACAGGCTGGGTACGAAGAACAGAGCGGTCCAGCTCTGTTCTCCATACGCCGCCCGGAGCGCTCGGCTGTATAACAGTCGGGCACTGTGAGCGGGGAATAGCTGGATGCAGAAGACAGGCGGGGCCACCCCACTAGTCTTCTGCAAGTGTGTTTATTGGCTAAGGCCCAATGCACACGGGCGTATTTGCACTGCAGGATCCGGAGCTCCGTATCCCGCAGGAAATACAGCCCATAGGACATACATTGAAAAATGCATTTCCATGCCCATGAACGGAAATCAACTGCGATATTCCGCTCGTGGGTTGGAAATCGCAACATGTCCTATTTTAGTGTGAGCCTCACAGAGGCTCGCACTATCCACGTCATCGACGGCTTTGCACTGCGAATGTGCGGCTGTGGGCCAGCCAGCATGTCCGCAGAGCAGAAAGAAGACGACGGACAGGTAAGCTGGGGGTCACTGCAGGGGCACCACTGTGAGGATCCAACCCTGCCGTCTGCATGCGGCCTTAAAAGGGTTGTAAACTATTAATGGCCTATCCTTAGGATCAATAGTAGATCAGTATGGGTCTGCTGTCCAGGACCCCTGCTGATCAGCTGTTCACTGAGCTGGTGTGCCTGTCTACAGAGCCAATTTCTACAGCACATAGACAGTTCCGTTTTCACTGCAGTGCGAAGGCTTAGTACTATAGGCAAAGTTCCCATTAAAGTGAATGGGAATTTTGCCTGTAATATCAAACCTTGCCACTGCAGTCGGAATGGAGCTGTCTGTTTCTTGCAGAAATCACTTCAGTGCAAAAGCGCTCCATCCCAGCAAACAGCTGATCTCAGTTACAGAGCCCTATCAATCTACTACTGAAGGCCTATCCTAAAGCCATAATTTACAGTTATGCTCCAGAGGTTGCATCTGATTTACAATTTGTATAGTCATTCAACGCAAAGCATGCCATGCAGAATCCAATCTACAGGTCATGGCCCTATCATAGAGCTGTAGAGCTTTACTTCACAGACACGTGCTGTCTGCACTATCAATAAATCCTCTGAAATTAAGCGATTGTGGTGGGAACAAAGTGAGCTTTGAACTCTTTAATCCCAGATTATTTATGTATATTTTAAGACTGTAGACATCGCCGATTCAGTCCTTGATTCTAAAGTAATCTGGATTACAGATCGCATTTATCTGATCTTCCACACGTGTATGTTTTATCTACACATACTGTTAATTACCGTCTTGTACTGGACTGTAGCATCTACTCATATGTATTTCTATTCTTTATCAAACAAGAACCTCTTAGGTTCGCTGCTAATTATATCTGATTGGTTTCTTATGATATTTTGCATCTATATGGCATATTGTTCCCGGTGTTTACATCTATGGGCATGTGATCATTGGTGAATGTTACTGAATGAAATTTCATTCCAATTTGGATAATAGATTGATATATCCTCCCTACCTGCTTAATGTTATCCCTCCTTAGTTGCTTGTTATTATATTCCCTGATGAATCTGTAAATATCTACAGGGAAAATGCATCGGAAGTTGGTATCGGTGTCGGTTCTTTAGCACGAAGGATATTTGCAGCTTCTTATTTTGTATTTCTTGTTTCTCTCTGCGTCAGACATTGCTACAGATCTCTGTGCGCATTACGTCGTTTTTGATATTTTTTTTCCTTCCCTGGTGTAGAGTCTCCTAAGGAAAGTTATATTGACCGAGGGCGTCCTTATCAGGATGGGTGCTCTGTATAGGCAGCTTGGTTTCTGGGGGCAATGTAGTTTCCTATTTTGGGGTAAAAAAATCTTTTTTTACTTGTGAAATAAAAGTTAAGTTTTATTGTGCTATCTTCAAACAAAGGTTTCTTTGTGTATGGTATTGTTATTTATGGACTCACCCTAAAATATTAGTATTTACTTACAAGCTGCTGTTTGTGGTCACCAGAATTATGGTTTGGTAAATTGTAGGGAAATATCTGGATTGCAAGTGCTGATTATGATGCACCAAAATAGTATTACAGGCAGTACAAACAATAATCATAGTTTTTTATTATGGGGAAAATCCTTGAAAAATCGTCACATCCGTGCACACAAGCACCACGCTCAGCACGGACGCAGGGTGACGTTCACAATCAGTGCAGTTGACAATACCATGCACTGTAGAACAGTGCGCAACATGCTATGCTGAACAGTAGCACCACTCCAGGGAGAAGGAAGCCTGGCCCTAACTTAGCAAGGGGGTGAAGGGTCCCTGCCTAGAAGCAGAATAATCGCCTCGATAGAGGCGGCCCTATGGTCTTCTTCCTGGGCCCTGATTGTCCCTATAGAGGCCCCTGGAGAGATGACCCGAACAGCAAAACAAAACAGAAATGAAAACAGAAATACGACTGAAAAGTAAACTGCAGCAACTTATCTGGACGTAGCAGTACACCCAGCACAGAGGAACTCCAATCTCCACTACTCCTCTATGTAGCTGAATAAGCAGCATTGAGCAAAGGGAGGGGTGAGAATATAAAGCTACTCTACACCTGAGGACTGGCAGAGCAATTAGAGAGCCCCACCTCCAACCTTCTCCCAGGCATAACTAATCCAACATGCATCCATGCAACAAAGAGAGACAGCACCCAGTGGTCTCTGCATATGGTGCATTAAACCTTGTCCTGCATAACAAGGTGACAAGTCTTGGCCTGCGTCAAGACTACCATGCCGACAAGCCGCGACAAGCCTTCTGAGGTGGGGCCTCTGGACCCTTAGGTTCTGGTTTACCAGTATTCCACTTATGAAAATACCTGACTAAATGGTCTGCATTGACCCCAGCCCCTGGAACCCACGTTCTCTCCTCAGGACCATACCCCCGCCAATACACAAGATACTGCAGCGAGTTCCTGACTCAAGAGTCAATGATGCGGCTGACCTCAAACTGCAGATTCCCGTCAACCAACACTGGCAGAGGAGGTGACAACCCAAGTCCAGGATTCACCACCTTCTTCAGTAACGACTTGTGGAACACATCATGATTTTTAGAGATCTGGGAAACTCCAATCTGAGGGACACCGGGTTAATTCTCTTAGTGATCTTAAAAGGACCAATAAACTATGGACCCAGCTTAAACGATGATTGTTTAAGCTTGATGTTCCTTGTGGACAACCAGACCAAGTCAGCCACCTGAAACCTATCACCCTCTGATCGTTATCCGCCACCCTCTTATAGCTTCTGACCGATCTCTTGATATTTTGCTGCAATTCCTCCCAAACTACTTCGAGGCTGGACGAAAATTCACTCTCTTGTGGTACGTCTGATGTGAATTTAGTAAAAGAACCAAAACAAGGATGAAACCCCTAATTGCAAAAAAAGGGATATGTGCCTGTAGACTCTAAAGATCTGTTGTTCGGAGCAAATTCTGCCAGAGGTAAGTACCCAGACCAGCGATCCTGATTTTCCAAAACAAAACATCGCAGTTACTGCTCGAGACTCTGGTTACACCTCTCCGTCTGGCCATTTGTCTCAGGATGGTAAGCGGACGAAAAAGACAGTTGTATGCCTAACTGGCAACACACAAAACGCCAGAACCCAGATACAAACTGCAACCCTTGATCAGAGACAATGTTAGATGCTACCCTGTATAACCTAATAACATGAGCTATGAACAGCTTAGCCAATTCCTTAGCATTAGGCAGGTCGGGCAGAGCCACAAAATGACACATCTTGCTGAATTGATCCACCACAACCCAGATAACTGTGTTTCCCTCGGAGGAAGTTAAATCCGTGATAAAACCCATGGACAGATCATTCCAGGGTCTCTCCAGTACTAGTAGAGGCAACAACTTCCTGGCAGGGAGATGCCAAGGCGATTTGGCTCTAGCACAGACCTCGCATACAGACACAAAACAAAAAACATCACGTCTTAAAGACGGCCACCAAAAAGCTTGACTTATTAACTTACAAGTATTATTGATGCCAGGATGACCTGCCAGAACAGAGCTGTGCATTTCCCAAAGAACCCAAAACCTCAAATGTAGTGGAATAAAAAGATTGTCTTTTATGGATCTGCTCCTTAAGATCCAGGGACACCATGGACACCACCACCCCCTCTGACAGAATGGGTGGAGGGGGTTTATCAGAGACCACTGGAACAAAACTCCTAGAGAGAGCATCTCCCATGATATTACGACTGCCAGGTTGGTATGTGCCCACCAAATCAAACCGAGCGAAAAACAATGACCATCGAGCCTGTCTGGGGTTAAGTCTTTTCGCTGATTCAAAATAAATTAAATTCTTGTGATCGGTAATAACTGTCACCTTATGTTGTGCTCCTTCCAGAAAATGTCGCCATTCTTCAAAAGCCCACTTAATGGCCAACAACTCTCTGTCCCCAATATCATAGTTCTGTTTAGTAGAGGTGAGCTTCCATGAAAAAAATGCACACGGACGAAGATCCTTTGATTCGCCAGCTCTTTGAGACACAAAAGCCCCACCCCTACCTCTGAAGCGTCCACCTCAACAACAAAAGGTTTGAACGAGTCTGGCTGTACAAGAATGAGGGCAGATGCAAAACACTTCTTCAACATCTCAAAAGTGAGAATTGCTTTAGAAGACCAATCAGAAGTAAAATACCCTTTTTTGTCATATCGGTCAAAGGTTTGACGCTCTCTGAAAACCTGCGTATAAACTTACGATAGTAATTCAAGAACCCCAAGAATCTTTGACTAGCCTTCAAATTCTTAGGCTGAACCCAGTCCAAAACTGTTCGGACCTTCCCCGGGTCCATCTTAAATCCCTCTGGAGTTATAATATGCCCTAGAAAAGATATCTTTTGTACAGCGAAAGTACATTTTTCTCTCTTGGCAAATAGATCGTTTTCACGGAGAGCCTGTAACACCTGTCAAACGTGCAAAATATGACAATCATAATCAGGGGAAAAAATAAGAATGTCATGTCCAATGAACTTCTGGAGAACCTCATGTATGAAAGCCTGAAAAATTGTGCGGGCATTGGTCAAACTGAAAGGCATCACAAGATTTTCAAAATGACCTTCGGGAGTATTGAAAGCTGTCTTCCACTTATCCCCCACTCTGACCCGTATTAAGTTATATGCCCCCTGCAAGTCCAGCTTAGAAAAGCAGCAGGCATCCATTAACTGGCTAAACAAATCAGGAAGGAGCAGAAACGGATAAGGATTGCGCTTAGTGATCTTGTTGAGCTCCCTAAAATCCAGACATGGTCACAAACCCCCATCTTTCTTTTTAACAAAAAAGAAACTGGCAGCTACTGGCGAATTGAATAGCCATATGTGTCTTTTTCTCAAACTGTCCGTGATATACTCCTTGAGAGCCTGCCTCTCTGGACCTGACACAATATACATGCGAGTCTTGGGTAGCGTGCAACCTGGAATGAGGTCAATAGTGTAATCCCCCTGCCCGTGAGGTGGTAACTTATCCGCTCTCTTCTTAGAAAAAACGTCTGCAAAATCCTTGATGTACTCAGGTAATTCCTCGGTTTGTACTGGAGAGACATTGACATGCAGTTCTGTCTATAAGAAGGATTCCACTGAACTACGTTTCCTTTTTCCCAGTCTACCACTGGGTTGTACAACTTCAGCCATGGCAAACCCAACACTACCTGTGTAGGAAGTGATTCCATGAAAAACAACATTATTTTCTCTGTATGGAATAATGCAATCTTAAGACAAACGTCTGAAACAAAAAATTTTAAGCACTTCTCGGACAGTGGGGCGGAATCAATGGATGGCACAGGTATCGGGCAATCCAAAGGTCTAATATCAAGTTTCAGCCATTTGGCTACGTCATAATGAATTAAATTGACTCCCGCTCCACTGTCCAAAAAGATTGTTCCCCGGCAAGTATGCCCACCAATAAGGATCTCTGCAGGAAGGACCAACCTGGAGGATAATACCCAGGCGACTTGCGGATCCAACGGGAACTTCCTCTTAGCTTTACAGCCAGCAAGTTTCTCTGAGTGAGACCCTCAGAAAGGACAAACTTGTAAGAAGTGTCCTTTACGGCCGCAGAAAAAACAGTGGCCCCTGCCACCTGCTTCACCCTTTTCACCACTCCACCAGATAAAGAACCTAATTGCATGTGTTCATACCACTCCACGGGTTCTGTGGATGCAGCAAAGGGCAGCTCACTTGCCCACTCTCTCAACCGCCCACCAATCCGTATGGCTAGGGACATGGCCTTATCAAGAGATACCATGAGATCCTTTATCTTGTCTGGCTGCTTATTATGTCACGTCCGTGCACACAAGCACAACGCTTAGCACGGACACAGAGTGACGTTCACAACCGATGCAGTTGACAATACCATGCACTCTAGAACAGTGCACACCATGCTATGCTGAACAGTAGCACCACTCCAGGGAGAAGGAAGCTTGGCCCTAACGTAGCAAGTGGGTGAAGGGTCCCTGCCTAGAAGCAGAGTAATCGCCTCGATAGAGGCTGCCTCACGGTCTTCTTCCTGGGCCCTGATTGTCCCTATAGAAGTCCCTGGAGCAGCGAACCGAACAGCAAAACAAAACAGAAATGAAAACAAAAATACGACTGAAAAGTAAACTGCAGCAACTTATCTGGACGTAGCAGTACACCCAGCACAGAGGAACTCCAATCTCCACTACTCCTCTATGTAGCTGAATAAGCAGCATTGAGCAAAGGGAGGGGTGAGAATATAAAGCTACTCTACATCTGAGGACTGGCAGAGCAATTAGAGAGCCCCACCTCCAACCTTCTCCCAGGCATAACTAATCCAACATGCATCCATGCAACAAAGAGAGACAGCACCCAGCAGTCTCTGAACATGGTGCATTAACCCTTCTCCTGCATAACAAGGTGAGAGGTCTTGGCCTGCGTTGAGGCCACCATGCCACAACGCTGTCACGACCGACAAGCCGCAACAAAAATGTTTTCCCAGTTAGGGAGCCCATATTCTCATTAATATCTAAAAGAGGCTTAGTATAGGGGCAGATTGTTGCCCAGCGCAATATTCTGGATGTGATTTCTTCAGCAGGCTGCAATCAGTTTTCCATTTACAGTGATACCTTGGGTTAAGAGTGCCTCAGCTAACAAGCTTTTTGACTTGAGAGCAGGCTCTTTCCCGAATTTTTGCTCTGATTTAAGAGCAAAAACTTGGGTTAAGAGCCTTGCTCTCAATGGGGCCGCCACTGCTGCTGGTGGCCCCATTGAAAGCAATGGCCTACCGGCAACTCCTGCAGTACTTTCCAGGGAAGGCTTTAAATATGAGCCCTTCCCTGAAAATCTTCCTTAGCTGTAGTAAAAAATATATACTCACCTGTCCGCCGCTGCCGGGGCTCAGGCGTGTCTATCCGCCACTTGTTCTCCCTGCATTTGTAATCCACACCTGATGAAAAGCTTCAGAGCAGTGCAGGGAGAATAATCGGAGGCTTGTTGCACCTGAGCTCCAGCAGACAAGTGAGTATATATTTTTTACATTTTTTTACTACAGCTAGGGATGAATGTCAGGGAAGGACTTATATTTAAAGCCCTTCCCCGAAAATCACTGCGGGGTGCTGGCATCCTATTGCTTTCAATGGAGCAACGTCATCCCCATTGAAATCAGTGGGAGAGCTTCGCAATCCGGAACAGATTAATGGCTTTTCTATTCATTTCAATGGGTAAAATTGATTTGACTTACGAGTGTTTTGGGTTAAGAGCTCCGCCACGGAACGAATTAAACTCTTAACCTAAGGCACCACTGTATTATGGAACACTGGTTGGAAAAAATAGTTTCTGGACTAGCTATTGAGTCCAGTTTTACCCTTTGAGGAGAAAAGTGAGGGAAGTACAATAACATTGGCCTCCCCATGCCGACAGAGGTGGCATTGGCACTACATGTGATGCCTACTCAAGATGGTGCCTGATCTGATGCAGAAGGATATTTTTAAGCATACATGTCAAAAACAAGGCCCGTGGACAGAATCTGGTGCACCACTTCATTTTATGTGGACCGCCAACTGTGCAGCATCCTATAGTGATTAGTCTGCAGCTCTGGTTCAGTGGTGCAGAGTCTGTGGAATGCCTGCAGTGACCATGCTCGGCCAATAGTGGTGTCGCTATTACTACTGGGATTACTATGGGGGTCACTTATAACTACTTGGGCCAGTATATTATTTCTACTGGGGCCACCTATATAGGGGTCACTATTACTAGTGCTGCCCCTATGGCAGTCATTGTCACCAGAGGTGTAACTTGAAGCTCCTGGGCCCCAATGCAAAACCAGGAACGGGGCACAGAACTATAATGCTTTATTCATAGTACTTGGCTTCCTATACGGAGAAGAGAAGCCTTATGGGCCCCCCAAGCCTCAACCGCATCCCCTGCATCCTCTATAGTTACGCCCCTGATTGTCACTACTAGGGCCACAATGGTGTTCACTATCACTACTGGGGTCACAATGTTGGCATCACTATCATTACTGGGACCACTAAGGGCGTCATTATTATTACTGACATTATTATGGGGGTCAATATTACTACTGTGGTCACTATTACTATTAGGGTCAATATGGGAGTCACTGTTACTAAACGGTCTTACAATTACAATCGGCCTTTTGAAGGCAACCATAAAGCTGATGTGGTCCTCGGTGAAAATTAGTTTGACACCCCTGCTCTAGAGTATGATAGACAATAATTTGGGGTGTTCTGTGATAAAAAGTTGTTTGTACTGGAGCTTTTTCTTTTTTTTCAATTTCCTGACATAAAAAAATGAATAGACAGGAGGTGGGTGGAGTATAATGGCACGATGGAGGCAGCATATACTTCGTTAACAAGAATAAATGTTACTACACAACTGGAGAAACATTATTTTGCTCCATAGAGGGTTCAAGATATTGGAACGTTAAATACAAACTTGTCATAAATTCATACCCATGTGCTTTCTTAAAGGGACAGCTAACCAATTTTGTTTACATTATCCAGCATCCTATGGCTGCATCTTCGTTATACCGTCTCTCAGTTAGCTGCAGCAAGGCATGTCTTGTGGGCCACCCCTCATCAGGCCTGATACCTCTCTCACTGTGACCTAACGGCCCATGCCCCGCATACCTCACAAGACGCCCAACATCATAGACATCATTTCTTCAAGGGTTTTTTATGCAATAACTGCAGTTTTATCACATCCATATGTGAATGCAGCCTGCTGCTTCACCTTAACAGGTGCCTTGCTGCACCAATGCATCCTGCATAATAAATGGTATCAAACAGTACAACAGGTTCTGCCGCAGATGCAGCAGAAAATACCAGAAAAATAGTTTATAGTCAATGGGGTCCGTCCGGTGCTGTTCAGTTCCTTCCAGAGACGGTACCACGTGGCCGGGGGATTCCCCTTTCCTGCTCCCCGATATGGAGTGGAAAAGTGGAATCCCCAGCGCAGATGTGAAAGAACCTTAAAAATAAAACATAATAAAAGTAAAAAAAAAACAAAACTTTTTCCATTAAAATTCTGATCTATCGAAGTAACACAATATTTATCCCACACGGTAAACATTGTTAGAAAAAAAAAATAAACACCACCAGAATTGCGCTTTTTTTGGTCACCTTGTCTCCAAGAGAAAAACTTAATAAAGCGATCAAAAAGTCATAAGTACTCTAAAATGTACTATAAACCACTGGATGTTGTGCAAAAAATGAGCCCTCACAGCTATGGTGATGAAAAAATAAAAAAGTTATGGCTGTCAGAAGATGGCAGCAGAAAATATTTGTATTTTTTTTGTATATTTTGCTGCAGTGTGTAACCCTTAGCCTGCCTGTACATTAACTGATATGAATTGCAGAATCCGCAATTGGCACCTGCACGGATGATCCGCTGTAATATTCGCCCATTGGCAGGCATTAAGTTCCGCAGCTTCAAGCAGATGTGCGATTTTTTTTTTTTAAATGGAAAAAAAAAATCACAGTATGCTTTATTTTTGCGTGAATTCCATGCGGATGGGCTCCATTGATCTCTATTGGAGTGTTCGAATCGCAGTGCCTCCACAATTACATTACAGATGTGCGCAGATTGGTTAGTGGATAACTCACAGGTTTGCCTCCGCAATCATCCGCAAACACTCGTAATTCGTTCCTGCGATGAATTGCAAGTCTTTCACGTTGGAAATCCGCTTGCGGAATCCTACCCGTTTGTGTGCAGGCAGCCTTAGAAACAAGACCTCGTCCAAGGATGGCAGAATAGCATTTATTTTCCATTTTAATTCACTTAGAATTTTTTAAAAGGTTTTTAATAGAGATGAGCGAGCGTACTCGGAAAAGCACTACTCGCTCGAGTAATTTGCTTTATCCGAGTATCTCCCCGCTCGTCCCTGAAGATTCGGGTGTCGGCACGGAGCGGGGAGCTGCAGGGGAGATCGGGGAGGAACGGAGGGGAGATCTTTCTCTCCCTCTCTCCCGCCCACTCTCCCCTGCTCCCCGCTGCGACTCACCTGTCAGCCGCAGCGGCACCCGAATCTTCAGGGACGAGCACAGCGATACTCGGATAAAGCAAATTACTCAAGCGAGTAGTGCTTTTCCGAGTACGCTCGCTCATCTCTAGTTTTTAAGTACATTATATGGTCCCTTAAATAGTATCATTGAAAATACAACTTATCCCGCAAAAAAACAAGCCCTCATACAGCTACGGCGATGGATACCGTATTTTCCGGCGTATAAGACGACTTTTTAACCCCGGAAAATCTTCTCCAAAGTCGGGGGTCGTCTTATACGCCGGGAATACGCTGTAGAAAAAAAAATCAATACTCACCTCCATACTCACCTTGAATGGCTGTGATTGGTTAACCCAGTGCCGTCTTTCATTGGCTGACGCCACGCTGAGTTAGCCAAAAGCCCAGATCAGAATGCTAATCCGCTCTGCCAGGCTACGGCACTGGAGGAACGCAATCACAGCCATGCAAGGTGAGGATAGGGAGGTGAGTATTGATTTTTTTTTCTACAGCGTATCCCGGCGTATAAAGACGACCCCCACTTGGAGAAGATTTCCGGGGTTAAGTCGTCTTATACGCCGGAAAATACGGTAAATAAAAGTTTAAATTTTTATAAATATATTAAAAAAGTGGGGAGGAAAAATTGAAAATGAAGAGAGAACCTAAAGTGCAGTAAAATGTCACTTTTTAAATTTACCAAAATCAGAATAAAATAATGACTTCATATAAACCTGGCAGATTTTAGCTGAAGAGGCTTAAAGATGAAAGTGTCATGCAAATGAGAAAGGTATTAAATGAAATACCCCACTATGAAGCTTACATCCCGGTGTATTTAATTCTAAAAGCTAATTCTTTTCTCTGATGTGATAATGTAGAACATATTACTGAGAGCTAGAAGAGGCTGCTCACTTGAGAGAGAAGCATCGGAATAACATTATTGCTAATACAGTAGATATATTAATTAAAGGGGTTTTCCAGGACATGAAAAAAGTTTTAAGGGCTTAAAATGAATAATTTTCTATTTTTTTTTCCATGTCCTGGAAAATCCCTTTAAGAACTTTATAGGAAGAATCACATTTGACTCTGTTTAGGGTTGGCACCCTATTGGAATGCTGCAGAAGCTTTTTGACTGAACATAACACTTTATACATCAGGCATAGCACGCTTATTGGTTTCAATAAATATTAGTGGCACAGATGCTTGGTGATTGTGGTTCATGTTGGTGGGTTAATGCTCTTGAACAGCTGTATAGCACCAGTTTTAACTATTGATAAAGCAATGTCAGTGCTCTCTTACTGAGTTCAGAGGACTGTGAGAAAATCACTAGTTCTCAGGATGTGTATAACATGGCCGCTGGATTCTGCCTGTACTGTTTGTTGCTGTGGGTCCATAGGTGGTGTCCCTTGCCACAGCCTAGCCTAATCTTGTGAACTTACACTAACCACTTATTTTTGATTGACCAATACTTCTATGGATCTTTGTCTGTGTCCCTATCTAAAGCAGGCCTGCTGATGAACTTTATGGTCTCTAGTGGTGTGTACACCTGGTAGATTTGTACTGAGGCCATCCTCACTTACATCTCGGTGCCAACAAACTCCTTTGATCTTGGTCCCTGGATCCTAATGTCCTCCCAGGCAATACAGCTGCAGCAACTGGAACAGCCCCTTTCACATCCAGGGCCTAAGGCTCCTCTGCCTTTTTCTCTCTGGCAGCAGCTCTTCTGCATACTATTGCACCTGTCCAGCAGCAGGTCTGCACATTTACACAGTTCCTTCCTGCTCTGCCCTGGCTGCTCACTGCAGCACCTCAGCTCTATACAGTTCTTCCGCTCTCCTCTTGTGTAGCTCAAATTGCCTCCTTTTATATCAGGGCATCATTCCACTAGAAGGTTCCTAGTGAGCATGCTCAGTCCATACTCTCTCTCTCTCTCCTTCATCATTTTAGGACCTTTTAACACATGACCTTCCGACAGCCAATCCAAGCACAACACATATCTGGGCAATATCTGGGTTCAGATTTTCAAACTGGTCACTACAACCCCAAGTTTTCCATTTTCATAGCAACTTCAATCTTTCGAGAAGCCCCATACAAATTATTCAGTTTTAACCCTAGTACCAATTTTTAGTAATGTAATATACCTGATTCTATTAGTGCACAATAGGATCTGAAGATGCTGGTTCTTGAAACCTTTGGTTAGGGAACATGGGCATATATAATAAAAGCTTTTAAGCTAATGAGTGGGGGTGAGGCCCAGGTCCAATTTGGCCATATAGGTATTCCCAACGTCAACATTTATGGCATATCAGAACAATCCAAGTCAAAGCCAACCAGCAAACAAAATACTCATGAACCTTAACGCTCAAGGTTGGAATGTCCAAGGCTGGTTTAGCAAGTCAAAGGGAATAAGTCGTAGGCTCAGCAGCAATCACTTAGTGCACACTGGCCCTTTAAGATGTGATGCAGTGGAATGGCATGCAGAGAGGAAATTTGGCTAGGATAGTAAGGTGAGCAGCCAGTGTTTTCTTATATTCACCTTACATTAACAATACCTGTCATTTATGCTCCTGCTTTGCTGGTTAAATGCCCTATCATTTAATTGTCATGTAGTGTCCCAGCACACCATCCTGGTCCCCTCCATAAATGTCAGACATGTTTGTCTCATGTAGATGCACTGTGCAAGCCTGTCTTGTTATTTCCAGTGTGTGTGTTGCACGGCTACGGCGCTTGAGCGGTTAACTTTAATAAAATCATTGCCTGCATGTGAATGTATCAGTTTGTCATGTCATGTGGAATGACTGAAGGTATAAATAGGAGTGTTTGAGAGTGGGAAGAGGTCTTCAATCTGTGTTCAGAGGGTCTTCCATCTTGTCTGCTACCTGAGTGCTAACACAGAGCCACATGGAAGCACCTTTAGCTTCCTTGTGGTGAAGATGGAGAAGGAGGAGAGATATCCCGTAGCGACTGAATTCTGGATGTAAGTGGAGTGAGCCCCAGATCAGAGAGTGAGCCTTTGTAAATAATCACTTTTCCTGACAAGGCTAGTGCAGAAGTACTAGTCAATTCTTTCACTGTTTAAAATTCCTACGCAGCCGTCCAAAGCTAGGATCCCCGCGTAGTTGTACGCTAGCAAGTTACACCCACGTATCTTCAAGTGTGGGGTGCAAATACTGAAAGGCAGATTAATTGTTACCAGAGTGTCTGTGGAGTGAACCCTACCCCTTCCTCCTCCGGAGTGCTCCCTGTCCAGGAGCGGTACCTGACAGATAACGTGGACTGTAGGACCGATTTCATCCTGTGTATCCTCCCTGACCTCTGATCTTTCTTCTTACCTGCACTGTGAAGATTGTACCTAAGTTTCTGTGTAACAATTGTGTGCTATAGGTTATTCTCAAGTAAAGTTCATTCCGGGCCCTAACCATTCCTGGGACCGGAGGTACTAGAAATCTGTGTCTGTAAATATTTTCCGCCGTGTAGCATATCGGTGTGTGGGAATGGTGGCATCACCCGTGACAACTACTACCCCCATCATCCTATTTATTGGCATTCCCTATCCTAGGGGTGTCAACAGTGGCCTGCAGTCCTGCTCTGGGCTTGGCTACATGTCATCCCTCTGGGAAAGGAGCCTGGTAAGTGCCGCTGAGACAAGCCAACACTTAACCCTCCCAGCTCCACACGTTTGTCAAGTGTCTGGGGTACCCCTCTCGGGTGCTGCAGTCGCCCCTTGGTAGAATGCAATGTCTCCTATTAAATGGCCTTGCAGCTGCTCTTCTTTTTGTGTGCAGAACATCTTGGCTCACGCATTTGCACTCTGTTGTCATAGTTATGCTTTGTTTTTGTGTATCTATGTATTTCACTTTATTTACACGAGTTCTTCTTGCAGACAAACCAGGAGATTTTAGCACAAGCTGACTCCCCTCTTTGAGGAAGTTCACTGTTCTCAGGGCTGAAAGGGGAAGCTGCGGTCAGCATCGAATGATTGAAATGTGACGTCTGACAGCGATTCACATGGGTTGGGGTGTACACTTGGTTACAATCTCTTGTTATGCCATTTCTGGTGATGCTACTTTTCCTTCCTGTTGCGGTATCGGCAACGGTATATAAAGACCGGGTTTATATTTATCGAGTTCAGAGAAGCAGCAGACACACCGAAGAACATATCCCTCTCACTTTATGTCTGCATGGCTTTAATGACAATTTTTTAACTTGTAGGGCCAAATAGTTCTGTATTTATGGCACTCAACAGAGCCTATACAGCATCACAGGAAAGTCGTATCGCTCTGTAATAGGGTGTCGTACCGTCTCTGTGGGCAGTGGGCCTAAAGGGCATATATCAATAGAATGCATAATGCCACTTGGCTGGTGTTAGTTATAATTATGTTTTTTTTAAATTTTGTGTTATTTTTGCTTTAATTTTTGGCAGCAGAACCCGCTTAGACAATATGGCTTCCCTTTTTGATTTTGTTGTATGAGCTCATGCACGGGATTGCATTGTGCCTCTGTACAACCTTCCAATTGTACAGAGATTTAACATAGAAGTCTATGGGGCCCTACTGTGCCATATGACAGTGATACTGTACTCTCCCCTGTAAGCCTTGCTCCTACAGCAGAGTACTTCTCTAACATGATGCCGTACGGAGGCACTAAATGAGAGTGGTTACAACTCTGTAGACAGCTTCAATTCTGGAAGGGCTGTAAGGCTTTGCTATCTTAAGGGGGTATTTTAACTGACATTTTCAACTATCAATGGTCCGTTGGAGTCTAAATTTTGGTCCCCATCCCTCCACACCAACACATCCTTAGTGTCAAGGACTTGTATGGAGGAGATGTCAAACAAGCATGCTTTCGCTCAGTACAACTCAAGGGGAAGTATGGCAACAACCAAAAGATAAAGAAAGCCCTACAGAACATTTGAGCAGCAGTTTTAGTATAAAGAAGACACCCCCTTTAAGTGCCACATCCACAGTTGCCCTCTGACCTACATTCTATCACTAGCCTCTCTGCTCCAGGAGCTTTCTAAGAAGGGTTTTCCCACTACCTAAAATTGCTCCACAGCCTCTCTGTACTTCCTGGTTGCTGCTGACCAGGACATGTGACTGCTGCAGCCAATCATTGAAAATAGAAGGCCACTACTGTGGCTAGTGATTGGCTGTAGCAATCACATGTCCTGGTCAGCAAGAACCAGAAAGAACAGAATAGTTGTGGAGCAACCAATGAGTACTGGGAAAATCCCTTTAAGGGGTATGTGCCAAAAGCACAACTGCTGTTCACATGCTCCTGTTAGGGCATAGGGACATCATAAAGTTGGGTTCTCAGCTCAGGGTCCCTTCTTTTACCCAGAACAGAGATGAACAGTAAGCGTGTCTCCACTTTTGGCCAACCTTCTGCCATCCTGGTATGTGAATAGTCATCCTGTAAGACTACATTTTAGGGTGTGTCACACCTACATTGGGGATTCCACTTTTCTTCTCTGTTCGCTGCATGCAGGGGGTTTTCTTCTGCTATTTCGTGGCAGACTTCCAACGCCGACGTGAAATGGCCTAACCTTCAGCAGCCACTGCAGGGAAAATGTTGATGAAATCAAAGGAAATATTGAGAGCGGAACCTAAGGTGCTCGGCTGTTCACCCCAGGCGCTGCAGTCTGGGAGGGGCGATACAACTTGGCGCAACCCCTTTAACTACTAATAATCATAGCAGACAATTCTAGCAGTGAAGGTAGTTTATTTTCCAAATCAGTAGGTTGGGGGTACGATAACTGGCAATATTCTTCTGTGACGCACTAAAAAGAGGTATGTGAGAAACTATCAGCCACGTTTAAATGTAGGTGATGTGTTATAGATTTTCAGTTTAGGTGATGTAGATTCTATATCACATCTGTGACCGAGCACAATACAAGTGAGTGGGGACAGTGTGGAACCAGGTTGCCTTCAGTGACAAATCTAAGTTTACTTTGGGTATTGACGATGTCCACATTTGTGTCTGAGGACCTAGAAATGAGAGCCTCAGTCCTGCCTTAGCTGTGGTGCGGCACATTGCTCCTTGCTTGTGTGATAGTCTGGATTCTGGAAGGCCTATGACAGTCGGTCACCCCTAGTAGTGGTACGAGGGACAATGACAGCTCAGTGATATGTTCAGGACATCCTGCACCCACATGTGTTCCTCTTATGAGGAACCGCATACAGAAAGGATCCTCAAAAACAAGTGTGGTCAGCAGCACTTCCAAATAAATCCCTTCAGTGGGAGGTGAATGACATGTAGAGCTCAAAGGAAGGACTTGACTCCAAAGTCCTCAGAGCTTTATCCAAATAGACGAGTGATGAGCAGCATAAACGAGTGCTAGAAAAAATGCATCAGACCTGATGCTCCTTTATTCCTCCATATACAACGTTTCAACCAGAGTTGTGGTCTTTTTCAGCTTTGATAGCCTACCTGTTTTCACAATCTAGAGATTCAGTTAAAGCAAATAATAATAATCTTTATTTGTATAGCGGCAACGTATTCCGCAGCGCTTAAATATGGGCTGATATGCCGCAGTAGACCATAATGAACCAGTATGCCTCCATGCCTGCCCGTATCACATTTTGTATACAAGCTAGAGGCGGTACAACAGGGTACTAGAGCCTCCATGCCTGCCTGTATCACGTCTTGTATCCAAGCTAGAGGCGGTACAACAGGGTACTAGAGCCTCCATGCCCGCCCGTATCACATCTTGTATCCAAGCTAGAGGTGGTACAACAGGGTACTAGAGCCTCCCTTTAAGTGGTCAGTTTTTCACAATAAATTATGTTTTTACTATATATAATAATATAATTAGAGATGAGCGAGCATACTCACTAAGGCAAACTACTTGAGCAAGTAGTGCCTTATGCGAGTACCTGCCCGCTCGTCTCTAGAGCCTCCATGCCCGCCTGTATCACATCTTGTACCCAAGCTAAAAGCAGTCCAACAGGGTACTAGAGCCCCCTTGCCCGCCTGTATCACATCTTATATCCAAGCTAGAGGCAGTACAACAGGGTACTAGAGCCTCCATGCCTGCCCGTATTACATCTTGTATCCAAGCTAGAAGTGGTACAACAGGGTACTAGAGCCTCCCTTTAAGAGGTCAGTTTTTCACAATAAATTATGTTTTTACTATGTATAATAATATATTATAATTAGAGATGAGCAAGCATACTCTCTAAGGCAAACTACTCGAGCGAGTAGTGCCTTATGCGAGTACCTGCTCGCTCATCTCTAAAGATTCGGATGCCGGCGTGGGGCGGGGAGCGGCGGGGGAGAGCAGGGCGAAACGGGGAGGGGGAAATCTCTCTCACTCTCTCCCCCCCGCTCCCTCCTGCTCACTCCCGCAACTCACCGCTCTCCCCCGCCAGCACCCGAATCTTTAGAGACGAGCGGGCAGGTACTCGCATAAGGCACTACTCGCTCGAGTATAATCACCTACTTATATCAACTTTACAATCACACATATGATTTCATTAACTCCTTCTAGGTTAGCGTTTTTTTTTTTCTTACAATGAGGCCACCTTTACAAGGGCGGGATTTTCTCGCTAGATTTGTGCGTTGCGAGACGAACAAATCTCACACAAATATGAACCCCATTCTATTGATGCAGGAAGCAAATTACGAGATGTCCTATCTTTGTATGTGCTTTCACATTGCATCTCCCATTGCTTTCAACGAGGCCGGTGGCAGCAGCGCTCCATGTGCTAGATGCACATGTGCAATGCAAGATTTCCTCATGGAAAACAATGGAGAAACTCAGTGAACCGTCAGCCGCAGCGGAGAAACTCAGTGAACCGTCAGCCGCAGCGGAGAAACTCAGTGAACCGTCAGCCGCAGCGGAGAAACTCAGTGAACTGTCAGCCGCAGCGGAGAAACTCAGTGAACCGTCAGCCGCAGCGGAGAAACTCAGTGAACCGTCAGCCGCAGCGGAGAAACTCAGTGAACCGTCAGCCGCAGCGGAGAAACTCAGTGAACCGTCAGCCGCAGCGGAGAAACTCAGTGAACCGTCAGCCGCAGCGGAGAAACTCAGTGAACCGTCAGCCGCAGCGGAGAAACTCAGTGAACCGTCAGCCGCAGCGGAGAAACTCAGTGAACCGTCAGCCGCAGCGGAGATTCCCTTCATCCCTTCATCCTCGAGGTGATGCTAGGCTGTTTTGACATGAAAACACCTCACATCCGCGGGGAATTCACATGGATGGGGAGCGCAATATAGGGATTGCTACTTTACCAAGGGATGTGAGGCAGTTTTGTTACAAAAACGCTTTGCATCCACGGCAAGAATCGCATGTTGGAGTTCAATATCAGGCTGTGATTCACGTTCCAATATCGCACTCACCCGTGTGAAGTTAGCCTGAGTGTACATTAGGATAAAAGAGAGAACAAATAAAAAAAAGGATGACTGCAGTATCTATTTATGTAGGATTTGTTGTTGGTTACCATGGAGATGCATAAGTATGCATAGAGCTGTAGGCCCCAGACAAAAAGGAATTTTTAATGAAGACCTATTGCATAGTTATTTTGGTTTTCCATTTTAGATAGATTGGGACGATAACAATTATTTAGATGCAATGGTTTACATAGCCTTCAAAGTATGAAGCGCAGACGGTAAGTTAGGGCGGGGTTACGTGCCCCGGAAGTCAGGCTATACCTCTGAACAGAGGCGTAACTTGAAGCTTCTGGGTCCCATGGCAAAACCTGTAACAGCGCCCCCAACTATAATGCTTTATTCATAGTACTGGGCTCCCTATATGGAGAAGAGAGGCCTTATGGGCCCCCTAAGGTTCCTGGGCCTGGGTGCAACCGCATCCCCTGCATTCTCTATAGTTACGTCCATGCCTCTGAATATGAAATCTAGAATGTTCTCTTGCTACTTTGTATAGTCAATACTGTTCAGTAACAATTTTCAGAATGGCCATTAGAGAGAGCTACGTGTCTTTAGAAAGATAGAAATATCCTGCTCATTCCTGACATCTGACTGAAGAATTTTACGAGACTGCAGTATTGCGGAAGTTGCCGTCCCTGTGGGATTATGGTTTCTGTGTGGTTATGTAACATCATTATACTTTGTGTTTCTTTTGAGGCATCCAAGAGACAGCTCTTGTCACTGTGAGACTTAAAGGGGTTGTCTCGCGGCAGCAAGTGGGGTTATACACTTCTGTATGGCCATATTAATGCACTTTGTAATATACATCGTGCATTAAATATGAGCCATACAGAAGTTATACACTTACCCCCTCCGTTGCTGGCGTCCTCGTCTCCATGGTGCCGTCTAACGCTGTCTTCTCCTTCCATTTAGACGCGCTTGCGCTGTGCGGTCTTCTGCTGTGTTCAATGGAGCCGCTCCGGCGTGCTCGCGCCGGAGAGCTGGTCTGCGCATGCGCAGAAGACCTCGGCGGCGCGAGCACGCCGGAGCGGCTCAATTTAACACAGCAGAAGACCGCACAGCGCAAGCGCGTCTAAATGAAAGGAGAAGACAGCGTTAGACGGCACCATGGAGACGGGGACGCCAGCAACGGAACAGGTAAGTGTATAACTTCTGTATGGCTCATATTTAATGCACGATGTATATTACAAAGTGCATTAATATGGCCGTACAGAAGTGTATAACCCCACTTGCTGCCGCGAGTTCACAGATGGATTATCGCTGCGGAATTCATGGGCAGAAATCCACCGCGAATTCCACAGTAATGTCCGTCCACAGACATGCCGTGTTAAATGATTCTCCCCTGTCCGCGAGCGGAACTCAACTGTGATTTTCCGCTCGCTGGGGAGAATCGCAGCATGTTTTATTTTGTGCAGAAAATTGCACGGACGGCTTTCAGTGCAGTCAATGGAAGCCATTCGTCCTGCGATACTTCCACAATGAGCACTGCGGAAGTTTCACGGGAATCCGCGTTACAGCCCAGCGCCGGCGCGTCATGCCCTGCACTGCGCATGCTCGCCAGCCAAGACACTCGCAGCGGATCCAGACAGGTGTGAATAGGGTCTCTGGGGGGCACTGGGTCTCATTCTGCTGCGATATTTCACATTCGGAATCCGACCCGGCCGTGGGCATTAGGTCTAAAGGGTCAAGCATTGATTTGAAGGAATGCTGCTATCCAATAGGTGGCGCTACAGAGGTATTGTTCCATCTTCCTTATTTGCATATATATTTAAAGCACATTTCCAGGTATATCAGCCTTTATATGCAACAGTATAACACTGATGTCATGAGCGGCGTATACTTGGAAAAGTAGAAAATACAAAATCTGGCAGATAATTGGCCGTGTAATAGGATACATATCACAAGAGAGATGCTTAAAGCAAACCGAACAATGGAAGAATGGTGGCAGGTTTGTGTACCCATGAAATCAGCTAGAAGTCTCAACAAATTACCAGGAATTATAAAACTTCCTGGAGAAAACTTGCAGCTCCTTTGTGCCACGGCTGATGTGTAAACAGGGGCTGGCTACATAGAAGAATTGTCCCATTGTAGTCACAGAGCTGTCTGAGTGCTTTTATTACTTAATAGGCTACAACTGTTCTGGTGTAGTAAGCAGAACTGTCCTACAGAGAAATGTTATGTTATATATCGATTTATTCCGCAGGTGCTGTGATATAACAGTACTGCTAAAAATGTCATTTAACATTAATTTAACACTGCCATCCTGGTGCTACCACCAATACTGCGCCTGCTGCTGCCCCATGTGCTCTCATTACTGTACATACAGGGCTGCCCAATGCCCCAAATACCATACTGCTAAAATAAAAGTGCCTGAAGACTAACTAGAGGGGCATAACTAGAAAATAGTGGACCTTAAAGGACACTTAAAGGGGTCTGCAGTTGACAATTTAGCTCCTCTGGTTTATAGTCTGGCTTGCTGCATATTGTTAGGTTCTATGGCCATTGTGCCGACCCTACGGCCATTGTGCCGACCCTACGGCCATTGTTCCAGCCTTATGGCGATTGTGCCTGCTTAGCGGCTATCGTGCCTGCTCTGCATCTTTTCAGGTATCGCATTTTTGGCTCTTTTCCAGTGAAATATGTTTTTGTGTTCCCCCTCACCTCTGTGACTTTAATTTAGTTTACAGTTAGATAGTGTAGGTTCTGACGGACGCGGTGTGGCCTTGCCGTCGGCCCATCAGCTTATACATCTTGGCCAAAATGCTAACCTAACACCGGCATTTTATTAATGTATATCAGTATTTCATTTATGTACTTTGCTATAGACTTCTGGGGGGGCCCAAGATGTCAGCCAGTGCGGCTCACTGCCATGTCAGTGTGAGTTGTAATTCCATTGTGGGACACACCCATTGGCTGGCTTCTGTAGTATTGTTCCCATTGCAGATTTAGCTGCATGCAGTTGTTCCTCCCCAATCTGGGCTGGGCTGAGTGGGTGGCTGCATATAAGTCTGCACTGGACAATTTAGCTCCTCTGGGTTATAGTCTGACTTGCTGCATATTGTTAGGTTCTACGGCCATTGTGCCGACCCTTTGGCCAGATAAATGCAATACCTGATAAAGTGTAGAGCAGGCACAATAGCTTAGTGGCTATCGCGCCTGCTCTACACTTTATCAGGTATTGCATTTTTGGCTCTTTTCTAGTGAAACGCGTATACATGGAAAAGTGGAAAATACAGAATCTGGCAAATAATTGGCCATGTAATAGGATACATATCGCAAGAGAGATGCTTGAAGCAAACCGAACAATGGAAGAATGGTGGCAGGTTTGTGTACCCATGAAATCAGCTAGAAGTCTCAACAAATTACCAGGAATTACAAAACTTCTTGGAGAAAACTTGCAGCTCCTTTGTGCCACGGCTGATGTGTAAACAGGGGCTGGCTACATAGAAGAATTGTCCCATTGTAGTCACAGAGCTGTCTGAGTGCTTTTATTACTTAGTACACTACAACTGTTCTGGTGTAGTAAGCAGAACTGTCCTACAGAGAAATGTTATGTTATATATCGCTTTATTTAGCAGGTGCTGTGATATAACAGTACTGCTAAAAATGTCATTTAACATTAATTTAACACTGCCATCCTGGTGCTACCACCAATACTGCGCCTGCTGCTGCCCCAAGTGCCCTCATTACTGTACATACAGGGCTGCCCAATGCCCCAAATACCATACTGCTAAGATAAAAGTGCCCGAGGACTAACTAGAGGGGCATAACTAGAAAATAGACACTTAAAGGGGTAACCTGAATTATAATTTCTCAAAACCTCGTTTCCTTGCATAATAAATCAGCATATTCTCACCTTTCCCCGCTCCCGCTGTGTCCTGCACTACTACACTGGGTCTCCCCTCTGACATCACGTTAACGGGCAACCCCAGCTTATTTACGGGACATCACAGTTTCTGCAGCTGATTACAGAGCTCAGTGAAGGATCCCTGAGCTCTGTTATTGTGTTTACCCAAAAGTAAGACCTTCCCCTAAAATAAGCCCTACCCTAATTTTCGGAGGAGTGGGTGGTGAACTCTAAGCCCTACCCCAAAAATAAGCCTTAGCTACACTACATGAAAAAAAAGGAAAGCAATACTTACCTAGCAGGTACTGTCCAGGTCCCTCCCGCTAGTCTTAAAAGTTCTAGGCAGGCTTGCTTGCAGTTCTCAGCGCTGACAGAACATCGCTTGCTGGTAACAGGGTTTCTAAACCCCTCCTCCGGCAAGCGATTGCTCTGATTGGTTTTTGAGCGCCGCAGCTCAGCCAATCACTGCGGCACACGATGAATCAATCACAGCCATTCAAGCTCCATTGCGGTGAGTGTTAATACGCATACGCTCGTCTGAAGGAGCCCTAATACATGGATTTTGCTTGGATTTTGGTGTGGATTTCACTGACTCATTTGAAGGGGAAAATCTGTAGCAAATCCACCACGTTTGAACATACCCTACAGGTGCATTTACTGTACATTGGGGAAATTCCCAAACTATAGCTCCAACAGATAGCTCTAATGTATAACGGTGTGTAGGTATATATTAGCATACGCTGCTCATAGGCTCCTATGTTAAAAAAAAATATATATTTTTATGGTATATGTTTTCTTTTTAATGGATGCCTCTGTATAAAATAATGTAGCCGACTATGGTATTCTATGCAGCAAAAAAATCACTAAATAGATCAATAAATGGTATGCCAACCTGATATATGCCCAACCATTGGGTGCGTGGGGCCTATGGATATATTTGACCTATACGCCGGGAGATTTCCAAGCATATATTACAAATGCAGTGTAAACGTTGGCTTCTTGGCTACTGAAACAACGAACAACAATATAATAAACCACTAACAAAAGTGCAATGTCTGTACACCAACATGTTTTCCTACAAAAGAGTTGAGAGATGAGTCAGGTCACATGATCTTCATATTATCTGCTTTTGATATCAATGTTGTATGCTTGCGGTTACCGCCGTCTGTCCATGATTGCACCACCACAGTCAGACCAGCAGTTTCACAATTGCAAATTATCCCAGAACTGTTAACTAAACAGATATAAAGTGTAGGCAAAAAACTGAAAAGGAAAAACAAAAATATGCTTCTTTCTCTCTATACGTATGTGGGGTTGAATGTCAGAAACAATAAGGTAGTAGTGAAAGGGGTCTTCAAGTTTTACCTAAAAGAATCTTGATCACCGTATTGATGAAAAGTTGTATTGCTTTCAAATCTATATACAATATATAAAAGTGAAAATTTGTTTGTTTGATGTCTCAACCAGCCTTGATGAGTCTCAACCAAACATGGTACACATACTCTTCACAATCCAACTTACTTAAAGGGCGTTCAAATGTTTGTTGCTCATAGCAACCAATCACAGCAAAGTTTCCATTTTACTAGACCAGCTTGTGGTAAAATAAAATGCTTTGCGATTCAGCAGGGCGAGTAATATAGACATGTGGTGGATCCGGGCTGCCTCAGAAAAAAGGGAAACCCATCAAAAAATGAAATGACTGTGAAGGAGTGAGATGAGCGAACAATGTACCAACGACTTAAAAACGAGCGGGAAAGAGTTAGGACATGAAGAGCATCGAAAACCTCAGCGTGGGGCCCCACTTCAAGTATTGCAGGAAAGAGCCAGGACATCAAGGGCCACTGAGACTGCAAAACAGTGTAAGGTTAAAATTCAAAAAGACTGGAAAAGCCAAAAAGCCAGAATATCAAGGAATACAAACTACAGTAGTTTACTTATAAAATTCTGTAGCAAATCCACATCAAAATCTCTACCTGTAAGACCCGTAGATTTTGGTGTGGATTTTGCCATGGTGGAATTTCCCACCACATGTGAACACGTCTTTATGGAAATGTCTTAAGACAGTAAAGAAAAACCTAGCTGTCTTGGGTAGCTCGTGTACTGTTCTTGTATATGGGACCTATAGTCCTGCGTAGACAGGTTTCTCTATTTCTGTATATATGAGACCTGTCTAAGCATCTTTAAAGTCTAAATTGATTCAGGATAGAGTCAGTAGTTCCCCCCATTTCTCTTATATATGTGCTCTTCCCAGTCCCCAAAAGCAAGATCAGCACCTAATCAGAGCACATGGACGTGGTCAATTGTCTGTCCGCTTAGCTGTTTTTTTTTTTTGGGGGGGGGGGGGGAGGGCGGAAATACTCTATTTTTCAGAAAAAGGGCAAAACAAAATTAGTTGCATGAGGTTTTTGATGCAGTATGTTTATTCATGAACAAAGAAAAACATGTGAATATTAGTGAAATAACGACTAAGCAAATCAACTTTTCCTGTGAAGTCATTTGATGCTAAGTAAACATTAGGATTACTTGTACATTATGCAACATACAAAATAAATCTGGAAAGTAGTCTCAAGAATGCTATATAAGGATCAGTCTCCTGGAATAGGACTACAACCCACAGGACATAAAACATTAGTTGTTTAACAATTCAACATAACCAATACGTGTGCACAACTCTCGCCGGGTTGAGGCCGACCTCACTTACAGTTCGCCATGTGAGATATTGCTGCTACTTTACTAGGCTTGTCCGAGATCAGCAGTGCAACTCTACCACGTCTCCCTGGAATCCTTGTTGCAGCCTCGATGAGTCCGCTAGGTGGGTGCTGTAACACAGACTCCCTCTCTGGCACAGCAGAAAGTGTTGTTTTATAGCACAACCTCAACCATTGATGAGCATCTAATGAGCACGCCTAGTTCTACCATGCAAAAACTTGGTGCACTTCTTGGTGCATCTTCCAGGTTAACATTTCTAACCCTTTAGAGAAGCCCCTTAAACTACATACCTAAAAATGCTCTAAAAATAATTTAAGGGATGTCCCCATCTCAGCTTATCACGTCGAGATTTGAAAACTTGGCCACTCTGTTCCAGCTACATGTCGGAAAGAGCTGAGCACTCAGTACTATGCTGTTTCCATAGTTCTAGTGATTGTAGTGATTGATAGCTACAAAAACAGCATAGCTCCCATTCACTTCAATGAGAGCTACGGAAACAGGATTGTGCTAAGCGCTTGGTTCTTTGCGTAGGCTTTGGCTGGGGAGCCAGTAGCCATGGCAGCTGTAGCAGTAGCCATGGCTATGAAAAGCCATGATGGGAATGTGCCTTTAATATGATAAGGAAGCCCTGGGGTTCCTCACTGGACTTCTAACTGTCTGACTAGTGAATGTACAGACGTAGCAGAATTTAACTTGACTTAATGAGTTATGATAACTTTCTATGCCAAAGTTTGTTAACTCTTTCAATTGCTTTACAAAAGCTATGTGTAAGATAACCATAGCTTTCAAATGGCTTCAGATAAGATGGCTTGCTGTAAAAAGTATTAATTGCAAGGGCTTCAAAGGTGGAAATCAGAGATTTCTCAAATGTCCACCATAAACTTTGAAGGCCTGCTATGATTGGCTGATGATGAACAAACTCTCCATTGTAGCTCGTAAATGTCCACGTCGTTACTGACATGACAGACATGTTATCATGCCGCTCAGCATATTATTATGTTTATGGGATGTTCTGCTTCTCGTGTCACCAGACCTTCCACTTAACTAAATAACTGCCTATACGCTCTACTTATAACCTCAGGCGAATGTACTTGTCCATATTTTGTTTCAGAGACGAATGTGCAAAGACTAAGCAGAAAAATATCTCGTGTCTGACCCAGTTATCCAGAACTGGATTTGACCGATCAGAAAGGCGTAGGAGAATAAAGGACAAAAAGACTCTTTCTACTTCTCAAGTTTTGCTGATGATCACATGAAGGATGGGAAAGCTCATAGAGACAAAGACAGTTCCTTATTTGTATAGACACTCAGATAATGTAACATGAACATAAAAACACGGAAACTTTCAGTATGTCCCGCAGATAATTAAAGGGATTGTCTACCTTTTATTAGCATGTCATTTGCAGGCCGGGCTCTTGCATACGAGCACTTAGCAAGTAAGCAATGACATACATACTTGCTGTATGCCGTCAATCCCCATATCTTGGCGTGTATGTGTACGTACTGTGCTTTCCCAAAAATAAGACCCGCCCCTAAAAATAAGCCCTAGCCACACTACATGAAAAAAAGCAAAACTTGCCTAGCAGGTGCCGTCTGTGTCCCTCCCGCTGGTCTCCGCAGTTCCAGCAGGCTTCCTCACAGTTCTCAGCGCTAATAAAAGATCACTTGCTGGTAACAGGATTTGTAAAACCTGCCTCCAGCAAGTGATTGCTCTGACTGGTTCTCAAACGCCACGGTTCAGCCAACCATTGCGGTGCTCGATGAACCAATCACAGCCATCACATTGAATGGCTGTGAGTGGTTCATTGAGCACCACAGTGAATGGTGATTGGCTGAGCTGTGGCACTCGAGAACCAATCAGAGCAGTCACTTTTTGGAGGCAGGGTTTACAAGTGATCTATCAGCGCTGAGAACTGCAAAGAAGCCTGCCAGAACTGCAGAGACCAGCGGGAGGGACCCGAACGGCGCCTGCTCGGTAACTATAAGACATTTCCTGAAAATAAGACCCTGTGCCTTTTTGGGGCAAAATTAATATAACACAGAGTTTTATTTTTGGGGAAACACGGTAATATGCACCAATATAGTGAATTCCAGAATTATTTTTTTTTGCGTGAGTAATACGCAAAATAAATCTGAGGTGTGAGTGGCCCAATACAATGGGCTATTGGCATAATATGTTGCTCGCAGAAAAATTGCATACGCAGAAAGCAAAGACAATACGCCTGTGTAAGACCTTTTGTCTTGATTAGTATCCCAATACTTCTTTAGAACGAGTAGCGGGAATCGTGAGGTTCTCGTTCGTCGTTTAGTTTCAGCCGGCATAAAAACCAGCGCCCGCTCAGCTACATATCGTGCCATTCACACATAGGGATGTGAAACACTGAACGATAAGTGCCCGAGGACTGCACGATTCTCATTGAGTCTGAGGGCTCTTTCACACGAGCTTATATTGGCCGCCGTTTTCACGCCCGGCCGATATACGCTACAATCTGATTCTAGTCATTTAAAAGTGTGTAATTTAATCTAAATTGGCAGATGATTCCATATTATGTAGATTTATGTAATCCATAGGAGATGTTGATATCAGATTCTTTTTCCCCCCCTCAAATTGGCGTGGTGTGGCTGAGGGTTGGAGAGGACGTGCTGATATTGTAATGTGATAATTATGGTGGACCTTCAAAGACCCCTGTTTTTTTTTTCAGGCCACTTTCACACGGGCGACAAAATTGCGCAATTTACTCGCGATGCGATAGCACTACAAATTGCATATATGTGAAGCCCATGCTTTCCAATGGGTCCATTCACATCAGCAATGTTTTGTAGGCTGCTACGTTGCGAACAAAAAAATTGCGGCATGCTGAATATTGCTGCGATTTGCGCTGTTTTGTAGCCCATGTTTCCCTATGGAGCCTTCCTTTCTGTTGCATCGCATGATAACGCAATTTTCATGTGGTGCAATGCAACTTCTTAAGTAGGAAATCCTGTGGGTTCCTCTAAAATAAGACCTAGCTGCATGAAAAAAACCCAAAAAACAATATATCACCTAGGAGGCATTATCTGCTCTGCCACACGTCTCCTCTGCAGTTGCAACACTTGCTTGTAGTCTTCAGCCACTTTCTGGTCATGGGTTTCAAAAATCTTGCCTCCAGGAAGTGCTGGCTTTGATTGGTTCTGGAGCGCTGCGCCTCAGCCAATCACTGCAGCGCTTGATGAACCAACCACAGCCATTCAATGCAAGGCCTGTGATTGGTTTATCGAGCGCTGCAGTGGTTGGCTGAGCTGTGGCATTCAAAAAGCAATCAGAGGCAGCGCTTCCTGGAGGTGGGGTTTTTGAAACCCCTGACTAGGAAGTGCTGCCTGAAGTATACAAACAAATGTTGGAGCAGCAGAGAAGACGTGCAGCGGAGCGGACAACGTCTCCTAGGTGATGTATTTGGTTTTTTTTCGGGATAGGGCTTATATTATATTTCAAGCACCTCCGAAAATCCCGGCAAACAGCAAGATGTGATAAGGGTAGGCATGGGGACTCTAGTAACCTGTTATACTGCCTCTAGCTTGGATGTAAGATGTGATAAGGGTAGGTATGGAGGCTCTAGTACTCTGTTGTACCGCCTCTAGCTTGGATACAAGATGTGATACAGGCGGGCATGGAGACATACAGTTTCCGTATAGTATCCTGGCATATTGCTCCACATTTGCTGTAACTGAGTCTCTAGATCGCGCAAACTCATTGGCTGTCAAGGTTGGCATCCCAGATGGTCCCATACATGTTCTATTGGTGATAAATATAGCGACCGGGTAGCCACAGAAGTGTGACAATGCTGTAGAGTCATTCCTGTGACATCCTTGCTGTGTGTAACCAAGCATTATCCTCCTGGAAAATGCCTCTTGGAAGCCACCATGAAAGGCAACATGTGGCTGCAGGATGTCCTTAACATATTGCTGAGCTATCATTGTCCAGCGTACTACTACTAGGGGTGACTGACTGCCGTATGTGATGGCGCCCCAGACCATCACCCCGGCAGTGGAGGCAGTGTGCCACTCCACAGCAAAGGCAGTGTTGCGGTGCTCACCCCTAGGTCTCTAGACATAAACATGGTCGCTGACAGTGCCCAAATTAAACCTGGATTCATCGCTGAAAGCAACCCGATTCCACTCCGTAGCAGTCCAATTTCATAGTTCATGACAGCATTGCAAATTGAGGTGTAAGTCGGTGGGTGTCAAAGGCAGTACACATAATGCGTGCCGTGAGACCAAATGTCCTTCAACCAAGAGCCTGAAAATGGTTCCTCCTGTAATGATGGCACCAGCTGTCTCTGGATGCCGGACAACAAATCACTGGGAGCTGCTCATGCTTGTCAGACGATCCTCTCCACTGTTGGTCTGTCGAGGGCATCCTGAGCCCAATCGCCCTGTGTGCCCTCATGCATACACTGGTCCCAACATCTCTTAACAGTCTGATCAGAACGGCCGGTGGGGGTAATTCATTGATACAACCATCCAACTTCTCACATTCCAATAATGTGCCCCTCTCAGACTCTGGTAACAGGGCAAAATATCTCCAATTGTGTTCCAGAGGCGTCTAGTGGTCAACAAGCTCCACAAATGCGGAGCAAGAGGTCACAAGGAGCCTCTGAGTGTATAGGTGTTTTATAGGCCAAGGGGGAACCACTTGTAGGACCTCAGGTGACAAGACCGTTCATCTAATCACACCACAACTCTAATCATTGGTATATCTGCTTTAGGCCGCCTGCAGACAAGCGGAAATCCCGCCGCGGGATTTCCCGCGGGATTTCCGCCGCTGAAAGTCTGCATAGGAGTGCATTACAATTCGCACTCCTATGCAGACGGCCGCGGTTTGGCCGCGCGAAATCTCGCGCGGCAAACAAACCGCGGCATGTTCTAATTTTGTGCGGGGCACGCACTCACCTGGCCGCCGGCTCCGACCCGCTCGTCTACAGGCGGCCTTAGATGTAACTGCATGCCAAGTTGCAGAAGCAAAACGACAACTTCTTCTAGGGGTTTGAATTTGTGTTTACAAAGAGCGTATTTTTGTTAATAAAGAGGCTGCTTTGGCTAATTTATTCTATTCACGCGGCATTATTCTTTATTTGGAAATTGGATTACGGGTCGGTTCTTGGATTAATGCAGCCTATCACAGTCAGATATTCAGAAGTCAAGCTTCTCATCTGTTTACAGACGGATTATTGTAGAGAATATAAACCAGCTAACCTCACTTTCCTGGTAAAATGAAAGCTATTCAGCAGTCATGTCCATAAACGATGAGGCTTAAGACAGCACATGATCTGTTGTAGATTTATCTGCTCATGGTACCAATAAACATAGGGAACATTAAGTTAGAGTGTTGTCTTTTACAGCGCATATGAGTATGTTAATCTGATATTTGAGATTCTGAAAAGTGTTTAGCTGAAAATCTTCAGATTTTTCTGGGGAGTTTATCTGATACTGTGTTTCCTTTAAAGTAAGACCTACCCAGAAAATAAGCTCTAACCTGATTTTCGGAGTGTGTGTGTGTGTGTGGGGGGGGGGGGGGGGGGAGGGGTGAACTTGAAATATAGGCCACACCCAAAAAGAAAGCCCTAGCTACAAGACGTAAAAAAAAAACCCAAAAGCAATACGTACCTAGCAGGCAGCCACTCAATGAGTGGCTGTGATTGGTTCATCAAGCGCTGGCTCTGATTGGCTGGGCCGTGGTGCTTGAGAACTAATCGAAGCAATCGCTTGCTTTACCAGCAAGCAATGTTCTGTTGGCGTTAAGAACCGCAAGCAAGCCTGCCCTAAACTGCAGAGACCAGTGGGAGTGATCCAGACAGCGCCTGCTAAGTAAGTATAAGACATCCCCCCAAAATAAGACCTTGGGCTTCTTCTGGGGAAAAAATTGATATAGGACAGGGTCTTCAAGGAGACTTCTCTCTGTGTCATACAAGATATTGGGTGATTGTCTAGACCTCTTATATCGGACATGTCCATCCTGCTTACCATGCTTCCTTTTACAGGCCAGACCTTGAAGCATAACCAGCACACAAGAACTGTATAGAAAGATTAGGACAGTTACATTTTAATGGACAGAATAAAAGTAATAGTAAGTGCCCCCTTATACGGGCTGACCTGTCGGGCATAGATCCCGAACAGGTGATCCCAGCGATAATCGTTCCTGTGCTTTTACACAGGAATGATCACTAATAGTAAATGGAGGTGGAGCGGTTCGGAGATTGTTTCTGGACAGCTTTGCCTCCATTCACAATAAACAGGCAGTCATTCATAAGTGAACGACTGCCTGTTTACGCGGGCATGCAGAAACTGACTGATGAATGAGAAGCGAAGATATTCTCATTCGTCGTTCAGTCAGCAAATAAAGAAGATAGAATAATTTCTCTGCAGTGCCACCTATTGGATGGCAGCATTCCTTCAAATCAATGTACGACTCTTTAACAAGTCTGTAAAACAATGATTGACAGCATTTACACTGAAATGCTACTTCCTTCATTTTTTAATGGTTTGAATAAAGAAGGACTTTTATTGATCCCGTGATGCTGTCTGAATACAACAGATTTGCCAGCATTTACACTGAAAATAATTATCAAATTATCATTAAGATTACCGCTGGAATGATTTATTGACCCAACTAATTAAGATAAAGGGCGGCTTCACACAGGCGTATGCATTTTTACAGGCGACTCAGCGCAAAGCCTTTGTGCTATGAACACCGATTTTTGCGCATGTATCGACGTATTTTACTGTACTTTTTGCGTTTGCAGGACACGATCGTCTGTGCACGGGACACAACGACCACCCAATTTAACCCTTTCCAATCCACTGTCTGACCTCTGAAGACATTATCATTTAAGGCTGTACAGCTCCGATGTTGGAAGACGTCCGTCGGGGTTCTCTTACTGTATATTGACAGCCTCTCTGCTGTCGGAGCCTATCCAATGTGTCACCTCATGCAGTACTGGCTTTAGCCAGCATATAGCGCTGTTGTATAACGGCAGAAAAAGAGTAAGCCCCCTAGGAAAACCAGGGTACAAATTGGATTGGAAAGAGTTAAATGGCTATTTAGCCTAATGAGTTACAGATGTGTTCTTTTTTCCTTGGGATTGCACAGCATACTGTACTTTTCCTTGTGCATCGCGCACCCCCATAGACTTCTATGGGGATTTTGGGGTGCAAATGCTTGTTGCGTTTTTTTCGTGCACGCAAAAAAGGAAATGTGAGCAAACCCGCTGGAATAGATGGGTTCTATTCTCTGCGTATTGCGCATACATATTTTGTGCATACAAATATGCCCGTATCTGCCCAAAGAGGCCTTTTTACCATATATGCAAATAAACCTGCTTCAGTATATAACTGTAATCAGCCATTGCTTGGTGTCTCCATCTCAGGCTCCGGCCAGCTTGTTCCCTGTGAAGGGAAATAATGAAAGCTGCAGTTTATTGGCATCAAGCAGAAAAATGAATATATAACGTTTATCAGAAAATTGCAGCACTTGTACGCTGGATAAGCTTTGCTTCTGGAATACCATTTTACTATCTTTTACACTACTTTTCCTTTTCATTCAGTAAGATGGAGACATATTTGAGAAAATAAATGACATTTTATTAGGAATGTACATTCAAGGTAGGGTATACATTAGCGTTTTGCTTTCTGTTCTGTCATAGGAACCAAAAACGGAAAGCTAGATCCGACCTATAAAAAAAACTGACGGACACCAGACAGACCAAATCACTATAGTAGGGTTTGTCCCGCTTCCATTATGCACATTTTCCCAGGTACCATAGCTATTGCATTCAGGCTTTTTGGATAGATCTTTGCTAGGATATCCCACTATTTAACCCTTTACACGCCGTGGTCAGTGCGACCGCGGCATGTAAAAGGCAGGGCAGAGGAAAGAAGCTCCCTCTGTCACCCATTGGACCCTCGCAATGTAATTGCGGGGTCCAGATGGGTTGCTATGGCACCTGGAGGCTTGATAATCAAGTCCCCTAGTGGGACAAAAACAAAAAGATTAAAAATAAATAAATAAATAAATATGACAAAACCTCACCTTTCTGCCTTTACTATGAAAAAAATAAAAAATAAAAACTTACACATGTGGCATCGTTGCGTTTGTAAAGACGGAGAGAAAAAAGATAGTACATTATGTAACCTGCACAGTGCACACCATGAAAATAAAATACATAAAACCTGGAGAAAATAGCTAATTTTGCCTGTCTCGCTGTTACCATGCAGGGCGGTGCAGGGTCCCCCTGTCAGCGCGTGCCGCCCCGGCTTTGGCTCCAGCGTCCTGGAGCTCTGACGTCAGGGCCTCCCCGGTGACGGGGGGCAGCCGGTGGTGTAGGCGTGTCTGCCCGTTGGGTGTCGGCCGCGCGCCTCCACCTCTCTTGTGCAGTAGTGGGGGAGTTGGCTCTTCCCCCCTCCGCCCCTGGGCGGAGTCCTGTAGTCATAAGGCTGGCGGTGACCTGAGCTCACCGCCAGTTATTGGTTCTGTCAGCTCCTAGTTAGTCCTGTCTGCAGTTCTCTCAGTCAGTACCCTAGTTTGCTCGTCAGCTTCCTTTTCCAGCTTTGCCTTGTGCTCAGTATTTTCTGTTTGGTCATTCCATCTGCCTTTCCTTGTCGGTACTCTGTCCCCCGTTAGTTAGGTACATCTAGTGCAGTCGCCAGGTCCCTAGCCAGGGTAGGGACCGCCGTCCAGTTGTCCGCCTGGAGTTAGCCAGGTCGAGGTAAGTAGGCAGGGACAGTGGGGTGTGGTAAGTTCAGGGCACCCCACCTGGCGCTCGGGGGGGGGGGGGGGGGTCAGAGTGCCGTAACACTTGCCTTACAAAAAACAGAATAGCAAGTGATCAAAATATCGGATGCATCAAAAATCAATAAAAGTTATATAATACATTATATGTACCCCAAAGTAATTCATTGAGACAATACAACTTGTCCCACAAAAAACAAGCCCTCATATGGCTATGTCAATGGAAAAAATAAAAAGTTATGGCTCCTGGAATGCAAAGATGAAAAAAACTGAAAACTTAGTTGGTCATTAAGGTGCAAACGGGCTTCATCACTAAGGGCTCAGTCACATGGGCGCCGATCCGCCCGTGTTTCTAGACGATAAGACGGCGGCACTGCAGGTGTGGGCGACTCTCCGCACTGGCCGGAAAAAAGAACATATGGCTGGCAGTGGAGCCGGTCATGCGGAGATTCATCCGCACGCGGTACGGCCGTCTTATTGTCCAGAAACATGGGCGGATCGGCGCCCGTGTGACAGAGCCCTCAGGGGTTGACCTCAATGTGTATCAATAGTAAAACTAATGACTTTAAGAGGAATCTAAAAACTGAACAGCGGCATGGCCTTGTATGTTGTTCTGCATTACATGGTTTTCTATCATGAGTGCATAGCCTATACTTTATGTCTGTCTGATAATCATTATTATTCTGCTTCTCACAACTTGAGTAACTCTGGATGGATGTCAGGATGTGAAAGGAAGGGCAGACATTAAAAGGATATCAATACCACCTGCTATAGTAGAATGACATGGAGCGCTTCATATCGTATTTCCAAACTACATTTCAATCTGTGCCATATTCTGGAGTGTGTTTTGACGAGGGTTTGCCCTTAGTTACCCTTACAGCTTGTACAACTTGTGCTCTCTTGCAAGACACATTTCCATCTGCAGTACTGGAGATAAGACAGTTATGTTCTCTGATACTCTGCAAAGAGTGTCTGGGGGCTGATAAGGTGGACACCAAGTGGTACAGTGTGTGCAGTTGTACAGTATGTGACAAACACTCATTTCTTGCTGCTCTCTCTGTCACATGCCTACTGTATGAACCGTGCTGTGAAAAAGTATTTGTCTCCTTCCAAATGTCGCTTTTTATATTTGTAACATCGAGTATTTTATTTTTGTGTTTCAATAGTTTTTATTCAATTTTTAAATAAAGTACAACAAATGAGATAATCATCTCTATGTACAAGGAAATATTAACAGAGTATGTCATGTAGCCTACAAAAATAATTGTACAGTAGTCAACGATTGAATTGAAATCTGTAAAACGTATAATTGGAAAGGAAAGAAGTAGAAAGGAGAAAGCATATAAATGTAAAAATGGCATGAACAGTGTTTCACGCACTCACCAACTCAATCTAAGGGCTCGAAGGCCTATTCCGGGAATAAGGTCATAATCCAGTCAGTACACAGTAGGTGCTAGATGACCATGTGCAGCATCCGAGGAGCGGGCCCTCAGCTTAGGAGATAGCAGGGTAGAGTTTGGGCCTTGTCATGGGGCTCTACCATCTCCTATCCTGAGGGTGGCGTGGGACCTGTCCAAGTAACCGAGGGCAGGCCTTTCAAAGGGGTAACCCAATACGTGGTTTACCTTAAGTTCTTGTCACTCATGACGCCAACGTTCTGTCCTCTGCGGTGAATCCATAAGGTGATAACAAAGAGTCCACAGAAATAGAGCATGCCACAATTTGTTTTCCGCGTGTGATCCTATGCAGGCGGGCAGGGGCAGAAATTCTGCGTGAAATCCCGCCGCAGAATTTCCGCCCATGTGCAGGGGGCCTTAACGTTTCAGAGTCAAACCGGGAACAGTCGGTATTATTTGAAGTTTAGGTTACAGTCCAAACAGATTACATCCATCATCAGGACACTGGTGCAGGCAAATTAGTGGTGTGACAGGGAGGTTCTCTTGGGTTATCTGCGTGACCCGGTTCCTGGCAAGCTCCTGCTCTCTTTATCTCTTTCTAAGGGTACACACTCATGTTTTAGGAAAAGGCACTCAGCGCTGCATGGCGAGTTCTCGCATACTTGCAGTCTTCCAGGTCACTAGCATAAAGGCCTGGGTAGATTTGGCCCAGAGCACATGCAGGGCAATTGCTCAGCCTCTTTCATCTTACAGGCTGAACTAGATGGACATTGTCTTCATTCGGCCTTACATACTATGTTACTATTTCCATGCACAGACCAATCAGTGTCTGTGGAGTTTAATCAGCAGAATTTCTCTTCTCCTTGCACTCAGAAGTTCTTCTTAGACTCTCCTGCATTCCACCTTGCAAACACATATATAAAACAAGGTCATGTGACACATAACAAGATACATTTTCCAGCCATAACCCAGACGTTAACCCATATGTCGAGTTTATATTGTCCAAACAGTGTGTCATCTAAAAGTTCCTCATTACACCACACAACTACACTATTGTATATTATAGGGCTAATTTGGTCGCAAATCCTATAATGTTCAAGGAATTTGCGTCAAAAAAGCTCTCCCCTCGTGATGGTATAACCTGTCATACTGATATCATCACCCGGGCATTAGGTTATTATTAACACTTTGTGTCCCATAGCCCCTGGATACAATTCATTTGTTTCCAAGTTTGTTTGAAGTTTGGTACATCTGGATTTTGTTTTGTACAATATCTCCTTTCTATTTCAAAATAGACTTTCGTCGCTTTCTTTTGTAGTTTGGATTCTAGGTGGTGGGTTTTTTAGATATATATATATATATATATATATATGACAGCCTGGCATAGATTTTATATTTTATACCAATAAAGGTTATTTGTTAGGGATCAGACCAGTAAAAGGGCCTCCAGGAACTGTTTGCAGAGCCCAGCAGGTTATTAATCACATACCCAGCTGTGCACACAGCTGCATTGTTCTCTTCATGGCTGCTGGCAGGTTACAATGTTATCTGCTGGCTCCTCACACTAGCAGAAAAGTGATCATGTTGGTGTCCAGCTCCGAAAGGACACTGAGCATGCGCCAGTGTATGGATCATATGGACTAGAGCTGACGCTGTGGCACCACCCCTATTCCAATCTGATACGGCCGGCGAGCCATGACACATATTAAGGATCCATACCTTGCCATATAGAATTGAACCTAAATTTAAAGCCAATAATGATTCCTTGGAGCTAGTGGCAATCTATATTTCTATCTAGCCATACTACTACATGCATTTCATATTTGTAATTCTTCCCATAGAATATATGTATTATATCTGCAGGCAGCACAGTGCAGACAAAACAATCTAGATTGCATATCAGTATGTCGTTTACCAGTTCAATAATCAAGCGTGAGGGCAAATCCCTCTTTCCAGTCATTCAGTTCCTCTTGATTTGCCGGTAGCTTAACTTGTCATCAACATTCATAATAATATCAGTCAGACCGCATTTCTGTCCCGCATTGTGCCGCATGTTTACAAAGGGAATCAACCGTCCGCTGAACATGTTTGTTGTATCATATTTTCCAGCTCAGAGAAATGAGCGAATTGTTTTTGACTGCAGAAAGGATTCTTGGCCTTGGAATTGTCCTGGCTCTGTCTTGTATATACAAGTGCAACAAATTCAGTGTTCTGAACATCGTGTCTACTTACCATCTGTGTGACCTATAGTGGAACAGAAGGGCTGGGTCTGGGAACCATTCCTATGTGTTAACACTAGCAAGTTTAGGGATTTAATGGCCTCAGATTCCTTCTCTAAATGATGCTATCTAGAAAAAGGAGAATTTGTCAATCAGTTGTCATTAACCGAATATTAAACTGCATGCCCTAAACCCATATGAGTAGGATGAGTAACAGAAAACAGATGCACCGTGCATTTGTCATAGCATGACGTCACACAGTATTGTTTTTTTTTACGATGATGTCATTCATTGGTGGAGTGGCATTGTTGTTACCTAGTCGTTGGTGTTGGATTTTTTGACAATGATGTCATTTATTGGTGGAGGGGCATGCTTGTTACCTAGTCGTTGGTGTTGGGTTTTTTGACGATGATGTCATTCATTGGTGGAGGGGCATGGTTGTTACCTAGTCGTTGGTGTTGGGTTTTTTGACGATGATGTCATTCATTGGTGGAGTGGTATGCTTGTTACCTAGTCGTTGGTGTTGGTTTTTTTCTGACGATTATGTAATTCATTGGTGGAGTGGCATGGTTGTTACTTAGTCGTTGGTGTTGTTTTTTTTCTGACGATGATGTCATTCATTGGTGGAGTGGCATGGTTGTTACCTAGTCATTGGTGTTGGGTTTTTGACAATTATGTCATTCATTGGTGGAGTGGCATGGTTGTTACCTAGTCGTTGGTGTTGGGTTTTTTGACGATGATGTCATTCATTGGTGGAGTGGCATGGTTGTTACCTAGTCGTTGGTGTTGGGTTTTTTGACGATGATGTCATTCATTGGTGGAGGGGCATGCTTGTTACCTAGTTGTTAGTGTTGGGTTTTTTGTCATCTAGACTACATACTACATACTTTTAGGTATGTACACTAGTAATAGCTCTAAATACTAACTTTTAATCTGTGCCACATAATGAGCTGCTGCATAAGTCAACCATACAGTAGGTGCATTTCTGCACCTGTCTGGCAACCATAGCCATATTTAAAAAATGCAGTGTTTTTCTGTCTGCTGCACAGAAGCATTCGACATCAAAACTAATGCACCGGACATCTTGAAGTGTACTATAGGAAACTATGGGATCACTTTGGAGACCAGTTTCCCTCCAGGTGTTTCACTACCGGAACCCAGCCTAACCCCTTATTGCCAAAGCCAGTTTGGGCCTTTATGATGCACAATTTTTGCTTGACATAGCTTCTTTACTTTTCCATTGACGTAGTTATACAAGGGCTTGTTTTTTTGTGTGAAACAAGTAGAATTTTTGAATGCCGCCACCATTTCAAAGTATCTTATTGATTAACTTCTGCTATGGGTTCTGGGGGGAATTTAAAAAAATCAATTCTGTGATTTTGTTTTTCTACAGTGACAAAGACATTTTATTCTGTGGGTCAATGCATAATAGCATAATAGCATTGGCCCGCAGACTAATTAATTGCATATAGTTTTTTGCACAATGAAAGCTTTAAAAAATAAGTTTTTCTGTTGCCGTATTCAGATCAATGACGTTTTTTTTATTTTCTTCCAGTTCTTTTTACATCATTTACAGTGCAGTATGAATGGTGTTACATTTATTCTGTGGGTCAGTGCAATTACAGTGATAACAAATTTATAAAATTGTGTCGCCACATTGAAAAATACATAGCATTTTTATTTTTCAGTTGAGGAAGCTTCATAAAGGCTTGTTTCTGGTGGGACAAACTGAAGTTTTTTATTGGTGTCATCTTGGAGCACGTAAAACTTTTTGGTCCCTTTTCATTCTATTTTACATGTTTGTGGGGCAGGAAAAAACAGCAATTCTGGCATTATTTGTAATTTTTTTTTGGTATTCACTACATGGGTGAAGGGTGAGTTTACTTGCACAGTTGAATTGAGTTGAGTATTAGAATTTGTTTAAAAACATTTTTGATACTTTAATAAACTTATTTTTACTTTGTTTTTAGTCCTGCTAGGGGACTGTATAATTTGATTGCTTATGTAATACACTGCAATACTTGCAATTGCAATGTAGTATAATGGCTTAAACAGATGGGTGTATGTGCAACCAGGCTCATCAATACAGAGCATAGTTGCGCATGAACTCGGCAAACAATCAGAGCTGGGCATTCTAAACCCTTCTCGAAGCGGAGCACCCGTCCCGAAAGGGATGACCCCCAGTACTTGCCCGAGGCCAAGTCCAGAGTCAGAGGGAAGCCAGAGTACAGAAACTGGGGACAAACAGTAACTGACAACAAATAAAAGATGAGAAAACACAGAATATAAAACAAACAGAAACATGGGAAACTAACCAGAAGACAGGAGCCAGACAGCAGAAATAGTGAAACATAACTGGCACTTCCTGCCAGGAAGAGCTGGATTATATAGGGAAAGGGGAGAAGGTGATTGGCTGACAGAGCGGTCAATCACCTGCCACTATCTCAGCTAACAGCTGCAGGACCAATTGACCTTAACTAGTCAGGACAGGAGATATTAACCCTAGCTATCCAGGATAGAACCAGCTGTAGTAAAGGTGTGCTGGCAGTGACATGACAATAATGCTGACAAACATCTTAATAGGTCCTCATGGCTATCTATATGTCATGTTTGGACTGCCTAGACCATACACAAATTCAAGCCGCTCTTGCAGAGCATCTCTCCATTTTGGCTCTGTGCCAATCATGTGCCCTAAGAGGACCTATGGACCTATATAAGACAATCCCTTTAAGGCAAAAATTCCTAAAAAATACAAATTTGACTGCAAAAGTGAGGAGCTGTTTTACTTTCCAAGTTAATCCATGCATCTATCAGAAGACCGACCACAAAATTCACAGTCATAGCAAAATTCCTAACTAAATGAATTTTATAAGCGACCGGGACAACCTCTAATCTTGTCCTCTCGCGCCATATCCGGTAAAGAAAGCCCACTTTAAGTTTAAATCTGAAACTGTATGAACCTCGAAGTCCCCCCGGAGCATCCGCTGCCCCCTTTCATCTATTAATAGCTTTTCCTGGTCTCACAATAGCTAAAATATAACATATGCTTATTTCCTAGGACGGCTGCCAAAAAGCATCCACAGTGTTTGTAACAGACTATAAAAAAACTGATATTGTGTTTTTTAGGCAAAGAAACAGGAAAAGGTTTCAAAAGCAGAAAATGAAGTGTGCGCAGCGAGGCTTGGAGCGAGCGTATGTTTGCACTGTACATTGTTGTGTCTAGGAGCCTATTATAGGAACAATTACTCTGCAGCCCCCAACCTGAGGAGTAACATTAGAACTGAGATTTGTTCCAGGACAAACATAGTTTGACCAGAGAAAACTGAAAACAAAGTGAAAAGCGGCAGATTGTGTCTGTAACAGAGCATGAATTATGTATTAAAGTGCAGCCCGTTCTTCACTGAGAATTCTCGATTAACGATTTAATAGTCACAACGCCAGAGGGAACAAGTACTAAGGCTGATTTCACACCTGCGTTAGGGTCAGTTCAGGGTTTTCATCTCTCTGCTCCGTTTTTGGGGGGGAGAAACTGAAGTCCAACTAGAAAAAAAAATGGATGTTTTTTTTTCCCATTGATTTCATTGGGGTTTAAAAAAACAGAAAAGGTTCAGTTGGCTTTTGGCCTGGTAGGTTTTTGCTTTTTTGGACAGGAGAATAGCGCCGTCTGATGCATTAGTTTTCCATAGAAAAAAACAGAAATGGAATGGAAGCAAACAGAAGCCTTTCCGTTTACTATGCGTTTTTATGAAATTCATAGATTTTTTCAGTTTTATTCCAGTTTCTGTCCTCCAAAAATAAAGCAGAGAGATGGAAACCCTGAACTGACCCTAACGCAGGTGTAAAAGCAGCCTTGCTACATTCCCTTATGTTAGCATGCAGCCATTATTCATTTTGGCAAATTGTAGATTTCCAACAGCTCTGATATGAATAGTGTTTTTTTTTTTTTTAATCCACTAGGTATCCTATTCTCTTTCGCTCACGGAGAGAGGTTATGTGACAGACAACCACAAAAGTTAGAGTAGTTTCCATGTTTAATTTGCGGAGACTGTAGGACTCTGTGTGCACAATCTGACTGTTATGAGTCTTACCGTAAAAGTGGATCTGTTACGTGTGCTGCTGAGACATGTTGTACTACTGTGCTTCCAGCAGCACAGCCCTCACAGGGTTAATTGATTAAGCTGGCTGGATGTGGTACTTCCTGCTAGCCAATCTCCTGGGTCTGTACTCACATATAAATCCAGCTCCTGGTCAGTCTCTGACAAAGATTCATGACTGCTCACCTTGAACACCAGACAGTTTGCTGTGTGATTTGTGCCCTGTGCTGGTTCATGTCTGTGCAGGTGGCCAGACATCAGGCGTGGATAGTCCTGTTCTGAGGAAGTTGTGTGTGTGAACATTGACAGGTCCAGTGTCTGTGCAGGTGGCCAGACATCAGGTGTGGATAGTCCTGTTCTGAGGAAGTTGTGTATGTGAACAGTGACAGGTCCAGTGTCTGTGCATGTGGCCAGACATCAGGCGTGGATAGTCCTGTTCTGAGGAAGTTTTGTGTGGGAACATTGACAGGTCCAGTGTCTGTGCAGGTGGCCAGACATCAGGTGTGGATAGTCCTGTTCTGAGGAAGTTGTGTGTGTGAAAAGTGACAGGTCCAGTGTCTGTGCATGTGGCCAGACATCAGGTGTGGATAGTCCTGTTCTGAGGAAGTTGTGTGTGTGAACAGTGACAGGTCCAGTGTCTGTGCAGGTGGCCAGACATCAGGTGTGGATAGTCCTGTTCTGAGGATGTTGTATGTGAACAGTGACAGGTCCAGTGTCTGTGCAGGTGGCCAGACATCAGGTGTGGATAGTCCTGTTCTGAGGAAGGTGTGTATGTGAACAGTGACAGGTCCAGTGCCTGTGCAGGTGGCCAGACATCAGGTGTGGATAGTCCTGTTCTGAGGAAGTTGTGTGTGTGAACAGTGACAGGTCCAGTGTCTGTGCAGGTGGCCAGACATCAGGTGTGGATAGTCCTGTTCTGAGGAAGTTGTGTGTGTGAAAAGTGACAGGTCCAGTGTCTGTTCAGGGGGCCAGACATCAGGTGTGGATAGTCCTGTTCTGAGGAAGTTGTGTGTGTGAAAAGTGACAGGTCCAGTGTCTGTTCAGGGGGCCAGACATCAGGTGTGGATAGTCCTGTTCTGAGGATGTTGTATGTGAACAGTGACAGGTCCAGTGTCTGTGCATGTGGCCAGACATCAGGTGTGGATAGTCCTGTTCTGAGGAAGTTGTGTATGTGAACAGTGACAGGTCCAGTGTCTGTGCAGGTGGCCAGACATCAGGTGTGGATAGTCCTGTTCTGAGGATGTTGTATGTGAACAGTGACAGGTCCAGTGTCTGTGCATGTGGCCAGACATCAGGTGTGGATAGTCCTGTTCTGAGGAAGTTGTGTGTGTGAAAAGTGACAGGTCCAGTGTCTGTTCAGGGGGCCAGACATCAGGTGTGGATAGTCCTGTTCTGAGGAAGTTGTGTGTGTGAAAAGTGACAGGTCCAGTGTCTGTTCAGGGGGCCAGACATCAGGTGTGGATAGTCCTGTTCTGAGGATGTTGTATGTGAACAGTGACAGCTCGAGTGTCTGTGCAGGTGGCCAGACATCAGGTGTGGATAGTCCTGTTCTGAGGATGTTGAATGTGAACAGTGACAGGTCCAGTGTCTGTGCAGGTGGCCAGACATCAGGTGTGGATAGTCCTGTTCTGAGGATGTTGAATGTGAACAGTGACAGGTCCAGTGTCTGTGCAGGTGGCCAGATACACAACTTCCTCAGAACAGGACTATCCACACCTGATGTCTCTGCAAGATACGAGGGGCCTTGCCGGGGCTTGCAGCTTAAGTTCATTGGCCAATGTATGAACTAACACCTCACATTTATATGTGAGCACAGACCCTGGAGATTGGCTAGCAGGAAGTATCACACCCAGCCAGCTCAATCATTAACCCTGAGAGTGTTGTGCTGCTGGAAGCACAGTAGTACAACATGTCTCAGCAGCACACATAACAGGATCCTTAAGCCGCAGTTGGCTTGGCATTGACTAAGGGTCCGTTTAGACCAGCCGGATGTCAAAGTTCGCTTGGGCAGCCTGTTTATACATGCAGATACATCATTGACTCGTACAAACGAGAAATCGTTCAGTCGTTCACGTTCACTGTGTAAGTGACTGAGAATAACTGAACAATCAGTATTTAAACCAAATGATTGATGAACGAGCCGGCGATGATTTTTTCACCTGCATAAAATGAACGTTGAATGAAAAACAAATGACTTTCTGTTCGATTGTTATGTGCATTTACACTGAACGATTATCGCTCATTCCGTGTAAAAAAAAAATCTTGTTATCTGTATAGCTCCAACTTATTCCACAGCACTTTCAAGTAATTTATTTATTACCCCCACACAACCTATGGATGGTGAGGTACTGAGAGTCGAAGATACCAGTGATACAGAATGAATAAACACTTTATTGAAAACCGGCAAGTAACACGTTTCGAGGTGAAACGCCTCTTCATTGGACAATGTATTTGACAGTTGATGAGCTTATCACAGTCCAATTCACAAGGTACTTATGACCAGTGGTGGTCAGTGGGGAAGATATGTGGCCATCAGTGTTTATTCTTCCTGTATCACTGGAATCTTTAAATTTCAGTACCTCACTATCTATAGGTTGCAGTAGAGCTCTAACTTTTTCCATCACATTGTCTCACGGACCATAGATTGGTAGTGGAAATCCTGCTAATGGCATCTGGAAAAGGATCAGACATAAAGTCAGAAACACGAATAGGGCTACTGAATAGTGAAAAATGAAAATATAATCTTAAAGAATGTTTCTCAACAGTTTTGCAGATGCAAAACTGCTAACAGCTCTAGGTAGAGGTATGGGTGAGGGGTGTAAGGGTAGCTTAATCCATGCTTTAAGGGTTCCCAGCAGTCAAAGAACACACTTTGGTGCCACCACCACAAATGATCTGAAGGTGGGACTTATTTCTCAAAATTTCTCCTCTCTGTTCAATGAGCTGCTCCAGAGCTCTGATTGGCAGCTGTAGTATCCAACCAGTAGACCCCTACAGTTATCAAGCAGAGCTGTGGATCAGGGTCTGGAAAGAGTACTTAAACGAGAAGACCTGCCTCCTAAATACTTGCAACTCTAACTTCAAAATTCTTGGTCTGACTGCTAAAAGCATGGATAGAGGTACCTTTACACTCCTAACAAGCAGAGTCAGCAGTATTGCATTGGCAAAAGGGACCCTTCGGTCCTGTCACACAATGTGAAGTTAGACTAGGTGCGCTGCATTTACAAAATTCTTCTGCAGATGCACTGGTTCCTGAGCCCCACTTTTGTCTGCTAAGATGGATGTACACATTGGTGGGGTATCAGTAGTCTGAGCCAGGGGTCAAGAGGGGTGTCGTCTCTCCTTAAGGAGATCACCCAGAAGGGGTGTGAGAAGACACCTAAGAGGTGAGTGAGGAGACTTATGCGGCTATGCATGTTCCTCTGGGTCATTTATGCAAATAAGGAATATGGAGCACACGCTCACATGAGCAATGCTGGCCAATCAGAGAGCAGGGTGTAGTGTCTTAGACTAGTGATGAAGTGTGTTACACTAAAGAAAAGCAATATTTGGTGGGAAAATGACTCCTATCACAAAGAAATGACCCGTGTGGCAAGTGCTTACTGTAATGCTTCTAGGTTGACGTCTGTACATAACGAATCCAATGAAGCGTGCCACAATTTTGTTTTCTGTTGGATTTGTGCATGAAATAGGAGACTTATGGAGTTAAAGTAGCTCCGCGGAGCCCTTATTACAACTCAGTACACAACTGAACTGAAACACGTCCGTGTGAATTTACATAAGCAGTAGAGATGAGCGAGTATACTCGCTAAGGCACATTACTCGAGTGAGTAGTGACTTAGCCGAGTATCTTCCCGCTCGTCTCTAAAGATTCGGGGACCGGCGGGGGAGATTGGGGAGGAACAGGGGGGAGATCTCTCTCTCCCTCTCTCCCCCCGGCTCCCCGCCGCAACTCACCTGTCACCCGCGCCGGCCCCTGAATCTTTAGAGACGAGTGGGGAGATACTCGGCTAAGGCACTACTCGCTCATCTCTAATAAGCAGGTTTTGAGTTTTGTTCGCCATGATTTTACACAATTACAACCTTTTTGCCGGAATTTTGCAGCCAAAAAAAAAGTACGGCAGTAACTATAACCGTAAAAAGGGATTAACTGGATCTATTTGATCTTCCCATAAGCAGCATGGGAAGTATTTCCATGGTATTGCTGAACTATACAGATTATTTAATTAATTCCGTATGCTTTTATTACTGGAAAGCCTTGTAATCTCTTGAGACTATAAGTATTGTATGATGACCTTCATGGCGACATGTGTTTCAGATATACAATGCAAACAATTATATTCAGCAGTAATGTAGAATTGCTCAACGCAAACTTTAGAAATCCCACTTGGGAGACAATTAACTGTCTAGACTAGAGTCTTTATAATAATGCTGTGGGATACCCAAATGTCATGTATGAAGTAATACTCCCACTATACTGAAATGTGGAGGAGTCATAGGAGTTGTGCCAAAGAAACAGTAGATATAGGAGGAGAACTTTTAACATAGTCTATAATATATCTCAAATTCAAAGGGACTGCAACACATATCAATAGGAATGACTCTTGGCAAAGGAGCAAATTGCACCAAATACGCTTATTGTAAAAAAAAAAGTCAAGCACCATGAAGGAGTTGTCATTTTGCTCCACCTAAGGGCTCTTTCACACAAGCATAGACGATTTTCGATTGGACGTGCCACAACCACAGCGCGACCGAAAATCATGTGAATGAGAGGCAGCTGTGGCCAAGTCACAGCTGCACCTCCTGTTTGTGTGTCCGTTCAGCGGCCTGGGAGCGGTGAGTATACGCCGAGCCTGGGATACTGTCAGGCGGGGGGAGACAGTTTAGCTCTGCTAAACAGCCTCCCCCTTTCCGCCCCCTTACTGGCTCTCGGCAAGGGTGGGGGGCAGGAGCTAGTGTGCTAAGCCACTAGCTCCCGCCCTGCCCCCTTCTATTGCAAACAGCCGTCAAAGGGCGGAAAGGAGGCGGGAAGGGGTGAGAGTTTAGCAGACACGCTGCTAAACTACCTTCCAATTCCCTTCTCCAATAGTTCCCATAGGAGTCAATGGGAGCTGCTACCATATTCCAGCCGAAAGATAGTTCCTGAACTATTTTTTCTGGCCGACGTAAAAACGCCCGACCGTAATGCACACCATATGTGCTATCTTTGCCGACCGGCTGTTTTTACGCCGCGGAAATACACCCATCTGAACTGATGCATTGTAAACCAATGCATTAGATGGGCAGCGTATACCGGCCGACCAAGAAAACGGGGCCGATATACGTTTATGTGAATGAAGCTGAAGGCCTCATGTCCATGGCAAAATCCGCAGCGTTTTTCCCACATGCGGATCCGCGCCCCATAGGGATGCATTGGACACCCGCAGGTAGTTAAATACCTGCGGATGTCATTTTCCCTTCAGGTGCGGATTGCGTGTGTGGGAAAACACCCGCAGCATGCTCCATTTTAGTGCAGGTCTCCCTCGGGTACGGCTCCCGCAGGCTTCTATTGAAGCCTATGGAACACATCCGCCGGGCCGAAGAAAGAAGATCCGTCCGTGACGGAGGGCAGATCCGCAGCGTCTGGACAGGTGAGTAATTCTTTTTTTTAGGCCTCATGTCCGCGGGAAAGGAGGGACCCGCTGCGGGATTCTGCATGGAGAATTCACGGCGGGCCTGATTTTCCCCGTGGACATGAGGCCTAAGGGTGTATTTACACAGGCGATTTTCACGTGCGATTTCTGTATGTTGCGAAATTCACAGGAATTGCACGGGAAAAGAACAGATTTTAAATGGATGATTACATGGGTGATGCTGCAAAATCACAGCATATACTATTTTTGGATGATTCCGTTTAAGAATCGCCCATTATTCCCTATGGGACCAAAAAGCAGTTGCCTGTGTAAATGCACCTTTATGCTAGTTTTCTGTTGGTATTTGAACCATTTTGCATATTTACTGTCGCCCTACAGTGTATCCTCCAAGAACACGTTTCCATGTGACCTTCTATATGCTTTGCGTCTGCAGCGACAGCTGATATTTACTGTCTACTTTACAGCACTTGGGCGCAGACAAGAAGGAGCAAAGAAAAAAATCCAAAGTCTTGCTCTAGCTCCAAGTTTATTAACTTTGCCTTAACTAGAATAAACAGATGATGGAAAACACAGACTCAGACAAAAGTATTATTCCTATAGAGTGCAATTACATTATACAATCACCTACAATAAGTGGAAAATCTGCGCTGCTCGGGGTATTTGTGTCTGCGCCTCTGGCTGAGTTTGTCTCTTCTGATGTTTTTCCACACATAGGAATCACTTGACAATTGAAAACACGACTCACTATATATAGCTGATCCTGTGGGAATAGAACTCATTAACAGCAATGCATTTGTGCCTTCATATAAGAAGCTCTCTTACCGTACATAAACATCTCCATCCACAGTTTACGGCATGTATCCATTACTCACAGTTTCCATAAGGTCTAGTCTGGCTTAGTTTCAATAAACATGAACATCATAGCTTAAAGTTGTCCAGTTGTAAACTATCAATGGCCTATCCGTATAATATGCCATCAATAGTAAATTGTTGAGGGTCCGACGTCTTGGCCCCCTGCCAATGAGCTGTTTGCCAAACTAGTGACCTTGTCTGATTTCTGCAGGAAGCAGACAGCTTAATTTAAACTGTAGTGGGCCAACTGGGTATTGCAGGTACTGCAGTGCGTAACACTCCAGTTGGAACTTTGCCTGTAATACCAAACCAGGTCACTGCAGTGGGATTGGAGCTGTTTTAGTCATCTCAGGACAGACATTGTTGTATGTAGGCGGAGTCAGCTGTTAAAAGCCTGTGATATACAATATTTTATGACAATAAAAACTATTTAGTTTTAACTAGTTTTAAAAAGTTTTCTCTTTTGGAGAATCTGAACCTCGGAAGCCAATCAATCTATTGAGCTATTCACGGTTGGACGCTGCAGTTGTCAATAAGAGCTGTCAAAGAGTAGGCGCTAGAGATGAGCGAGCGTACTCGTTAAGGACAGACACTCGAGCGAGTATCGTCCTTTTCGAGTACCTGCCTGCTTGCCTGCAAAGATTCAGGTGCCGGTGGGGGTGAGCACTGTGTTGCAGGAGTGAGCAGGAGAGAGCGGGGAGAAGAGAGAGAGATCTCCCCCCCGCTCACCCCCGCGCCCCCGCCGGCACCCGAATCTTTGCAAGCGAGCAGGCAGGTACTCGAAAAGGCCGATACTCGCTCGAGTATCTGTCCTTAACGAGTACGCTTGCTCATCTCCAGTAGGCAGACCTTCATGGCACTTACAGTAATGGTGCGCAGCAATTAAAACTTCATTTTTGCTGTAATCTGACAGTAGAAGCACAGACACCGGGATGATGACAATGACAAACTGTTCCACCACACCTACATAGCACTGTCAGCAGTTTAGCATCGGAACAACTGCTGACAGACTCCCTTTAAATATGTCCTTGTTATTCTGTCTGGAACATTGTTGTCCTATACTAATATATAGGTCAATCAGTGCGGAGTTCCATTGCTCTGCAGACTCTATGTTTGGAGTTTGTTACAGTGTCCCTGCTTCTTTTAGCAGTAAGGGCTGGTTTTTGGTGATAAGATTAAAAATTATGACTCATGAGGGAACACCATTTGGCAGGTCAGCCTAGAAAACTGATAAGCTGCATGTAGACTTTTTCTGGTGTGTATCTTAGTACATAGCCTGCTGAGGCAATACATTATATTTGGTATACCCTTCAAAGGAGTGGGAAGGCCCTTGGACTGGACCCAACTCATGCATTGCGAGGAAGTAAATAATAGTGCCAATATAAGAAAAATGGGCAAGGGGACTGCTGTTTGGTTATACGTTTTTGCATGTGATACATATGTAGATTACTATGCATACATATGTAAGATGACGCAGGCTCACCGTTTGGACCATGGGGTTCTGGACCACAACATGTAGATGGTGCAGCTCACTTTGACGTGGTACAGGTTTGGCAAAACTAGTCATGGCTTGTGTTTCATAGGGTCAGATGAGATAGTGACATAGTATGTTAGGCTGAAAGGAGACAATGTCCATATAGTTCAGCCTGTTTCCACCCCCCGTTGTTGGTCCAGAGGAAGGCAAAAAAAACCAATGAAGCAGAAGCCTTTTTAGCCCATTTTGGGGGAAAAATTCCTTCCCTGCTCCATAATGACAGTCAGAATAATCCCTGGATCAACGTTTTGAAAGTTCCTACCTGACTCCAAGACCCGGATCAGCAACCCTGCTGGTTATTTAATGTCTATGTCCTGTAATATCAAGATACTAGAAAGATGTCTAGTCCTCTTTTAAACTTCTCTATCTATTTTGCCATCACCACATCCTCAGGCAGAGAGTTCCACAGTCTCACTGCTCTTACAGTAAAGAACCCTCTTTTGTGTTGGTGATAAAACCTTCGTTCCTCTAACCGTAGCGGATGCCCTCTTGTTACCATCGCAGTGCTGGGTATAAACAGATCATGGGAGAGATCCTTGTATTGTCCCCTCATGTATTTATACATAGTTATTTTGTCGCCCCTTAGCCGTATTTTTTCCAGGGTGAATTATCCCAATTTTGGTAGCCTCTCTGGGTATTCCAGTCCTCTCATTCCATTGACTTAGAAGAAAACATAATGCTACATGTTGCTCCAACATCGACTTGAACAGCGGTATATAAATATTTACTGTCTGGTTTCAACTCAACAATGGTATACACAAAGAGATGTGTAACTAGAAGCTCCTGAGCCCCCATGCAAAATCTGTAACAGGTCTCACAATCTACTGTGTGCCATTTATAATATTGGTGTCTTCTTTGGACCCCCTAAGGCTCCAGGGCGTTTTAGGGACTGCTACCTCTGCAACCTCTTTTGCTACACCGCTGTATGGAAGTAGTTACTGTCTGGCAGAAGCTGCAGTATGGCTTACTGGCTTGACATCAGCTCATTCATCAAACACTACTTCGGTAGCCTTTAGTCCTTGAGCATTTACTGTTCTAGCGCACCTCAAGCAACGGCTCAGTATTGTCAATGTCAATGTCCATAATACTGGATGTGTTTTCTCACTCGCCCACTGCCGTGACTCTGCTCTGATCAGCCGACTTCTCCATAACATGTACACACTGCACAATCATGCCCCTTCTGTAATATGTCAGCAACCACACTCCCTCTGTGGGAGACTGACTCTTGTAGCACATCCCCCATACAATCCATGCCTCCACTCCCACACAGCCAATCCTGCAATTAACTCGTGCTATTACAATCTACAATCTCAGAATTTTTTATTAAAGTGGCAGTACCTAAATAACGTTGGAATAAAACTTTAGGATAACTTTCAACAATGTTAATTAATTGTAACAACTTTGAAAACTGCTATATGATATATCCACATGGGGCAGATTTGCGGCGGATTTACCGTATGGACCCTGCACATGGAAAACCCATGGCATTTACAATAGCAGCAAAGTTCTCATGCTACTGAAAACATCAGATGAGGGGGTGAATTCCGCGAACACGTTTGTCTGTTTAAGCTCTAAGGACTCTCTCACACAGGCGCTGTTTAACGCGGCGCTTTTAATGTTAATCGCAATATAATGCTCCCATTGAAATCAATGGGGCCTCACAGAGGCTGTATGACGCTTCCAGCGCCGCGATTTTCGAGCGAAGTCTGCTCTATATTTGTTCGTTTAGCGTACCTCCTCACTCATCACAATGATGGGGTGCGCTAAGACATGCTGTCACAGCCGCAGCATGGAGCAGGGAAGGAATTTTCCCCCCAAAATGGGCTAAAAAGGCTTCTGCTTCATTGGTTTTTTTGCCTTCCTCTGGACCAACAACGGGGGGTGGAAACAGGCTGAACTATATGGACATTGTCTCCTTTCAGCCTAACATACTATGTCACTATCTCATCTGACCCTATGAAGCACAAGCCATGACTAGTTTTGCCAAACCTGTACCACGTCAAAGTGAGCTGCACCATCTACATGTTGTGGTCCAGAACCCCATGGTCCAAACGGTGAGCCTGCGTCATCTTACATATGTATGCATAGGAATCTACATATGTATCACATGCAAAAACATTGTTTTTAATGGGGTCAGCAGTAGCAGCACCAGCCCCATTGAAATCATTGGGAGAAGATCACTGGAGGAATCCCCCGCCGCAGCTGTCACAGGACTGAGACCTGGGGCATGAGCCCTGGGTGACTAGAGAAGACATTGTCTTCTCCATACATACTTGTAACACATACTTGTAACACATGCTCGTATTTATACAGTCATGTTTGTTTATTTCTTTAGTATGTAACTTGTATCGTATATTAGAGACACGGCGAACAGAAGGAACAATTCACTTATGTGAAAATGATATTTTTTTAACCTCACTGTAAAACAAGGCCGCCGAGTTCCTCTGTCCCCATTCTGCTAAATCATGTGATTTCTTACTTACAAAGGGAATTTCCTGCTTCCTAATCTGCAGGTTAAATGCATTATGCTGCTTATGCATCTAACTTCCTGCATCCAGACGCTCAGCCTTTACTAATGTTTATCTAGTTTAACCTTTTCAGGCCTCTAGATAGATTATTGGATTTTGAAAGAGCTTAATTGTCAATGTAGCATTTTAGAAGTAAAGGCCCATTTAAACACAACGATTATCGACTTTTTAATGATAATTGTTGTGTCATTTACAGCGCAAGATGATCACTCAAACATTGAGCGATCACGTTGCGCTCCGAGCGGAGGATGCAGAAGACAAGCGGGGCTGCTTGTCTTCTGCATCCAGCTGTTCCCTGCTCAGAACGCCGAGCATTCCGAGCAGATTATGCAGAAGACAAGCGGGGTGGCCCCGCTTGTCTTCTGCATCCAGCTATTCTCTGCTCGGAGTGCCTGGCTGTTATACAGCTGAGCCCCCCGACCGGGGGATGAAGAACACAGTTGTACAGTTGTGTTCTTCATACCCCGCCTGTATTCAGGGAGCGGGATACAGCTAAAACAATAGTATCCGCTGTATCCCGCTGTGAATCCCTGATAAGGGTCATCGTCGTCTTTCAGCATGCTGAAAGTCAACGATGAGCAATGGCATAACGAAAACTGCAAGTTGTCAGAGCAGTTGCACACAATGATTATCGCTCAAAAGCCGTCTTTTGAGCGAATTTTGAGCGATAATCGTTATGTCTAAATGGGCCTTAAGAACTAAACACTGACCCCTGTATCCTAGTCATGTCAACAATGCTTTTTGGATATTATTAGTTCTTGAAAATAGAAGTCAAATGTCCCTGTCCCTCCCACTGTTCTCACAGGTGCTGCGGCAATCCTCAGTGTCGTCCTCCATGCTGAAAGAGCATTCTCTTCCTGGTAACGTGTGTTGAATACCCCACCTCCATCAAGATAATGCTGTGATTAGCTCAGGACTGTAGCCTCAGCCAATCACAGCCATTCAACGAATTACATCATTGAATGGCTGTGATTGGCTCTTTAAGCACCAACTGTGATTGGCTGAGGCTACGGTCCTGAGCCAATCACAGCATTCTCTTGCTGGAGGTGTGATAATCAACCCACGTTACCAGGAAGAGAATGCTCTTTCAGCACCGAGGAAGACACTGAAGATTTCCGGCGCACCTGTAGAGCACCGAGAGTATTTTTTTCCATGTAGTGTAGCTAGGGCTTATTTTTTGGGGAGGGCTTATAATTCAAGCACCCCCACCCAGAAATCAGGGTAGGGCTTATTATCAAGGAAACACGGTAGTTAGATATAAGTGGCAGTGCTGCGAAAGATATTACAGTTGTTTAAAATAAAACTTTCCTATTTTTGTAACTATATTGTCTGCATTGTTTCCTGGACCCCGTGTCATTTATCATCACCTGCGACAGTTATTAAATGTTATTCCAAGGTCTATATTAATGATGAAATAGATATTGCACCACTGTATCAGCCTCTCCTGAGACTTGCTTGCAAAGCATTTTTGTTCCTGTCCTTGCTCAATGCCTGGTTCTGGATACAACATCTGATATATATATACATGATGCGCTGGTTAAGATTTCCATAGGTCATTTTTGCTTAATTAATTACAGACATTTAGTTTGAAGTTAAAAAAAAAAAAGAAAAAACATTTTATCCAGGTCACATGCAGAGGGAAGAGGAAAACAAATTGAGTTTCGGTTTTATATTTGTTAAGTTTGTAAAAATAATTCTGTTAGTATTAGAAATTGCTGGTTATGAAGGAAGCCTGAATATGGGAAAATCCCATATGTTAGTACAAAAAAATCCCTTCTATGAATTCAGGTCAGTAGACCTGCAGTTAGGCTGGGCACTCATGGAAAATGCGCCCGTATTACACATGGAATCTAGAGAAGATCCCCAGACCCCCTGCCCATGGGTAGAGTCACTGGCGTAACTATAGGGGATGCGATTGCACCCAGGCCCAGGAGCCTTACGGGGCCCATAAGGCCTCTCTTCTCCATATAGGGAGCCCAGTACTATGAATAAAGCATTATAGTTGGGGGCCCTGTTACAGGATTTGCATTGGGGTCCAGAAGCTTCAAGTTACACCTCTGCTTAGAGTCCTTGCACCACACCGTACTCTTGAAAGGTCTTTTAGACTCTGACCACTATACATAATTTGCTATGTACTCAACCTGGTAGCCTTCTACTACATTTAGAAGCCATTCTGGCTTCTCCATCCGGCTGGAGATAGGTACCCTGTCTTGATTTTATTTTCTTTGAGACAACCTGTTGATTTCCCTGAAGGATCTCCAAATTTCTACTTCTATCGCCCTGAAAATCTATCTTTTCACCTTCATTTGACGGGTTTGGCATATTATTGCCACATATTTCACTTTGAGGCACACTGTGCATACAAACTGTATACTACGATGCAAAGTCTGAACAGATGGCTGGACAGACATCTATCTAGGGTGATTTAGTGATCCTGCACTGAGCAGGTGGTTGGACCAGATGACCCTGGAGGTCCCTTCCAACTCTACCATTCTATGACTTTGGGAACAAATTATTGTGAGACCTGCATTACTATAACACACATACAGTGCTTATACAATGGCCCACATTTATTATTCAATTTATGCCTGATTTTTGGAGAAATAGAACAGGTTACAAAATTAAAACATTTGGGATATTGTATGCTGGATTTATTCTTAATAAAAACAGAGAAGTCGAGCTTAGAAATACTTCTCGTGTCTCTTTAAGTAAATGGATTGCCTACAACCACATTTTCCTACATTTATTCTATGTATTCTATGGCCTCCTGGGAAAGTGTAACCTGTGCATACCTGTTCTGGGTTCTTATTGCTCCTGGTTTGGGCAGCATGAACCTGGTGATAGGTTCCCTTTAACAATCAACAACCAGTTCGACAACCCAGCAGATGCATCTCAGACGCGCAGTGGCCACCATATAAGACCCTACCCTAAAACTGCTTATTGGAAACATATGGTGCAAACGTAAATTAGGCCCCTCTCTCCACAAACTCCATACCTGCTGTGTGAGTTGCCTGTATGGTATCTATAGCTTTGGCTATCTGTATACGCAATTTTAAAAAAACCGTAAACCAACTGTATGTGTAAGAACAGACAGAACCTTCATAGGCTTCAATTTCTGGAAGCACATTGATGAATTATGATGTGTTTAATCTATTTAAAGTGCGACCGCCAGACATATTACACGCTTGTCGTGTAATTAGACACAAATCAGCACTTCTCACTTATTAGTGTGAATAGCTGGTATTTACATCGCAGCTGACTTTATTCCCATAGAGGGTATAACATTTCAGCGGTTGTGTTTATGTCGTCACATGTGAAATCCATTTATGGCCCTTCATTTCAAGCATAACTTTTTAATCAAGTCATTACTTAATTAGTACTTGATGTGTTTATGATGATCATCTTTGCATAATTTAATTACTGTACATTATTTCTGCTGGGGCTGAGAACACTGAATATTGTAGAATATCGATTTCCTTTAACTTCCTTTGAGCGTGTCCATAGTTTAAGACAGGGGTATCAAACTCATTTTCACCAAGGCCAAAGTTAGTCTTATGGTTGCCTTCAAAGGGCTGATTGTAATTGTAAGACTGTATAGTAATAGTGACCCCCCATAGTGGCTGCAGTAGTGATAGGGTTCCCCATAGTTGCCCCAGTAATAATGGTAGCTAATGAAAGAGGAGAGGGAAAAAAAAGGAAATGGAGCATGTGCTTGAGAGTTTCAAAGTCTATAAACCGGTATCTTGGTTTCAGGAAATCTCAGCCAATTTTTTCGTCCAATCCAAATCTTGTCCAATCCATATATTTTGTCCATTGCTCTCCTCGCCCACTAGGACATTTCATTCTATTTCTTTCGTCCAATCTATATTTTGTCCAATTGCTTTCCTTGTCCAGTAAGACATTTCACCATTGATACTTAACAAAAGAGACGTGCGTTCTCCTCTCAAACATATAGTTTATATGAAATCACTGTCCCCAGACCCCCTGCAGAACCCCACCCTCCAGGCAAAATGGTGGGCTCATGTACTTGCACAATAGCAAGGAGAAGACACCGGGGGCTGCGGTTTGGAGTGCCCGGGCATAAGATCGCTATTATCAGCGATGATAGCGATCTCATGCAACGTGTAAAAAAAGTTTTAAAAGTTTCATCTCCCCTCACCGATCAGATGTCCCCCACCGTCGATGTGTGTTCCCTCCCACCCCTGCACTGGCAAAATGGCGGGCGTAGGCGCAGAAAGGCTAGAGCCACATGGGGTAGATTTGAGTCAGGATCTCCAGAGAGGACATTTCGACGAAAATCTGCAGCAGCTTCCCTGCTTCTAAGTCCGCACCACGTGATGCGGAAGTAGAGGCAGGGAAGACCATGGCGGAGTCGCATACAAATTGTAACACGTAAATGAAGTACAATATGTGGCAAAAAAACAATGTCAGAACTTGCCAAGTTATTCTATGTTAAATTGGCACGTCAGATTTCTAAAATTTGGCCTGGTCATTAAGGCACAAACAGGCCTGGTCACTAAGGGGTTACAACAAGTGGTTCAGAATCACTTTTGGGTTTCCAATGCTAAGTTAATAAATCTAGGTTGCACATAGTGATATATAGGACAAATGGAGATTGGACGAATTGTCCACCCAGACGAGTTTTTCCTTGGACAATCTTATGAAAGGACAAGAATTCTTGGAGCAACTGCCCTCAAAAAAATGTCTTGGTTTGGGAATTTTACTTAATTTCTCCTCCCTTTATTCTATACATGGGGGTGAGATTGCTCAATTCCTGATGAGTGTCTGCCATCTAAGTGTTATTCTGAAACACTGCAGAGTTTAATGCTTGACTCGGAACAGAGATCTCAAGTCAGAGAAGCGGTCCGTACCGGTCTTTCCACGCCCGCAGCATATAGACTGACAGCGCTCTCCCTGCTTGTATATAGGGAGAGAGGGGTCAGGCGGGAAGAGAATGGCATGGCCCACCTCTTTGATTCGAGATCTCTGTTCCGAGTCACATTATAAAGTGTGTTTATTCGGAAATGCCGCAGGTTTACATGGTAGCACTTACATGGGAGTACTGTGCATATCTGTCTCAGCTTCATGCTGATCTGGTTCAGGCAGCATGAACCTGGTGATGGGTTCCATTTATTGGCTTCATGGTTTCCCTAAAACCGGGTTGCCATTAACCAATCTGCCATTAAAAAACAATTCATTTACAAGCTGCACTGACTTGAATGCTGAGCTCTTGGATGCATTGCCGTGATCTTTGCTAGCTGTTGCATGGGACCCTACCCTTAAATGGCCATAAACATCAAAAATCGGTCTAACCCCCTAATTTCAGCATGATTGGCTAACAATTTATTAATCCAATCTCTGGCCCGAACATGTCAGCTGCACCTCAAGAACATCACAAGAATCCGCCCTTTTCACACCGTGGACACAGGAAACACGCTCACTGTTGCCCTCATCCACTTTCAGCTCGATAATTGCAACTCACTGCTGATCGGCCTCCCCCATGCAAGACCTACTACTCAGCCGCTACTTGGATGCCTCTGCCCTGTGCCAATCACTGCACTGGCTGCCCATTAAATACAGAATTCAATTTAAACTCACTACCTTCATCCATAAAGCTCTCCATAGCACCACACCATCCTACATTGTCTCCCTCATCTCAATCCAACACTGAGAGCCCCTTTAATTTGAACCTCTCATTCCTGCCTCCAAGACTTCTCCAGAGCAGCACCAGTCCTCTGGAACATACTACCCCAAACTATCCAGGCAGTCCCTGACACACAAAACTTCAGGCATGCCCTCAAAACGCACCTCTTCAGGGAGGCATACCATATCCCCTAAACGAAACTTCTCCGTACTCTGCCTGATAACATGCACCCTGACCTACCGACTGCAATCCCTACTAGCCACCATCAACCGCTCCCTGCAGTCATACCGATTTAGCCACCATGCAGCTTAAGTCTGACCACCTCACTCTCCCCCTCGCCATGCCTTGTACATCTCCAGCGCCTTTACCTTCTGTATCACCCCATTATCTGTAGTATGTAAGCTCGTTGGAGCAGGACCCTCACCCCTATTGTCTCCATCAATTGATTACTACATGTAACCATGGTTTTTGTATTTTTGCCTTCCTGTAGCCCCCTGTTTTTGTAAGTGCTGTGGAATATGTTGGCGCTATATAAATAAAGATAATAATATTATTATTTTGTGTGTGGCACTTATGCTGGATCAGATATGTCGTATTTCTTCCCTTAGAGATGTTTAGTCATAGTTTATTCTCTGCTAAAACATGCAAGTGTGCATGAGCCTGTGTACGTTTATGGGTGAGTTGGGGCTGATAGCTGTAGTATTTTGCCAACAGCCAGATTAAAACACAGCAGAGGGCAAGAACGGTATATGGGCCCCTTACTGTTGAATATCTCTTCAAAAAAGCTTTCCTTCATCAAATCCATCATCAGTCTCTTACATCTAATAGATCGTAGCTGTTTTAAGGTTACTTACTGGGCCACCATACAACTGCACAGGTTGCACATGATTTATCGCCTCTACCAACCGCTATCTAATGACTATGGCTGGCCATCTTGGTCTCATGTGTCAAACTCAAGGCCCAAGGCCTGAATTCAGCCTACCGCATCACTTTGTGGCCCGCAATGAAATCTGGATGCAGGAGGACTGATTCTTCACTTTCCCTGGAGGATGCAGCCAGTATTTGGCAGAGGGAGCCTCGCCAGCACAGGGGGTGGATGCCCTCTTGGATTCTGAGTTCCTGCACACCTCCACACCGCTCTGTTCAATAACTCACAGCTGGTGGTACAGCTCTGACAGCCTTACCCAGGCACCCTAGCCAACCTCCAAGGTAGGAATCTCAGTGCTGAGGAGCTGGAAGGGGAGAAACCCTATAATAGTGCATGGAGCTCCATAGCCATGTTAACCCCTTAGTGACCATCCCATAGTGTTTTTATGTCCTGCATTGCTGGGCTTTAATCCTAAGGGCCGTAAAAATTCCCTTGGGGATTAAAGCCCTGCAGGCTGTGGACGTGACAGCTCCATGCTGTCGGTTACCGGAGGTGTCATAGAGGGCAGTGGGAAGCTTCACCCAGTCACGCGATCGCTGGATACCGGCGATCGCATTAAAGTCAATACAAAGTAAAATAAAGTTAAAGTTTCAGCTCCCCTTATGGATCCATCACGGATCCAATCATGCAGCTTTCATGTGGGTAAACAACCTTTGTGACAGCTGCAGCACTTGTAAACAGAAAACTGGAGAACCAGAAGTGCATGGCAGGATAGCATCTTGGCAGCGGGAGGTGAGCACTGGGTTTATTTTTTTCTGTACTCTGGTGGCAGTGGGGGGATGCAAATACATAGGAAGAACTCTTTAAGACCTCCCTCACACAGGGCGTTTTGTACAGCGTTTAGCGCTGCCTTTTCAGCCCAGCGCTAAACGCTGTACAACACTCCCATTCATTTCAATGGGGCTGCTCACACAGGGCTGAAAATGCAGCGCCTTGCAACGCTGCACTTTGACAGCGATGCATGTTCTATTTTGGGGTGTTTTCAGCCCTGCGTCGCCCATTGAAATGAATGGGCAGCGGTTGGTGCCGCATTTTTGGCAGCATTAACCGCTCACTGATTTTCAGGGGGAGGGCTTGCAATAAAAGCCCTACCCCGAAAATCAGTCCCAGCTAGCTAGATATAGAAAAAAAGAAAGTAATACTCACCTAGCCGCCACGGTCCGGGTTGGGGCTGCTGGTCTCTGCCGCTGATGCGGGCTTCCCCTGCACTCAGAAGTCTATTGCCGTAGGCCAGGTTTGAGAACCCCGCCTCCAGCAATAGAGGGCTGTGATTGGTTGTTGGTGCTGGCTCGATGCCCAATCACAACCCTTCATTGACTGTCTCAGCCAATCAGAGCTTGCCGGCGCTGATTGGCTGAGACAGTCAATGAAGGGCTGTGATTGGGCATCGAGCGCTGACAACCAATCACAGCACTCTATTGTTGGAGGCGGGGTTCTCATACCCCCCGCCACTAGCCGCTCACCCCCGCCCGAGCACGCTCGGACTAGTAAGCAGTTACTCGAGATGAGCGATGCTCGCCCGAGTAATTGCTGTATCCGAGCGTGCTCGCTCATCTCTAACTATGACCCATTTGATAGATCCTTCAAACATCTTATTTTTATTGGATAGAATACTGCAGAATGCTGCGTTGTTCTGAAAGCAACAGGAGCCTGATGGAGAAAATGTAAAACAAGTGTGAGGATGGGCCTAAACTGTGCACAATCCTTGAGGGAGATGTCCATCACCAACGAATTAATATAAAACTCAACCTTTATTAGAACATGAAGTTAAGAATGCATGAGGTGCAAACCGGTAAAATTCCAAAACTACCTACACATTTCTAATCAAACACCAGTCTGCACTCATAGCTGAAGGCAAATGCCACTAAAGACATCTAATGAACAGAGCATGAGCGTGGGAACCTTTCCTATAACCTTCTTATTTGACGGCTACACAACTGTTTGCTTGAGTAGACACTGTCTTATGCATAATTACCAAATATCAAGTAGCAGTATAAAACGTAAGAATTTTACAACTATACAATAAATCAGCCCTATAGTTAACGGCTTTAGGTACTTTTACATGCAATTTTAATATCCAATATGTCTTCTATGACAGAACTGCTTTACCAGTCTTTGCCCAATTTAGGTCTACTGACCCTTTTAATGACTGATCAGTGAGCAATATCATCATTACAGACTCTAAAAAATGCCTGTAGGCTCCAAGCAAAAATCTTCTTGGACCTAGATCGGAGGGAGAAGATGCCACCTGACCTCATCCTGAAGAATGACACAAAGAGCATCATCTTCTTCATCTACAATAAGGGAAGATATCTCTATAAAATAGATGTAATGTAGACATACAGAGGTGTCGCGAGACGCTCGTTGGGGATCACTGATCTACATCATACAGCACGTGTCATCAATTTGTCTTAATTGTATATTGCAGAAGAGAGTTAACTCCCTACATCTTAATGTTCATCACTAAACAGGAATACCCTGATTGCATCACATTTCTTTCACCAGTGCATTTCATAAATGCTTCTCTGTTTTCAGGTATTTCTGGCAATAAACTGATGGCTCTCTGCCCCCAGAGCATAGGCAGGTTCTAAGTCCTACTAGTAGCGCTCCTAGGTTTTGGAAATAATTGATTGTTCGATTTAGTAAAGTCAGTCAAATAGCAGCAAAACAGTTTCTGAACTAGTTTCTGTTGCCATAAGTCATACACTATTAAGAGAATTTGTTGATTTATGTGTGAGAAGACTGAAAGGATTAAAAGGGCATAGCTATTCATATATTATCTGTGCAAATATTAGGAAGTCTGTTCAAGTAACATAGTAATATAGTATGATAGGCTGAAAAAAGACAAATGTTTATCCAGTTCAGCTTGTTTCTACCCTACCCATGTTGATCCAGAGGAAGGCAAAAAAAAACCCCTATGAGGCAGAAGCCAATTAACCACATTTTTTTGGTGGATTTTTTTTTCCTGACTCCATAATGGCAGTCAGAATAATCCCCGGACCAACATTAATGAAAAGTTCCTTCATGACTCCAAGGCCGACAGTCAGAAGATACCTGGATTAACAACTCTTTTGGTTATTTAATGTCTATATCCTGTGATATCATAATGCTCTAGAAAGACATCTAGTCCTCTCTTAAACTCCTCTATGGATTTTGCCATCACCACTTCCTCAGGCAGAGAGTTCCACAGTCTAACTGCTCTTACAGTAAAGAATCCTCTTCTATAGTGATGAAACCTTTCTTCTAGCCGTAGAGGATGCCCTATTATAATCATCGCAGTCTTAGGTATAAACAGATCGAGGAAGAGATCCTTGTATTGTCCCCTAATGTATTTATACATAGTTATTTGGTCGCCCCTTAGCTGTCTTTTTTCCAGGTTAATAATCCCAATTTTGATAGCCTCTCTGAGTATTCCAGTCCTCCCATTCCATTTATTAATTTAGTTGCCCTTCTTTGAACCCCCTGAAGCACTGCAACATCTTTCCTGCACCGGTGTCCAGAACTGTACACTGTATTCCATGTGAGGCCTGACAAGTGCCTTATATAGTGAAAGAATAATATTCTCATCCATCCCCCCTATACCTCTTTTAATGCACCCCAAAACTTTATTTATCAACCTCCACTTAGGTGTGGTTTATACTAAGTAAACAACATGCAAGTCATGAGGAGTCCACATAGGGCTCAAGTATCATAACTAAAGCTGGCCAATAAGGAAGAAGGAACAATACCTCTGCAGCACCACCTATTGGATGGCAGCATTCCTGCAAATCAGTGTCAGACCTTTTAAACAAGTCTTAATAACAATGAATGGGAATTAACTAGAAGTCAGAATCCATACACAGACAGTGGTTTAGATGTTTTTGCCCCTTATCAGTGTGCAGTAGGTTTCTGGCTTGAGAGGCCTATGATGTGGGTCAGGGAGAATATCATCTCTCCTTAAGGAGAGCACCTATAAGGTATGTTGCATGGCCTTTTAAGTCTCCTCACTCACCTCCTAGGTGTCTCCTCACACCTTCTAGGTGCTTTCCTTAAGGAGAGATGATATTCTCCCTGACCCACATCATAGGCCTCTCACTAGCCAAGCCAGACATTAGATTAATGTCGGCCAAACTTACCAATTTCACTAGAATTGGCCAACCACTTAATGTGTACTAAGAGCCTTCCAACTCTCCGCTGATGGCAGAAGATGGGGGATAGAAGGTTCGGGTAGTTGGATCTTAACATGCCTGATCACCTTTTTCTAAGGGGAGACAAGACGGGAGAAAAGCACTCCTGTGTAAAGAACCTTTTACATGACTTGATCTGAACCAGCTGACGAGCGTTGATCGTCAAGATCAGTACTTGTTTAATTGGCATTCAAACAGACCAATTTAGTCATAAGTAGAGATGAGCGAACTTACTTGTTTAGGGTGTTTTTGCACTCGAGCACCGCTTTTTCTGAGTAACCGACTACTCGGGCGAAAAGATTCGGGGGGTGCCGGGGGTGAGCGGGGGGTTGCAGAAGGGAGTGGGGGGGGGAAAGAGAGAGAGAGCTCCCCCCTGTTCCCCACTGCTACCCCCCGCTCCACCACGCCGCCCCCCGCCCCCCGAATCTTTTCGTCCGAGTAGTCAGTTACTCGGAAAAAGCGGTGCTCGAGTGCAAAAACGTCCTAGACGAGTAAGTTCGCTCATCTCTAGTAATAACACAGAATCCCACCAGTCTCAATCTATCATGTCTCACAAACCTAAGGCCCCTTTCACCTCATGGCTGGGGAATCTATTGTTACACATGTTTTTTTTTAATTAAAAGAAGAATTGGTTCTCTGCATACGAGAGAGGGGAAACTTTTTCTGTTATTTCCTTAAGAAATGTTTCCTCTTTCCTGTGAAGATCCAAATCTTTTGATTAAAAAAAGCAGTACATGAGAACGGATCTCCTAAGCGTAATGTAAAAGGGGCTTTATATTCACATTTTACTCCTCATAAACATATTAGAGCTCATCCACACCATCATGACCCATCATGTTCAATTGCCACAAAAATATACTGCAAAAAGATTCCCGAGTAGGGAGAGGCTGTAACAGTGTATTAGGACACATCCATACTAATTTCCCATTTACTTTGTTCTGATGGTTGCCAATGCTGGATTTTCCACATATGTTAAAATACTATAATGAAAATGGAAAGAATATCCAGAACTGAAGCTCTACTGTAAGGTCAGTTCAGAGCAACAAAAAAAAGCCATAGACCATGTTGCTCATTACAGAGAAACATAAGGACTCTTAAAGGGAATGTGTCATCAGAAAATGACCTACTTTATAAATCAGTCACCAATGTGATGCAGCAGCAAAAAAGGCAAACAGAATTGTGGGATGTACCGTATTAAGGGAAGTGTACAGTCTAGATCAGACCCCATCTGGAATATGGTGTCCAGTTCTGGGCACCCAACTTTAAAAAAGACATAGAGAAACTGGAGCAAGTTCAGAGAAGAGTTACCAAGATGGTGAGCGGTCTGCAAATCATGTCCTATGAAGAACGGTTAAAGGATCTGGGAATGTTTAGCTTGCAAAAAAGAAAGCTGAGAGGAGACTTAATAGCTGTCTACAAATATCTGAAGGGCTGTCACAGTGCAGAGGGATCAGCCCTATTCTTATTTGTACAAGAAAAGACTAGAAGCAATAGGAAGAAACTGAAAGGGAGGGGACACAGATTAGATAATAGAAAAAACTTTCTGACAGTGAGGGTGATCAATGAGTGGAACAGGTTACCACGGGAGGTGGGGAGTTCTATCAATGGAATTCTTCAAACAGAGAATGGGCAAACATCTGTCTGGGATGATAGCTGCACCCAATATCAGAGTTGAACCTACAACTCCAGCACTGCAAAACAGCAGTGCTAACAACTGAGCCACCACACTTTTCTAGTCTGCTCAAGATTAAAAGAAGAATAAACACAAAGAGAACATAAAAATCCCTTTAAGATGTTGTCCTTGGTCAGATTTAAACTTAAAATTCCAGTACTGTAAAGCAGCAGTGCTAACAACTGAGCCACCACTCCTGTGCTTTCTGCTCCAGAGAAGGAGAAAAATATACACAAAAAGAACATAAAAACCCATCCAGATGTGGCCCTTGGTGGTCTTGTTTTGACTGTAATATTAGAGATACTATTTCTCTATGACTGCTATATTTAAATGTTGCTAACCAAATCTTGTATTTAGCCTTGCCCCCGCACTATAAAGGTTCTAGACAGGCTCACCCTTTTCAGGGCAGGTGTACTGTAAACTATATAGAGTCTATGAGGATTTAATAGTGTTCCTGGTTGAAAAATATCAAATAAAGGTTATGTTCTAATGGCCTAATAGACATTCATTTTTTCTGTGTGATTAATCAACTGCAGCATAGGCAAGATGGAAGCCTCCATAGTCATGTATTGACAACAGAATACAAAAATCTCCAAACAGATTAGAAAAATGGAAAATCTTTCACTATCTGGTTTTAATTGATGAAAAATATAGGCCGCTGTATTACACAAAATGCGACTAAAAGCCGAGTTACATCCTAGTTGTATCATGTGTTCGGATTTTCGCCGTACAGTATTCCTACTGTTTAGCTCTATGATTCAAATGTACTTTTTGCAGTGCGTCACCACAATGCTAATTTCCATGGAAGCAAATATAGAACTCTGAGAACATTTCATAGCACAGCTTGCTTTCATGTTAGAAATGAGTGATGACAAGGAAAATTGCGCTGATTGCCGATTGTAAACAGGAGTCTTTCTGAATTGTTACCATAGAAATGAATGACCTCCCATTGTCAATAGGCGTCCATTGTTATAAAGTAGTCATCCTCATCATGAAAAGTCACTACATTTACAACTGTACAGTCATCATAATAAACAGGTCACAGCTCAACCACTGGCGCCTGGGCCACAGGAATGCATCATGGCTTATGAAGGGCGAATGATGCTGAGGATCATGTTGGAATGTGTAGTATGTATCTCAATAACCGTATGATCACTAATCTTTGCTATATCCTAAAACTGGAAGAACTGGATAAAGAATCAGACCATCGCTGACTGTTCTGGCTGTGATTTCATTTAAGTCAACCTCTTAAGGACTGCAAGTCAATCATTTGAGAACACATTTAAAGGGGTTTTCCAAGGAAATACTATTGATGACTCAGGATAGGTTATCAATAGTTGATCGGCTGGGGTCCGTCGCTCGGGTCTCCGACCGACCAGCTGAGCAGGTGCATGCTACCAGCGCTGCAAATATACAGAGGTCAGAGTGGAAGCTCCCACGCCGACCTCTGTATAGTGGCCAGCGCTTGTAACTGCAGGCATGGCTCCCTGAGGTCAGTGTAGAGATGTCCGCTGCTTCCACTCTGACCTCTATGTATTTGCGGCGCTGATAGCATGAGCTCGCTCAGCTGATCGGTCGGGGTCCCGAGCGACGAACCCCAGCCAATCAACTATTGATGACCTATTTCTTGGAAACCCCCTTTTAGGGCTTATTCACACTTATTCGCCATTTTCATGGCTGGCCGCTATACGCTACAATCTGATGCATTGGATTCCAATGCATCAGATCACACAGACGTATTTCCGCGGCATAAAAGCGCCCAGCCAGCCAATACAGCGGCCGGTGCTTTTATGCTGGGTAGGAAAGATAGTCCTGGATCTATTTTTCTGGCCGGAATACGTTGGCCACTGCATGGGCTCCTATTGGAGTCAATGAAGAGAGGTGGGAGGGAGATTAGCAGTGTGACTGCTAAACACCTTCCCCCCTTCTCTCCTCCTGTCCAGTTGTTTGCAGTGGGAAGGGGTGGGATGGAGGCAGAGCTGAGCTCCGCCCCCTCTCTTTTCTGGCTGCGATCAAGGGGCGGGGAGGGGTGGTACTTAGTTCTGCCTACGCCCTCCCATTGCAAACAGCCAGAGGGGAGGACAGAGGAGGGGAGCCACCCAGCGGCTTTGCGGACGTGGCATATATGCGCCGGGCCTGGGCCATCTGAATGGGCGCACAAACGTTAGATTTGTGCGCCTGTTCACACGTTTTTATGGCGCAGGTGGGCGCGTAAAAATGCCTACAGCATGTATGTATGAAGGGTATGTATGAAGAGAGGTTGCGTGGCAACCTCTCTTCATACAGTGCGGGCGTCAGCTGTTTATTACAGCTGACACGCGCAGGCAACAGCCGCTATCGGCCATTCGGCCGATCGTGGCTATTAACCATTTAATTGCCGCTGTCAATTCTGACAGGGGCATTTATCCCCCGAACTATGTTCGGGGGTCCTGTACAGCCCACCCGCGGTGAAATCGGGGGAGCCGTGCAGGTGTCATTGCAGCCGGGCGCCTTCTAAAAGGCCCCAAGGCTGCCATAGCAGACTGCCTATCAAGCCATCCCCATGGGGTGGCTTGATAGGCTGCTTGTCAGAATGCAGTATGACGTAATGCTATAGCATTACGTCATACTGCAGGAGCGATCAAAGCATCGCTGGTTGTAGTCCCCCAGGGGGACTTTAAAGTAAAGTTTAAAAAAAATCAATAAAGTTTTTTTAATTGTAAAAAAAAAAAGTTATAAAAGTTTAAATCACCACCTTTCGCCATATCTATTATTAAAAAATCAAAATCATAAAATAAAAATATGTATTTGGTATCGCCGCGTATGTAAATGTCTGATCTATCAAAGCAGGGCATTATTTTTCCCGCACGATGAACATCGTCCGGAAAAAAAAAAAAAGAACGCCAGAAATGCACTTTTTTAGTTACCCTGTCTCCCAGAAAAAACGCAATAAAAAGCGATCAAAAAGTCATATGTATTCCAAATTGGTACTATCAGAAACTACTGGACAACCCGCAAAAAATGAGCCCTTGCTCAACTACGTCGACGGAAAAATAAAAAGTTATTGCGCGCACAAAATGACGGCAGAAAATAATTGAAAAAAATTAAATGTCTTTGAAAAAAAAAAAGAGTAGTTCAGTAAAAAAAAAACATACAAGTTTGGTATTGTAGTAATCGTACCGACCCATAGAATAAAGTTATCATGTCGCTTTTGCTGCAGTTTGTGTGCCGTAGAAACAAGACGCACTGAAAGATGGCGAAATGTCTTTTTTTTTTCATTTTATTCCACTTAGAATTTTTAAAAAGTTTTCAGTACATTATATGGTACTTTAAATAGCACCATTGAAAAATACAACTCATTCTGCAAAAAACAAGCCCTCATTCAGCGATGTCAATGGATAAATAAAGGAGTTACGATTTTTTTGAAGGGGGTAGGAAAAAACAAAAATGGAAAACGAAAATGGGGCCGCGTTATTAAGGGGTTAAGGGCAATAAATCGCTGCAGATACCGACACAGAAGTTACCCTAATACGACATATTGGGGCCTATATGTTCTGAGCCTTTCATTAAATGCAGCCCCTGTTGCTTGTTTCCCAGCCGTACTGGTGAAGAGGCCACCTACTGGGATTTTATTTAATAAGGAGCATTGAATTTCACCGATTAGTGAGAAGTATTTTTATTGGAAGGCTGTGTCATGCACCAGGTTTTTCTTCTTCATCCAGTTGTCATATGCAAGTCTCCACACCTAGTCATCAGAGTAAGGCGTCCGACTGGTTGGCAGCACCTTCGTTCAACTTTCATTGTAAATTCATGGTCACGGTTCCATTTGTAACCTACTAAAACTTCCTAGGCACCAACCTGGGATTGCTACATCCACCTTTCCTTCTTCATTCTGTGGTTGGTTGAAAATCAATATGCTTAATCCTTCTCTATCCCTGGATCTGCCACCGGAAGAAAGCGTGAAGGGGCCAACATCCACTAAGAATTGTTGGCCAATTCCAGCAAAATCAATAGGTTTATCCGGCTGTTTTGTTATGTTAATGGACAGCTTAGGTGTTGATGAAATTAACAATGTTTTTTATATTTCCTAGTGCCATAAAACACACAACAAATAGTTACAGGCAAAAGTAGGACATTGCTGAATCACCTGCGGATAACCTGGTTATACACTTAAAGAGTACCTGCACTTTCACTTTCGAGCACTCTTGCTCCACCTGCCAACTGAAGTTGGCCCTATCTAGCACTAATATAGTGTTATATGGGTTCGTCTTCAGCTACCGGAAGGAGAATAGCTGTCAAAGCATCAGTGCAGTTAACTTCTGTATCTCCTCTGACTGCACCTATTTTGGTTCTCAGAATCTAGATCTTTGTATAGATCTTTAAGGTGTTTTGAGTGAGATTCAGGTTGACACTGATGAGCATTTAGTTGACAAAGATCTGACTGGTCTGAATCCCACTCTTTGTCAGTCACCCTATATGAAGGTGAAGCTGCAGGGGAAGAGAACTTGGAGGGGATGTCTGGAGAGTCTCTAAGCAGGAGATGAGGAAGATTTTGTGTGGCTGGGACCTGTAGGTTGAAGAGAATAGGAGAAGAGGGTGGTATACATGAGGCCACAGCATCCATGTCAGGCTATGGAGGGGATGGAGAGAGGTGGTCTACGCAATTATTGGAAGAAGCGGGCATCAAGGTAAAGTCTACTATCAGATCACCACTGCTGACAGTAGACTTCTTTCTCAACCTCTGAACAGGCATAAGGAGCCACTGCTGGTTGACTAATATGACAGTAGCCAGGCCACACCACTTGGCATACAGATTTTTAAGAAACTGCTGCTAGAGAAATATAGTGTCCAAAAATGCAAATGACACAGGCAGATATCTGAGCCAAGTGCAATGAATATCAATGCATTGTTCCCATTATCAGGGGTGTAGCTATAGGGAATGCAGAGGTAGCAGTTGCTACCAGGCACTGGAGCCTTAGAAGGCCTAAGGGCCCCTATATCATATAAGAAAACCCCAGTATTCCAAAAGGCACCTCGGTGGATGGGGGGGGGGGGGGGGCGGGAGCATGTTACAGATTTTGCATTGGGTCCCCAACATTTAGCCTCTGCCTAATATTTTAAGGTTCTAGCAATGCCCCTGCCTGCTAGTGTTGCATCGATGGGCTTCTTGAGAGACTCAATGATGCAGAGGAAAGCTGTGGAAGAACCTCCATGATGAACTTTTGCATCCGGTGTGCATTGAGTGTTTAGGCTTGAACTAAGCACCTACTTATGCTGCAATCACAGCAAATATCAGACAGGCATTCATGTCATTAAACAGGAGTTCAATTCCCAGAACAGTTTGCAAGAATTAAAAAAAAAACAAGAAACAATTAAAAAAAAAAGTTTCCTGGCACATTTCACGAATAAACAGATTCATTACAATCGTAACCGAATTGGATGACTTAGAGATAGATCAGACAGACCGTTGTGTGCCATGGAGCAGTTTAAAGTAATCCAGAAGTATAAACTCTGCAGCTCTGTGTATATGTATCAGGCGCTCTGGACTGAAAGGCTAGCATAAACTTGGAAAGACAGGAGGCTCTGACTTCAGCCTGTATTCACTCACACAGATTGTTTCAAGTGGAATCAATAGAACTGCACCTTGTTATGTTCCCTTCCAGTGCTCACTGTATATGATGGATAGAATTTACCTAATATGGCAGATCATAATAAAACAAAAATCTGAAAAAAGCACACGCAATGCCTGAGGCTTTCTAAAAGAGTTTTGGTGGTGTTATTTTTATCACACTTTTTATTTTTGCTTTTTTTTCCTATAGAGAAGCCTATGGGAAAACTCTAGGAAGAATGCCAGATCCAGAGCATGCCGTGATTTAAAAAAAATACATCATAGACCCAAGAAATAAAGCAGCAAAAGTGAGAAAAGTTGCCACTAGAGATAAGCGAGCATACTCGCTAAGGACAATTACTCGAGCGAGCATTGTCGAGCGGGGAGTGTCGGGGGAGAGCAGGGGGAAACAGAGGGGATATCTCTCTCTCTCTCTTTCCCCTCCACTCCCCCCTGCTCACTGCCGCAACTCACTGCTCACCCTCGCCGGCACCCGAATCTTTTCCTCCGAGCGGGCAGGTACTCGCTAAGGACAATACTCACTCAAGTTGCATCTCAGCTTATTGAATATCAATAATAGAGAAAATCCTTTCATGTCGTGATGTCCAGCTGCCAGTGTGCTGAGACGTGAGAGCCAGCTAGCTATCATTCTGACTTCTAAGTGCAGAAGAGATGTGGCATACAATAGAATGTTCTACAGAAGTAACATAATTTGTATGTCTGAAATAAAAATCTATGTCCATCCAGTTCAGCCTATTATCTAGCAATGTTGATCCAGAGGAAGGCAACGCCCTCCACACACACACACTCATGAGATAGAAGCTAATTTTCCTCATTTTAGGAAAAATCCTTCCTGACCCCAAATGTAGCAGTCAGGATGAAAATCATATAATATTGTTGCACTCAAGAAAGTTGTCCAGGCCCCTCTTGAACTCCTTTTGCGAGTTCACCATCACCACGTCCTCAGGTAGAGAGTTCTATAGTCTTACTGCTCTTAAAGTAAAGAACCCCCTTCTATGTTGGTGTAGGAACCTTCTTTCCTCTAGACGTAGAGGATACCTCCTTGTTACAGATACAGTCCTAGGTATAAATAGATGATGGGAGAGATCTCTGTAGTGTCCCCTGATATATCTATACAAAGTTATTAGAGCGCCCCCTTGTTACAGTCACAGTCGTGGGTATAAACAGATGATCGGAGAGATCTCTGTATTGACCCCTGATACAATTACAGTCAAAATAATTCAACCTTCATTGAAAATTAGGTTTATTTTTCAAATTTAATGACCAATATAAATATTCAACACAACTAATATAACAAGCAGTTTCTCCAAAGACGAAGACAAAATGCCACTTTTTTAATGACTACTGCAGTCTCAGAGCTATTCAACCTCTTCATGACATGTACCCTTGGTACATAGTAGAACATCCTTTTGCTGTTATGACTTTCTACAAACATGATGCATAGGCAGACACCAGCATCTGGCAGTGTTCCTAGAGAATATTAGCTCATTCCTCATGGGCAACAGTCTCTAGTTCACTAATATTCTTGGTTCTGTTTTCTGCAAATGCCGTTTTTAAATTCCATCAAAGATTTTCTGTGGGGTTGAAGTTGGGCGAATATAACGGCCACTTCAGAATCTTTCAGGACTACTTCTGAAACCAAGCCTTGATGGATTTTGAGGTACGCTTAGGATCATTGTGCTGTTGGAAGGTCAAATGATGCAGAAGCTTCAACTTCATCATAAAAGGCATGATGCTTTCTCCTAGAAGTTCCTCATATTTCATTGAATCCATGTTGCTTCTGAAAGATGGGTAAATTTAGTCTTGAGATAGGCAAACCCTCAGACATTTTTTCCTTTGCCTTGATGAAACTATTTCACAAGCCCTTCACAGATAAGCACCCTTAAAACTGAACTTTTAATAATTTTAAACTAAAACCTATGGCCCATACAAAAGATAGACATGACATACAAACAAACAAACAAAAGGTATCCCCCAGGTCAGTAACCAGGGTCACTCAAAATGAGCCTCTACAAGTACACACTCATTAGGGGAACCAATAACGAATACATAAAGTCAGGCTATAGGAGTCTCCCAGTAGGATGAGCACCCCAGGTGGTAGAGTTATACTCCTATCTAGAGAGCCCAATATAGATAGTGCCAAGTATATCACCAGGAACTATAACAGAATAGATAGGTGCATCAATTAGATGGAATCAGTTCTGATGCATCTATCATAGTAGATGTAAGGGATCGTGATAACCCACATTCTTACATCTTCTGCATGCCTATCAACCGAGCGCCTAGTCAAGCCACTAAAAGAAGAACCACCCTATGTTAAGGCAATAAACCAATACTTCAAGACTTTGACGAAGCTAGAAGAATCGGTTCTTTATCTAGGTTCTTACTAACATGATTCTTAGAATTGAAATGCTTCGAACCATTTACGCTGCTCATCAGATTCAATTCTAAGAATCACGTTAGTAAGAACCTAGATAAAGAACCGTTTCTTCTATCTTCGTCAAAGTATCGGTTTATTGGCCTAATATAGGGTGGTTCTTTTTTACTGGCTGAGCTAGGCACTCGGTTGAAAGGCAGGAAGAGGACATAAGAATGTGGGTCATCGAGATCCCTTACATCTACTATGATAGATGCATCAGAACTGATTCCATCTAATTGATGCACCTATCTATTCTCTTATAGTTCCTGGTGATATATTTGGCACTATCTATATTGGGCACTCTAGATAGGAGTATAACTCTACCTCTTGGGGTGTTCAATCTACTGGGAGACTCCAATAGCCTGACTTTATGTATTCATTATTGGTTCCCCCAATGAGTGTGTACTTGTAGAGGCTCATTTTGAGTGACCCTGGTTACTGACCAGGGGGATACCTTTTGTTTGTTTGTATGTCATGTCTATCTTTTGTATGGGCCATAGGTTTTAGTTTTAAATTAATAAAAGTTAAGTTTTGAGGGTGCTTATCTGTGAAGGGCATTTATGAATAGTAAGTTCCCATTGCCTCAGTGATTTCTTGTTTCATAAGGCCTAATTCTTCAGGCAACATGTTATACCACGGGATTTTCCGAGAAGATTGATATATAGTTCTATGGAAAAAGATTCAGTATAACTTGTTATGTATTAATTTATATCTCTGCTCATTCTGGTCTTTGTGGTCCAGTAGGTGGTCCTATCAGTGATTGACAGCTATCTGTGTGTACGCATGTACACAGAAATTACTGTCAATCACTGATAGGACCACCTACTGGACCACAATGAGCAGAGATATAAATGAATAAATCTGCTCAGCTCAGCCATAGTATGATGCCTACAGCTTGGACAACATATGCAAGCTAACATGTTCCCTATAATGTGTAATGCAGGAAGCAGGATGGCTTCAGTAGACACAAGACTTTCTTGTTGAACATTTTTGCCCACAACTCTCCAACTTTTTGCGGGCAATCTTTCCCTATGTAGTGAGATTGCCTGTTATGGCCATACCACTCACACAGAGAACAAGAATCCTTTGTGAACCTAGTCTGCATTCCCAATAGGACAGCAATGACCTTTAATTGAGTGAAGCATACGGTGCACCATTTAATAGGACTATTTTGGAAGACTGGCATAACCAACTGGAACAGAATGTGAAGCACAACTGCTTTCAAACAGGTTTTGAGGCATCTATGAAAAGTCTCCACTCCTGGTCATCATAATAGAAACCCAGAGTCCACATCAAATCACTTAAGTCATTACAAACACCTAGGGTCCTATCATAAGTGAAGAAACGCATAAGATTTTGTTTTCAGTTTATAAATTGTTACACTTGTTTCGGCTTGGAGAAGATTCCTTTCTTGAAACCTAGAGCCCCGAAGTTCCAACTTCCTTTTACATAGGCCTAAGTCATGGACTAAATCATTTAAATCAGCGTGTGTTAAGAAGCGCGGAGGTGAATGTTCTGTAGGTTTACATTCTAGTTCTTTCACTGCTTGATGAAAAATTGATTTCTTCCTGCCTTGTCTCATCATAACCATCATCTTCGAGGTCTTCACTTGAAGGTTGTAAGGGGACTGGAATAGTCTGAGTGTGGTACAGGCCTCATTGTAGACGGCAAGTTGGGATACACAATGTGATTTTTAGATTCTCTGTTTGTGAAGCCATTGACATTTGTTGGACAGGAGCAACAGTCTATCATGTGGTCCTTTTGTTCCCTCCATTTCATCGGTACCCCAAATGACACTGTCGTACCTGGACCTTTCCACCAGTTTATTACTTTCATGTAGCAATGGGCACAACAGAAATGCGAGCACCAAGTCTTGTCCTGATCTCCGATCTACCTCCCAAAGTAATGCTTATAGGCCTTCTGTATTACAGATGACATCATCTTCTTATGTCTCACCACATATATATAAAAAGCTGTCTGGTTTGTTTCGGCATGTCTGAGGTGTCATATTGTTTCACTAGGAAAATATAGAGCCTCATTTTCAAAACTGTCTAAAACTGTCTTTGTTGCTCATAGCAACCAATCAAAGCACAGCTTTCATTTTACCTCAGAAGTTCCAGAAATGAAAGCTGAGTTGTGATTGGTTGCTTTGGGCAACATAGACAGTTTTAATGTTAGACACTTTTGTTAAATGAGGTCCATGGTTTTAGTGGTCAATATACTGTAACAAAATGGTACAATATTTAATATCCTTATGAGGTCTATGACTTCATTATCTTGCCTGAAAGACAATTTTGGATGCCGTATTTGGATTCAGCACCCTGTTTATAGATAGGAACACGGATTTTTGCACTCTTATAACACAGTGTATTAGAATGATGCAGTATACGCAGGAAAATTCGTGATTGGCAGAGCCATTATGGGCATACACCATTGCTGTGTGTATCAAACCCTTAAAGAGCAACTCAAAGGATTTTTTTTTAATTATGTAGCTATTCCCCCAGTGTATATAAGTGAGTTTGTATTTCAACGTCAAAGCAAAATTTTAACCATAAAGATGGTGCCTAATAAGCATCAGACAGGAGGCTGCACTGCATGTAAGTGACTGAAACACACAGAGGAAACTTATAACGCCTGATAAACAATCAGATGAGGGGTGCAGGGATGGAAAAATGTGTTTTCGCAGGAGTAGTCCTTTGATAATAGCTGGTGTGGAGGATAAGGCTCATGTTGGGGAATACAGCACACATTACACAGTAATTATTGCACTATACTCATATAAGTGCATCATTTGAGGGGCAATATATGCATTATGCTGTAGTTTACAATGAAGACCATATCCTATAAATGACATATCTGATACAAAGTTACAATATTTTTTTGTAACTTTTCATATCCCAGAATAACTGTTATATCTGGGTTGTCATTAGAGACATTTACCACTAACAGCTGAATACAGGATATACTGGATAAGAACATGGGTTCTAAAAAAGATTCTCAAGTACAGGATGTTTCACTCGAAGCACAACCCTTATTTTAGCTCAGAATTTGTGTAGAACTGCACTCAAGAATTTAGTGTTTCTCGGTGATTCACGTCCCGTTTTCCACAACGGGTATATTGTTCATCAGGGGCAGCACCTGTTGACATGTAGACTGTATTTCTGGGGAAGGCAGGGCTCATTTATCAAAACTGTCTAAAAAGGAAGGTACCATTACATCGGTCTATTATCGCCTGAAAAACCACTGGAAACACCAAATTTGGGCGACTGTCGTCCTGCGTACAAACAGACGTTGACAGGGTACTGAGCGACAAATCACTCATTTGTCAGAGTCAATTGATTTATAGCTCACCTAAAAACTAAGCGACTTTTGGCCCATGTAAAGAGGAGTCACTTAGTCTTTGAGTGACTACCTGTTTGCAGTTAATGGAGGTGGGCGGCCGAAAGATCTCCGGCGCACTCCGCCTCCATTCACAGAACAACTACCATTCCTATGTAACAGCTTTGGAGCGCTAGTGCTGGCACGGCTGTCGGGCGTGACTGCTGTCCCTTGTAGAGGTACCGTAAGATTGTCCTTGTTGCCTATAGTACCAAAGCAGAGCTCAGCTTTCATCTTACCAGCTTTCCAAAAATAAAGCTAAAATCTGATTGGATGCTACGGGCAACAAAGCCAGTATTACTGCTTTGATAAATGAGGCCCACTGTCATCTGCAAGGTTTTCTGACTGCAGAGGGTATGGGTGACTCAAAGTATTCTATGGAAGAGCATGTTTTTCTGGGACACACTTACTGGGTGACCAATTCATTTATGGATTGTCAGCAGCAATTTCCGGCAAAGTTTTGAGGATGCACTACATCCAATAAGACAACCAAATAATGACTAGCAAGCAAATGATAGGAATGCAAATGAATGCACATCAGGGAGGGCAGGGAAAGATGTCAGCGGCCACAGTCCAGGATGTGAACGTATGTCTGCTATATTCCCTGCAAAGGTCTCTTCATCGCTTACCGCAAGAAACTGGTAAATCCTTGGCAACGTGTAAGAGAACCATTAAGCAAGACTGAAACTCTACTGAGGCACGGTTGTTCAGGAACTAGTATCATGAAGTGTATGGAGTGCAGGCTGTGGTTCCAGTGAAATGTAGGCTAATTTCAGGAACTGATGGATGTCATGTGGTTCACAGATGAAGTGTGGTTCCATCTTTGTGGCCACGTGAATAGGAAAAACACAGATTTGGGCCACTACTAACATGCAAAAATCTATGAAAAACAACCGCATCCTGTAAAAGTTGGTATGTGGTGTGCATTGTCCTGCCACCGCATGATCAGCCCTATAGTCTTCAATGGCACCATCAACACAGAACATTTTCTAACAATATTTACAGAATTTGTGAACCAGCCGGATGATGAGGAGCTGCAGGTTAGTTGCTTCCAGTAAGATATTTCAGCACATTCTTTTAAATATGCTTGTAAGTGACATGGGAGAGGGTTTAACAGGTAAGGTGTCCATTTCCTAATGACACAAAACTGTGCAATAGGGTTGATACTCCTGAGATTTCTTGAACATAGAGAAAGATTTAGCCTTACTGGATAAAAGGTCAAACAATGCGAATGTCAGGACTACAACGGTAACAAGAGGACATCCGTTACGTTTAGAGGAAAGCAGGTTTCATTACCAACATAGAAAGGGATTCTTTACTGTAAGAGCAGTTAGACTGTGGAACTCTCTGCCTGAGGATGTGGTGATGGCAAAATCAATAGAGGAGTTTAAAAGGGGACTTGATGTCTTTCTGGAGAGGAAGGATATTATAGGTTATAAATTTTAAGTTAATTGTTAATCCGGGTATACAGGCAGGTAGGAACTATTAGGGGTTGATCCAGGGATTAGTCTGATTGCCATTAGGGAGTCGGGAAGGAATTGTTTCCTCAAAAGGGCTAATTGGCTTCTGCTCTTGGGGTTTTTTGCATTCCTCTGGATCAACAAAACAGGAGGCTAAACAGGCTGGACTAGATGGACATTGTCTTCATTCGGCCTTACATACTATGTTACTATGTCAGTTGAATGTTTCCAAATGTAAAATAAGGGACCTGGAAAGAAGAAATCCGTGGACTGAGTATCGTATTGGCTGTTCTGTGTTATCCAGGACTTCAGAAAAGAAGGATTTATGGGTTCTTATTTCTGACAACCTCAAAATGAGTTTACAGTGCGGTCAAGCAGCGAAGGAAGCAAAGAGCATGGTTGGTTGCATAGCTGGAGGTATTACCAGTAGAAAGGGGGAGATTGTGATCCTGCTACATAAAGCTCTGGTGAGACCACATTGGGAGTATATGATCAGCTCTAGAGACTCACCTGCAGAAAGACATTGATAAAATAGAACAAGTCCAGAGAGGGACTACAAAAATGGTGAAAGGTCTCAAGAACAAAACTTATCAGGAAAGCCTTAAAGAACTTAATTTGTATAGCCTGGAGGAGAGAAGAGAAAGGGGGGAGGGGGGCATGATGGAAACGTTTTTTTTATGTTAAAACTATAAATTAGGTTCAGGAAGTAATTGTTTTTAGTAAAAAACTAAAAACTAGAAAAAGGGGGTACAATCTAAGATTAGTTGGGGGAAATATAAGAAGCAATATAAGGAAATATTTTTTTCACTGAAAGTGGAGTAAATGCTTGGAACAAACTTCTAGCAGACGGGGTTGGAAAGTCAACAATAATTGAATGTAAGCTGCCTGGGATAAACATAGATCCAGCCTAAGAGAGAAATAAAATGGAGATAAGCGCAGACTAGATGCACCATGTGGTCATTTTCTGCTGTCAATTTTCTATGTTTCTATGGGGCAATTTGTTACACATCCACCAGAGCATGGGGAAAATTTGTTCTTTCCTGGGGGACAAGATCTTCTCAAATGTTTTGTGTCCACCGAGATCACTGGACATTACACTGGCAGACTTTTTCCTGTGGGGTCACTTAAAAGGTAAGGAGATCACCAATAAACTTTGCACCATTGCAGAACTGAAAGTGAAAGTTCTGCAATGGTCGTGAAATTCTGCAATCGATGGGGGCATGTTGGAGTCCTAGATTCACATGTGCTTAGAGGTTGACGGTGGCCACTTTCAACATCTTCTGTGACCATTCAACTCACCAAGAACCAAGGTAGGTATCAGTATTCCCTCCTGTGTGATATCATTGTCGCGAATACAAATATTGCCAAATGACTGGGTTGCGCTTCCAGTGCAACACCCTGTATTAAAATGGCCTAATTTATTAAAAGGATTAAGCCTTTAACTATTATTCGAGTCGCCTATTCAAACATGGCATGTGCAGACATCATACAGTAAGAACATGAAGATACAGGTACAGAAGTGATTTTGGCGTAATTACTTAATGCTTCCAAGAACTGTGAGCATAGGCAGTTTGACACGGCAGGAATATGTGTAACCCTAATAGGCCAAACTCTAAAAGACCAATAAAACCACAGAGAACAAGTTGTTCACATATTTTCAAAGTGACTGCCAGCTGTTTATTGTGAGAACTGTCACGGTGCACAACTAAATTAGCTAATTGAAATCCTTTATAAACAACTTTACAAGAACTAATACCTGATATGCTGAAACTGAATATTCCAGTGGCATTCTTTTGAGGGATAAGGATTTCACGGCGGCTTCTTGAGATTAAGTCTAGGTTGGTACAGGGTTGGTTCTACTGACCCATTTTTTCATTATAGCTGTCTGATAAGCCAGTAGTGATTATGGCATACAGTCTCACTATTTAGTCATTTGTTTTTCCCGTAAGTGCAGTAATAGGAAAATAAAACTTTGTGGCTGAGAGGAATAACACAAGATCCTTATAGAGTAGCAACTTGGACAAAGTGAACTACGTAGAACCACAAGATTTGAGAAATACAGCTTCAAAACTCGCAGCCTTTCGCTGCGGATTTTGGAGCGGCTTCGCTGCCTCTATTGCACTGCGGCCATCTCTCTCCATATGTGAAATTGCACTGATATCTGTACTTGTAAACCATTCCACTCCCATTTTGTTCTTGTCACATATTCTGATAAAGTATGTGCCAAGCAAATATGGAGGAAGGGACGACATACCTTGTTTCCCTGAAAATAAGACATACCCTGAAAATAAGACATAGCATGATTTTCCAGAATTTTTGAGGATGCAAAATGGTTTTTCAGGCTTTTTGAGGATGCTTGAAATATAAGCCCTACACCAAAATTAATCCCTGCTAACAGTTAATTTAAAAAAAGTCAATTTAAATAGTGTCCAGGCAGCTATACATGTAAAAAAGTTAAACCTTTCTGAACAAAAATTAATATAAGACACTGTCTTATTTTCGGGGAAACACGGTAGCCTCAAAACCCGTCTATTTATGCTTGATTTAATAAAACAGAGAAGTTGAGCTAATATCCTCATGTTTTGTGCTTCTCCTAAAAGGTTGTATTTACAACTACTTTTTTATTGCCTAGACTACTTTTAGACGGCACGATTGTCGTCTGCACAAGCAAATGAGCTGGTGATGTCATCTCTGGCTTGTCCGCTCTCATACAGCCTGTTTAGACAGACAGATTCATCGTTGACTCATTCAATGAGAATCGTTTACTTCTTATTCAGTGTTTCACATTCACTATGAAGGTGGCAGTTGCCGAGGCACAGCATGAGGTGAAAGTTAGTACCTCTCCTGCTTGCAGTCTTATACTGGCTGCTAGAGGTATTGTAATCATTAGGTATGTACTAGTAATTATTAGGAAATTATAGTACCGGTGTTTCTGGTGGCGCAATGCTGTGCTACATGTACGTCACACACACAGCTCTGCTACAAGAACGTCACACACACTGCACTGCTACATGCACGTCACACACACAGCACTGCTTCATACATTGTTCATCCCATACAACAAGGATCAGAAGCAGTGGAGATGAAGGACCTGTGATGATGTCACCGTCATGCTCCGCCCCTGCTCACATGACGGTGACACTCATCCCAAGTGAATGACTTACATGTTCCTCCTTTGATCACATGACGGTGACGTCATCAAAGGTCCTTTATCACCCCTTTTCACAACACGGTGACGCCATCAAAGGTCCTGCATCCTTGTGCAGATTACAGGTGGACTACAAACCCCCTGCGGCCTCAGTTGCTATGGAATACTAATAAACACCTAAGCGGACAGCAGCCATGTGTGTACAGGACCTTGTGATGATGTCACTGTCATGTGATCTGGGACAGAGCATATAAATCACTCACAAACACACTCACTCGCGCACAGACGGACAGGTTGTCGTTAGTATTTTTATTATATATATTTATATGTGTATGTACATATATATATATATATATATATATATATATATATATATACACAATGGGGAAGAGGGGAGTAAACTAAAAAATAAAAATCATAATTAGGCATTAATGACGCTGACCTTTTTTCCCCCATTTTTTGTTTCTCCTCCCACTTTATAAGAATCATAATTCTTTTATTTATCCATCAAAATAGCTATCTGAGGGCCGCAAGGCACGAAGGCCCAAAACAAACTGACAGACCTTGGGCCTTCGTGTCTTGCGGTTGCATCGGGCATTATGCTATATGCCCTTGTCTTTCTTTGTTCCTAAGTACCACAAAAGTTTTGGTTACTTACTTCATTGTGTACAATTTTGTCCTGATGAAGCAGCGAATAGACAACGCTGCAGAAACGCATTGACAGCTTCTAAAAGATTGATTAACCAGTTACGGGTCAACAACCGTGGTTGTCAATCACGTAGGGACAACTGATTATCTGGTTGTCTCACCTACCTGACAGTATATCCTTTGTCCCTCATGCAAGAACAAGTATGGGGTGCTCTTTTCATTAATATGCAACCTTTGCTATAGCTCTAACAATATATTAAAATTATAGCATTGACCGGAATCGAGGCATCAACCCGCATACAAGGGAATGTGTATAAATGCGAGGTCAGACCTGGTATAATATATGGCTATAATTAACTAATTAGGAGCAGGAGGTGTTTGGTGACTTTATCTTATACCCTATAAACACGCAAGCTTAGTGGTATTGAGGCAAACTAAGGCCTTTAACACTACCTAGATATTTCCCGCATACCACTCAAAGTGTCCAGTGGGGCTTCAGAAAATACTTACCTCCTCACTGATTACATCTAATTATGGTTTTCCTATTATCTCACAGACCCATAATATCCGTGTACCGCATACAATAGCTTGCAGTACAGCACTACAGATTGACAAATCTGCTACAATCTGTATTAGTGCCTTAGCAATATATGCAGCATGGCTGTTCTATCACTATCATCATAAATAGGACAAGATATAATAATCATCAGTCCTGCATGATGATGTCCTAAAGGTGTTTTTGTTTATTTTGAGTGGGCCATTTTTAATCTTATAATTAATAAAAGTTACATTTTAAACCATTAGGTTCCCTACAGTGATTATTGTTTAGATTTTCAGATTTTTTGTTTAGATTTTTTTATTGTTACTATGGGAAAAGTTTTTTTTTTTTACTTTTAATATTCTTTATTTTTTATAACAATTTTTTACATGAGGGACTTTTACTTGCAATTGTTTGATCCCCTGTACCATATGCTGAAATACTGCAGGCATTCTATTAGGACAGGCCACAGGTCTGATTGAATAGGCCGAAATACATGGCAGTCCTGGGGGCCTTTGGAAGCCCCCTGGCTGCCATGACATGTGGATGGCATCTTGTGATCTCATTGCAAGGGAGCTTTTTGAGGCCCCTGAACAAGGAAAGGGACATTTAAAGGGTTAACAGCCGTGATTGGCGTGAACTTTGGTCGTGGCTGTTGCGGCTTGGTATCATCTGTCCAAGACAACTTACACCAGCTATGTATGGAGGGATCCTGATCCTGCTGCGTACAAATGTACATATACATCCTGGGTCACTGAGAGGTTTAAGGGGTTTTTCAGGATTAAACTATTGAGGGCCTATTCTCAGGATTGGTCATCAATACTCGATGAGCAATGGCCCGCCACTTGAGATCCTTGCTGATCACCTGATTGAATTGGCAGCCATACTCCAGTGAGTGCTGCTGTCACTTCAGTATATACAAGGCACAGTGCCATACATTTCATTGTGGCTGTTCCTGGTATTGCAGCTTGCCCCACTCACTTAAATGAGTTGTTTTTTGAACATATCAAGTTCAACATATGATGACGTTATTATCACTTACCACTACTCTCTCGTCTTCACATCCAAACACAGCTGCGGCCGGTCTGTATACACTAGCATGAGGTTTTAGCTGTCAGGCTGCATCAGGAACTAATGCAGAAGTGCCTGAAAGTGATGAGGACCCAGTGAAAACCAGTAAGTAAGGCCTTCTGCACACGGATGAATTTGCATTGCGAAATCCGAAGCGGGATTCCGCCTCCGGATTCTGCAGCAAATCCAGCCCAAGGCATGTTATAAGAAAATGTGATTTCTTGCCCACTCACGGGGGAGAGATTGCAGCATGCTGTGATTTTGTGCGGGCTACGCATGGCCGGCTTCTGTTGAAGTCAATGGAAACTGTCCGTCCTACGGCCATTCTGCAATCATCATTGCAGAATGGCTGCAGGATCCGCGTCCTCGGCATAGTGATGGTGTGGCGTCCTCTCAACTGCGTGTGTGCCAGCCGTCACATTCCCAGCAGAGAAGAAAACCAGCGGAGCGGTAAGCTGGGGTCACCAGCCGGGTACCACATCGAACTCCACTGCGGGAATCCCGCATACGCGGTCCGACCTGCCCATGTGCAGGCGGCCTAAATGGTGCGATCTAGTGTGGGGGGTCAGATTGCAATTTTCTCATTAGCACTGTAGACAGGGTGGGTGTTTAGAAGTGGAGCGGTCTTCTCATGGGGGGCACCAAAAGAAATTCTGCACAGGGCGCCATTTATCCTAAGGCCAGCCCTGATTTAAGGGTATGTTCACACATCTATATATATATAAAGACGAAAGCCCTCACTGACTCACTGACTGACTGACTCACTGACTCGCCACTAATTCTCCAACTTCCCGATGTCGTAGAAGCATGAAATTTGGCACGAGCATAGATTATGTCCAAAATAGGAAACGTTAAGAAGTCCCAACTCGATTATTCAATTCTAAGCGCAAAACAATTAGCGTCTAAATTTTACGTACGGAATCTAATTCTCTCACTTCCCGATGTCATTTTATATAAAGGAAACGTCGCATGGTTGCCTTCATGTGGTGTTTTCTTGGTAACGCAAAGAACCATGCAAAATGGTGAACATATGTTTTTCCTCAGTATCTCTAAAGTAACCACGACTTCCTAAGATTTGCCGTGTGAACACCAGATAAACACCAGTACCAAATTAACTCGGGCGAAGCCGGGTATATCAGCTTGTAGTGTATACTATGCGGATGGAAAAGTTACAGCACATTATAGCAGCAGCAAAGTGGATTAGATTTTAACAAATGCTAAGAAAAAACTCCACCTGGAAATTGATGCGCGGTGCGGGTGTCAAATCTAAAGCATGTCAATTGTTTCGGAATTTTGCAGTGAACCCATAGCATATTCTTCCCATCCACTTTACGCTACATGCGGACGTTGTGTAACACTGTAACAATGTAGCCACTAAGTAGTTATTTGTACTTTCATCATATGGATATTGTATTGCTTTGTAAGTGCTGTCATGTGAAGAGAATTACTAATGAATAATGGCCATGTCTTCTGTGCCAAGCTCATGGCCCAGTAACCTGCATTTATCGCCCCTCCCATGTTCTCTAGAGACTTGTTGACTATAATTGAAGCTTTGTTCCTGGCGTTATTAAAGAGGTTATGTTAGATCTTGTCATTCTACAGCATGAATGTAATAAACCGCAGCTATGAATAAATCTATTTACCTCCATTCGCTACAACATGACGAGCAAAGATGTCTGAAATATCCCAAAATGTACAAAAAAACCTTTACTATTCATAACATATTCATCAATTGAACGCAATAGATCTTATTTCAATAGGTATTACAAAACAGTAAGGGACCATTAATACAGGACGGAATATCCTTAAACAGCATTGCAGAATATGTCCGTCTGCTGAATATTCAGCCCCAAAATCTGCATTAGTAGTATGCAGATTTCGATGCAGAATTAAAAGTAGCTGAATTCTGCCATCAATTCCGCATCAGAATCCGCAGTTAGCCGTGCGAAATTCAGGGACGGCATATTCTGCGACACTGTTGCGGCATATTCCATCCTGTGTGTAAGGTCCCAAAAGTGACAGCGAGAGTTAAACGGGCCATACATATTAGATTAAAGTTGAGCAGTACTCCAAAGTATCAAGGGATCTCCTTTGTTCCTGGGGACATAAACCACTACCAGATACCCCTTCACACATGCTTGTGTGTTTATGTGAGTGGTACAGGTTTAGGGATTATTCACACAAGCGTATATCGGCCAGCGTTTTCATGGCCAGCCGATATATGTTACCATCTGATGCACAGGCGTAGTCCCGCGGTGTAAAAGCACCTGATTGGACGCTTTTACACCGGGCAGGAGGCTATCTTCCTGGCTGTACTATAGCCGCTGCAATTGACTCCTATGGGAGCCAATGACAGTGGCCAGAGAAGGAAGGTGGAAAGGAGCTTAGCAGCGTGACTGCTAAACTCCCTCCCCCTTCTCCTCTCTGCCCCATTGCTGATTGCAGACAAGGGGTGGGGAGGGGGTGGGTGGTTAGCTCCACCCCTGTCACGCCCACTCCCATTGCAAACTGCTGGAGTGGAGGTGAGTCGGGGAGGGGAAGGGAAGGGGGAGACACCCTCGCCCCCCACGGCCCATGCATCACATGGTAGCGTATATCGGCCGGCTGTGAAAACGCTGACCAATATACGCTCATGTGAATAAACCCTTATGGTGGAGTTGGGTGAGACATAGAAATATAGAAAATTGATGGCAAAAAAGACCACATGGTCCATCTAGTCCGCCTTTATATTATTTCCTCTTTATTTCTCTCTTAGGATAGATATATGCTTATGCCACACAGCTTGCATTAATCATTGTTGATTTTCCAACCACGCCTGCTAGAGGATTTTTCCAAGTATTTATTACTACCCTTTCAGTAAAATAATATTTCCTGACGTTGCTTCTGATTTTCCCCCCGACTAACCTCAGATTGTGCCTCATGTGTTTATCTTCCTAATAAAAACTTCCTTCCTCAACCTTATTTATACCTGTAACACATTTAAAAGTTTCCATCATGTCCCATTCCGCCCTTTTCTCCTCCAGGCTATACAAATTATGTTCTTTAAGGCTTTCCTGATAAGTTTTGTTCTTGAGACCTTCCACCATTTTCATAGCCCATCCTTGGACTCATTCTGTTTTTTCACTGTCTTTGCAGAACTGAATACAGTATTCCAGATGTGGTCTCACCAGAAATCTATACAGCGGAATCACAATCCCTGTCTTTCTACTGGTATTACTTCTAGCTATGCGTCCCGAGCATCTTACTTGCTTTCTTTGCTGCTTGACTACACAATGGACTCATTTGGAGGCTGTCAGAAATTATCCCTTCCTTTCTGAAGTCCTGGATACCACAGAACAACCAATACAATACTCAGTTCGAGGATTTCTTCTCCCCATTGTATTGTTTTACATTTGGAAACATTGAACTGCAGTTTCCATTGTTTTATGTTCAAAAGTATTTTATTAGACAGCAAAAAAATTGAAGTATGCATATTAAATACAGATTAATGGATTCGACCTTTAAAGCTTATTACATACCACCCGGCCTCAGCCTGAGTTGGGGGTCGGTAGGAATTGCCGCTGTCAGTTTTACACAGAGTCTATGTTATTATATTAATGATCATGGAAGAAAAGATAAAAATAGCAGGAGGAGAGGAAAAGAAGGGGAGAGAGGGGGAGTGAAACGGAGGGGGCCGCTAGGTGTCCCTGCCCTCGTTTCATCCAATTTATTGTGATTGCTGTAGACCTTGTGTTCCCAAGATGATCCAATCAGTTTCCATGGTTTTGACCATTTATACAGAAAGGCTAGATCTTTCTCCGTGTTGAATACACCATCAGGAGTGTCAACACTATTGCACGCTTTTGGGTCATCAGCAAACGGACAGACCTTACTTATGAAGCCTTCTCTTGTGTCACTTACCAACATATATCACAGATGTGAGAGAAAAAATAAGGACATTATTCACTGAAAAGGAAGCCAGTAATGCAACACCTAATAGAAGGCAGGCCAGACCCAATCGACGTAGACCCTAGTAGAATGCAGTGGGTCATACAATAATTTGTATGAGATAGCGTAGGTTCTCACAGATGCGTGGTGGTCTTGCCGTTGGCCCATCAGCTTATGTGTCTTGGCCAATATGCAGAACTAACACTCGTATTTATCAGTATTTTTTGCATGCAATTTGCTATACATTTGGGGGAGCCCAAGATGTCAGCCTGTGTGACCCACTGTGGAGATACAGGGCGATCCACTGCTTTGCCAATAGGGATCGCACTCCTGTATAGTGTGGGGCACATATCGGTGGTTGGTGTCTTTGGTATCAGTTCACATGTGCAGACTATGTTTGTTTGCAGTCACTCCTACCCAATCTGGGCTGGGTTGAGTGACTGACTTGCATTATTAGTCTGCATTGAACAAGTAGCTCCTCCAAATTATCGTATGGCCCACTGCCGTCTATCAGGTGTTGCATTGCTGGCTTCCTTTTCTGTGAATAATGTCCTTATTTGTATAGCGCCAACTTATTTCACAGCGCTTTCAAGCATGGGAGAACACAGACAAATACAACAGATTACATGTGACATACAATCAGTTTGAAACAAAGGGGGTAGGAGTGGTACAGGAGGTGCAAGGGGGGATGAGACATGGGGGAACACAGGCTGTATGGGAATTATATGTGGAAATCATTTATTAGAAAGTAAACGGGGTGGGGCGATAAGGAGGTGAAGGGGTAGGGGTCAAATGCGATAAACAGGGTGGAAGGTATGGGGAGCCATAGAGAGGGGCAGTGAGACTAGGCCAGGAGATTTGGTATGCCTCACTGAAGAGTTGACTTTTTAAGGCGCATCTGAAATTTCATGTATCGGGAATTGTCCGGATGCCTTGGGGTAGAGCATTCTAGAGGATGGGTGCTGCTCTGGTGAAGTTCTGTAGGCGAGCGTGTGAGGTTCGTATTACAGGGGTGTTTAGTCTGAGGGTGTTAGCGGATCTGAGTGTGCGGGCTGGGTGGTGTATAGCCAGGAGGGAGGGTGTGTATGGTGGCGCAGCGCCATGGAGAGCTTTGTGGGTGAGGATGAGGAGTTTAAATTTAGTTCTGCAGTGGATGGGCAGCCAATGCAGTGACTGGCATAGTGTAAAGGCATCTGAGTAATGTGTAGATAGAAAAATGAGCTTTGCTGCCGCATTTAGTGTGGATTGGAGTGGAGCGAGTCTGGTGGGGGAAGGCCAATGAATAGCGAGATGCAGTAGTCGAGTTGGGAGTAGATGACAACGAGTGTCTTTAGCGTGTCCGTGGTTAGTAACGGCCGTATTTTAGCAATATTTCTGAGGTGCAGGTGGCTAGACAGTGGATGTGGGGGGTAAAGGAGAGATCAGAGTCCAGTGTGACCCCAAGGCTGCGGGCATACTGTCTGGGGGTTATGATGGTGCCAGACACTGGAATGGAGATGTTGAGGGGAGGTCGGTTAGAAGGTGGAAAGACAAGGAGGTCAGTTTTAGAGAGGTTGAATTTGAGAAAAAGGGAGAACATAGTATTAGAAACAGCAGACAGACAGTCGTGATATTTTGGAGAAATGGTTCAGAGATCTCACGGGAAGAAGTGTATAGTTAGGTGTCATCAGCGTAGAGATGGTATTGTAGGCCAAATTTGAGGATGGTTTGTCCAATTGGGGCTGTGTAGATAGAGAAGAGAAGGGGACCAAGGACTGAGCCCTGGGGTACACTGACAGCGAGTGAAAGTGGGGAGAAGATAGAGCCAGCAAAAAAGACGCTGAAAGAGCGGTCAGAGAGGTGGGAGGAGAACCAGGAGAGAGCAGTGTCTTTTAGGCCGATAGAGCAGAGCATAGTGAGAAGGAGGTCATAGTCGACTCTGTCAAATACAGCAGACAGGTCAAGGAGGATTAGTAGGGAGTAGTCACCTCTCAACTTTGTCGGGACTAGACCAGGCATTCTAGTAATTTGAAGATGAAGGGGAGGTTTGAGATGGGTCAGTAGTTGGTGGCATCGGTTGGGTCAAGGGTTGGTTTTTTAAACCGAGGGGATATGATGGAGTGTTTAAATGAGATGGGAAAGGTTCCAGAGGTTAGGGAGAGGTTGCAAATGGTAGTGAGGTGAGTAATGAGTGCTGGGGAGGGGGACCGGAGGAGGTGAGAGGGTTGCTAGTGCAGGTGGTGGGGAGAGCAGCGGAAAGCAGCCTGGAGAAGTCTTCCTCTGTCGTTGGTTCTAACATAGAAAGTGAGTGGGTGCTGGATGCAGTGCTGAGGAGACTGGGATTGGGGCTAGCCGTGCAGTTTTTAGAGATTTCTTTTCGGATGTTGATGATTTTTTCTCTGAAATAGGTGGCTAGTTCTCCAGCATTGAGATCCGTCACGGGGGCCTGTTCTTTGGGGCTGAGGAGGGAGTGGAAGGTGTCAAAGAATCATTTGGGGTTGTAGGATAGTGAGGAGACAAGGGAGGTGAAATAAACTTGTTTGGCGTGGTGAAGGGTTAGGTTATAAGTTTTAAGCATGAATTTGAAGTGGAGGAAGTCTGCGGGTAGCTTTGATTTTCTCCACAGCCACTCAGCACACCCAGAGCATCACCAGATGAAGCGCGTTTGGGACATGAACCAAGGTTGCCGTGGTCTGCGGTTGATGGCTCGGGTCATGGGTGGTGCCACTTCATCCAGGGCACGGCTGAGGGTGGTCTGGTAGTGTTTGTCTGCCAGGTTAGGGCAGGGGAGGAGAGAGATAGGGGACAGGGAGGACTGAATGATCTCAGCAAACTGTTGGGTGCAGACGGACTGGAGGTTTCTAGAGGTGTGATAGATAGGAGGGTCATGGAAGATGCTTGGTGGCTAATCAGACATTTTCACCATTCCCCACATGTTCCAGCAGCACTCATTGCTCCATGTTGTAGTCGACATACATGACTTCCTGTTGGATCATGTTCACCCCAACTCCCTGCAGCAACATCCAGCCCCAACCCTTCGCACATGCTCCAGGTCTCCACAGACACACCCTACCCTGACCCACTGCGTATGCTCCAGGTCTTAAAATGGCACATTCAACCATGATCCGCCACACATGCACAAGCCCCAACCCTTCACTCCCCAGTATAACATTGACACTGACATTACTCCCTCCTAGTTTGGACTGGAAGAATAGTGATGTCAGTGGAAGAGCCGAAATCCCGGCACAGGCACAACATTTAGTTGAAAGCAGGGAATGGGGACAGGTGGAAAAAAAAAAAGAAATGTATTACTAAGCACTTCCTTTTTGCATGTTATTATGAATAGATGTGGAAAAGGCCATGGAAACCCCCTTTTAATATCCTATTTACATTAGATGAAAAAAAGTTATAATTTGCATCATATCACAACTTGAAATGACTCCCATTTGGCCAGGAACACCATCAGTATTAAATTAGTTCAAGATACAAGTTATGGTCTAGATTTTCCCGTGTTTTAACTTTTCTTGGCCTTCCAGAGCCAAGGAAAGTTACCCACATCCACCTTTGCACTCCAGACACTCCTTCCCTGGTCTCTTTACTGCATCAATAGCCCCTAGAGAGTCAGTGAGCAGCTTCACATGGGCGTATTTGCGCGCAATACGCAGAAAATAGAATCATTGATTTCAATTAAGTTCATTCACATTTCCGTACTTTGTGCATGCATTTCGGTTGTGCAAAAACAAAACCAGATCCCGCTCTATTTTTCAGCATATTTGCACACCAAAGGTTCCCATAGAGGTCAATAGAAGATGCGCAAATATGCGCACAATACACAGGGAAATGCATGAAACACTATAATTCTGCAGGGAAAAGAACACATCTGGAACTCATCAGACTAATTAGCTATCTCAATTGGTGCGTCTTTGATTGCCGTGTGCTAATGAACATGCCTTATGGTGCAAAAAAACACCGTTCCGCAAAAATGGTACGCTCATGCACACGCAAATATGCATGCCCTCATGTAAAGGGGGCCTAAAGCAATGTGAAGCAGTTGTTCATAATGACCAATCAGACACTAGATTTTAGTCTTGCAGTGCGGGTTGTGTAACACAGAAGTGTTCTGACTAGTCGCTCTACTTGTTATCCTCATTATGCCAAGTATAGGATTTGATGTTCATGTATGTAATGAAAGATTGTTCTTGACTAACTTTGGGATTCTAGGAAAAGCTTTCATCTGTCCTCACTATGGAGATACTTCTCAGTACTGTATATCCTAATCCTTTAATGCCACTTTCACAGTAGTAATAACAATGCTCTATGGGAGACAGTACTTGCCAGGGAGAACAATATCCGATTTACTGCCGGTAATGAATAGAATGATCCATCAATATAAAATAACCACATATGAGAAATTTACCATAACTAGCATCATAGGGAAGTGTAGCAGTTGTCCACAACCAATCGAAGATGAGATAGTCCCTAAGTTTGATAAATTTCTCATACAACGTTCTTCCAGTTGATCTTCCTCTACTGATAGAAAGTGGAATTTCCCTTTTAACAAAATCTGTGTAAAACATTTGACCCCTTTGATTTACTGGTATTCTGCTGATCTTAAAGGGATTTTCCCAAGATCACATTGGTTGCTCAGTGTGTCCTTGTAATAATTAATCTTTTCAAATGCAACAATTTTTTGAAAATGCACCATTTCTATCCTGTAAACATCCCATCTCACCTTTGGTTGCTCTTGGACATATCCTCCAGTAGGTCTTTGCTATGGTCGAGCATGCTTAGTACATCCTGCCTTCACTTCCATGTAATTGCTCTATCCCTGTCTTTAGCGCACATGGGCAGCGCAGGCTGTGTCTCTGCTCTCTCTCACTCTTTACCCTACATTCAGTAAGCTCAACTCAGTTTAAAGGGCCACTCTTTTTTTTTTTATTTCATTATTTAGTTATCCCCCAGTTTATATAAGCTGGTGTTATTTTGGTTAGTAGTTTCTGCCTGAAACTCCTGGCTTTTTTCTCCTCTAATGGTCATGTGATGTCAGGTCTGATCAGGTCAGATCTGCTTAGGTTTATGTGTTCTCACATTGAGTCGGTTTCTTAGTCTGTGTTCTGCTGTTACAAGCACCTACCACGGGACCTAACTACAGGAGAAGGCAGGCACTCCAGTTACAGTTACTGATGATGATCACACAGTTCTTTTTAGACAGTTATAATAGAGGAGATCACGGCTCATCCTCCTAACTGTATAATTATGGTCTGTTGCTTATGTAGGTCAATATAGAAGGTAATGATAATTAAACTGTTCCCCCAACAGGCAAAAATGGTACAACCTCAGCTAATGCTGTGCTGATGCATCACAGGATAGATCGGAAACTGAAAGTAAGGGGCCAGTTACACGGAAGGATTATCACCAAAACTTTTTCAAGCTAATTAAAATGCATGATAATCATACCGTCTAAATGTAAAGCTATTGTTTACTATTAGTTTACTTTTTGTTTGTAGAATTTGATAGACTGAGCGAGAAGTCAGGATAGTTGTTACCGCTCGTCCCATGTAAATGGGGCATAAAAAATTCCCCTCTCAAGATGGTGCCTTATAATCATCATACAAGGGGTTTCACTGAATGGAAGTGACTGAAATACACAGGGGAGACCTCCAGAGTGTGACAGGTAATCATGTGAGGAAGGCAAGGGTGAAAAAATGAGTGGCCCTTTAACCATTTCATATGCACAGGTACAGTTTAGAAATAGGTTTTGCAGATAGGTTTTCTAGCCACCTCCTCACTTCACACTGCGTAAGTAGAGCCCATGGGAGGAAAAGGGATTACTTGGCTCCAATTAACCCTTCCAGTGCACAAGCAGTGTTACTGACCATGAATAAAGGTGGGAGGTGTCAGCAGCCAGGAGGTGATGCACGTGTTTCTGGGAATGGTAGTTTCCCAGATTGTTACAATTCTGATACAGTTATAGCTGTCTAAGTTTCATTGGGATTTTGAGGTACATCAAAAATAGCATGGTACCATGTTAGTCGGACAAAGCTATGTGATGTATCACTTGTAGAAAATGGATTTTTTTTTAATACAAAAGTACTTAACATCACTTTGGGGTTTTGAAAATGGTTGTTTTGCTATAGATAAACACAAGGACCTTTCTGAACATTTCCAAACAACTCACAAAAAAATGTCACTGGACACAGCGGTGCAGCTACAAGGGGTGCAGAGTCAGCAGTTGCACCCAGGCCCTGGCGCCTGCAGGGGCTCAAAGGTCCTTCTGCTCCCCCCTAAGAAAAGACCAGTATTATAAAGGGCAAATGGTAAGTGGGGTGCCTGTTAACGATTTTTGTATTGGAATCCAGTTGATTCATTCTACCTCTGTCACCTCTATTCATTACCATTTATAAAGGGAGCCGAAAAAGTAATAGGCCTACATTAGGAAATGGATAAATATTCTGAATTAAGAGTATAAATACTTGTCTTCACATAGCTGGAAGTTAGTGCAAAAATAACAAGCAAGCTGACATTGTCCAGACGACACCCTTCGATGAACACCAAAACATACATTATTATCAAACGTTACCTTCTGTTTTTATAGAATATTTGTGTTTAACCTGAAAACAGATGACATCATAGAACACAAGCAGCAGTCTGGTGCCCGGCCAGGGCACAGGGCAGCACCTGTCACTTAGTTTCATCTAGTCTAGCAAGAAAAACATCTGCAGAATCCTGTGGGAACATCACTCCACGTAGTTACCTTATTTTAGATCAGTTGTATTAAGTTACATTTTTCTAAATAGTTACTGGGAAAGTTTCCATCTTCATTTCGACTTCTGACATACTTCTTATCGCTCCTATAAATACCCTTTCCGTGATCCAGCAGAATGAGAGGTTAAATCTGCATACGTAAGAAGAATGAACTCAGTAGCATGGATTTCGTTTTGGACGCACATCCAGTAATTTTTCTTTTGCTTGGAACATACTGTCTAATTTTTCCATGTGACATCTGCTGCAATATACCAGAAAAATATTATATTTAAGGAAGGACTCAGCCAGAAGAACTAATGGTATCCTAATAAAAATAGGTTCAACTCCCATACAGCTTACATGATGATAAATATACTGTGTAGAGAAGTAGGCTTCGATGTCCTGGACCCCTACGACCGAGCCTTTTACTCACTCTCAAATATGTGTTTCTAGTTTATGTAATGAAAACACTTAAAATATAATTTCTAGACATTATAAAGGGTAATCATTTGTACAGTGCAGCTTCTATGAGGTCTCAGGACAGAGGGTCCCTGTCCCGGTTGGTCCCATCACGTTTGTTCCTGGCTGGTGAGAATCTGTGCAGGACTCCCCTCCACAGAGGAGTTAGCAAACAAGGGGATGAAGAATTGTCCCAAAAGTCGTGAAAATGGCTTTTGTCCTGGTAAGTATAACCTAGCACTCTAATGGGACCCTTCTCTTAAAAATAAAATAAATCTTGTTATCTGTATAGCGCCAACTTATTCTGCAGCACTTTCAAGTAATTTATTTATTACCCCCCCCCCCCCACCAAGCTGGGTACTCATTTTACCGACCTCGGAAGGATGGAAGGTTGAGTCAAACTTGAGCCAGCTACCTGAACCACGTCGGGATTGAACTTACAACCTTCAAGTCGTGAGCTAGAGCTTAGGACTGCATTTCTGCTGCCCTAGCACTACAATATATGGTACTACTGTGGTATGGTACTAGGTATTGCCTACTTGGTCATAGGTGCAGTTCTACCTCTGCAACTAATACTGACTTTCCATTGAAACTGTGGAATGTAGATTGGCTTGTGCATACAACCACTACAGAACGTTATGTACATATTCAACAACTGTTAGTCTGGTCATACCTATAAAATAAATGTTTGCTAATAATGTAATCTATATGGGAGGAACTTAACTTTTCCTTCAGCATTGTAGATGAAATGCAACTTGACCGCTTGGGTGAGTGATGGAGATACCTCAGAGCTAACTGTTTTCTGTATAAAACTTCAGCTGAATCAGATATCTAATAGCATGTGTAAAATGAGCAATATTAGAATATTCAAACATTCCCTACCTATCTAAACTCATGATTCCGCTGTTCTGGGCCTGAACCTGGCTATAAAACAAAGCCTACAAATACAAAGGTTATAGCATAGGTTATAGCATCTACTTCATTTAGAATCCAATTGCATTAATAAGACTTCTGATCTGTTAAATACTCTAAAATAATGTGCTTGCCCTTGTTCCTTATTGGATACCCTCTTCAGGGGGCACAAATGTCTCTTCACTTCGTAAAGGGACAAACCTCAACTTCTTCCAAAGGACTAACAATATACTTACCATTTAATTCTTCACCATTCCCGCACTGCTGGCATCAGCCGATCACTACGGGTTCCACTTGTGAAATATTCACCAAAAAACTAATATTGGATGTTGTAGCTAGTCATATAGGAAAATGCAGTATTACATGCCAGTGAACTTGGCCTGGCAACTTATTACATATTCAACCAATACTACATGGCTTATAGACATAGAGATCACTATTCCTTTACTACAATTGTAATGGTCATTGGACAGCCTTTTTCTTTACATCGGCCATAGCAGAGAAGGATGCTGATTTAGTTATTGAAATGTGACGGTCAGCCTGCCCCCTGCAATGATGTCACTGACCCATGTAGGTAAAGAGGGGTCCAGGGGTAGGTCGGATGGGTAGGGGTGGCAGTGAGGAGATCAGATAACAGGACAGGGATATAATGGGAGTTCTTCTATAGAGGGCATCCACTCCTATACTTACCCGCAATAAGGGAGCAGTAGGGCTGTTGTCCGGTGTTGTACCAGCACAGACCACATTACTCCTTGGGGTGATCCAAACAACAATAAAAAAGTCCTTATTTACTGACCGTTCAGTACACTTAACTCCAGTGTGCTCGGGTCCTCGTTATTCGAGTCGAGCTTTTCGTAAAATTCGAGAGTTCTATTCGAGTAACGAACCCCATTGAAGTCAATGAGAGACTCGAGCATTTTTGTATAGGACCCGCGGGGTTCCGGGCTTTTATTTAAATCTCTCTCTCTCTCCAGCCAGCCACATACTGCCGTGGACGTGCACACGCATGTCAGAGCAGGAAATCGTAATGCGGGGAGGGGTCAAAACTGGGGCGAGGTCGAACACAGCGTGGTACTCGCTCGAGTATCGAGCACCATCGAGTATGCTAATACTCGAACAAGCATCAAGCTCGGAAGAGTACGTTCGCTCAACTCTACCAGTCACCCTAGAGGTGCAGCTTAGGCAGATTCAGAATGGAGGAGTACGGCGTTGGTGACTACAAAATTCTAAACACAAGATCTTTCTCTCTGCGGAACTGGACCCAAGTGATTTCCACAACTTGTACTTCACTCAGGGTAGCCAAGTAATTTCTCTTCCAGCATCTTTTAGGTCCTGCATCTGTAGAAAGATCTGGGGAATGACCCTGAGCTGCAGAAACCCGTGACATACTACATAGTGACAACTTCCTATCTGCCAGTTAAAAACCCATTAGAACAAGACCTATGTCAACTTTCAGCCTTGCGGGAATGCATGGTCGCCAGTAGCGTCACTCTATAGTATAACAATACAACCTCACAGCAATGATCCCCCCTTACACAATGAGGGGAAGAGATCTATACCACAAGGCGCAGTGTCAGAACTGGGCCGGACATGCCAGCACCGCTGGATCCTAACACTATTTGGGTAAACATGCTTGCTGGATAACCCCTGCTGCTTTAATGGCAAATCCTGGTGAAAATATTGCATATCCTATATTTAATAATATTAATAACGGTGCATTTTACATACCTAATTAGTTACAGTAAGTAAAACATTTTTAATGTTTACTGGAGATTATCTCACATGGATCATGTGTCCTGTGGGTTATTTCACAATGCATGTAACACGGCTTCTGAAATGAAAGAGAAACCTCTAGAACAGACACAAATCGGTGCAATATGTAAAAACATTCACATTATTCATCATCATCCTGTCTGGAAGCAGACATGGCATGCTCTCCTGTTCTGCACATTCAGCGCTCGCTCAGGCCCATGTAAATTATTAATGACAAAGGGTGTCCCCTTGCGTGACTCAGAAACAGTAACTTAGGCAACCACACCTCAACAAACAGTCTGACTTTCCTGCTTGCTTCCCATTTATGGTCAATCACAAGCTTGTGTGGGAGACAAGAAGAAGAACACTTGTTAATCTTGATCCTTATCCTTGGGTAGAGCCTGTACACTATAAGAAGATTAAGAGATGTTTGCGTATGCAAAGTACACTCCAGCTGCAGTAACATATAATTACCCTACCAGCCATCTCAATCCATTAGACATTACCTGTTACGGTCAAATCCATCATTGTTAATGAACACCAATCCACTTGGCTTATTGATTGCAGTCATAATAATCTTCACGGCGGGCAGTTCTATTCATGCTTGTTGGAGGTTTCCCTAATTTATTAGAGGTGTATTCAAACATGTTTTGCATAACATCCAAAAAGATAAAAGAGGGTCGGGAAGCTTTAAGTGAACAGGTGAGGCCAAATCTTTTTCACAGTATGGGTGGCCATATACGATAGATACAGATCAGCCGAACCCACTTATTTTGACGGGACTGGACAAGTATCTAATGGGCATGGTGGCCTTTCAACCCACCCCCCCAACAACAGATGTTGGGGAAGATAAGGATTGGGCAGATGGATTTTAACTGCCCCATCCTTTTGTTCTGCGGAGATAAGCTGCTGCCCGAGGTGTCTGACCATGTCTTTCTCCCCTCTCTACATTCACAACATATGCACTACTGGCTGGGATCATATGGGTATGGTGGGGGACAGAGGCGTAACTTGAAGCTCCTGGGCCCCAATGCAAAACCTGTAACAGGGCCCCCAACTATAATGCTTTATTCATAGTACTGGACTCCCTATATGGAGAAGAAAGGCCTTATGGGCCCCCTGAGGCTCATGGGCCCGGGTGCAACCGCATCCCCTATAGTTACGCCCCTGGTGGGGGACATTAAGAAAGATTGCTATGGGCTAAACAGATATTCGGCCAATCGCTATCTGATGTGTATGGGTAGCTTTAAGCTTTCTAACTTAAGGCAGATTCAGATGAGCGTGAATTTCTCCCCTTGTACAGCGATGGTAATCACGGCTGTATAACAGGACAATACTAAATCACTGATATCAATGGATTTCAATGGTTTCGTTTTCACTATCGTATATTAATAAGTAGGAGAGTGCCAGTTGGATCTTCTTATAGATATTTTGCATACAAATTTCTAATAATAAAGATATTGACTCACCTGGCACTGAGCGTGGACCCCTATAAAAGGGATTTGCCCGCTCAGCACCTGTAGTCCGGGCGCACTTGTATCGTATCAGAGGCGATTCCTGATCCCTCGGCTATCAAGGCATAGGCGTCAGCAGAAGAAGGACCCCAACACTGCTAGGTGGAGAGGTAAACGTCCAAAACACCAAAGTAAGAAACTGCAGAAAGCAGTACAAAAATTCTTCCGTGCTCAAAGCTTCTATATAATCCAAGTATTTATTAGCCTACCAGGGGAAGAATACATAGAAACACATGCCGCCAAGTGTAGTTACGACCACGCTCGTGGGAATAAGCCCTTAGATTGATTCTAGCACTTGGGGTGTGCATACAGTATACACATACATAAGCCTAACTACCAGCATAGCAGACCTATCAGTTCCTAACATAGTTAGTGGTGACTATGGGTGATGGAAGAGGGCACAGAGTATTAACTGGGTTCTCTATTCCAGGTAATTCTTTGTACTTGGTATTTCTATAGAGCCTCATGATATGTGTATTATCCATTTGCATTATGTTAGATGTAGAGCAAAAACTAGCATGGTACTAGCCAGAAAAATCTATGTGATGCTAATTACATTTGCATAAAAGGACAAAAGTAGTATGGAGGTGATACCTTTATTGGCTAACCAGAAAATTGACACTTGCAAGCTTTGGGGGCTACTTAGACTTTTTCATCAGGCTACAGTCCGATTATATCTGAAGAAACGCATGAAGAATATTATCTATGTAATTATATCTAAGCAACTCTTATTTATCTATATCTATCTGGCCGCCTGCAGACGGGCGGGTTGGATCCGGTGGCGAGAATTCTCGCCGTGGGACCCGACCCGAGCGTCTGCAGGGACCAGCGCGTACTCACTTGCACCCGCCGGCCCCGGCTGTTTGATGTGCCGGCTTGCCGGGCAGCTGGCGCATGCGCAGACCGGAGCCGGTGGCAGGTGAGTGACATTTCTGTGTGGGGCTCGCAGATAGAGCATTTCACGTGGCCAAATCGTGGCCACCTGCATAGGATTGCGTTTGTTTACGCAATCCTATGCAGGTTTCCAGCAGCGGAAATTCCGCGGGAAATCCCACCGCGGAATTTCCGCTTGAGTGCAGGCGGCCTAAATCTATAAAATACACAGTATATATATATATATATATATATATATACAGTATATATATATATATATATATATATATATATAGACACAAACATACACTCACGCACACACAACAGAGCACTGACATGGTGTGATTAATTTACATTTAAAAAGGCAGAATAACAGATGAGAGGAAAAGCGCAGCAATCAAATAATGATGAACAAGCGTAATAGAACTAAGGTCTGTGTATAGGATGAAAGGGGAAGAGGTGATGATTTGTGAAGTCACAGACCAGGCATAATGAGTCATAAACTCAGATGCTAACTTTAGCCCTCGTATTAATGTCTGGAACGTTCTTATCCGTTTGAATTCCCAAATCTTTAATGTCTGTTTTTGAGAAGTGGCCTCAGAAGCTCTCAAATATAATTTTACTGGTTAGCCAATAAAACAATCACCTCTATAACACTTTTGTTTAGTTTTTTCTATATAAGAGTATTTAAGGCTAAGTCATTTCAATGAAATAAAAAACCATCACAAGTTTTTTGTTGTTGTTTTTTTTTAAACCAGCTTTCAGAGTCCCATTAGTTTATGGCGCTACAAATATCATGTAAAATTGGGTGATGTCGCCAGTTGTCATTCAACCATTAGATGACAGGGCCATAAATAATGATATCCAGATGATGAGGATAAAAATGATGGTGATCAGGGGCGTAGCTAGAGACTCATGGTTCCTGGTGCAAAAGTTCAGTCTGCGTCGACCCGCCTCTACAACTTTTTTTTCCCTGTACATGTCCTCAGGGTTACTTTTTAATTTCTTATACATTATAGGATCAGATAACAGATGGTTCATCTTTTAGTTATAATCCTTCAAATTCATTAAGTTTTTGGCTCCCACAAGGTCAATTTTAGAGAATACTTAAGCTGATCAAAAACTGTGATAAGAAGTAGGGGTGCGTTACCTATGCTGATCTTATTTAATCCCCTATAGCGGGGGCATAGATCGCCACTAGAGATGAGCGAGCAGGCCCAGATCAGTCAGTTACTCGAGCGAGCCTCGAGCGTGTTTGGGGGGGTGACGGCGGGGGGGGGGGGGGGTAGCAGGGGAGAGAGAGATCTCTCTCACTCTCTACCCCGCTACCTCCGCTATCAATAATCTGGTTATAGAGGGTCAACAAAGGATAACTCATAAATAATGGGATAAGAAGGAGAGTCAATGAATAGAAAATAAATTGTCTCACAGTGGATGCGTCTCACTGATAATATAGGCTCATGGGTGCACAACCTTGTGGATCTCTTTGATAAAGGAGTGAGAGGTTGTACAGATATACAGTATATATATATATATATATATATATGTATATATATATATATAAAAGTCTGGTGTTCCTCCACCACAGCAGCCATCCTACCAATTGGGAAACCAGGGACCCCAAGCCTGCGGAACGCCAAGGACAGACAGGAACCCCCTAAACCAAGTGGAGAGTGCACCCGGCCCAGGGGCTTCAAGAGCTCCAATGACAGATAATCCAGTCCTGCCTCTTGCACCTGTAATTCTAATGTGATATAGAGTATGTCAGGTTAGAATAAAAATCTGAAATGCCCTTAGTGAAAGAGTGAGCACAAAGTTTAAGAAAAGCAAGCGATATAAAAATAAATTCTGACCACTTTTCCTCTGCTTTGCTGCTTTCCCTGTTATAAAGGCACTGTATTAGTTACACCCAGGTGGTGTGACTGCAGTCTAAGCCATTCTCTACGTCTATTTTAAGTTATCCAAATTACTGGTCAGAGTTCAAGACGGCTTCCTTTTCTGTCCAAGGAACAGCTGTGGAAACTCACAACGTGAATCACTTTCCTATGAAAACAAGTTTTTCCAAGAGCTAAGCATTGAGCTAATGAAGGTAATTGTAGCGCTCACTACCTGTCAAACACCTCCGTTCTGGATTCATTTGTAGGGTTGGTTCTTAGATGGGAAATCATTTTCTAGAGCTGGGTGGAGCTGGGACTTTCACGTGTGTTTATTCAGGTGCTAATATATAGCGATGAAAGGAAAACAAGTTGTGCCCTGTATATTGTAGTTCTACGAAGCTGTGGGAGCTCTAACTACTTAATGGAGATGAAGAAGAGGCTTGTAAAGTAGATGTCAGCATCCTGTCGGAATCCACGAAATAGTCATTTTCCTGCCTGAAACTATTAAATCAAAGTGATGGAAGTAATTGAAGAGTTGGAAAGAATGGCGCCGTTGGCTTTACTTCTAACAGCGAGTGAATGGAAAGACTGACGGTGATAGTGTGGATACAGTACATACTGTGCTATTTACTATGGAGTCATGCTTTCTATACTTTACAAGTGATTGCAAGTCTACACTACAGTATCAGTCAGAATGAAAGCTTCAAAAATATCATTGTAACAGGCTTGGTTCTGCAGAACCTAAAAAAAAAAAATTGTATTGGACCACATTTCACCTATTGCACCCTTTACCCCCCCCCCCCCAAACTATAAGTGTCTTGGTAGGCTGTTGATCCTAGGACGTTTTAAAACAATGATTGGGAGGAAGTTAATGTACAGCTATAGCAAAGCTTAACTCGATTGTGATAAAGTCTAACAGTTTTCTACTCACCTATTCAGGGCTGGGGCGAAGATGTGGCAGAGGTAGGCAACAATCTAGGGTGCCATACTGATGTAGCCAAATTTAACATGACTACCAATGATAACTTTCTGCAACAAGATACATAGTAACATAGTATGCAAGGCCAAATGAAGACAATGTCCATCTGGTTCAGCCTGTTTAACCTTCTTGTTGATCCAGAGGAAGGCAAAAAACACCAAGAAGCAGAAGCCAATTAGCCCTTTTGGGGGGAAAAATTCCTTCCCGACTCCCTAATGGCAGTCAGACTAGTCCCTGGATCAACCTCTAATAGTTCCTACCTGTCTATAAGACCCAGATCAGCAACCTGCTGGTCACCTAAAATTTATATCCGGTAATATCCTTTCCCTCTAGAAAGACATGTAGTCCCCTCTTAAACTCCTCTATGGATTTTTCCATCACCACATCCTCAGGCAGAGAGTTCCACAGTCTCACTGCTCTTACAGTAAAGAACCCTTTTCTGTGTTGGCAATGAAACCTGCTTTCCTCTAAACGTAGCGGAGGCCCTCTTGTTACCGTCGCAGTCCTGGGTATGAACAGATCGAGGGAGAGATCCTTGTATCGTCCCCTCATGTATTTATACATAGTTATTTGGTCACCCCTTAAAGGGGTTGTCCCGCGAAAGCAAGTGGGTCTATACACTTCTGTATGGCCATATTAATGCACTTTGTAATGTACATTGTGCATTAATTATGAGCCATACAGAAGTTATCAAAAGTTATTCACTTACCTGCTCTGTTGCTGGCGTCCTCGTCTCCATGGTTGCCGTCTAATTTTCGCCGTTTAATGGCCAAATTAGATGCGCTTGCGCAGTCCGGGTCTTCTTATCTTCTCAATGGGGCTCCGTGTAGCTCCGTGTAGCTCCGCCCCGTCACGTGCCGATTCCAGCCAATCAGGAGGCTGGAATCGGCAATGGACCGCACAGAAGAGCTGCGGTCCACGGAGGGAGAAGATCCCGGCGGCCATCTTCAACCGGTAAGTAAGAAGTCACCGGAGCGCGGGGATTCAGGTAAGCGCTGTGCGGTGTTCTTTTTTAACCCCTGCATCGGGGTTGTCTCGCGCCGAACGGGGGGGGGTTGAAAAAAAAAAAAAACCGTTTCGGCACGGGACAACCCCTTTAACCGTCTTTTTTCAGGGTAAATAATCCCAATTTTGATAGCCTCTCTGGGTATTCCAGTCCCCTCATTCCATGTATTAGTTTAGTCGCTCTTCTTTGAGCCCCCTCCAGCACTGTAACATCTTTCCTGAGCAGCGGTGTCCAGAACTGTACACAGTATTCCATGTGGGGCCTGACAAGTGCCTTATATAGTGGAAGAATGATGTTCTTATCCATCGCCCCTATACCTCTTTTAATGCACCCCAAGACTTTATTAGCTTTTGCAGCAGCTGACTGCCATTGGTTACTCCTGTTTAATTTACAATACACTACTACTCCCATGTCTTTTTCCATCTCACTTTTCCCTAGCAGTACCCCATTTAGTGTATATTGGTGACACCCGTTTCTCCTACCCATGTGCATAACCTTACATTTATCAACATTGAACTTCATTTGCCATTTTTCTGCCCATCTTATCTAGGTCCGTTTGTAGCCGTACATTGTCCTCCTTTGCATTGATTATCTTGTATAATTTTGTGACATCTGCAAATATTGATATTTTACTGTGCAGCCCCTCTATCAGGTCGTTAATAAATATATTAAACAGAATGGGGCCTAATACTGAACCCTGTGGCACCCCACTAGCGATGGTGGCCTAATCAGAGTATGAACCGTTTATTACCACCCTCTGCTTTCTATCTCTGAGCCAATTCTTTACCCAGATACATATGTTTTCACCCAATCCGAGCTGCCTCATTTTATATATCAGCCTATTATGCGGCACGGTGTCAAATGCTTTAGAGAAGTCCAGATATACAAGATCAATAGACTCTCCCAGGTCCAGCCTAGAGCTTACTTCATCGTAGAAGCTGATCAGATTGGTCTAACATGATCGTCCTTTCATGAACTCATGCTGGTGAGGAGTTATTCCATTGTTCTCCTTAAGGTATTCTTCGATGGTGTCTCTCAGAAACCCCTTAAATATTTTTCCAGTTACTGAAGTGAGACTTACCAACCTGTAGTTACCAGGCTCTCTTTTGGACCCCTTTTTATATATTGGAACTACATTGGCGATGCGCCAATCCAGTGGTACAACCCCGGTCTTGATAGTATCTATAAATATTAGAAATAGTGGCCTAGCTATCACATCACTTAGTTCCCTTAGTACCCTTGGGTGTATTCCATCTGGGCCTGGTGATTTATCGATTTTAATCTTCTTTAACCAGTTCCGCACCTCCTCTTGCATTAGGTATGTAATGTTTTGTGAGGGTTTCATTTTATTCCCCTGTATCTCGTGTGGCATTTCCTTTTCGTTTGTGAATGCACTTGAAAATAAACTATTTATTAGATTTGCCTTTCCCCCATCGCCTTCTATGATTTCTCCTGCATTATTTGTTAAAGGGCCAGTGCTCTCAGTGCAAATCCTTTTACTGTTAATATAATTAAAGAATAGTTTCGGGTTGTTTTTGCTCTCTTTGGTGATCAGTCTTTCTGCCTCCTCCTTAGCAGTTTTGATCTTTTCTTTGCATTTTTGTTTTTTTTCCCTGTATGATTTTAGCGCTTCTTTGCTGCCTTCTTGCTTTAGTAGTTTAAACGCTTTTTTTTTCATTTATTGCCCCCCTTACCGTCTTGTCGAGCCACATTGGTTTCCTTGTACTTGTAGTTCTTTTATTTTTAAAGGGAATGAACTGCCCACATGAGGTGATTAGGATCCTTTTAAACTTTTCCCATTTGTCCTCTGTACTGATATTTTTGAGGATGTTGTCCCAATTAATGTTACCGATAGTAGATCTAAGCTGATCAAATTTTGCTTTACTAAAGTTTAGTTTATTTGTCGCTCCCTGATAAGGCTTCTTATTGAATGACAGCTGGAAGTTGGTTATATTGTGGTCACTGTTCCCCAAGTGCCCCTCAACCTGTACCCCCATTATTCGGCCCGGTTTGTTAGTTAATACTAAGTCCAGAGTCGCCCTCCCTCTAGTTGGCTCCCGCACAAGTTGGATAAGGTAGTCATCTTTAATTGTTCTCAAGAATTTATCACCCCCATAAGATTTGCAGGTCTCTTTATCCCATATTATATCTGGATAATTAAAGTCCCCCATGATAATTACAATGTTGCGCTTTGACACCTCTTCTATCTGCCTTAGTAGTAAGGTTTCAGTTTCTTCTGTTGCTTTTGGTGGCCTATAGAAAACCCCTATCAGGATTTTGTTATTTTTTTCTGCCTGTATTTCTACCCATAGAGATTCCACATGTTCGTTTCCTACCTCTATATCCTCCCGTAGCCTCGACATTAAGTAGGATTTCACGTACAGACATACCCCTCCCCCTTTCTGGTTTCCACGGTGTCTTCTGAAGAGGTTGTAACTCTGTAAATTCACCGCCCAATCGCACTTATCATCAAGCCATGTTTTCGTTATTCCGACTATATCGTATTTTTCGTCGGTCATTCTCGCTTCAAGCTCACCCACTTCACCATCTGCCAACTTTGCAAACTTGTTGAGTTGTGCCAGTTCAGGACCAGCCTCCCTTGTTCTCTTCTCCCCTCTACCCTTTCTAACTGTCACCCAGATGGCTGCCTGCTCCCCCTGCTCTTCCGTACCACCGTCCGCCCCCGCCTCTACCCCAGCGAGCGTCTGCTCAGTGAGCAGTAAACTCCTTTCCATGATGCCAATGGATCTCAGTGTCGTAAGTCTCTCATTTAGATCCAGGATTTGGGCTTCCAAATGTGCGGTGTGCACGCATCTTGCGCAACAGTATGCACCCTCGATAAGCTGATCAAGGACAGCATACATTGCACAAGTAGCACACTGAATGACATTGCCAGGCATGGAGCTCATCCTAATGGGGATCTACAATTTACTTGTGGAAGTAGTGAAGATAGACTTGCTCACCCTCCTAGCGCGCCCCGCCTGTGCACAACCGCTCACACACTACCGCCCGTGCGCAACAGCTCACACACTGCCTCCTGTGTGCAACCGCTCACACACTGCCGCCCGTGTGCAACCGCTCACACACTGCCGCCCGTGTGCAACCGCTAACACACTTTTTTTTTATATTACACCTTGCACACAGACACTTACTCACATTCAATACCCCTCACTTAGTCACAGATATACACTTAGACCCACAGGCACACACACTAAGACACACAGAGAATACTTATCGGCTCTGTCAGCAGCTCTCTCGGCGGCCACGCTCTCTCTCCTCCTGCCGCTCTGGGACCCGCTCCGCTGCTTCTGCCCGCTGAACCTCAGCGGGCAATCCTCCAGCCGCTCCCTCGGACTCCTGTCGGTCTCCCGGCGCCGGCTCCTGCGCCGCTCCGGTGTCCCCTGCACCTGGCTAGCTCCTGGCGCCCGTTTCCCGACGTCTGGCGTCACTTCCGGTCCCAAGATATATTATCGTAAGCCATTAAAAAGCTATTGTCATCTTAAAGGGGTTCTCTGGTTAAAAATTAACTTCTGAAATTAGATGCAAATCTTTTGAAACAATAAAACAAACAGTACTTACACTTCTCAAACCCAGCAATCCAGTGCTGTATCTCCTAGTCATTATTGACAGCGAAAGTTTCTTAACCGCTACCTGCCAATCAGAGGCTGCAGCGTTCTGAACGCCTGGCATCCTGGAGCCCAGGATGTGAGCGCAGATGCAAGGGAAACGGCTGGTGATGCTTTGGCTTCTGATTAGCAGGCAGTGGTCACCTGACTTCCGCTGTCAACACAGACTGGATGAATCATGAGCAGCACTGGATCACCGGGGCTGAGGAAGGTAGGAGTATTGTTTAAAACTATTTGGATCTAACTTTAAAAAGTTAATTTTTAATCAAACAACCCCTTTAACACAACAAAAGTTACTGAAAAAGTATTGAATGGACAGATAAACTGTGGCACAGAACTTTTTCTTAATGTGTTAAGTCTTGAGTTAAACTTTGTGACATCTGTAACTTTTTACTGAGTCATGTAATTATTACCCAAGTGGTTAATTTGCCCAAATATTATTACTGTGATGCCAATAAAGGAGGAATGGCTGGGTTAGCTTTATTTTCATCCAGTGTGCAATCCATTATCCATACATAGAAGTATCTATTTTAGTAACTGGCCAGATTTCCTATGACATAGCCTCTATCTAGATATTCTGATCCTTACAAACGTTAGACCCTCCTAGTTCTCAGCCTATTTATATCTCCGCTTACGAAGAAATAAAAATGTCCTGTACATATCAACACAAGAACACTATTTCTGTGTACAGTACATCGTCAACCACGGTCATTGCAGTCTGTACCACTGGAATTGTTCTTGGCTTTGTCCTTCTTGAAAACTTAAAAAATAGTGTTTTTGTATTTTACATAGGTACGAGGGGCTGCTGGTAAGTCTTTGGCTTTACCCAGAAAGAAACGAGATAGGAAGATGAAACTTTACATTTATTCCACATACTCTCCACTGATGTCAACGCACTTCTTACATCGGCATTCCAAGTTCTGTAAGCCTTGCAAAAAGAAGGATTTAGGTTGTGCCTCAAACCAGTCATCCGTAGCAGCCATGGCATCAGAAATGGTGTGAATTTGGTACCCTTGAGGTGTTTCTTCAGCCTAGTTCCACCAGTTTTGCCGTGGTCGCTTGTGCAGTGTGAGCGAAGGCGTTGTCTTGGACAGCTTGCTGCACCTTTTGGCCTTCAAAGCTGCCTTCAATTGGTCCAAAAGTTCAATGTAATGCCTTGTATTGATGGTGGAACCATTTTGAAGGTAGTCCACTAGCAGTACGCCCTTCTTATCCCAGAACACAGACGCCATCACCTTAGTGGCTGAGAACCACTGTGCCTCCACTCTGTTGACTGCTCCTTGGTTTCAGGGTAATACAAATAAATCCAGGTCTCATCCATAGTGACCAGTAGATCCAGGAAGTTCTTATCAGTCCAGAAACGCTGACAAACGGACCGGGAATTTTTCGCTCGCATGCTTTTATGATCTGTTGTCAAACATTTGGGGATCCACTTTGCAGACAGCTTCTTCATGTTCAAATGTTCATGGATAATGACACAAACACGTTCACGAGAAATCCCCATGATGTCTATTATTCCTTTAGCTGAACTTCGCCGATTCTCTAGTATGAGGTTGTGCACAGCATCGATGATCTCCGGAACAACAACCGCTCTCGGTCGTCCAGGACGTTCCTCATCATTGGTGCTGAAGTGGCCCATTTTAAATTTGGCAACCCAGTTCTTAACTGTAGAATATGAGGGGCATTGATCCCCCAATATCTGTGACATATCATCATGAATATCCTTCACGGACTTTCCTTGCAGAAACAAGAATTTTATCACTCCTCTGCTCTCATTTGCTGTGAATATCGCCTTAGACTCCGCCATTTTGTTTCCCACATGCCTAGATCACTGTTGCCATAAGTAATGTTAGAGCATACACTAGTATTGCCGTTATGTGAATGGAAAGTTTCTACAATTTAGACTACAGACACAATTTAAAGAAGTCGTACCACAATAGACTTTTCTTGCCTAGGCGATAAAAGTTTGTTTGGTGGAGGTCTTGCTTCTGCAATTCCCACCGATCCTCAGAACGGGGGATATGTATCGCCTTCTACTCGTCACTGCAGGCTTGTTGCACCCATACGCAGTGATGTCATAATGAATAGAGCGATGGTCACAAGCATAAGCACTCAGCTGTCTCCAACAGTCCCTTTGAAAATGAATGAAGTGGCACCATGTATGCATGACCACCGCAACAAACCTACATTGACGAAAGAAGGGGATACAAGACCCCTGTTCTCAAGATCAGTGGGAATCTCAGTGGTGAAACTGGAACTATAGAAGATTATGAGAAAATGGCTACAATATCAAATTCTTTAAGTCCCATCCCAGCTATACATTTATTATTAGTAGCAAAGTCTAATAAAAGAAGTGAAACAATTTGTGCTGTCAAATGCTGATTTTCTTTCCATTTTCCATCCACAAAAGTAAGCAAGGAGCATTCTGCACAACATAGCGGTGATAATGAAGCCCGGTGAACCTGCCGGTACTCTGCCATTACCTCAGCTGACTTTTTTCTGCGGCTTATGAATGATTTTTATGATGAATCTAAAACTTTGGCATACTTCTACCTTCTCTTTGTTCCACTAAGGGTGTCAGGAAGTGGCCAGAGCCAGCGTTCCTCATATGCCAGGTTGTAAAATAACTTCCAGCCAAGTAATGCATGGCTCAAGTAATTAAACTAAGCATTGTTGGCATCAAGGGCCACTTCTAATTGCACTTCGGCAATACTACATCCTCTGTTTATATGCTCACTTCTTAAATATGGCTTCATTTTCCATCAAGTTCATTTTTCTTCTGAAGGGACTTCAAAAATGGAGCGTAAATGATGTGTAAGACACCCACCATCCTTTAAAGGGCACTATAAGAGGCACATTAGCGATTTTCTAAATATTCAGGTCCTAGGGCAAGTTTTGTGGCTGATGGTGAAAGAGGTAACAAACAGGACTAGAATAATTTCCAGTACAGTGAGACTGAGAAACATCAGCTGACTCAATAGACTTACAGGAAGGCTTTGCAACACTTGCACACTGTTTTGCTAGCTTCTAACATACCATCCCAGAAGCTTCATTTTCAAGCTCCATGTTTTCATTGCTTGTAAACGGATTTAATCTCCAGTACAATCTTGGCTCTAACTTCCTCTGTTGCATAAGTTGTATATCGAAAAGAGCTCCACTTTATCAACTCCTTGGAGGTTAGCGGAACTCTATTGACCGGGGTCTTCAAGAATGTCCGCCCGTCTATGTGCCTATTTTTGAATAAATAACGTGTCTATGCATAAACCACAAGTTAGTTAACTAATTTGCGCTCATTCATTGAGTGAACAGCTAGTTTTCACGCTTCAATAACAACTCGCATTCCATTTTCCATAAGTTCTTACCTCCGCTCTAACAAACAAGACATTAGACTGCATGTTTAACTAAAAGTAAAAATTATGTTTTCTGAGTAAGGCCTCATGTCCACGGGGAAAATCAGGCCCGCTACGGATTCTCCACGGAGAATCCGTAGCGGGTCCCTCCTGTCCCGTGGACATGAGCGCTTAAAATAAGAATTAACTTACCCGCAGAGGGCCGGGCAGGTCTTCTCTTCCTCACGGCCAGATCTTCTCTCTTCGGCCGGTGGATGTACTCGGCACGCCGGCGGCACGTTGGCAGCGTGCCGCGCGCATGCGCCGGGCACACCCGCCGAGCCGAAGCAAGAAGATCCGGCTGTGAGGAAGAGAAGACGTGCCCGGCCCTCTGCGGGTAAGTTATTCTTATTTTAGGTCTCCCGCGGATCCGGACGGCTTCCATAGGCTTCAATAGAAGCCTGCGGGAGCCATCCTCGCGGGAGACCCGCACGTAAATGGAGTATGTCACGTTTTTTTACATGCTTCATTTTTTTTTAAATTCACTTTTATTGACCATCCGCGGGTATTTATCTACCAGCGGGTGGTCAATGCATCCCTATGGGGTGCGGATCCGCGGGCGGGAGAAGAGTTAAAATCCACTGCGGATTTTAATTCTTCTTTTCCCCGTGGACATGAGGCCTAAGAGAGTCCCATCACATGGACGTATGTGCATGCGTATTTGCGTGCATAAAATTTGTGTGCGCAATACGCAGAAAATAGGACCCATTGATTTTAGTGGAATTGCAAACTAGAAACCAGCTCCTCTGCAGTCGCTCCCATGCAAGGACTGTCTGGAAACCACAACATATGCACAGGAAAAGGGAGTAGGTCCAGCGTTGGGTAGAAAACACTTTCTCTTTATGGAAAAATCCAAACAGACATAGAGGAACAAGAAGCATGTGCCGTCTTACATGTTACAGCAAAAATCTTGCCCTTAATCAAGGCCTATGTTGAGGTGCATTAAAAAGTGCTAAAATGCACAACAATAGAGCAGACAGCGTTGAAATATCACAAAGCCTTATGAAAATCAATGGGGTTGATGTACCGCGATTAGGGCAGCGTTTAAAATGACACGCCAGGCGGGGTAAAAAGTGGGCTGTGTGAGAGCAGCCTAAGGGTGGCTTCACATATTCCACTATCATATTATTACAGCTGGGCATGTGCAGGATTGATGAAGTCAGTGGGCAGAGCAGAGAAAGAAACTGGCAATTCAAACAATATGGCTGCCATTTGCAATCAGACATATATACCCCCTGTGCCTAATTCTGTTACAAAAATGTAATAAGTCTGGCACTTTAATGGGATGCAGACAATGTCCATGTGTGTATACACCACTATTACTATCTACGATGGTCAGTCAGAATAATAAAATCACCTGCTAGATATGGTATCTTCCATAGTGCACTTCTGATGCTCACATGCCCAATAGCATGGGCACTCTGACCAATATGCAGCTATACAGCCCCATATGCAGCATGCTATGATGTACTGTGAGTCCTGTTATCTTTCTTTCATATCCAGCAGTACCTTTTTCAGTAATTTGTTCTATAGTAGCCATTCTGTGGGACCAGACCAGATGGGCTAGCCTTCACTCCCCACACATCTGTGAGCCCCATCAGATGTCCTTCCTTGAACCACTTTTGGTAGGTGCTAATCATTGGATACTGATGAAAACCCACAAGACCAGCATTTAATTCATGCTCTGACCCAGTCATCTAGCCATCACAATTTGACCCCTGTCAAAGTTACTTAGATCCTTAATTTTGCCAATTTTGCTGCGTCCAGTATGTTTAGAGCATTAAGGAAGTGGATTGGCTTCACAGAGAAAGCCCACTGAGCACTGAACTTGCAGTTCCACAAGCAGACAAAACAAAGAACACGTCATGAAAGAAAATAATAAACAATACATAAATCGTTACACAGTACAACCTCAACAGTTAGGCCGCCTGCACACGGGCGGAAATCCCGCGGCGGGATTTCCGCCGCTCAAAGCCTGCATAGGAGTGCATTACAATACGCACTCCTATGCAGACGGACGCGGTTTGGCCGCGCGAAATGTCGCGCGGCAAACAAACCGCGGCATGTCCTATTTTTGTGCGGGGCTCGCAGAGCCTCGCACAGATACGTCACTCACCCGGCCGCCGGCTCCGGTCTGCGCATGCGCCGGCTGCCCGGCAGCCGGCACATGAAAGAGCTGGGGCCGTCGGGCGCGGGTGAGTACGCGCTCGTCTCTGCAGGCGCTCGGGTCGGGTCCCGCGGCGATAATTCTCGCCGCCGGATCCGACCCGCTCGTCTGCAGGCGGCCTTACTCAGAAGTATATATAAACATAATTTCTCCCCATGATGATGATGCACGTACCCTTAGTCTAACTGCAGGGTTTTGTTTAAATAGAGCTAAATATCCATTCTTGAACACCATTATATTTTCGAATGTGGAATCCTAGAAAACTCCTTTAACCATTGTATAATGAAATGTGAAGTACCTTTCTAATATACTATACTCTGGGTCACGTAGAACACGATCCCTGATCTCACAGGAAGGGACTTCAGAACAGTTTACAGTCTCTTGGCAAGGAGTAACAGTTCAGTTATTTGTGTACAAACTGACAGCAAGTGTCTTCTCATTTATTCTGTGTAGCAGATCCTTATTTATAATACTGATAAAAGGTTCAGCAAATAAAGGTTATTTATCATACAATGAAAATATATGGAGTATTTAACATTGCACCATTGTTTATATTACATAACTTTATTTTATAAATATCCTTTTTGCTGAAACTGTAAACAAAGTTACTTTACAAAGCTTCTGATCCAGCTGTTCATTCAGTAAATGGGAGTCAAATATCAATCATACTCTTTACCTACTTCTATGTGCTGTGGGTTCTAAGGAGCTTGCTCTATCACAACATTGTGAAAGATCCAAATATTTTTTAAAGGGGTTGTCCAGGATTTGAAAACCATAAATGCTTTCATCCAAAAAACAGCACCACCTCCTCCGTCCATTAGTTGTGGCTGGCATCTCATCTCAGCTCCATTGAGGTCAACTGAGCTTAGGGGCAATACCACACACTATTTTTGATAAAAATCAACCGTGTTTGTATTAATTTGGACAAATTCTTTAACTTTCAGGCTGGGTTCTCACAGGGTGGATTCTCGGTGGAAATCTCACGGTTTGGCCGCAGCGAAAAAACGCGAGATTTCCGCCGGGAGAACCGCTGCTTCAAAACCCGCGGCGGCTTTGAAGCGGCCCGGCCGCTCGCTTTTCCGCTGTGGCCGGCGCTCCCATAGAGGAGAGCGTGGCCGCAGTGGAAAAAAGAAAAATGGACATGCTGCGGTCGGCAAATCCGCGCCGCAGCGGTGGCTTCTGCCGGCTTAGCCGCAGCGGATTTGCCGACCCGTGTGGACGAGATTTCTGAGAAATCTCATCCACATAGCTGGCTAATCCCGGGATTAGCGGCCGCATGCGTATTTGCTGCGGCGAAATTCCGCACGGAATTTCCACGGCAAATCGGCCCCGTGTGAACCCAGCCTTAAAGACCAAGTACTGTTATTATAGATAAACATTGTGCTTTTTAAGAACAAAGATAAATAGAGATGTAGCACCCCTAACGCATCTCATGTTAGCAGGCTACTAAGATAATGAAGGACTGCTTTGCATGGCTATGCTATTTGCATAGTGCGGCTGCCATTCAAACTATATGTCAATTAATAAACATAGCAAAAAGAAGAGGACCAAATACTTAACCCTTTAGCTACCCCTTACCAGAGAGTCCAGTTGCTTCTCTCACCTTTTGTGTTACACTGCAGCCCTGCATGTCATTAATCTTATCATGTGGCATGTTGACAATTGCTTATATACTGATAAACACTTCTATGTGACAATTTTGATACATCTGCCCACTGTACAGATCTATTAATGTTATTAAAACAATCAACTTTAAAATTGATGGCAGCAACACATCTCAAAAAAGTTGTGACAGGGATAACAAAAGGCTGGAAAACGAAGTAGTTCTAATGAAAAAAGAGCTGGAGGGTCAATTTTCCACGGTCACATGACTGTGTATAAAAAGAGCATGTTAGAGAGGCAGAGTCTCGCGGAAACAAAGATGGTCAGAGATTCAGCAATCTGTGAAAAACTGCATCTAAAAAGTGTGGATCAATTTAAAAAAAATGCTCCTTAGCATAAAATTGTGAAAACTTTGAATATCCCACAATCTACAATACATAATATCAACAGATTCAGAGAATCAGGAGAAATGAATGTGCACAAAAGACAATCACCGCCTGGGGTCAGAAATACTTCTATTGTCTATGAACATAGTTCGCTGCGCAATCCACAAATGTAAGTTACAGCTGTATCATGCAAAGAAGAAGCCATATATCAACACAATCCAGAAGCACCAGCGTCTTCTCTGGGCCAAAGCCCATTTATAATGTAATGAGGCAAAATAGAAAACTGTTCTGTAGTCAGGTAAATGAAAATGTAAAATTGTTTTTGAAAACCACAGACGCCAAGTCCTGCGGACTCAAGAGGAGAGGGACTACCGAGCTTCTTACCAGCTCACAGTTCAAAAGCCTGCATCTCTGATGGTATGGGGTTGCATTAGCATCTATGGCATGGGCAGCTTACACATTTTGAAAGGCACTATCAATGCTGAGCAAGATATAGAGGTTTTAGAATAATATATGCTTCTATCAAGACAGGGAAGACCTATATATTTCAGCAAGACAATGCTAAGCCACATACTGCGTCCATCACAACAGCATGGCTTCACAGAAGAAGGGTCCGGGGGCTGAAACGGCCGCCTGCAGTCCAGACCTTTCACCAAAAGAAAACATTTGGCGCCTTATGAAACAAAAAATCTGGCAAAAAAGTTATAGAGCTGTTGAGCAGCTAGAATTCTACATCTGACAAGAATCAACATGGATCAACATTGGGAAGTCATAGGCTGAACTAGACATATGGACATATGTATTTTTTTCAGCCTTACACAATATGTTACTATGTTATGTTAAGAATGCGACAAAACTCCTCTCCCAAAACTCCAGTAATTGGTCTCCTCACTTCTCAAACATTAACTGACTGTTGTAAAAAGAAGAGCGGACGCTAAGCGATGATAGACATGGCACTGTCCCAACTTTTGTGAGATGTGTTGCTGCCATCAATTTCTAAAAAAGTTAATTTTTTTCTATGAAATAGAAAAAATACCTCCCTTTCCCCTTCCGATATGTTGGGAATAAAATATGGTTATATGAGATTTCTTTCCATTTCTTTTCATTTTACACAGTGTACCAACTTTTTTTGGAATTTGGGTTGTAGTTCCTGGTTTTCATTTTAATGACCAAAGTGAGTGAGAAACCTGCTTTCCTTCTGCAGCACATAAGATCAACAGCCAAGGCATTTCTGAGAACGGCTATAAATCTATTTGTGCAATAAAACATTTACTTACAAAAGATGGTCTGCAGCGTGCCAGGTAATTATGTGATTACTGGTACCTCGGGCATATGACTCACTATTACTGTATAGTGTTACACTCCAGCACCCACTGAGAGCAAAATATGTGGGGACTAAGAAATGAACTATTCAATGAATGTGCAGTGTATTGCACATAGGATCAATAGCTAATAGACATGTCCGTAGATAGATAGATAGATAGATAGATATGAGATAGATAGATAGATAGATAGATAGATAGTAGATAGATAGGAGATATATAGATAGTTATGTGATAGATAGATAGATAGATATGAGATAGATAGATAGATATGAGATAGATAGATAGATAGATAGATAGATAGATAGATAGATAGATAGATAGGAGATAGATAGATATGAGATAGATAGATAGATAGATATGAGCTAGATAGATAGATAGATAGATAGATAGAGTGTTTCCCCCAAAATAAGACAGTGTCTTATATTAATTTTTGTTCAAAAAGGTTTAACTTTTTTTACATGTATAGCTGCCTGGACACTATTTAAATTGACTTTTTTAAATTAACTGTTAGCAGGGCTTAATTTTGGAGTAGGGCTTATATTTCAAGCATCCTCAAAAAGCCTGAAAAATCATTTTGCATCCTCAAAAATTCTGGAAAACCATGCTATGTCTTATTTTCAGGTTATGTCTTATTTTCAGGGAAACGGGGTAGATAGATAAATAGATAGATAGATCTTATGATATGCCATGCATCGGGTGTGGACACACTGTGCTACTAAAAGATTTGATTTGGGGGCTCCCTAGTTTTCACCCTTTAACTCCTTTTTAAAAGCATCTGGCCCTAGCTGCAGGGGTCCCTAGGCTGTTACCCCAAGAGTAAACTCAGTCCATTGGCAGCTGACACAAATAGGGCTGAGACACCACAGCACTACCGGAGGGACAGGTAGGGACATAGTCAATACAACAGGCCAAGGTCAGGATAGGTGGAGTTCATGGAAAAAGGGAGATATAGATAGAGGGTTGGGGCAGGCTACAAACAGATAAATTGTAGTCAACAACAGGACAGGCAGAAAAGATGAGTGAATAGGTACGGGTCAAAACCAGGAGGCAAGTAGAAACTAGTAACTCCACAGAATCAAAAGAACGTATTGTTCAGACACCGTTCACTAGGGAAGGATGCCTTAAAAAACTCAGGAGGCACCCAGATAGGTTGAGGATGTGAAAGCTGGGTGTGTGCTCTGACCCTTTAAGAGGTGGCCAAATACGCACCTTACAGGACAAGGAGACAGGGGAACACTGCATTGTCGGTCGCACAGGAACTCGCAACAGCAGAAAGTAGGCAACAGGTAGATACTGCTCTTCCATGATTAGAGACTGATTGTTGTGGTTATAGCCAAGACATGTACTGTTAATAACAGCATCGCCTCCTCCAAGATAAGTTGGCAGATTAGGAGGTTTGCCTATATTGTGTTAACCTCACCAGTTCACTTTCAAACACCACACTAATCTTCTAACAAACCTAATACTAAAGGAAACAGTAGCCTGGGTATTCAACTGTGGACTCTAGACTGTGGTTGGAGCAGACCCCTTTGTCCTGGGTGCATGGATAAGTGCGTGATGCTTATAAACATCTTCTCAAATGTGTGCCAATAATACTCTGATATGCAGTAGTTGACAACCTTGGGGATCTGCAGTGGTGAGAGGCTTCGGCATTTACTAGAGTTTGTGATGCAACTGAAGACATAGGGCTCCCCCTTTATGGCATGTCGTGTAGTAGCAGGGGCTCCTAGCTGTGACCCATCCAGGGGCTTCTGCCTATTTTAATGTCCATTAAATTTAACAAGCTAGTAAATATGATAGATAGATAGATAGATAGATAAGAGATAGATAGATAAGATATAGATAGATAAGAGATAGATAGATAGACAGATAAGATATAGATAGATAGATATGAGATAGATAGATAGTTAGATAGATAGATAGATATCAGATAGATAGATAAGAGATAGATAGATATGAGATAGATAGATATAGACATCATGTGGCTTTTCTGGGCAAAAACTATTGATGACTCAGGATAGGTCATCAATAGTTAATCGCCTGGGATCCACCGTTTGGGATCCCCAGCGATGATCTGATTATCTGGCCTGCTGTCAGTGCAGAGGGCCATACATGGGTCATAGGGGATGGGAGCTGGCTTTACTCCTATTGGAATCAATGGGAGCTGAAGCCGGCTATTACACTTACAACGCTTCTGCCTCAGACACCATGGACGGACACAGAAAGTGTAATAGCTGCTTCAGCCTCCATTGATTTCAATGGGAGTGTAGCAAGCTAGGGAACTACTGCTCCAATCCCATTTGATGCAGATCTAGACCTCTGAACTGACAGCAGGCCGGGCGGTCAGCTCATAGCCATCAAATCGGAGTGATTGGTCTCCAAGATTTAAAGGACTTGTACCAGAATACCAAGTTATCCCCTAACTCCATTCAATGGGAGTGACGGAAATACCCAAGTGGATGAGCTACTCGGTTACTCGTCAGTCCCACTTAAAGTGAATGGCGTGGTGATGTACTTGCACAACCAGCACTCCATTCAGTCTCCTCCTCACTGCAGAGGATGCAGTAACCCTTGATTATTTTAAGTGATTTGGCTCTAAGTTATAAAAGTAAATTTCTCCGGACACCCCTGGCTCTGCGGAATTATATTGTGTATAATTTATCACCACAGATTTACTATTACGTTATTAAAAACATGACTTTTCACATTAAGCAGCTTTGTTGTTATGAAATGAAATCACAGATTCTAATTCTAGACCTTTTCATGATATATTTATAATAGATTACACCACATGCCTAAAAAGTAATGCTAATGAAAACTCAATTCTTGGTTTTGGAAAGAGTTATTTTTGTAATACCCTTTAACTATGGAGTAAGACTAATGATGTCTAAGACAAGTTTGGTAATACTCTTCTTAGTAAATACAAGGTAACTTATTGCAATTGCATGGGAAGGTGTTTCCTTGAAATGAGATGATGAAAGTTCCTTTGCCTAACACTGTTTTCTCATCACTCTTAGCTATAATACTGTACTGTATATGGCACCCAGTGAATTACAAATGGGATTGTCATACTGAATAGATCAGTATTATTTCCCCTTAGTGTTCCCTTTCTGTGAATATTGGCTTGAGGGTGTTATTCTAGTGAATTCCCGCTTGTATGTTAGGTAAATGTATTTCTAGCTACTCCCTAGTATACTTCCCTTGCCTGATTTACACCCAAGAATGCTCTAATTAATAAGTGACAAAGACATTGAGAAATCACCCATTTCCTATGGTGGTGGAACCTTTCCGTGTAAATGCACTAGTCATTGGCAGCGATTTTTATAAATAGCAGCCTGTATTCTGTTGATGGAATTACAATGCAGCAGTGCCAATTTTTTTCTTCCTTGTTGCTGTGTAGGGAATACGGAAATGTTAACTCAGTGTAGTTGGTTATTGCTAATACTGCTATTAGTGCTTGTTTGGGGATATGACGTAGGATACTGATGTTTATTAGGGAGAATGCTACAGTTGTTGGTGTTTATTGCACAACTGCTAATGGTTATTATGCAAATGCTTAATGTGATTGATGTAACAGACACTGCCTTGGCCTCTGTTGACCTTGTGTGTTTCCAGTTCAATTGCCATTTTTAAAATTCTATAACCGGCTACCATGCTGGTCAGGGCTTGGGAATTTGTTTCATGAATGGAACGGCACATCTGGCCTTGTAAGGTGGTGCCTGTGTGTGATGCAAAAGGCAGAGTTGGCATGCAAGAGGTTGCAATGGCGCGCACAAGCAAGTACAAGAGGTTTAAAGAGAAGTTTAGTGTGTCCTGAGTGCATATGGGTGCAAATCAGCTCTGGAATGTCTGCTGAAAAGTTGGAAACCACTGTGCTATGTAAAAGCTAGGAGCCTCTTGACTGGCTCTGTGTTTGACCCCATTAGTCTGGACTGAGCTACCGTAATTGCTGGGGCAAGACTTGGAGGTCTTCCACCATAGAGACTGTATGTGTTTTTTTATTGTGACCTGTCAAGTGTGCTCCAAGGCCACGTCAGGCCTGATAAGTATTTAAAGTGACCTGGACTTGAACCTGCAAGGGCTGGGAAGCCAAGACAGTGTTATCAAGTTCTAGAATCAGCATTGCTGAGTACTGCAACATTCTGAAACTGCATGCAAAGTTATTAAAGGACTTTTTCAGGCAGCTGGTATACACCGGGGTCGGAGAAGAAGCTGCTGTTCCGACCCCTATGTAGTGGCTGGTGTTTGTAAATGCAGGCGCAGCTTTCATTGGAATCAATGGGACTCCAGCCTGCAATTACAAGCGCAGCTCCCATTGTTCTTTTATAGAGGTTTATACAATTCATCAACAGTCCATAATAGGATATGCAAATCTAGTTATTAATGGTTCAGTACATACTCGGATTGGATCACAGTGTACAGCGGGATAACACAGTAAGTCAGTATTGGGCTCTCTAAAATGCTTATAAATGACCTTGTACAATAGATGGTTCACAGAGTAGAATATGAATATTTGCAGATGGTAATAAGCTCTGTAAGGTAACCAACACACATGAGGATAATATAATATTACAGAGGGATTGGGCAAGCTGGAGACTTGGCAGGGGAAATGGCAAATGAAGTTGAATGTGGATAAATGTAATGTCATGCACTTGGGCCAGGGAAACAAACTGTACAGTTATGTACTAAATACTAAAAATGCCACTGCGGACGACTTGGTCAAACGAGTACACTGAAAGCCCTCAAGTACATTAGACTTTAGTTGTCTGATCCTGCCAATTTCAGCAGGACCACATGGCTTTTACATCTGTATGGGGGCCTCCCAACTACCCCCTCAGGCATGTTCAATTCCATCACTTGATCCTTTTGTCTCCCCAAGATATAAACTGCCAGCAGAGCTGTCAAGTGGTAGCTTACCTCCCTTTCCCCATATAAGACACATTAACGCTAGATCAGAACCAAGCATTCATGTATACCGGGGAGTCATAAAACATAACTGTCGGACAAACAAACTATTGAAGCTGTATGGGCACCTAATGCAGTATGTAGGGAGGATGACAAACGTTAACAATCAATTAAGCACTGCAGAAGCTAGAGTTTAGTTAGAGAGGTGATGCAGAATGGTAATGTCTATCTTATTTATTACGGAAATTCTATAGTATTGGTGATTTGGCATAAATGATTAGGGTTATTTTGCATTGTTAATGTGTACTATGTGACTGAACAGTCTTTGCCATGGCCTGTGTGGACATTGTGTGTTTGGTCTTGATCCTAGTCACGGTGGCCGTTAGAAGATGCACATATTCTGATGGAAGCATGGTAGAGGATGACTTGTCCTGCAGGGTGGTGCCTGTTTTGATATAAAAGGTGGGATTTTGCACGGAAGATTTTGTGTTGGCCGCAGTGTTGTAGTGATTAGCAAGTACGTGAGGTCAGTGCAAGGTTGGGTGGGTTGATTCATGAACCACAAAAGATACCCCGAAAGCCTGCTGTGGAAGGAGATGGGTGAAGCTTGAAAGTATGAGGTGTGAGAAACCCTGGAGCCTTCAGGTTTGAGCCAAAGTGCAATAGACCATTGTAGTAGCTGTGGCAGCTCCTTGTGGTATAGCTGAGAGAGTGGAAGTCCGTCATTAAGAGACTGTGAGTGCAAATCATTAAGAGCCGTGCTGAGTTTTCAAAGAGTCATGCCAGACCTGTTTAATGGCTATAAAGACTGAGTAGCCAAAAAACCTGTGGATATGTAAAGAGACTGATATTTCATTCAACAAGGGTCAAGAAGTCAAGACCAAGTTGCCAAAAAGTAAAGTCAGCATTTTCAGAGTGTTTGAAACTTTGTTGCAATATTCCAAAACTGTGTGCCGAATTAGGCTGGTTTCCCACCTGCATTAGCGCTCAGTTCAGGTTTTCCATCTCTCTAGTCCTCTTTTGGAGGAAAGAAATTGAAATAAAACTGAAAAAAAATAGATCCACTTTTTCCCCATGGATTTCTATCGGGGTTTCAAAAAAGACATTGAAATCAATGTAGAAAAAAACGGATTCTTTTTTTCAGTGTAATTCCATTTTTAGAGATGAGCGAGCACGCTCGGATTAGGCAGTTACTCGAGCGAGCATCACTCTTCTCGGGTAACTGCATTCTCATTCGAGCAGGCTTGGGGGGGGGGGGGGCTGAGCCTGCTCGGTTGAGAATGCAGTTACCCGAGAAGAGTGATGCTCGCTCGAGTAACTGCCTAATCCGAGCGTGCTCGCTCATCTCTATCCATTTTCTCTTCTCCAAAAATGGAGCAGAGAGAAGGAAACCCTGAGCCTTAAGGTGTGTTTGAAATTGAGTACTGCAACATGTGCTTCACCTCTTAATCCATCTGCACTGTAGGACCGCCATAAGTACGTAACAGTGTAAAATGTGGTTCCATAGTGTGCATTGTATTATGGGTCTAAATGCACACTCTTGTTTGCATGAGGCCTAATTACTGAAATGGATGATTTGTTGTGCTAGTCGCTGCATATTCACATTAATTGACATGATTACAAGTCTCTGTTGTAGGTTTGTCATACAGCAGATGTACGCGCTGTTTAATTTACCATAAATGTGTAATATTCCATTTGAGATGCTAAGAATTAGCAGTACAGGAGCCTGGTAAGTTATAGGGAACCTGTCACCTCTAAAATCTGACCATTTTCAAACTGCCATGTGCATGCACTCCCATAGATGCCTATGGGAAAGCTTGCACATAGCAGTCTGAAAAGACTCAGATTTTCTGACTGCCTATAGACTTCACTGGTGGACAGCGCAGGAACGGGGCAGCGCATGAGTATAAAAAATATATCTACCAGCTCCCCGTCACCTCCCCGAACAGCACTATAACTTAATTTATGGTGCTGTTCGGAGGTGACAGGTTCCCTTTAATACAAGTTGTGCTCCTTTAACAAGTGTGTATTCTGCACTCTGGCTACGAGACAGTGCCTGAAGCAACATAACTGGAGGAAAACAAGTTTCCAGGAATCATTGTTCTGTTCAGTGTAAACCTTAAATCCAGGGACTAGCAGATATTCATAAATCGTCCACAGTGTGAAGAATATTAGCTTTCACGTGATTGAACGCGTTCCAATGCTTATAACCTTTGCAAACCATTGTATAGAGAATATACTGATCTATTGTTCATGCTCATCCCCAGATGACATCCCTGGAAAAGAATGTCATACTAAAAAACATTGCCACTGTCAAACAAATGGCTTTAAATGTTCGTGTCCTGAGACCACTAGTATATAAAATGTGCATTTGAAGATGCCCTAGTAACCTTAGGACTTATCACATAGGCATTGTGGTGTCACTACTGTAGCAAGATATCTCTGAATTCCCAGCCGTCCTCGTATGTTCACTCTGAATTGCATTGAAATTTCCTTAAAGCCATTTTAATCCATAAACAATGTTTCCATAAAATATGCTTAAAGGAGATGTCTCGAGGAAGCAGTTAAATTTTTTTTTTGCCCAGTCCCCCCCATTAAGTACACATTACTAAGCCCCCCTGTAAATGACATTTCTAGCTGGTTTGTACTTACCGTTCCAGCGTTTCAGCAACTTATAAAGTTTTCTCAAGATGGCCGCCGGCTCTTTCCCCGTCGCTCGCTGCAGCCCGACGTGCGCGCTCCCGAGACGCCGCCAGCTGTGTCTCCATGGCAACCGGACGCATCGCAGCCGCCGACCAGACGCCCCGCAGCCGCCGACCAGACGCCCACCGCCAGGCAGCAGGTAAGGCGCTAGCCCCCGGCTCCCCAGCGCTAGACCCTCAGCCCAGGTGAAGGCCCCGGAGCCCAGCGCTAGGTTCCGGAGCCCAGCGCTAGTTCCCCCGGCCTAGCGGCAGCCCCCCCGGCCTAGCGGCAGCCCCCCCCGGCCTAGCGGCAGCCCCCCCCGGCCTAGCGGCAGCCCCCCCGGCCTAGCGGCAGCCCCCCCCCGGCCTAGCGACAGCCCCCCCATCGCAGCGGCAGCCCCCCCCGGCCTAGCGCTAGTTCCCCCATCACAGCGGCAGCCCCCCCCCGGCGCAGCCCGGCGCAGCGGCAGCCCCCCCATCGCAGCGACAGCCCCCCCGGCCTAGCGCTAGTTCCCCCATCGCAGCGACAGCCCCCCCCCCCGGCGCAGCGCTAGTTCCCCCGGCGCAGCGCTAGTTCCCCCCCGACCCATCACTTACCTGGGACGCTTCTCGGGGCTGCTGGGCTGGGCTGGGCTTCTCCGCTGGGCAGCTCCAGTTTCTGCACCTTCCTCTAACAGAGGAAGGTGCAGAATGGCCGCTCCAGCGCGCTCCCGAGCAGTGACAGCTCGTCTGCGCATGCGCAGAAGAGCTGTAGCGGGGAGCACACTGAAGCGGCTCGTGCTGAATAGAGAAGACCGGACTGCGCAAGCGCGTCTAAAAAAGCAAGCTGCCAGCGAATTTAGACGGAACCATGGAGACGAGGACGCTAGCAACGGAGCAGGTAAGTGGAATAACTTCTGTATGGCTCATATTTAATGCACAATGTACATTACAAAGTGCATTAATATGGCCATACGGAAGTGTATAACCCCACTTGGTTTCGCGAGACCACCCCTTTAATAGAACCTACATTATAAAGCTGTTGTACGTGTATCCCAAGGGGGTCCATGCCCAAACCCGAAAGGCCTTCTTACACTGCAAGATAAATTGGAATGAGCATGCAACAAACGGTGAAGTAGCGATCACATATTGTTCACTTGGCGTACATTGATGTAGTGGCCCAGTACATCTATTCCTGGCCCCCTCCATAAATGTCATACATGTAATGTCTTTTGCTGGTGTGCTGTGCAAAAGTGTCTTGTCATTCTGTTATATGTATTGCACAGCTGCAGCAAGTGAAGAGTTAAGTGTTTGCATGAGCCTGGGAGATGCTTGCAATGTATCCATTTGTCTTTTCACGTGGTATGAGTGAGAATATAAATAGGAGTGTGTGAGAGCGGGAAGAGGTCATCTTCTGTTTTTCTGGGTTCCTAAGAGAGAGTGCCAGCCACATGGGGGTACCTTCAACTCCCATGTGGTGAAAAATGGAGGAGGAGGAGCAGTTCCTGACTACCTGTGTGACAGCAACTGTGGCAGAGTGAGTCCCTTGAGAGAAGAGAGAAAAAGAGCGTGAGCAAGAGAAGGTGCATATGGCCAGGCCTAGTGCAGAGGTACTCAGTGATTATTTTTCCTATGTGGCTATCCTGAAGTCTGGGATCACTGCATAGAGGTACACCTTTTTGTTTTTACGTCTGGTCATCCTGAAGTCTGGGATCACTGGGTGGAGGCACTCTCAAATCTGCTCCTTTACTTGCACTACCAATTTTGTGTAAATTGTACCATCATCTGGAACTTGTGTTCAGTAAAGTTTTGCCAGGCCCTAACTGTTCCCAGGCACGTTACTTTTGTCTGCAGTTTCATTATTTACCGCCAAGGGTCATACAGGTGGGTAATGGAACAGTGGCGTCACCCGTGACATCTGCTGTCCCTGTCCTTCAGTTAATTGGGCATCCCTATCCTAGGGGTGTCTGGAAGAGGCTCAGTGCTGCTCTGGCCGAGGCTATGTGTGCCCCACTGGGAGGAAGCCTGGGAAGGGCAACCGTGACAAGTGACCACTCTACCCTCCCAGCTCCTCAACATGTGCCTTGTGTCTGGGGTCACCCTACGGGACGCTGCATTTACACTGAACAATAATTGGGTAGTTTTTATTGTTCATTGGATTATAACCGCACCTCTGGTCAACCTTCTACCACTGCTTTCTATTCAGTAGGTCATTACGGTGCCTGTTTATACCAAGGTCTGCTAAAAATGCACCTCGTTCATTTCAATGGGCAAAGCATTGCTTTTAAAACGCAGAAAAGCATGAAAATAGAACAGACAGCGCTTGAAAAAGGCAGCATTTTAATGCTTTTCTGAGAAGCCCCGTTGAAATCAATGGTAGTGATTGACAGCGTTCAGCGCTGCACTGAAAACGCAGGACAAAACTCCTGTATGAGAGCGGCCTCACTCCTCCCATTCCATTTAGATTGTAAGCTCTTATGAGCAGGAACCTCTTTTCTGCAGTCCCATTATTCATTTGTTTTCATTGCTTATGATTTTACTTGTTTGTTTACATGTTGGCTCTGGATAAATAAAGGAAATGATTGTTTTTGCTATTATATTGCTACTATTGTGATGGGTGTTATTTTATGAGGACATTTAATTACGGGGTTTTTCTATATAAACACTAATAATAAATCCTGAGAAGTTCTCCTTATTAAATAGTGACAAACAATACCGCGAATATCCTGAGTGTTATTTTCCCGTGAGTCTCCTACTGTATTCCTGTAATGTATCCTGTTTTTGTTACATAATTAGGCAATTTCTAAATAGCTCCATACATGAAGTACAGCCTCAGGATATTGGAAAGCAATCAGATTTACATCTATATCAATTCTTCAGAAGGATTACGAAAACCAAAAGTAGTTCCGCTTCTTCAGAAAACAGACCGTATCTGCAGGATAATTGTAGCAATTCATGTTTCTTAACCCTTTCGTGACCAAGGGCCACTGATGCTCCTGTATCCAGGTCACATTCTGCAGTTCTGGCATTCTTGGTTTCAAAAAAATCATAACATTTTTATTTTTCCATCGGCGTATTGTTTTGCTAGGTGACCTTTAGTTTGTATTGTACCATTTTGGGGTTCATGCAATTTTTTAGAGCTTTTTAAAAAAAAATTCTTGGAGACAGGGTGACCAAAAAAGCACAATTCTGTCATTGCATATTTTTTTTCTGAAGGTGTTCACCAATGCGGGATTAATAATGTGCTATTTTAATAAATTCGACCTTTATGGATGCACCAATATACCAATTTTTAAATTTTTATTTTTACATTTTTTGATGCAACAACTGGGAAAAGTGCTATTCATGCTCGCATTTTAATCCTAATGGACTCTGCTACTTCCCCCAAATAACTAACAGGCATATTCTGAAGGGCTGTAATTTTCTATTCTGCAGTGTTTATCATCTATTTACAGATGTTATCAGCTCTCCTTGATGTGTGCGCCTGGACAGCACCTCAATAGTTTGAATAGTTATGCTCTAAGTGTTAGGTCATTGCAAAAACTTTGCAGATGTGCAAACAGGTATTATTTAAAGTTGAATTTCTTTACATTAAAGGGGTTTTCTAGGACTCCGATATTGATGATCTGTCCTCAGGATAGCACCATAGAATAAGGAGACTGGACGTTCACATATCATAAACTCAAACTTATTGTAGTAGGAGATACACCCAGCTGCGTGCTGACAACCAATCTCTCTATGGTGCTATTGATGGATGAATAAGGCTGATCCTCTGTGGACAGACAGTTGCATCCTCTAAACTGCAGGACAAGTGTGCTGTTCTCAATATAGCTGTTCTAACCATAGCATGGTGGCTTAGTGTTTAGCATTGTTGCCTTGCACTGAGATCCTGGATTCAAATCTCACCAAGGACAACATCTGCATGGAGTTTGTATGTTCTCCCGGTGTTTATGTGGGTATATTCTATGTATTCTCATTTCCCCCCCACATTCCAAAAACATACTAATAGGTGAACTTAAACTGTGCCCTTCATCAAGTGATGTACCGAACTGCAGAATGGAGTCGGGAAGGAATTTTTCCTTGAGGACAATTGGCTTCTACCTCGTTGGGGGGGGGGGGGGTTGTCTTCCTTCAGATCAATATTGGAGGGGAAATAAGCTGAACTGGAAGGACATACTGTATATACTCGAGTATAAGCCTATTTTTTCAGCACACACTCGAGTCAGGGAAGGCTTAAAAAAAACCTCCATACTCACCTCCAAGCCAGCATCTTTGTCTCTGGCAGCGGTGCGTCTGGCTGCTTGAATTCTCTCCACTGTCATCCCCCGCCGTCCTCTTTGCTCGGCTCCGTCATCCCCCACCGTCAGCACTGTATAAGTAAGAGCTGTGATTGGATCGAGCGTCAGCCAATCACAGCCAGTGCTCGATCATTCACAGCCAATCAAGTTGCTTTAGAATGCTCCCCACTGTCATCTTCCTGCTCGGCTTTCAAATCCCTTGCCATCAGTGCTGTGTAAGTAAGCGCTGTGATTGGATGGAATGCCAGCTGTGATTGGCTGGTGCTCAATCCAATCACAGCGCTTACTTACACAGCACTGACAGAGCCAAGCAGAGAGAACAGTGGGGGATGTCAGCAGGGAGAATTCAAGCAGCTTGTCGCACACACCGGCTGGGAGGTGAGTATGGAGGGTTTTTTTTCACCCAGTATATACTCGAGTATAGCTCGGCTTATAATAAGTCAATAAGTTTTCCCAGTTTTTTGTGGTGAAATTTATTGTCTCGGCTTATACTCAGGTCGACTAATACTCGAGTATATACGGTATGTCTGTTTTCGGCCTAAACATACTATTATACTATATATGTGCTATATAAATGTATAATATATGTCCATCTTCAGAAAAGGACTTCAATATCTGATTAGTGGGTTTATCGCTCAGAGACCCCTACCAATGGATAGGTCATCAATATTGGAGTCCTGGAAAATGACCTTAAACTGTGATATTCCACTTTTTGCATCTTTCTTTGAATAGAAGAAAAAGGTTGCAATCTGCTCTGTGTACCAACTATACACATTTAGTTACCCTTTGATTGGAGTTTTTACTTTTTTCCTCCAACAGGATGTGAATTTGTCTAGACATACGAGTAAAGTTTCATGTTGTTGTATTGAGCGGAGCACCTGTGTGCTCATGTCATGGCTAGGCCAAAGTCTCATCCTGTTTGAGAAAAATAGTGAAAAGTGCCATCAAGCGGAGATCCTAAAACACTGTGAATAGCTGATGCACACAATATGCATTGAAAGTGGACTTTCATCGCTTTTGGGGATGGAATACACCCACTGAAATCTATGCAGAATAATTAAAATACAGGTGCGCCCGTATTTTATGCATATTATATGAGCATATCATCAGTACTTCCTATTGCATCCGTTTTTCAAACTCGCTGTCTTATGGTATTCAATGGCCACTGCACTTTGAGACTTTTTGGATATGATATTCAATGTAATAGCAGAAGTGCAAATCACTTTATTTACCTACAATGACGTTCTTGTGCTAAAAAATACCTTTAAAGTGCTGGAAGGTCTCCCTTCCTTTTAATTTGCTGTCCACTGCCTGTTGTCAAGTGAAACCTGTCTCTAGTAAAAGAGATATGGAGATTGAGCAGAAGCACAGGAAATGAGAGTTGATGCTGTATGATACCGCCCATAGAGGTCTTTGAATAGGATAGGGGGGAGAAGGAAGTTGCAGCAGAAGACAAAGCAGAGAGACTCTCATAGATATGGCTGCTGCAGCTAATAGTAAGTGATCTACTGTGTCACAGCTACTGAAATCACATCTACGCTGTTCAGTACAGCTGTATAATGTCTTTCATGATGCTGGTTGCAATGCATTTATGTATAAATACTCTGAACTGCCACACATATTTAAATACAAAGACAGAAATGCATATTTCTGCTTTATAAATAAATTGCAGTATGTGCCCCATATCCTGCTACATTCCTTCACATGAATACATTTGCACGAGGTATGAAAAGAGAATAAAATGGGCCATTTTAAGTAAATGACCAGTTGTGATCTAAATTTGAATACATATAAATGTAGTGACTAGCGCTTTATAGGTTAAGTTGTAGAGTCTTTCCGGGCTGATCGTGATAGTCCTGATTTACTAATACTGATGGGTGCTGCACCTGATGATTTCATCATGCCTGTCCCTTTTTTAGGATGTTTGCAGATCTCATACCTATGGACTTCTTCACACAAGCGTATGAATTTTTGCAGTCGCACACACGCACTGTTAAATCTCGTGAATGAAGAAATGACACAATCAAGTAAGTTCCAAGCTTAATTAGCGTTTCCTCGTCCATTCACACGGTCAGGTGTGACATATTAGCGAAAAAATACGCAGCAGCCTGGAAATCCTTCGCTCGGCATAAATCCTCGGAATGACTTCAAATGCCTCAATAGAGGCACCTGTAAGCTTTTCCCTGCGTTGGACGCTGCTAAACTGCCTCCCCCTCCCTATTTTTCCAGCTCCCATAGGAGTCTATGGGAGCCGTCAGCGTATATCGGTCGAAAGATAGATCTAGACCTATCATTTCCGGCAGTGTATAATTGCAGTCACAGATTTCAGTCACATATGGCCTATTTTATCTGGCGTTACGTTTTTATGCATCGCAAAATTGCTCATGTGAATGAATGTATTGGAATCCAATGCCTCAGATGGTCGCGATTCTCAGCTGGCCTGAAAACGCAGCTACATAGCCACGTAAAAAAGCTTGTGTGAATAAAGCCTAAGGCTGCACTTACATGGCTGATATTCTCATGCAAGTTTTGTGTGTTGAGAGACGCCGAAAAATTGCCTGAAAATAGAGCACATTGTTTGAAATGGGTCTAATTACATGGGCAATTTTACTCTCACAGCAATGCTGTTACGGAAAAGTCACAGCATATCCTATTTTTGTACGACCCTCACATGAGAGTAGTACATGCGAATGTGTGAGGTTGCGCACATTGCATAGTACATGGACACGGTGTCCGTGTTCTGTGTGATGCGAGTCACGCCTGAGAATCTCGGGCTTGGCTCACTATCTGCCGTTTAAATATGGCCTCATGCAAAGGATAAGATAGGATGAGGCTTTCTTTCTGGACTTTCAAATCCCTCCCCTAGAAGGAGTTGTCGGAAAGAATGAAACATTCTAAGTGTGATTGTAACGGTGATATAAGTGATTACATATCAGAGCGAAATAATAATAATTTATTGCGGAAAACTGAACACTCGAAGGGAGGCTCTAGTACCCTGTTGTAGCGCTTCTAGCTTGGATACAAGATGTGATACGGTCGGGTATAGAGGCTCTAGTACCCTGCTGTATCACCTCTAGCTTGGATACCAAATGTGATACAGGCGGGCATGGAGGCTCTAGTACCCTGTTGTACCACCTCTAGCTTGGATACAAGATGTGATACGTGCGGGCATGGGGGCTCTAGTACCCAGTTGTACCATCTCTAGCTTGAATGTAAGATGTGATATAGGCAGGCATGGAGGCTCTAGTACCCTGTTATACCGCCTCTAGCTTGGATACAAGATATAATACGGGCAGGCATGAAGGCTCTAGTAGCTTGTTGTATCACCTCTAGGTTGGATGCAAAATGTGATATGGGCGGACATAGAGGCTCTAGTACCCTGTTGTACCACCTCTAGCTTGGATACAAGATGTGATACGGATGGGCATAGAGGCTCTAGTACCCTGCTGTATCGCCTCTAGCTTGGATACCAGATGTGATACAGGTAGGCATGGAGGCTCTAGTACCCTGTTAGGCCACCTCTAGCTTGGATACAAGATGTGATACAGGCAAGCATGGAGGCTCTAGTACCCTGTTAGGCTGCCTCTAGTTGGATACAAGATGTGATACGAACGGGCATAGAAACTCTAGTACCCTGTTGTATCGCCTCTAGCTTGGATATCACATGGGATACAGGTGGGCATGGAGGCTCTAGTACCCTGTTGTATCGCCTCTAGCTTGGATACGGGAGGTGATATGGGCAGGCATGGAGGCCCTAGTACTGTTTTGAGCATCTCTAGCTTGGATACAAGATCTGATACGGATGGGCATGGAGGCTCTAGTACTCTGTTATAACATTTCTAGCTAGGATGCAAAATGTTATACAGGTGGGCATGAAGGCTCTAGTACTCTGTTGGGCCACCTCTAGGTTGGATAGAAGATATGATATGGGCGGGCATGGAGACTCTAGTATCTGTTGGGTCACCTGTAGGTTGAATGCAATATGTGATACAGGCGGGCATGAAGACTCTAGTACCCTGTTGGGCCGCCTGTAGGTTGAATGCAATATGTGATACGGGCGGGCATGGAGGCATACAGTTTCTGTTTGGTTGGGTGTCAAAGGCAGTACATGTAATGGGCGCTGTGAGACCAAATGCCCTTTAGACAAGCTCTTGGAAATATTTCCGACAGACACAAGGGTCTGTAACAATGGGGCCACCTATGTTTGGATGGCGACAACAAAACACTTGGAGCTGCTTGTGCTTCTCGGATGATCAGACAATCCTCTCTACTGGTGGAGTGTCAGGAGCGTCTTGAGCCCGGTCCCCTTGTGTGTGTACCCTTATGCATCCCCTAGTCCTATCCAAACATCTTCTAACAGTCTGGTAAGAACGGCCCCGGTGGGGGACAATTCGTCAATACAACCATCCAGCTTCTCCCATCCCAATAATGTGCACCCCTCAGACTCTGGTAACGGAGTGACATCTCTTCTCTGCATCGTAGAGGCGTCTAGTGGTCAACAAGCTCTACACAAGCAGAAAAAGAGGTCACTACACACAAGAAGCTTCTGAGAGCCTTTTTATAAGCCAAGGGTGGAACCACTTTTAGAGTCTCAGGTGACAATACCGTTCATCTAATCACCACAACTCTAATCATTTATATATCTGCCTGAGATGTAACTGCATGCTGTTTTTAAGCAAAATGACAATTTCTAGGTGCTTGATTTTTTTTGACATAGTGTGTATATTTCTATAGAGAGAAGACCTATGCCTATGTAATATACACCTCCAAGCTGTGAGTCTCCATTCATATCAAGCAACTCCAGCAACAGAGCCTTCCCTCTTGCCAAGGATCTAAACCTGCATTTCTGCAAAGCCTTGGAACCTGCACTGCGGCAATCATCTAAACCTATATTCTTGCCAAGCATCTGAGCCTATATTGCTGCATAGTGGAAAAAACCTACATTTGTGAATTCATTCCAAAGACCCCTCTCCAGGATGCATCATTTGGAGGATTTTGCCCATTTTGTGTTTATATTGCAATGGAAAGATAGCATACAGTGTATGGATATACAGGCCAGCACTACCCTGGCACAGTGGGACATAGCATTCCTTATGCAATGATGTAGCTGGACTTTACTTCAGAAAAGGCATAGCTTTAGTTGTTGCCCTAGTTCTTTAAATACCTTTGTGTTGTGCCGGCTCCCTTTTGGAGCAAATGGAGAAACAATACAGGTAGCCCGGCGCCGCTCTCCAATGAATTTCAAGATTTATCCAACTTCTCTCTTTATTGTGTCAATTAAAACCAGCAGATACCAGCAAATGGTTAATTGTCTGAAGTAATGTGAAATCAACCTCAGACCCCTGTTTTGTCTCTCGTCATGCTGTACACTGCAGCTCTGCTTTTTTTTATAACAGGTATATCCCTATTACAAGCCAAGCATGACGTTAGTCTTGATTTCCACCACCAGTGAGAAAAAGAATATCAGCTAACGGCCCCAGATATAGAGGGGCAAATTAACCTCAATAAGGTGTTGTGGAGGTTTAATAAATTAACCCTTGCATGGCATGTGATCTACAAGAACCGGCTAGATCATTTGGATACATGTGCTCCAGTGTTAGCAAAAAATTAAAGTTTCTTCCTAATGTTATTTTAGTCACATCAAGGCAATATTCTGCAGTCTTTTATAGCAGACACCGCTCCAGCAAATAACAAGTCCATACACCCTGTTTCCACCGAACTTTGGAAGTCTGTATGGAGGCCTCTGTGTTCCCTGCTTCCTGAAAGACTCATATATTGCAAGGCTAGTCAGCCAAAAAAAGAGCTGGACAAACAAACCTCTTCAAAGTCTCAGCTGAGCTGTCGTCTGACTTCATTAAATAATGAAATAATGTTTATAATGGCGGATGTCAGCACGATGGCTTCCTTCACCGACATGTGACCCCCTTTAATACAGAGCACTACTGTTGTGCGAACATTTCGGTGTTTGCCGAGTGTGATCACGTAAAGGCCATCTATCATGTATAAGTGCAGCTGCTCGGTGCAGGAACAGACAGGTGAAGGGTTACAGTAGAAGACAAACATGGTTTCTTAACACTCCTCTGTCATATTCTGTTATTCGTGATGATACTAATTAACTTTCACTATGACATGTTATCATTTGCACAGTTCGGCTCTATGACGCATACACTGAATGAGCCTCTAGTAACACACTGTGACTTTGAGTTGCACTGACCCCATAAACTTGTAACTAGTACAATCTGATCTTTCCAGGAAAGGCACAGTCATAAGTATATATTCTACTAGTCAAGGAAGACTAAAGTCTAAACAGCTCTGGAAAGATACTTGGAAGGGACTGAGTTAGCCAAAGTTAAGATCCTTCAACACCGGCCAAATTCTTGGCCCAATGTAACAAGTGGCGATTGAAACTCAAGTTGGACAATGCTCATTTAATTTGCCTTATATGTACCAAGAATTGGCTAATGGAACTAAGCAATCACTAGTACAATCATTCGTCTCTGAAGGTTGGCCATACATCTCCTTGTTAACATGGGTAGACCTACAGCCTATCAATGAGCAATCTTATGCTCGCTGAACTCAACGATCAGCCAACTCATTCATTGGCTGCTCATTGGCTTTTCACATAGCCCATTTGTCAGGCAAATGAATGTCTAGAGGAACCTTTGTGCTCGATACTTGGGCCATGTAAAAGGAAGCTCTACAGTTGAACAAACAGTAGTATCTTTGAAGGCCCCAATCCTTCATTCTTAATTCAAGAAGCATTATAGTTGATGCCGGATATTAGGGCTCTTGGCTCCAATGGTCTTCTGGTAGAATTGTATAAAAAATATTGGAAAAGACTATTAAGGGAACTTCTGAGGGTTATTTCAGCAAGGAGCTGTCACAGTGTACCACCGCAGTCACTACCTCGACTCATCTCCTACCGTGGGTCAATGTTCACATTCCTGTGCCAGACGCCGCATCCCCCCAAATCTACAGCCCCTTGTTTCTGCTCGTAGGGCATGCGCTAAATTACACCCTCATACTTAAAGAGCTAGTGCAAACTCATCTGCTGAATTGCTCCCAACAGGTCATGTCACAAAAATGACAGCCATTTTTAATGCCGCCATCTTGCATTCAACTCTACTTTTTCCAATGGGAAGTGGCTGTGTGATATATCAGACTGGCAGAGAATTTCACCAGAAAACCAATGGTGTGCTTCACTTCAACATACCTTAATTCATTTTCAAGTTACCGAAAAACAGTGATCTTTCTTCACTACAAGTAATGTGAATGATGGTTATCTCAAGCAGAACATGTTGAGATTGTCCTCCATCAGGTGTGGCAGCATTTGCAATATGTAAGGATGCCATTTTTGCGTAGACAAAATTTGCTGTATGGAGGCACGGCTAACCCCGCATTCTTGACAAAGACGATGAATGCTACATTTTGGGGTCTTTCTGAATGAGGCCAGAACTGTGACTGCTGATGCTTCATCAGTAATAGTTTTTTGGCATCCATATTTTGATAAAGTAGAAGACAGCCTGTTCCTCAGAATTTGAAAAGACGTTTGGCCAATACACTGTGGGTAAAGGGAGGTCTAGTTGGGTGGCAAGGATTGAAATTCCCAGTGATGAGTGTGCTTTGTTCATCAGATATAAGGTTGATCTCAACACATTCTGCTTAAGAAAACGCCACCATTCACATTACCTATCATGAAGAAAACTCACTGTGTTAACATGAGGACGAATAAAGTTATGTTAAAATGAAGCACACTGTTGGTTTTCGGCTGAAATTCTCTACCAGTCTGATATATCACACACCTACCTTCCTATTGGTGGTACGCCTATTGGAAAAATTAAATCCACTGTGGTAGCATTCAAAATGGCCGTCATTTTATTAACTTGACCTTACAGGTTTTTCTCTTTTCTCGCAGCTGGTATGGCAGATGGCCATCCAATTTTGCATACAGTTTTCATTCTATATGGGCGTTTCTACACTTTTGAGACACCCTGTATATACCTTAGACATACTGTAGTTGGTATAATGTATTCTTGCTGTACTTGCTCTTATGTATACATTGTATATACCCTACAGCACAGTACTGATGTAAAAAATAACCTTCTCTAACTTTCTTTGTAGGCATAGGTCCAGTGTTTTCCTATTATCTCAGATAAACATGTCAACCTTGATATGAAAAAGTTTGCCAAACATAAGTTCAAAACCGAGTCCTGACCTCAACAAGCACTATTGATTCTATGTCTCTTCACACTACGCTGTCCTTATTCCATGCCAGTATAAATGGTCCCCGGTCTGAATCTGGAATAGACACAACGGCAAACATTTCCAAGGTCAGGGAAAGCGTCAAGGGACTTGGTTAATGTTTCACTGTTGTAATATGTTTCACTTGGCAAGTGATTTATTGAATGAAAGCACCTGAATGCTGTTTGTACACAACCAAGAAGTATTTCCAAAAAGTTCTGAATTAGATTTTTTTGTGGTCGTTACTTCATTTCCTGCACCAGATCAGCTTTTTTTTTGGCTATTTTCAGGTGCGACCTAATAAGGTAAATACAGTAAATCACATCACTGTGCTATTTTAGTTCGGGAATGCTATCTTTTCTCCTTAGGGAGAACACCTCGATGGTGAGTGAATGAAGTGACTTATAAGGCCATTCATGCTCCTCTGGGTAATATGCAAATAAGGGAAATGGAATTTAAGGCTACACACATCCTATATTGTATGCTACATGACTAGTATAGAGGGCAGAGGCTGATTAGTGTAAGTTGTATGATCATTACCCATCCTTCTGCTTTCCAAATCTCTGTTCAGGTGATATGACATTAAGGGCTTATTCACATGAACGAATTTGCGCAACGTTTTCTATTTTCTATTTCTACGAACATAGCACATATTTAACTTAATTGTCCATTGAAATCAATAGGAGTGTTCCGGTGTGTTTTATTGCGCATGCAGATATGCAAGATATGCGTTCAAAAATACAGTAAAATATGCACAGGCACACGCAAAAACGCAATGCAAATGTGTGCATAAAAGCACACGTCCATATAAAGCCGACCTAACAAATCAGTCATAGGCCTCCTTCACATGACTGTATACGTTTTTACGCTCGCCCATATGAGGCGTATATACGCACGACTTTTTGACACAATCGATTCCTGATCTTAATTTGCATATATAAAGCCATTCACACGGGGCGCTGCAGAAGCGATGGCAAGCAACCATCAGCAGAAATCCCCGTAATGGCATTAAAATGCCTAATTAGAGCCAGTTGTCTTCTTTTCCCAGTGTTGTACGCAGGGTAACTCATTCTCCCTCCCTCTTTTCCCACGCTGTATAAAATATATGGCCGAAAATGATGGCGTATTCCGTATTTTTTCATGCATGTATACTTTCATAGGGGTGAAAATAACGTTCGTCTGAAAGAAGCCATTAAAATCCATTGCCTCGCATTGTCACGTTTTAAGTGCATTTTTTTAAGGTGCGTTTATACAAAGCTGAATCGCTGCGGATTTTGCTGACGGTTTTGGTGCAGATCTGCAGCAGATTTCACCCCTTCAATTTGAATTCAATAGAAAGTGTGAAATCTGCTGCGGATCCACGACAAAACCCGCGGCAAATTGGCTACATGTGAACGCACCCTTTTAGTTGTCAAAATTAAAGGGGTTGTGTGGTTGTAAACTATTGATGGCCTGTTCTAAGGATAAAGCCTCATTTAGGCCTCCTTCCCACGAACGGATTTACGCCGCGTAAATCCGCGGCAAAAATCCGCTGCGTTGCCTGCAGCTATTAGGTTCTATTGAACCTAATAGCACAATGCTCACGATGCAGATGCGTAATTCCACCGCGGAATTACGCACCGTGAAATCTCCCGTTCTCACCCGCAGCATGTTCTATTTGCCGCGGTTGTACGCGCTGACGGCTTCCATTGCAGTCAATGGAAGCCGTCCGTTCACGCTATCTCCCGCTGCAACCAGCGGAAGATAGCGTGAAAAAACGCTTCCCCGCCTACCGCCGCGCGTCATATGACGCGGCCGGCGTGTCGTATGACGCGGCCGGCGCGTCACGTGACACGGCCGGCCGCGTCATGTGACGCGGTGGGCATGTCACATGACGCGACGGCGGTGGGCGGGGAAGCGTCTTCACGCTATCTTCCGCTGGTAAGTATGGGGTCTCTGGGGGGCGCCGTGACGGGCTTCACTGCGGAATATTACGCGGCGGAGCCCGTCACGCTCGTGGGAAGGAGGCCTTACACGGGACGAACTGTGGGGCAAAAGATGCCCGACAGCACGTCTCACTGAAGCTCGCTCCTGCCGTTACACAGGAGCGAGTATCTCTGGCATCACCCATAGCGCATACCAGCATAAGGGCGAAAGCACTCTCCCCCAACCTGCCTCCATTCCCTGTAAGCAGACAGTCGTTCACAACTGAATGACTGCTGTTTAGGCCTCATTCGCATGAGCATGTTTACGCTTCAAATTTAGCCGCGATAAAAAATCATGACCATGTGAAACATTGAATTCCAAAGCATTCATTCATTGTGGCCGATTATTAGCCGCATAAAAACGCCCGACATCGGCAGCCAAATACGCCAGCTGATGTTTTGACGTGGCTAGAAAAGATAGGTCTTGCCTTATCTTTGGGGTGCAATCAGCTGGCATCTCCCATGGGCTTCCATGGGCTGCATCTCCAATGGGCTGCGGCCAATGCTTGGAAAAGAAGACAGCTGGCTCTATTTGAGCATTAGCAGTCATTCAGAGGATTTCTGCCAATCGTGGGATTTCCGCACTGCAGCATATTTTTTTTTTCTGAAGCAAAAGTCGCATTTTGGCCATGTCCCCTTTCAAAGTCACACCACATTTTAGACTTGGCGAAAAAAGCTTCCAAAACTGTTTAAAACACATCATAAATGTGATACAAAGCATGTAAGACAGTTTTCTGGCACAATTTGCAACAGAAAACTGGCGCATTTTCTATAGTAAATCTGCCCCATCGTATTGTATTACAAAAGACATGGCATCTATAGAAAAAAAGTATTATTCCAGCCCTTTCTAAAGATCTGGTGCGACCACATCTTATGTATGCAGTCCATGTTTGGGCACCAGTCCATAAAAAAGATATAAAACAGCTGGTGATAGCTCAAAGGAGTGCAGCCAAATGAATACAAGGTAAAGTTGAAGATAGGTTGTCAAAAGTGAATTTATTAATCCTAGAGAAGAGAAGGGGGGATGACATGCAGTATTTACATAAACACGTCAAAGGGATTTTCCACGACCGAAGCTGTCCTCAGGATAGGTCACCAATAGCAGATCGCAGACATAAAACCAGTGTAATAGGACACTATAAATGCCAAGAAATATGGGAAGTAGGAGAAATCTATAGCACAGATAACACTACTGGCCTGGTGACCCCCTAACACCAATTCAGGGACCATAAAACCTTCACATCTTTATCAGTTGACTATTTAAGTATGTTTTCATTTGCTAATTAATCATCCTGTTATAGTATCCTTTTAAGTGCAAATTAATTACATCCATGTCTGTGCCTTGTCATAAGTATGTGTGTATATATATATACATGCCTATTCCAAAGATTGGTCTAGTTTTATCTTTAGCCGACACATGCTGGAAGCTCCCATAGACTCCTATAGGAGCTGAACAAAATGGAGGGGGAGGGAATTCAGCTGAGGTCGGCGCATGGAAAAGAAGACAGCTGTCTATATTTAAGCATTAGCAGTCATTCAGAGGATTTCTGTTGATCGAGGGATTTCCGCGCTGTAGCATATTTTATTGCCGATACGCTCGTGTGAACAGCAGAAAATACGTGACTAAAGATCGGGACTTGAACGCAGCTATTCTTCATTCATGCAATTTTTCAGCGTATATGTCCAAACGTAAAAACGCATATGGTCATGTGAAAGAGGCCTAACTTTGTATCGGCATGGGTTTGTGAGAGATCGCTCTTGTCAAACCAGCCTGATCACCTTCTATGAGAAGGTATATTCTAGAGTGGACCGAGGAGAGTCATGTGTATCTGGACTTTTCCAAAGTGTTTGATACTGTGCCACATAAAAGGTTGGTATATTAAATGAGAATGCATGGTCTGGGTGAGAATGTGTGTAAGTGGGTAAGTAACTGGTCAGTGATAGAAAGCAGAGGGTGGTTATAAATGGTATATACTCTGATTGGGCAGTATTGGACCATATTCATACAGCACACTATAAATGCCAAGAAATATGGGAAAGATGAGAAATCTATAGCACAGATAACACTGTTGGCCTGGTGACCCTCTAACACTTATTCAGGGATCATAAAACCTTCACATCTTCCATAAGTATGTGTGTGTATATATATGCATGCCCCTTCAGATTTCTTTTATTATGCCCGAGAAAAGACCCTGAGAGTTCAAAAGCTTGCAATAACATCATGTATTTTTATTAGCCATTAAAAGGTATCATATCTACAAGATTAGTTGGTTTCTCTTACTGAGAACAATCACATTTTACTCTACTGGCTAACACCGTACCAAACATTTTTCATTAAGAAATATACCTACATGGAACACATCAATTTGAGCTGCATTACTGCTAAACTTACTATGTATATAAATTTGAGGTTCTTTACATACATTGTGACCAAATTACGAGAGTCCATCTGTCAGCAACAAGACAACCTGTTTAGATGAGGAGATACGCTAAGGTCTCTGGCATGCAGCGTCCGAGGAGCAGGCCCTCAGCCGAGGCGACAGCGCTGTAGAGAAATAACATTGTCACGGGGCTCTACTGTTTCCTCACTATGGGTGGCTAGGAACCCAACCTCGTTACTACAGGGGTAGACCAACAATTAGTAAGTGGGGTTGCCTGAAGTCTTGTTTGTCACTCGTGACACCAACGTTCCATCCTCTGCAGCGGACCACCAAGATTGAATAAAGTAGTCTACACACAGAGTGTTTTCTGAACAAGAACCGGGAACGTTCGGTCCTGTCCGTTTACTTAAACCCTTAAGGCAGGATCAATAAAACAGTCTTTGTACAAAACAAGTTGTAGTGTTGAAGCGGTGAGGATTCTTGGGGCATTTGTATATCCACAGTCTAAGTTATCTATCGAATCTCTCTCCCGGCAAAACTCTCTCTCCACTATCATACACTCACTTTTTTCTCGCTAAGCAACGTTTTTTCCACATCTCCGGATACATGCGGTGCTTGCTCTGTATTCCTACGCATTTCCATCATGTCCGGGCTTTCACTCTCTTTAAGGTTAGCGGCCATATGGAGGGTTCTTGGAATGGTTGGGCTCTGGCATGAGCGGCTGACTATCACTCTGCTTCCTCCATCTTTCCTCAACTCACTTCTCTCTTCCTCTCTCCACTCAAGGCCACCACCAACTAACTAACTAACCAACCTTTTTGCACCCTTCTCTCCACACATACATCACGTGGACACAGACCAATAGACAGTTGGATACATTTTCCAGACAACACCAAACATAACTCTGGGCCACTGTAGGCACAGTAGTGTGATTTGAGGCCTTGTGCTGTCCATGTAATTCCACGGACAGCACACGGCCCCATTACAGCCTATGAGGCTGTGCACATGGATGTTTTATGGTCCACATGAAAAAACTATTCATGTTTCACAGATGAGAAATAGGATATGTTAATGCATGTCAATGTGTTGTGTACATGAATACGATCTGAGTTACAATCAAGTGTCTCAGGTGCAACTGCAGTTACCGCATAGCCTCCTAAGATTAACCCCTTTTTGGGCCTAGATCCTCCATATGAGCTAGTGTATGTAGAATCCAAGCTATTAATTAAAATCAACCTTGGACTTCCAGAATCATGGAACTAGACTTTCACCAGTCTCTCAAATATTTTAAAGGGATGGTACCAGATTTTCAAGTTATCCCTCATCTGCAGGATAGGGGATAACTTGCTGATCGGTGGGGGTCTCAGTGCTGAATCCTCCACCAATCCCAAGAACCAGGGTCACATGTCTGCCATCCTGCTTACTGCAGGGTTACTTACTGCAGGGGGAGGAGACTGAATGAAGCAATGGTCATGCAAACTCACTAGTGCTCCATTTACTTTCAGTGGGACTGACAGAAATAGCCAAGTGGGTGCCGCTCGTGTATCTTTGTAGTTCCATTGAATAGAATGGAGGGCAGACCGTGCATGTGCGGCCAGTACTCCATTCAGAGTGATTTCACTGCGGGGGAAAAAGCAACCCAACAGTTGCAGTAGAGCAAGACATGGAAGTTCCGTTCTCAGGATCAACAAGTTATTCCCTATTCTGTGGATTGGGGATAACTTAAAATTCTGGTTCTAGCTATATGTTTCATGCCTTTCTTATAATCTTGTTTTTAAGGCTGCACCAAAAGTTCGATTTTGGGTTCATGTCTGGGCTATTGTCCGACAATGGACGCATCTCAAGTCTAGTTAAGTTAAAACAACCCTCTGGACCTTCACAAACAAAGGTGGCCACATCTCGGACTACCTGATGCCCACTGTGCATTAGTATGCATCATTAGTCTAAGACACTACACCTTCTTTGATTGACCAGTGTTGACCATGTGAGCAGTGCTGGCCAGTCAGAGCAGATGTAGTGTCTTAGACTACCGTTGCATACTAAAATACAGTGTGCATCAGGTAGTCAGAGAAGCAGTTGGGCCATCTTTGTTTGTCCAGGCCCAAAAGGTCACTTTAAACACATGCATCACACTTTTTGCCATCTGGCAAGGAGCTCCATCGTGCATAAAAATGCAGGTCCAATCCAGAAAGCACTCATTAAGTTGATCGAACAGGTGATTTGATTCTCAATCACACTCTGATACTGATTCATCATTCCTTTTACTACGTGCAGATGACGCGGACCAAGATGACACCCCAGACATCAGTTTCTCTGGATGTTTCAATTTTTGGATAACACAGTCCTACAGGAATTCTTCTCCTGGTGTTCTCCTTATATACAAGTAATGATTGTCCATCATTTCAACCATTGACTCATCAGAGAAGCACATTCTTTGCCAAACTTCAGAACTGCAGTTCTTAAACTGTTTGACCCAAGTAAGGCTTTAGTCACACAAGCGTTTTATCGCGGCTATTTTGCCACGATAAAGCGCCAACCGGTCCCATAGACTCCTATGGGAGCCAATGAGAGCTGCCAGAAAAGGAAGGTGGGAGGCAGTTTAGCAGAGGCTATGCTAAACTCCCTCCCCCTCTCTGCCCTTTGCCGGCTGCCGGCAAAGGGAGGGGACAGGAGATTAGCTCATAGCTCTGCTAAGCTCCCGTCCTGTTCCGCCCCCTCACCTTGCCAGCAGCTGGCAAGGTTGCAGAGAGGGGGCGGGAGTTGAACACACTCGCTCCATCCCGCTCTCTCCCTTTGACGGTCTGATTGGTTGATTTGTAGTTTTTCTACTAGACAGTTTTGATAAAGGAGGTCCAGTGTGTTTTAGTAGCATTTTTGTTGTAAAATCATGTTATTGGTTGGAATTTTGGTTGCGCAAAAAAAAAACACAGCATGCTGTACCTTCCTGTAGATTTGTCCAGTTGGGCAAACCAACCAACCATTTCTGAAACTGCTCTAGTAAAATGAAAGCTGTGCTGGGATTGTTTTTTCCATTAGACAGTTTTGATACATAAGACTCAATGTATGTCAATGTAAGATTATGCTATTAATTTGGCCAGTCCAATAAAGAGGTCTATAGTAGCGCTATATGTATCTACAGTACACGTGCGATATCTGGCTGTCTTTATTTCATGCAGCTTTTGCAGTAAAGTCCGGACGCCCGACTGAACCAGACTGTATCCTAATGTTGTTACATGGAATAATGACTCCTAATGCCCACAGATCACAGGATCGCCACGCATAATACAGACACTGTGACATTAGTGCGCTCCGCTTGGTACATTCTTTCCAAGAAATTAAATTTGAAGCATTTTAACAAAGTCCGTGCCTCGTGCCTGAACGCTCATGCGGATCCACACGACACGGGCGGAATAAAAGTTCTTTTTCTCTAATTTAGTTAGGCAGAAAAGCACATCACGAGAGATACATGCAGGGATTGATAAAAGTGGGTCATCTCTCATTGGACTCCCCACTGCAGTCACTATCAAGTCTGATAAGATTTGCTGCTTCCTTGTGCCTACTTACTTTTTGGAGTGTTATCAGAGTGGGAGTGGAATGTTTACTGTAACCAATTTTCCGTTTGTCCATGTGTATCCATCCTTAATACTTGATGTGTATCCATCCTTAATATATGATTGGCCACTGAGGCAAAACGAATATGGTTGGCTTCCTTTTTAGTTAATTAAAATTGCAGAGAACCATGTCAGTCAGAAGGGCAAAATTTGAAGTTCCTATGCCTGAGCAAAATCTGTAACAGGGACCCCAACTAGACACTAAGTGATGTCATAAAAGCGGAGCAGTAAAGTCTGTGATGCTACACTAGACGGATAATAAATTGTGCTTTCACATCTGCGGCGGGGATTCCATTTTCCTGCTTCTTCGTGAAGAAGGAAAGGGGAATCCCTTGGCCAAACAGGTCTGTCTTATGACGGAACTGAACACCGACCGGCCCCTATTGACTATAATAGGGGCCGGTCTGGTTCCGCTCAGCTGCCCGGCATTTTACCGTAACTGCAATTGTAATAGATTTTTATTAGAGATGAGCGAGCATACTCGCTAAGGGCAATTGTTCGATCGAGCATTGCCCTTAACGAGTACCTGGCTGCTCGGGAGCAAAGATTCGGCTGCCGGCGGCGGGCGGTGGGTGGTGAGCGGCCGGGGAGAGCGGGGAGGAACGGAGGGGAGATCTCTCTCCCTCTCTCCCCCCCGCTCCCCCCTGCTGACTGCCGCTACTCACCTGTCAAACGCGCCGGCAGCCGAACCTTTTCTTCCGAGCGGGGAGATACTCGCTAAGGACAATGCTCGATCGAGCAATTGCCCTTAGTGAGTATGCTCGCTCATCTCTAATTTTTATCTTTTATTCGGTAAACACTTTACTACGCGCTTCTAGTCTTTACTGCGGGAAATACACGTGCATAATACGCGGTGACAATACGCCCGTGTGAATGAGCCCTAAAGAACAACAATATTAGCTATTTAATAATAGTAAAACCAAATATCAAATCTTGCAAATAGCGAAGTGTACAAGGGGTGCAACAAACTTTATAGCTGAATCTGAAATTTCAGGATTTGGCTAGATATTAGCTATAATGAAAGCAGTTGGCGTCTTCTTCGAGTGCCATTCAGTGTACTTCAGATACTTGGAATACAATTTTCTACCAAATCTAGGAAATTGAACATAAAATACAAGTTGTTCTCTATAAAAGATCATGTTAATTCATAAAGCAGAACCTTACATTTTCCCCATGAATGTGTTGAGCACAGGGCCGGTTTTAGACAAAGTGTGGCAATGGACAAATTTAAAAGTGGGGCCCCAAATATTGAAACATTTTACCAGTAACACAATCACATTCAGTGAATCCTGGAGGCGGCGTCCTGCACTCCTCAACCACTAACAGAACATCACTTCCTGGTCGCTGGGTTCAATGCAGCACTCGCTGAACAAACGTGACGGTTGTGATTGGCTGAGAGCAGCACTCGCTGAACCAATTAGAGCCATCGCTTCCTGGAGGAGGGATTTATGAACCCCACAACCAGCTAGTGATGTTCTGTTGGTGGCTTAGGAGTGCAGGACGCGAGCGGAGCTATAGAACTTTGGAGACCAGCATGAGGAAGCCAGACTGCGGCTGCTAGGTAAGTAAAATAAGACATTCCCTGAAAATAAGACCTAGTGCCTCTTTGAGGGCAAACATTAATATAAGACAGGGTCTTATTTTGGGGGAAACATGGTATCAGCAAGAAATGGTAATTGTTGACAGCAAACAAAGAAAGGCATAACTGTAGGTTAAAGAACAGAATCTTATTGTCTAGAAACCCCTCTAATTCGGCTTCCAGATAACATACTCTGCACATTATTTTAATAATTGAATGTGGAATCTCCTATGAGTCTAAAAACACCTGGAGAAGTGAAGAGGATCAGGTACAACTGCTTCTTCAGCACCCCTTATAGCCATTCCCTTGGATAGACTTGTGGTTAGTTGCAGCCTTAGGTTAGATGGCACATATACAGAATTTCTTTTGGCACTCCCTCGTCATAAGAGAAAACAATATATTTTGTACTTGTGCATAAAGCTGCAAGATACCAGGCATACTCACACTAGATCACCTCAGTAAATAAATACAACACCAGAACCAAGCTCATAACATAAATACAGCACCAGAACCAAGTTCAGTACATAAATATAGCATCAGAACCGAACTCATAACATAAATACTGCATGAACCATCCTAAGTACATTGATACAATACCAGAACCGAATTTATAAAATAAATGCAACCCTGGGACCAAGATCATAACATGAATATAGTAGCAGAACTGTGCAATTATGTTGCAAGGGTGCAGATGGGATGACAGCGGCGCTTCAGAACATCAGCAGGGAAGAGACAGAGCCAAGAGGAGGATGATTCATGTAGCTCCATAAGACGCTGCTGCAAGGAGACAGAAGATCTGGCAAGGCTGACCTGAGGGGAGTGATCGCATCCAGCCTACATCTGCCTGGTGCACCCCTACAAGTTGGTCGCCAGCTCCCTGTGTGACCTCACGGGTCGCACATAACTAGGGCCAGCGATGCTTGTGGTTACTGTCATTTATATAGCTAGAATAATCTGTCTTTCCTGCCCTGCAAAAATATTGTTCTGTTGAATGTCAAGATAAAACTAGCTATACAGGGCACATCCGAGGGATGCCATATTGCTGTATTTGGTTGCGAGGGTGGAACAGCCAAGATTATATAATCTCTTCAACTGATCAAGTGCAGAACCTGTGTGTAGCTGTTTTCTATGAGGCTATAGTCATTTGCTCCAATGGGTCTGTTGAGCTACAAATCTTTATTTTAAATTTATTTCTTAGAATGCAAACTAATATTCTTTAGGATGCCTACCCACTAGTGTTTTTCTTCTTGCGCTGCAAGTAAAAACACTTGCCTCGCAGCGCAAAAAAAACGCTGCAATATGCAAAATGCTTTCAATGGGCCGGTGGCAGCAGCAGTACCAGCGCCATTGAAAGCATATGGAGTATATCGCTGACTTCTGCCACAGCTATGACAGCTGTGGCAGGAGTTTCCTTCATCCCCGCGGGGACCGCAGGAATGAAGGAATCCTTTGCCACAACTGTCACAGCTGTAGCAGAAGTCCAGGATGCTATCCCATTGCTTTCAATAGGATCTGTGCTGCTGCCGGCCCCATTGAAAGCAGTGGGTTTTAGACAACCCCGGCAGCATGATTTTCGGGGAAGGGCTTGAAATATAAGCCCTTCCCTGAAAATCCTCCCTAGCTGGTGAAAAATATACTTACCTCTCCGCCGCTCAGGCGCGTCCTCCGGCTGGCTCCCCTGCACTGCTGTCAAGCTGTTTTAGCAGACAGGGATTTAAAAATTTCCGCCTCCTGAAAGGGTTGTGCTGATTGGCTGAGTACTCAGCCAATTACAGGCAGCGCTTAGCCATTCATTGCTGAAAGTTGCAAGTCAATGAGTAGTTTATTATATATTACCCTGCTACTTGTTCAGTAAGAGAATAAACGAGGTCAAGGAGAAATAACAGAACTATATGGCCTGATGATCTTATCAGGAACTACTCTTTCAGGCTGAAGTTCACATTGATATAGAAAAAAAACACATTCCTTGGATTGATAAATCAGTCATCTTCCCTGTTGTCCAGGATCATAAACCTCTGTGATGCACCTCTTTGTGGATGCAATTACACACTATAACTTAGGGTAACTGTATACCACATGTGTCGAACTCAAGGCGAACAGGCCAAATCTGGCCTGCCATGTTATTTTTCTTGTGAGGTCCAGGTGCAGAAGGATCAACTTTCTACTTTACCTGGTGGCCACAGCCAGCGCTTGGCAGAGGGTGCAGCGTCAATGCATGGAGTGGGTGCCATGTTGGATGCTGAGCTCCGGCACACACCTCCACCCCACTCTTTTCAGCAGCACAAAAGTTGGTGGAACAGCTCTGACAGCCCTAACCAGGCACCCTAGCCACCCTCCAAGGCAGGACACTTGGTGCTAAAGAGGTGGAAGGTGCTGGCTATTATCTAACGTGGTTCTAAAGGACATCTTGGCCTTTTATTGACCAAATGGCACACCATAACATTTCTGGTGGAACAATTAGACCTACTTTATAAACCATTTAGTTTTGTGTTTGTTGTGTCTCAGGGTAATTAAAGAGTACCTGCACTTTCACCTTCGGAGCACTTCTGCTCCGTTGACCTTTTTTTGTCTCCTTTTGGCAGCTGAAGATGGCCTTATACGGCACTATATGGAGTCATCTTCAGCTGCCGGAAGAAGCCAAAAATGTTGAATGAAGCACAAGTGCTCCGAAGGGGAAAGTACTCTTTAACAATGTGTTAAGGAGTAGTTACATTTATACAGTCTTATAATTTCAATCTGCCCTTTGAAGGCAGCCATAATGCTGTAGTGACCCTCGATGAAAATGAGTCTGACACCCTTTCTGTACACATTAGATAGCTGGCGCCAAACAGCTATTTGTTTGGCACCGCATACACCTGACCAGCCACCTCGCATTATGCACTGCATAGTACTGTTTTGTAAGACGCACATAAATAGAAAGCACATCTTGTGAAATGTTACATTTACTTAAGCAGCTAGAGTTGAGAAGGTTCATATGCAATAAAAAGTAGGATGAGACAAGATGCAGCTTATATGGACAGGTTTAAGCCTTATCTGAGGTAAAGTCATATGTTGTTTATAGGGGTTGTGTAGGACAATACTATTGATGGCATATCCTCCAGATCTCTGTTGATGAGCACAGAGCCAGAAGCAGACAGCTCTGTCCGTAGTGCAGTGGCCTGGGTTGGTATTGCACCTGGAGCTTCTGATTCTACTTCTAAGCATAGCCCATGAACCTTGCAGAGGTTTCTGTGTAATAAGCAGTGTTTTATCCTTCCGTTTCTGTGATGTTGGGGGAATAGCCATAGGTAATGCAGCAGTTGTCACATCCAGACTCTGGTGCTTGGGGAGGCCCAATATTATAAATGACACATGGTAAGTGGAGAGGCCTGTTATATGTTCTTATAAGTGTGTAACACCAGAGACCGCATGTACATTACAACTAGCCTGTATCCCCGCGCCATGCTTCCAACCTCTGTAAACCAATTTATTGTTAGTATAAAGACCCTTTAAGATCCCTTTTACATCAGCGTATTTTCTGTAACGAGTGCCAATTAGGAAATAGCATATAGATTGGTGCTCATTACTGCCGGTTTCATATAGCGGAGGATCTCTGCTTGTTATGACTGTTTATCCCCATAGCATTCAAGAAGGGGGTAGTGGAGCTCCGTTCCCCATTACACATAATAGTGGCAAGGGGGCTGAGATGTCAGGCCCCATCCCTGGCCTACACAACTTGCTAGGGCAAAGATTCCCTCCTCCGCTGGCCCAACACTACAGCCGAAGGAGGAAGCAAGTGCTGTAGTGGGACGCACGGAGGCGCTGGTTCAACCACCTGCTCCCTTGCCATATTGCAGCAGCGAGGAGCAGGGGTGAAGCAGAGCTCCAGGTACCATGTTGTAGGCACACGGAAGTTGCCATTTTGTTGAAGTCTCAGAAGATCAGCCCCATGATTAGGAATACAGGCCCAATGATCGAGGGGCTACAGCGCACAAACCGCATGGAAGAAGAGGGAGACTCCCTTCCCACTCAGGACTCGGCCCCTGAAGTAGACAATGACACCATGATCCAGGACCCAGGAGATACAAGAAAGCTGTGAGATATCCAAGATGGGTGCAACACAACAGTTATGCCGGCTTCACAAGGGTGTATTTGTGCGCATAATTTGCGTATGCAATATGCAAAGAATAGAATCCCTTGATTTCAATGGGTTCGTTCACATTTCCATATTTTGTGCGTGCATTTCTGTCACGCAAAAAAGTAGAACATGCCCTATTTTTTTGCGGATTTGCACATCAAAGGTCAATGGGCATGCATAATATGTTCATGTGAAGCCGGCATACACTATAGAGTCGGTGACGACGACGGATGAGCTTGAACTGGGGGAGTATCTCCCCAAGGGGGTCATAGTTACGTTGGGTACTGTAGTTCCAAGAGGTTCACACGATGAGTGTTATGTTAGTTACTGAGTGATGCTATGTACAGTTAGTGAGTAGATTTATGATGCAAAGTGTATTGTGACGGGGGACATGGCATTTGGGTTATAGCAGCACTATGTGCAGATGAAAGACAGAAATGCTTTAATATGAGATAAAACTTGACTTAGGTATACCAGAGTCGTTACCTGCTGTAGACCCCCAATGACCTTCACAACCTCTCATTTACCAACCTCACACCCGCTGCTTACCCAATGATGACAAACACTTCTTACATTTTGGATAATTTGGCCACAGCAGCCACTTTATGACAAACAATTCAACATTTGCTAATCATTTAACCAAAATTCCTAATTTAATTTAACCATCCACCAAAGAGGGAAGATTCTTGGAGCCCCAAAATCTGACACTTCACCATCTAAATGAAAATCTCCCAATTGCCCCCAGCTGCACTCCAACTGACTAGGAGACACCACTAGCCTTTACAAAGCTATAAACTCCACCATCTCTGCAAGGACTCCCCCTTGTCAGAGCCAAGAAGCACTAGACACCAACACACATCATCCAATGAGAAGGGGGAAGGTGACTATCCACATCCGGTCTCCCTTCCTCAACCAATGTTATAACCAATTCCAAGGACCCCCCACCCGCCACACATGACTTGACCACCTCAAGCTGCTGCATCCCACAGAACTAAAGCTCTATCGATCCCCTCTTGGATCACCAATGACCATAGGTCTATGCCCACTGTGTTCAAGTCAACACTATCACTATGCCAGAAATTTCCATGTCCAGACTGCAGATCCGAATGCCTAATGGCAACTCCCACATTATGAGCCACAAAGCCCGAGATTGCTCTATTGTGGAGTACAATTCGGGTTGTGGAGGAATACGAGTATGATTTATAGTAATATGGTAGAAAAGTGCCCTGTCCCCCCAAGGAAGAAGAAGAGAGGCCGCGGAATGTATGACGGAGAGACATGTTATTAGTGCGTGACTTCTGGTTAAGTTACGGAACCTTAAAAATACTTGCGCCCCTCTATGGAGTGTTAGCACCTAATTACCAGTTCATTTAGTAAAGCATATTTTTATCAAAAAATATATGCCGCCTCTGCCCCGTCTGTCATCCCGAACCCGAGTCACCTTACTACCCGCGACCGGTTACACGTCTGCAGCACATCCTTCTGTTTACAGCCCCCATAAAAGATCCGTAAGCCTGTCAGCCGGGCTACGCTGGAAATGTTCCCGATCTACAATGTATAACCGAAGCGAGTGAACATGAAACTATAAAGATACGAATCAGAATATTCCTTCCAAGTTCTTGTAAAATGACTAATCTGCAAAAAAAATCAAGAGAGTGTTTGTGCTGCGCTTATCCCAGCGGGTTATATAATCCGGGAGCGTCCATAAAACTTGTCCTTACATAACAGCCTCTTAAGTAGCATCGCTTTGTATGGTTCTATCGTGATTTCACTCTCCAGACAAACCTTCACAAACACTTGTCCCCTGAGGACACAATGCATATTTGTTAGGCAATACTAGAACTCTCTTGACATTCTCAACATTACGAAGCTCATCATTCCAAGAACACGAATGTGCCGGACTATTAGTTATATCACGTTTGTGCTGGGGAAATAACTACCTCTATATTCTCCCCATATTCCACAGGCAAACTGGAAAATGATTGCAGTCAAATCAGAACCTGCCAGCATTGCCGTTAACAGTCTCACATTACTGCAACAGACAAATCAGTCTCTGGCCTCATGCCCACGGCCGGGTCGGGTTCTGACTGTGAAATCTCGCAGCGGAATCAAACCCCGCTCCCCCAGAGACCCTATACTCATCTGTGCGGATCCATGGCAAGTGTCTCGACTGGCAAGCTAGCGCGCATGCACAGTGCAGTGCATGATGCTCTGGCGCTGTGCTGTGATGCGGATTCCTGCAAAACTTCTGCAGTGCTCACAGCGTGGAGTATCGCAGATGTCTGACCGTGAATTCCAAAGCGATAATCCATTCGTGGCCATTTGACCTATAGCCAGCTGAGCTAACATAGTCTGCAAGGCTAAAAAAAGACAAATGTCCATCCAGTTCAGTCTTTTTCCACCACCACCCCATCTTGTTCATCCAGAGGGAGGCAAAAAAACTCCAATGAGGTAGAAGCCAATTTACCCCGATTTGGTGGAAAAAATTCCTTCCCGACTCCATAATGGTAGTCAGAATAATCCCTCAATCAACATTTGAAAGTTCCTACCTGGATCAACAACCCCGCTGGTTATTTAATGTTTACTGATGGCTGTAATTGGTTTATTTAGCGCTGCAGTGATTGGCTGAGCTGTGGCGCTCGAGAACCAATCAGAGGCAGCGCTCCTAGGAGGCAGAATTTTTTAACCTCCTGGCCAGGAAGCGGTGGCTAAAGACTACAAACAAGTGCGGCGGTGCGGACAGTGCCTGTTAGGTAATGTAGTGTTTTGTTTTTTTTATGTAGCTAGGGCTTATTTTCGGAGTAGGGCTTATATTTCAAGCCCCCCCCCGCCTCTAAAATCCCGGCAAAAGAGCCTCACAAAATTACAATATCACCGCAAGAAAACATAGTGATATCGCACAGATCACAGCTGCGATATCGCTGTGATTTTCTCGCGGAGATATCTCTGTCACCCATGTGAAAGAGGCCTAAAAGTCATAGTGTCCCTTAGTATCCCATTAATAGCCACAGCGCCCCCAGGTATACCCTCAATAGTCATGGTTAGAGAAGAGCGAGCAAGCTCGGATAAAGCAATTACTCGAGCGAGCATCGCTCTTCTCAAGTAACTGTTTACTGGTTCGAGCAGGCTCGGGGGGTGGGGGCGGCGGGGGGCAGGGGTGAGCAGGGGACGGCAGGGGGTAGCGGGGGGAGAGTGAGAGAGATCTCTCTCTCCCCCCGCTAACCCCCACCGCCCCCCGCTCACCCCCCCCGAGCCTGCTCAGTAAGCAGTTACTCGAGAAGAGCAATGCTCGCTCGAGTAACTGCTTTATCCGAGCGTGCTCGCTCATCTCTAGTCATGGTGCTCCATGTGTCCCGATAATAGTAAAAGTGCCCCAGTGCCTCCAAATCGATTATGCCGCTTCTATGATAATAGTGCCGCCAAACAACAAAAAATATATGAGATGGCTGTGATTGGTTCATCAAGCACTGCAGTGATTGGCTGAACCACGGCACTCGAGAACCAATCAGAGCCAGTGCTTTCAGGAGGCAGAAATTTTGAACCTCCTGGCCAAGAAGCTGTGGCTAAAGACTAAAAACAAGTGTGGCAGAGCGGACAGCACCTGTTAGGTAATGCATTGTTTTGGGTATTTTTATGAGTCCTCTTCTGGCCTGGCATAGACAGCGCAATGGAATGACAACTTCCCACACAAGTAAAGAAAACATGAATTCAATGAATGGCTAAGTGCTGCATGTGATTGGCTGAGCGCTCAGCCAATCAGATGCAGCCCTTATAGCAGGCAGGGATTTTAAATCCCTGTCTGCGGAAAAACTTCATTACAGTGTCGGGGTCCAAGCGGCTAGACACACCTGAGCCTCCGCAGCAGTGGAAAGGTGAGTATATATATTTTTTTATTTTTTACTACAGCTAGGGATGATTTTTCAGGGAAGGGCTTATATTTAAAGCCCTTCCCGAAAAATCACTGCAGCGGTTGCCGACAGTCCATTGCTTTCAATAGGGCCGCCGGCAACAGCAGCGGCCCCATTGAGAGCAATGCTGCACGTAGCTTTGTTCACGTGTGTTTGTGCACGTGCGTGGATGTGCAGATTTGTGCGCACATACACATGTGCAAATGCACGCTCATGTGAACGAGGCCTTAGGGGTTAAAAGGGTTGTCCAGTTACCAGGAAAGCATTCCCCCTACAGGGCCAACGGTGCTAAAATACTGTAACAAAAGAAGCAGCACTTACCTGCCCTTTGCCACTGGGATCTAGTGTGGCAGCCACGCTGTGGTCCCAATGTTGGTTATAGCAGATGATATCACCAGAAGTCACCTGACTGCTGCAGTCAATAAGAGGCTGCATCATCATCACTTGTTCTTCTGGTATTAGCACTCACATCCTGGGCGCCATGATGCCAGGAGTTTGGAACAATGGCCTTGCAGCTTTTGATTGGCTGCACTGGTCAGGTGACTTCTGGTGACATTATCGGGACCACGGCGGGGCTGCAGCGCTAGATCGCGGCAGCAGAGGACAAATAAGTGCTGCTTCTTTTATTATTTTAGCACAGCAGAAAACCTCTTTAAAGTTATTTACTAATTATACTGTATATACTATTCAAATGGGAACAGATACAGACAGCAGAGGATGACACAATTACCCTTTCCTTCCCAACTGCTAATTTAAATGGCATGAGATTCGAGTTACAGACCACCAGTGATTATAAACTATAGATGAGAATCATTAATATAGTTATATATGATATATTTGCTTCTGTATTTACAATTATCCCAGTTTTTGTGATTTCAAGGCGTTTTACAAATAAGATCCCGCATTACATTACGCAGAAAACTCCATTACAATTGTTGTGCAGTAGGTCACTTAGTAGCTGAGGGGCTCATGGAAGGGGTCTGATTTCTGCTCCACAGGGGAATTTTGGAAGGCATTGCCACTTAAGACTCATCATTGAGCAGCGCTGTAGCTCCTCGTGAACCAAATGTGCTGCATGTGTTGATTCAAGCTACAATCTGGTATTCGTTGGCTGACACATTGGCTTGGAATGGTCTCAATAAAAATAAAGAAACAAAAAAAAGTATATCAATATTTTGGATAAGCCTTATTCCACTATGTTTCTAAAAGTGGGCAGGACTTAGCAGATAGGAAAAGGCCACCCAGGGCCGCCCAAATTAACTATAATTTACACCAGGCATTGGCATAAATTACAGCCCAAATCTACGCCAGCCATGAACTTTGACGCTTGGACGAAGGGAAATAGAGCAAATGAGTAAATTTTTTCCATCTTCCTCCTGCAGCAATGCACTAAAACCAGAATATAAAAGACTGGTCTTAGGTAAATGTGTCCCTTTGTACGAATCTATCCTCTGTCATGGCAGAGAGAGAATAGTAGCTGTCGAACTAAAGGGTCCCATAGGGATGGATGATGAGGACTAGGAAAAAGCGAACCTTAATCCCTTGCTATATACCGTACATCCTAAGTACATGTGCCCCGTACAGTTAGGACGTATACAGATGACTACAGCATATGCTGTGTATGCAGCAGGCTCGGGAGACAAGCCCGCTCCATACACAGTGGCTATTGGTTGTCTTGACTGGGGTATACCGGATTCGACTGCTGCAACCCCCCCCCCCCCCTTTAACCTCTTATACTAAAATAATCACCGACAACTTTTCTTTTTGGATTAAAACAAACACAGCAATAAACATACAACTCTTCAACCCTAATGATAAAACTATTTTGGAGAGATCCTTGGCGCCTCCTAGGTCTGTCGCCTCACCAACCATGGGAAATAGGTGAAACTGCCTCCCGTCGCCTACCCTCGGACTTGGGAGACCCTATTTCCCCACGAACCACGCCTCCCGTCTCCAATCACCTGACTCGGGGGCTCGCCAACTATCCTCGAGTCGCCTTTCCTCCTGACCCCGAGGCCCGCTAGCCATACTCAGACCAGCCACACACACCATGTTTGCAGGGCCACCCCTGTCAAAGCCAATAGGCGACAGACCCACCTAGTAATTATTCACCACCAAGGATCCCTCCCCAACCCGCTGCTATGACATTTTACCCCCCCCCCCACTACTATTTCATCTGGGCCGGTGGGCAGGACTCTTCTGCTCCTGGTCCGCCTTCTCTGCTCTTCTTCCTGGACTGGCTCCTCCTCTGCCTCTTCGCGCTCTTTCCCCCTCCCCCCCCACTGAATCCCCCCCCCTTTCCCTTACCCAGCATGCCCCCCTTCTTTCCTTAACCCTTTCCCTCCCCGTAAACCCCGTCATGCCTGCCTTCACCTACAGCCCTATGGGCTTCGGCTCCGGCATTACTTTAACAGCCGACATCCGTCCACAGCAGCCGCAACCAGAGAGAATTTGATCGCAGTTGTTAACTCTTTAAATGTTGTCAAATCTTTTGTTGTCAAATCTGATATCTGCATTTAAATTTCCCGATACATTGGGATTTAAATGTCCCAAACGGCCACACCACAATAAGATGTGCAGTCTAGGTATCATGGCAGCCTGGAGCCTTTTAAAAGGCTGCCATGATTCTTTGCCTATTAAGACGTGCCAATGACAGAATAATACAATACTGAAGTATTGCATCATACTGTGTAAACGATCAAACGTTTGCAAGTTCAAGACCCTATAGGGACTAAAAAAAGTAAAAATAAGTAAAATAAAGACTTTTAATTACTACAAAAAGTCAAATGATGTTAAGAGCTTATTCAGACTGGCATATATCGCGTCGGGTTTTCATGCCTGGCCGATATACGCTGCCCCTCTCTGCAAAGGGAAGAAGGCGAGCCGGGTCGGGAGCTAGTGCACTGAGCTCCCACCCCCTCTCCGCTGCTCGCCACTGTTTGCAATAGGAGGGGCGGGACAGGGGTGGCACTAAGTCCTGCCCCTGTCCCGCACCCTCCCATTGCAAACAGTTGTGAGGGGCAGAGAGAGGGCGTAGCGGGGGCGGGAGCTCAGTGCACTAGCTCCCATCCAGTCCCACCTCCTCCCCTTGCAGAGAGGGGCAGCGTAAGTGCAAAAAAAAACTTCTTTCCCTGTTGTCATATTAGAAAAAATTGGTATCGCTGCATTTGTAAAGATCTAATGTATTAAAATGTCACATTATTAATCCCACATAGTGAACGCTGTCAGAAAAAAAATATGTAATGCCAGAAATTGGCAGGTTCCAATAAAAAAAATTGCATAAAGCTATGATAAAGCTATTGATGGAAAAACAAAAAAGCTATGGGGTTGAAAGATGGCAACGGAAAGCTATTTTTTTCTTTTTTAATATTTACATTTTTTCATAATACCTAAACTAAATAAATTTGGTATTGCTGTAATCACACTGATCTACAGAATAAGCGCTTATTCAGATGACCGTATATCGGCTGGGTATTAACGCCCGGCCGATATACCGTGTCCTGCAGGGGGAGGAGGCTGGAAGAGCCTGGAGCAGTGCACTAAGCTCCTGCCCCCTCTCCACCCCCTCTCCGCCCCTTGGCACTATTTGTAGGGGGCGGAGCCAAGTTCTGGAACTTAGCTCCACCCCGCCCCACCCCTCTCATTGCAAATAGTGCCGGGGAGCTGAGAGGGGGCGCGAGCTCAGTGCACTGCTCCCAGCTCTTCCAGCCTCCTCCCCCTGCAGAGAGGGACACCGTATATTACCCGGGTGTGAATACCCAGCCGACATATGGTCGTCTGAATAAGCCCTAAAGGTAACATGTCACTTTTACAGCATCATGAATGATATAAAAACTACCCCCTCCCCAAAATGAAGTAATTTAAAATAAATGAAGTAATTATATATTCTTTTTTATTTTGCCCCCCCCCCCCCTTTTCCAATACATTATATGGTATGCTAAATGTTACCATTGAAAAATACAAGCCCTCATGGATATATCTCACCAGTAAAATAAAAAAGGTAATGTTTTTTGGGGAAAGTGGAAATACAAGAATTGCAGAACGTGAGCTGGAAGCAGAAGCATCAATTACCGTTGGTTATGAGAAGAGTTAAAAGTGTCCTGCTTGCTATAAAGAACAGAAATACGTAGGTTAAATACTAGCTTTCGGGTAGAAATGCTCTTGTTTCTCAGATCTACAGATATTATAAAACTGTAAGAAATGTATGCAGCAACCAAAGTCCATCTGAAGGCTCGCTTTATGTGAATGAACCGAGGACTTTTAAGGCCACATTTCACCTGCTGGGACGGGAGTTGTCTTGGTGCTTAGAGAATGCAGGATGGCCAGATCAGCCCTGCCAAACCGTTTCCTGTTTTGTTTTAGGCAAAGAACAGTCTGTACTTCCCTCTAACATTGAGACGCTGCCAACTTTCAAGCACAGTTTTTCCGAGTTAAAATCTGTCAAAAGTTAGCCTGAACAGGTCATGGGTAAAAACATGCAATAAGACAATGTTTAAGCATTAGAATAGACTGCAAGCACCTCCGAATGTATTGAGATCTATACTAATTAATCAATTAATATCACAATGTATCTCCTGACATCTGAATGGTTCAGACATTCAATCTGCGTAACTAGAGGACATTCTCACTGACCCCTGACAAAACTATTTCCAGTGCGTGAATTGTGTCCTTTAGCAAATCGTGCTTCTCTCCAGAATATCTGCCTTGCAGCAGGAAATCTGCTTGGTCAATAGGGAGCACATAGAAACCTGCTAACACTTTGTCTACAGATCCAGTTTTCTAGGTCATGAGAACAGAGAAAGACAAATTAATTGCGCTATGAGTCATAGAAAGCCAGAATTAATTAGATAATGTTCGCAGCTTATGAAAACCGGCAAGCATAGACAATCGCTACAATGTTGGACAGCGCATAATAGAAAAATACTAATCTATTAAAATGGAATGGCTTCACCAGGACAACACCAAATACAATCTGATATTAGAGTTCGTTTGCGTCATCGCATGAGGCCCTTTGATATACCGCAGCATATTGGAGATAAGATGTAATATGCAGATACTTTGCAGAACGTATTAAGGACCTTGCACAGTGGAAGGAATTGTCTGCCGGAGGCGGAACACAGGCGGATTTTCTCAATTAGTGCAGAATGCATTTTGTGGAATGTTTTTGGAATATGTTTGTGTTTTTCTGCAGAGTTTAATTGCAGAATTATATTTTCTGTAAATGGGAGAATAATATAATAACCAAGTATTGCATTATACTATATAAGGGCTTATTTAGACGGCCGTATATCGGCTCGGTTTTCACGCCGAGCCGATATACGGTGCCCTTGTCTGCAGGGGGGGGGATGGAAGAGCCAGGAGCAGGAACTGAGCCCCCGCCCCTTCCCCGCCGCTCGCCACTATTTGCAATGGGAGGGACGAGGCGGAGCTAAGTGCCGAGACGATATACAGTCGTCTAAATAGGCCTCAAGCCAACAAAAGATCTAAAGTGCAAGTGCCCTATGAGGACTAGAAAAATAAGAATATTATAAATCTGCAACAGCAATTCCACAAAACGTCCTTAGGGCTTATTCATACGAGCGTATATTGGCCTGCCATGAGAATGGCCGGCCAATATATGCTACCATGTGATGCATGGGGCGACGTATACATCTTCGGATGGGGACACATAGCTTAGCTGTCTTCCCCTTCCCTCCCCCTCGCCAGCTCTCTGCAAGGGGAGGAGGCAAGACGGGTTAGGAGGGAGTATGCTGAGCTCCCGTCCCTCTTCGCCCCTTGCCGCTGTTTGCAATGGGAGGGGCGGGACAGGGGAGGGGCTTAGCCCCACCCCCGTTCTTCCCCCTCCTATTGCCAACAGTGGCAAGGAGCGGGGAGGAGAAAAGAAGGGCAACGGAGTTTAGCAGTCATGGTGCAAAACTCCCTCCCACCTCTCTTCTTCTGCAGCTGTCATAGGCTCCCATAGGAGTCTATGCAGCCGCCGCCAATGTAAAAGCGCCTGACTGGGCGCTTTTACGCTGTGGAGACACGCCCCTTGTGCACTGATGCATTGTAAACCAATGCATCAGAGCGGGAACGTATATTGGCTGGGGCGTGAAAACCCGGCCGATATACGCCTGTGTGAATAAGCCCTTAATTCCACAGCAGGAAGCTCTTTTGCTGCAGAATTTAATCTTGCAGTTTTGAAGTAAAGGCACGCGGATTTTAACAGGCGCGGAACTTAAGCCATATAGGAATAACATTATGACCCAGAAATGTCCTGGTGGACTAATTCCACCCCGTGTGAAAGGTCTCCTAACGGATTACTCATCTACTATTTCTGTATCTTTCAATTATTAGTAGAACTGTTCATTTTTTATCAAATAAGCAAACTGAGGCCACTTTTACACAGGTGAGTTTGTGAAATCCATTGATTTCAATAGGTTTGTTCTGATTCCCCCATTTTGCGCATGTATTTCTTATGCGCGGATATAATTACACCTACTCTATGTTTCTGCACATTTGCGCACCAAAGGGGGCCACGCTAAGCTCCGCCCCTTTTCAGGCCAGGTAGGGGAAGAGTGAATGAAGATAGAACACTAACTTTGCAACAGAAATAGATGCAAGTCAAAAGGGTTCAGTGCAAGGAGCGCCAAAAAGTTGCAGCCTTGTTAGTGCTGCTGAAGAAGCCCCGTCCTCTGAGACACAAGCTTGAAAGCTTGGGAAAATTGTTGGTGCCTTAGGCACCTGGTATAAAAACTGTGAGCTGCGTCACAGCAGAGTGAAAGACCCAGCAGCAGCAGTGAATAAAGCAACATCAGTAGCAGCCCTGCAAGAATGAAGTGGTGGAGGCCGCTGTCTGCAGCAGCAGTGCTGTCCCCATGTTGGGAAGCAGTGCAGTAGACCACCAGATAGAGGATCGAAAGGACCCTGATGACCAGGGGACTGAAGATAGTGGGCTGACAGCATAGAACAAGAGAGCAGCAGGGACGTCTGAAGAAGAAAGCTGGACCCTCAAAGTTTAGATGCAAACACCATTAAGAACTGTGTAATTAGTCAGCAGGCCTGCTGTGAAAGTAACGAGCATTCAAACACTTTTAATTTGAACAGCAGTAATGATCCAACTGAGGCTCAAATAGTAATAAACTATTGTTGGGACATCAGCCAGAGGCGAACCTGGACATTTATGGACCATGCTGATAAGAGTTTATGCAAACTGGGTCCTGGAAGCCACAAGCCGTGGAGGACTATTTCTGTAACAAATACCGTGTTTCCCTGAAAATAAGACAGTGTCTTATATTAATTTTTGTTCAAAAAAGGTTTAACTTTTTTTCATGTATAGCTGCCTGGACACTATTTAAATTGACTTTTTTAATTAACTGTTAGCAGGGCTTAAAGGGGTTGTCTCGAGGCAAAAGTGAATTTTTTTTTTTGCCCAGTCCCCCTTCTAAAGCAAACATTACTATGCACAAGTGTAAATGGCTTTTAACGATGGTTTCTACTCACCGTTCTAGCGTTTTAGCAACTTATAAAACTTCTTCCAAAGATGGCCGCCGGTCCTTTCCCAGGGATGCATCGCGGTTTTCTCCCATGGTGCACCGCGGGTCTTCTCCCTTGGTGCACCGTGGGCTCTGTGCGGTCCATTGCCGATTCCAGCCTCCTGATTGGCTGGAATCGACACACGTGATAGGGCGGAGCTACGCAATGATGCGTAGAAGGGGGCGGAGCCAGAACGCCGCTCGTGCCCGGACCGACCAGAAGGGAGAAGACCCTTCTGCGCAAGCGCGTCTAATCAAGCGATTAGACGCTGAAATTAGACGGAGCCATGGAGACACGGACGCCAGCAACGGAGTGGGTAAGTGAATAACTTCTGTATGGCTCATATTTAATGCACGGTGTACATTACGAAGTGATTTCGCGCGACAACCCCTTTAATTTTGGAGTAGGGCTTATATTTCAAGCATCCTCAAAAAGCCTGAAAAATCATTTTGCATCCTCAAAAATTCTGAAAAACCATGCTATGTCTTATTTTCAGGGTATGTCTTATTTTCAAGGAAACAGGGTAGCTGTGTGCTGTGACCTAATAATGTTCACAGTACAGTGCTATATTACTGTAGTAGGTGTGAAGCATTAGTATGTAACATTGCAGCAAGACCGCCGTACACAGTAGCAGTGATGTCTACAACATCGTGCATCCTGGGCATAAGGACATGGCCCCGATGGGGCGTCACAGGTGGAGCTACATGTAGGGAGGCAGGTATCTGGAAGGCCTGAGTTTAGTCATGGATGTCTTGCGCCTACCAAGTAAAAGAGGAATTGTAAATGTGATGTATCAAACGCTAAGGGTACTTTCACACGGGATGTAATTAGTCCGTGCGGACATTTCCGTGTCACAATGTTATGCCTATGCAGCTTGAATTCTGCACCCCTTAAAATCTGTGTGTCTTTACTTCAAACCCGCAAGATTAAATTCCACAGCGCAAAATCTATCTCCTGATGGACTAACGGCGTCTTGCGCAATTATTGTTGCGGGTTTCTAACATACAGCATTCCACAGTCAAAAATGCTACAAAATTCACACTATTTGACAAAAACCCGTACGGCGTCCTGTGAACAATTCTATCCCGTGTGAAAGGTCCCTAAACTTCGTTGTATGTTAGTGCAAAGTTCGAGTACAAGTACCCTTCTATGGAGCAAAATAATTTCCCCATGCCTGTTAAATAAAGTTGGTTTTTGAGCATGTGTTGTCTTTGCCTCCGTCTGCCATCACACGTACCATCACCTGCTTAGACTACATGTAACAGAGGGGTGAGCATTCTGATGCTGCCTTGCAGGTGATTGGAGCAGAGCTATGTAAGCCTGCTGGGAAGTATGTGAGGGGTAGTGCCGGCAGTATAGTGCTGGCAGAATGGCGGGTTTAGGAGTCATGCCCCCCATCTGTAAGTGGATTGCAAACAGCAGGGCATCAGAAAAAATAGTTACATCCAAATGGAAGACTGAACAGATAGAACTCAAACTGAGTGCAAACAACAGCAAAGCATCGGCCAATGAAGCCCTGGGCTGTTTTTAAAAATTCTTTGAAAACTCACGTACTCGTTATCTATTTACATATCATATTTATTTACTTCCTTTGCTTATTTAGCGTCAACCCACCCTGCAGCGCTGAACCAAGATTGTCAGAACTCTCATTAGTCTCAGGCCCCAGTGGGGCTCACAATTAACCTATGCTTTTGGAGCATGGGAGGATACTTGTATGTGGGTGGAAATGGAAATTTCCCCTTCTTTCACTGCTCAAAGCACTCGCAAAAAAAAAGTTACATGGCGCGAGATTGGGGGAATACGGAGGGTGTCATGCCATTTTTCATCAAAAATTGCTAAACACTTAGTGCTATGTGGGCAGGTGCGTTGTCATGATGGAAGAACCAGTCACCTGTTGCCCACACCGCTCTGAGCGTTAGGCCTCTTTCACATGGGCAACAGCAATATTGCTGCGAGAAAATCACAGTGATATCAAAGCTGTGTTCGGTGTGATATCGCTGCGTTTTTTCACAATTTTGTGTCGCTACAAAGCCACACGGCTTTGTAGCGCTCTTTTGCCGAGATTTTCTGGGGAGGGGGCTTGAACTATAATCCCTACCCCCCACAAAAGCCCTATCTGCATTAAAAAAAAAAACCATCACCAAACAGGCACTTTCTGCTCTGCTGCACTTCTCCTCTACAGCTCTGGTTTGGTTTGGAGTTTCAAAAGCCCCACCTCCAGGAAGCGCTGGCTCTGATTGGTTCTCGAGTACCGCGGCTCAGCCAATCACTGCAGCGCTCGATGAACCAATCACAGCCATCGCATTGAATGGCTACGATTAGTTCATCGAGCGTTGCAGTAATTAGCTGAGCCGCAGTTCTCAAGAACCAAACAGAGCCAGCGCTTCCTGGAGGTGGGGTTTTTGAAACTCCAAACCAGGAAGCGCTGGTTTAAAACTACAAGCCAGTGTGCCAGAGCTGTAGAGGAGTATAAAGATAGGTTCATCGAGGAGAATCGCAGTAAATCACAGCATGCCACGAATTTTAACGCGAGCAGAAAATTGCAAGCAATTTTCTGCTCGTGGACATTTGGCCTGCACTTTTCATAGTTATCCTATGGAAAGCGTTCACTGCGTTACCCGCGTGCGGATTATTGCCACGGGAAACGCAGTGAAAAATCGCCCAGGGTTAAGCAGATACACAGAAGATGTTGATAAACACAGAACTGTGGAGAAAGGATTCCAGTTTGTGCAGTGTTCTATGTTGTCATTAATCTGAAATATTAAGAAAATTGTTCCACCTTGTGTCTATTGAAACAAGCCTCCCAGTCCTGAAACCAAAAGGCCTAGTGTGCCTCTTAAAGTGTCAGAAGTCAAAAAACTTTGTGTGCCTCTGTATCTACAGTTGTATTCAGTAATGTTGAACCAATCAAAGGGAAAGCTTACAATGGAAGATACCCCACATTAAAAGCCCATGAAAATAAACCTCAGTGCAAATATCGACCTTGATTGGATTTACAACCAAAGGCCCAATGCTGCAAGCCAACAGTGTTATCCACCGTGCTTCGTATGTATAAATAGCTCTTTCTGTAAGGAGTACCATCAGACAAAGTGATGCCATATCACTAGGATATAATCCGATTGTGATTGGTGGTGGTTCAACTGCCAGGATCCATTCTATACAGAACTGGCCCTAAGGCCCTATTCACTTCAATGGCTGGTAAGTTCCTTTAACCCATTAAGGGCCAGGCACCTAGTCCTGGGCTTAAAACCCTACCGATAGTAAAATTACGGCGGGGCTTTAAGCCTCCTGTCTTTGCAATCAATCAGAGGGCAGAATGGGTTATCAGCTGTTAGTAATAGCTGACAACCCGAGGAGAAGGCAGAAGGGGTATTTAACCCTTTCTGCCTTTTCCCTCCCTGAGTACACAGTGCTCATGGAGCACTGTGTACTAGAAAGTGAAAGTGGAAGGGTTTCTTCCACTGCGGGAGGCGGGGGGGTCACGTGACCGCCAGGGTTCCCTGCTACAGCAGAGCTGGAGGGTCATACTAGACCCTGGCCAGCTCTGCCAGTGACTAATGTCACTACAGGGGTTGTTTTCCCCTGTAACTGGGGCTCCTATGGATGCCCCAGCTACAGTGGGAAAGTGTCAAAGAAAAAAAAAATAATGAATGTCCCCCAGAGGTCTTACGTGACATCATGGGGCACATAGATAGTAAAAAACATAATTACATACACAAGTAAATAAAAATTACAGAATTGAACAACAATATATACATAAGAAAGAAAATGACCCTACACCGACGCCAACCAAAACCGTTGCCGTATGCGCCCTGTAAACCAAAACGATACATACTATACAGTATATCAAAACGTCTGAAACAAATAGAGGAACCCATTCCCATACTTTATTTTAGCATAAATATACTAAATAAAAAATAACTATAAATGTTAAAAAAATCATTTTTTTACATTTTACCCCCATTAAAACTAAAAAACGGGGAAAAAAAGTCAGAAAAAAGATATTTTAAAAATCACCCTATATGTCAAGGGAAAAAAATGCAGCAAAAATAATTTTGGTAGCTAAAGGAAACAAAATACGGCAGTAAAACTGCCACATTGGTAAAAATCCTTAAAAAGTGTCTGGTCCTTAAAGGGGTTGTCCCGCGCCGAAACGGGTTTTTTTTTTTTCAACCCCCCCCCCCCCCCCGGTCGGCGCGAGACAACCCCGATGCAGGGAGGTAAAGAAAGCTTACCGGAGCGCTTACCTTAATCCCCGCGCTCCGGTGACTTCAATACTTACCGCTGAAGATGGCCGCCGGGATCCTCTGTCTCCGTGGACCGCAGCTCTTCTGTGCGGTCCATTGCCGATTCCAGCCTCCTGATTGGCTGGAATCGGCACGTGACGGGGCGGAGCTACACGGAGCCTGCATTCTGCACGAGCGGCTCCATAGAAGACTGCAGAAGACCCGGACTGCGCAAGCGCGGCTAATTTGGCCATCGGAGGGCGAAAATTAGTCGGCTCCATGGGAACGAGGACGCTAGCAACGGAGCAGGTAAGTAAAAAACTTTTTATAACTTCTGTATGGCTCATAATTAATGCACAATGTACATTACAAAGTGCATTAATATGGCCATACAGAAGTGTATTGACCCACTTGCTGCCGCGGGACAACCCCTTTAAGGTACAAAACAGCTTGGTCCTTAAAGGGTTAATGTATTTTGCAAAGTAGTTTGCAGCTGGATTCAAAATTCAAATCAGTTTTAGATCTGTACATTGCATATGATGCGCTGATAGAAGTATCTGATAACATCATGAGCTGTAGATTTAACATCATGAATGCATATTTCAGATACTTTGCATAACATTTACCTCTAAGGACAATATGTACTTTTGGAGGCAGGTGACACCCAGTCTAGACTGCTGCTAGCAACATACCTGTGTGCGAGAGTGCAGAGTAGCAGCACAGAAGTCCTTGCACACTAAACATGGATACATAATTGATTGCCCAATGTAAAGACCTCTTATACAGATCAACAATCAGATAGGATCTTTTGTATGAATGTTTATATGCAGGGGCATAACTATAGAGGATACAGGGGATGCAGTTGCACCCGAACCCAGGAGCCTTAGGTGGCCCATAAGGCCTCTCTTCTCCACATAGAGAGCCCAATACTATGAACAAAGCATTATAGTTGGGGGCCCCGTTACAGGTTTTGCATTGGGGCCCAGGAACATCAAGTTACGCCTCTGTTTATATGCCCAATTCTTGGCCCACGTTAAGCTGCGCCTGATCAGCCAACAAATGGGCAAACACTCGTTCATCGGCTGATTGCATTTTTGTGCAGCCGAAAAAAATCCCCGTTGTTGGCTGCATATCTCTCTGTGTGAATAGGGGATGTGCTGCCAACAGCAATGATTCTCTAAGTGTGACAAACCTAGTGCATGAATGATCATCCCACATAAAGTCTTTATTGGCTCATGTAAAGGCTGGTTAGACAAGTGCTAATGTCCTGATTAGAGATGAGCGAGCATACTCGCTAAGGGCAATTGCTCGATCGAGCATTGTCCTTAGCGAGTATCTCCCCGCTCGGGAGCCAAGGTTCGGGTGCCAGCGCAGGTGACAGGTGAGTTCCGGCCATGAGCAGGGGGGAGCGGGGGGGGGGGGAGAGAGAGAGATCTCCCCTCTGCTCCTCCCTGCTCTCCCCCGCTGCTTCCCGCCTGCCGCCGGCAGCCGAATCTTTGCTCCCGAGCGGGCAGGTACTCGCTAAGGGCAATGCTCGATCGAGCAATTGCCCTTAGCGAGTATGCTCGCTCATCTCTAGTCCCGATGATCCGCATTCATCTACGCGATCAATTCATGATAAGTAACAGTACCCTAAGGCCAGTCTTACATGACCAGATTTCAAGTGTAGAATCCACGATCATTACCCTATTCCACACACATTGAAAAAATAGAACATTAGCATATCCGCTCAGTTGAGGTCTTCCACTGAAGTCAATAGAAGCTGTCCGACCCACAGCCCATTCGCAATTGACATTGCGGATAGGCTGCTGGTGCTGCGTCATCTTCTACGCAGGTTCACCAGCCGCAGTCAGATCCGAATTTCGCTGCAGCCTCCCGTATGCAGAATTCGCCCTGTCCATGTGAGGCCGGCCTAAGTTTACTTAATACCTCTTTTTATGTTACTTCTTCCAACAAGCAAATTTAATAGCCGCACAGTAACACAAATAGAGTGTTTATCCAAGAGGAAGTAACAAAAACCTGCCCTGCGAACTTCAACACCAGAAAAGCTGCACATGAAAGCATGAAGTAGACTTTATCACAATAGAATATTTATTCAGTGTTCATTTAGCTTCAGATTTCCCTATTATACTGTATAGTTACAATCTAAAGCACTGCCTTTATTATCAAATAACTCACCAACGTTCCACAGAATGCAGGATGCTGTTTCTGGCCACCCATGTTCTGCATATGAGATAGGAGTTACATGCTATTATATAAGCTGCCTGTATATGCTAATAGGCTGCAGGGAATTTAAGTCCCTGCTGTTGCTACTGATGATTGCTTCTGTAGTACCAGCGTATTACCACCAATACATCTTTAATGTGATTCAAATTTCACATTTTGCATAAACTACATTATGGGTCTCAAAAGTCAAAGAAGGAGTCAGGGTAACGGAGTTTCATACTCACCGGGTGCCCTGTTCCAGCATTGTGTCCCCATGAAGTCCAACACGTGCACACAGTGTGATTCTCTTCAGCCCGCTCTGTGCACCCACTGTGCCATAGAGATGAATGGGAGAGCACACGAACAGAGGGGGCTGAAGAGAGTCATGGTGTGCATGTGCCAATTTTCTTGGGACACAGCGCTGGAATGGGGCAACTGGTGAGTTTGAAACACCGCTAACTGGACTTCTCATTTACTGACCTTTAGACCCATAAAATAGCTTACGGGGCTTAAAGGTCATGACAGCTTCCTTTGCACCTATCAGAATTTGGAATGTGGGAGTCAGTGTATCCAGAGGAACTCACTGTCAGAAAACAATCCCTCCCCTAGAAGGAGTTGTCTAATGAAACTTTCTCTGTGTGATTGTAACGGTGATACAAGTAAGTGATTACAATATCAGAGCAGAAGGGTCATTTTTTGCTGAAAATTGACTCCTTGAAGAAAGGCTCTAGAACGCTGTAGTACTATAGCTCTAGCTTGGATACAAGATGTGATACAGGTGGACATGGAGGCTCTAGTACCCTGTTGTACCAACTCTAGCTTGGATACAAGATGTGATACGGGAGGGCATGGAGGCTCTAGCACCCTGTTGTACCGCCTCTAGCTTGGATACAATATGTGATACAAGTGGGCATGGAGGCTCTAGTACTGTGTTGGGCTGTCTCTAGCTTGGATACAAGATGTGATATAGGCAGGCATGGAGGCTCGCGTACCGTTTCACCGTCTCTAGCTTGGATACAAGATGTGATATGGCCGGGCATATATACAAATAGGAAAGTGCGCAAAAAAAGAGTTTTGTTTGTTTTCTTTTACATGATTTTTTTACACTATTTTTATTTTTTCAGTTTTTATGTTCCTGGATTTGAACCATAAAACCTATGATTGCTGTGATAATGCATTACAGTACTTCTATACTGCAATGCCTTATCACGTATAATTGAATGTCTGGCATCCGGTTGCTAAGGCAACCCATCGTGCCTCCCATGACTACATCGCGAAGGACAAACAGGGTGGGGTGAGTGTCAGAAGTACAACCTAAAAGTATGGGCCACATTTATCACATCTGTCTAACCGTACAACTGTCTTTGTTGCCCATCGCAGCCAGTTAGAGTTCAGCTGTCATTTCCTATACAGTGGTGGTAAAATAGAAGCTGATTGGCTGCTATAGGCAATAAAGATAGACTTAGTGTTAGACAGCCTCGATAAATCCCCATAATATTCTTATCTATGGAAAAGTCTGGACAAACTTCTTAATGGGCAGTTATTGGCATCACCAAGTGTATTACATCACAGAACTCACATGACATCACAATTGGTTCAGAATGTCCAAGGTTCTAAACCTGAAGCATCTTGTGGCAGTTGAGCTTGACGGCTTGAAGAGGATGAGTCTAGGTAAGATGCTGTGTGCCGGAGATCTCTTCTGGCCACCGTTCTCCATTTACTGTGATCAGGCAGTAGCTCAGAGATGACACTGAAAGAGAAGTAGCTGACTAGTCGTTTAGTGTCAGTAAGGTGAAACGAAGCGACTAGCAACTAATAAGTAAGTTATTTTTCCCTCCGTATTCTGTTAGATGCCACATTTACATGAGACAACTATCACTTAATATCACTCGATCTGTCGGCGATAGTTGGCTCATGTAAAAGTAACTTTAGTGCTGAGGCCTTGTTCACGCATCGTGGAACTTGGAAAATTCGGACTTGTGGGCTCTCTGGGGCAGATTTGTTAAAATCTTTAGGCCAGTTTTCTAGCATAGAAAAGTCACACAATTTGGCGCACAGCATCTCGTATGTCAAAACGCACAACTTTTTGATATTTTATGCCGACTCCTCTACTTTTTTAACCCTTTAAGGCCATGGCCTATTTTGGTTTTGAGGACGCAACGATTTTCGGAAAAGATTTTCATCAAAATACTTCAATTCTGCCATTGTTTTTTTCATACAGCATAACATAATACATTTTTTCTGCAGTCAGTATGATTACAATGATAGCAAAAATCTTATATTTTTTTTAAGGTTTTTCCACTTTTGCACAATAACACACCTTTTTTTATTATAATTATTTTTACATCATTGCATTCAAAGTCTCATAACTTTTTTATTTTTCCTTGGACGGAGCTCTGTGAAGACTTGTTTTTTGCGTCCCGAGCTGTAGTTTTTATTTGTACCATTTTGGGGGTTTTGCTGCGCAGGATTAATAGTGTGCTTAAATTATAGTACAGGTCATTACGGACACAATGATACCAAATATGTGGGGGTTTTCTGAAATTTTTAATTTTTTTATACAAATAGGGGAAAATTTGCAGAAAAGGGTTTTTTTATTTCTTTAGGTGGTTTTTTTACACTGTTTTTTTTGTTTTCTTACAGTCTTTATGCCCTTGAAGGAGATCTAATCCTTAGTACCTATGATCGCTATTATACGGCATTGCAGGACTTCTGTACTGCAATACCTTATCACTTGTAATAGCAATAGAGTGAGTTGCCATGGCAACAGAGCAATGACGCTCTGTTGCCATGGCAACTCATACTGATCCCGTGCCATTTACATGGCGTAGGGTTACGTCTGGTCGCATTAAACACCACGCTGACATGACATAACCTTATGTCCTGTGACGTTAGGGGTTAAAATGTGGGAAAGACTCAGTGTCACAGAACATGGCTGTTTGCAGCTGTCGCATTTACTATAATTTATGATGTGGAGGCAGCATTATTAGGTAGTGTAGCCAGCTCCTCGACACAGCGGCCATCTATTGATCAAGCCATCCGCTTGGTATATACACACCAAAGTCAGCGTAACTGAGGAAGAGGCTTTTCTCACGCTGCAGATTGCTGCAACCACGTGCCTCCGTTCATAGTAAAGAGGCAGTCGTTCATCTATGTTTATACGTACTGATCGTCGCTTAGCTTTTATGCCCGCAGATATGTCTATGTCAGTCATGTCTATGTCAGTCACGTCTATGTCAGTCCCGTCTATGTCTGTCCCGTCTATGTCAGTCCCGTCTATGTCTGTCCGTCTATGTCTGTCAGGTCTATGTCTGTCACGTCTAAGTCTGTAACGTCTATGTCAGTCACGTCTATGTCAGTGCCGTCTATGTCAGTCCCGTCTATGTCAGTCCCGTCTATGTCAGTCCCGTCTATGTCAGTCCCGTCTATGTCTGTCCCGTCTTTGTCTGTCCCGTCTATGTCTGTCCCGTCTATGTCAGTCCCGTCTATGTCTGTCCCGTCTATGTCTGTCCCGTCTATGTCAGCCCCGACTATGTCTGTCCCGTCTATGTCTGTCACGTCTATGTCTGTCCGTCTATGTCTGTCCCGTCTATGTCTGTCACGTCTATGTCTGTCCCGTCTATGTCTGTCCCGTCTATGTCTGTCCCGTCTATGTCAGTCACGTCTATGTCTGTCACGTCTATGTATGTCCCGTCTATGTCAGTCCCGTCTATGTCAGTCACGTCTATGTCTGTCCCGTCTATGTCTGTCCCGTCTATGTCTGTCCCGTCTATGTCAGTCCCGTCTATGTCTGTCCCGTGAAGGTCAGTCAAGTCTATGTCTGTCACGTCTATGTCTGTCACGTCTATGTCTGTCAGGTCTATGTCAGTCCCGTCTGTGTCAGTCCCGTCTATGTCTGTCACGTCTATGTCAGTCACGTCTATGTCTGTCACGTCTATGTCTGTCCCGTCTATGTCTGTCCCGTCTATGTCTGTCCCGTCTATGTCAGTCCCATCTATGTCAGTCCCGTCTATGTCTGTCCCGTCTATGTCAGTCAAGTCTATGTCTGTCACGTCTATGTCTGTCACGTCTATGTCTGTCAGGTCTATGTCAGTCCCGTCTATGTCTGTCCCGTCTATGTCTGTCCCATCTATGTCAGTCCCGTCTATGTCTGTCCGACTATGTCTGTCCCGTCTATGTCAGTCCCGTCTATGTCAGTCCCGTCTATGTCTGTCCCGTCTATGTCAGTCCCGTCTATGTCTGTCACGTCTATGTCTGTCCCGTCTATGTCAGTCCCGTCTATGTCTGTCCCGTCTATATCTGCCCCGTCTATGTCTGTCCCGTCTATGTCAGTCCCATCTATGTCAGTCCCGTCTATGTCTGTCCCGTCTATGTCTGTCCCGTCTATGTCTGTCACGTCTATGTCAGTCCCGTCTATGTCAGTCCCGTCTATGTCAGTCCCGTCTATGTCAGTCTCGTCTATGTCTGTCCCGTCTATGTCTGGCCCGTCTATGTCTGTCACGTCTATGTCTGCCACGTCTATGTCTGTCACATCTATGTCAGTCCCGTCTATGCCAGTCCCCTCCATGTCTGTCCCGTCTATGTCTGTCCCGTCTATGTCTGTCCCGTCTATGTCAGTCCCGTCTATGTCTGTCCGTCTATGTCTGTCCCGTCTATGTCAGTCCCGTCTATGTCTGTCCCGTCTATGTCAGTCCCGTCTATGTCTGTCCCGTCTATGTCAGTCCCGTCTATGTCTGTCCCGTCTATGTCAGTCTCGTCTATGTCTGTCACGTCTATGTCAGTCACGTCTATGTCTGTCACGTCTATGTCAGTCACGTCTATGTCTGTCCCGTCTATGTCTGTCACGTCTATGTCAGTCCCGTCTATGTCAGTCCCGTCTATGTCAGTCCCGTCTGTGTCTGTCCCGTCTGTGTCTGTCCCGTCTGTGTCAGTCCCGTCTGTGGCTGTCCCGTCTGTGTCTGTCCCGTCTGTGTCTCTCCCGTCTGTGTCTGTCCCGTCTATGTCTGTCCCGTCTATGTCAGTCCCGTCTATGTCAGTGACGTCTTTGTCTGTCACGTCTATGTCTGTCCCGTCTATGTCTGTCCCGTCTATGTCAGTCCCGTCTATGTCAGTCCCGTCTATGTCTGTCCCGTCTATGTCTGTCCCGTCTATGTCAGTCACGTCTATGTCTGCCACGTCTATGTCTGCCACGTCTATGTCAGTCCCGTCTATGTCAGTCCCGTCTATGTCTGTCCCGTCTATCAGTCCCGTCTATGTCTGTCCCGTCTATGTCTGTCCCGTCTATGTCTGGCCCGTCTATGTCTGTCACGTCTATGTCAGTCACGTCTATGTCTGCCACGTCTATGTCTGTCACGTCTATGTCAGTCCCGTCTATGCCAGTCCCCTCTATGTCTGTCCCGTCTATGTCTGTCCCGTCTATGTCAGTCCCGTCTATGTCTGTCCGTCTATGTCTGTCCGTCTATGTCTGTCCCGTCTATGTCTGTCCCGTCTATGTCTGTCCCGTCTATGTCAGTCCCGTCTATGTCTGTCCCGTCTATGTCAGTCCCGTCTATGTCAGTCACGTCTATGTCAGTCACGTCTATGTCTGTCACGTCTATGTCTGTCCCGTCTATGTCAGTCCCGTCTATGTCAGTCCAGTCTATGTCTGTCCCGTCTATGTCTGTCCCGTGAATGTCAGTCCCGTCTATGTCTGTCCGTCTATGTCTATCCCGTCTATGTCTGTCCCGTCTATGTCTGTCACGTCTATGTCTGTCACGTCTATGTCTGTCCCGTCTATGCCAGTCCCGTCTATGTCTGTCCCGTCTGTGTCAGTCCCGTCTGTGTCAGTCCCGTCTGTGTCTGTCCCGTCTATGTCTGTCCCGTCTATGTCTGTCACGTCTATGTCTGTCCCGTCTATGTCTGTCCCGTCTATGTCTGTCCCGTCTATGTCTGTCCCGTCTACGTCTGTCCCGTCTATGTCTGTCCCGTCTATGTCTGTTCCGTCTATGTCTGTCCCGTCTATGTCTGTCCCGTCTATGTCAGTCACGTCTATGTCTGTCCCGTCTATGTCTGTCCCGTCTATGTCAGTCACGTCTATGTCTGTCCCGTCTATGTCTGTCCCGTCTGTCAGTCACGTCTATGTATGTCACGTCTATGTCAGTCCCGTCTATGTCTGTCCCGTCTATGTCTGTCCCGTCTATGTCTGTCCCGTCTATGTCTGCCCCGTCTATGTCAGTCACGTCTAAGTCAGTCACGTTTATGTCTGTCACGTCTATGTCTGTCCCGTCTATGTCAGTCCCGTCTATGTCTGTCATGTCTATGTCAGTCCCGTCTATGTCAGTCCCGTCTATGTCAGTCCCGTCTATGTCTGTCCCGTCTATGTCTGTCCCGTCTATGTCTGTCCCGTTTATGTCTGCCCCGTCTATGTCAGTCACGTCTATGTCAGTCAAGTCTATGTCTGTCACGTCTATGTCTGTCCCGTCTATGTCAGTCCCGTCTATGTCAGTCCCGTCTATGTCAGTCCCGTCTATGTCTGTCCCGTCTATGTCTGTCCCGTCAATGTCAGTCCCGTCTATGTCTGTCCCGTCTTTGTCTGTCACGTCTATGTCTGTCACGTCTATGTCTGTCCCGTCTATGTCTGTCCCGTTTTTGTCTGCCCCGTCTATGTCAGTCACGTCTATGTCAGTCACGTCTATGTCTGTCACGTCTATGTCTGTCCCGTCTATGTCAGTCCCGTCTATGTCAGTCCAGTCTATGTCTGTCCCGTCTATGTCTGTCCCGTCAATGTCAGTCCCGTCTATGTCTCTCCGTCTATGTCTGTCCCGTCTATGTCTGTCACGTCTATGTCAGTCACGTCTATGTCTGTCACGTCTATGTCTGTCACGTCTATGTCAGTCCCGTCTATGTCAGTCCCGTCTATGTCTGTCCCGTCTATGTCAGTCCCCTCAATGTCAGTCCAGTCTATGTCTGTCCCGTATATGTCTGTCCCGTCTATGTCAGTCCCGTCTATGTCTGTCCCGTCTTTGTCTGTCACGTCTATGTCTGTCACGTCTATGTCTGTCACGTCTATGTCTGTCACGTCTATGTCAGTCCCGTCTATGTCTGTCCCGTCTATGTCTGTCCCGTCTATTTCTGTCACGTCTATGTCTGTCACGTCTATGTCTGTCAGGTCTATGTCTGTCACGTCTATGTCTGTCACGTCTATGTCAGTCCCGTCTATCTCTGTCAGGTCTATGTCTGTCACGTCTATGTCAGTCCCGTCTATCTCTGTCTTGTCTATGTCAGTCCCGTATATGTCAGTCCCGTCTGTGTCAGTCCCGTCTATGTCTATCCCGTCTATGTCTGTCCGGTCTATGTCTGTCATGTCTATGTCTGTCACGTCTATGTCTGTCCAGTCTATGTCTGTCCCGTCTATGTCAGTCACGTCTATGTCTGTCCCGTTTATGTCTGCCCCGTCTATGTCAGTCACGTCTATGTCAGTCACGTCTATGTCTGTCCCGTCTATGTCAGTCCCGTCTATGTCAGTCCAGTCTATGTCTGTCCCGTCTATGTCTGTCCCGTCAATGTCAGTCCCGTCTATGTCTCTCCGTCTATGTCTGTCCCGTCTATGTCTGTCACGTCTATGTCAGTCACGTCTATGTCTGTCACGTCTATGTCTGTCACGTCTATGTCTGTCCCGTCTATGTCAGTCCCGTCTATGTCTGTCCCGTCTATGTCAGTCCCCTCAATGTCAGTCCAGTCTATGTCTGTCCCGTATATGTCTGTCCCGTCTATGTCAGTCCTGTCTATGTCTGTCCCGTCTTTGTCTGTCACGTCTATGTCTGTCACGTCTATGTCAGTCCCGTCTATGTCTGTCCCGTCTATGTCTGTCCCGTCTATGTCTGTCCCGTCTATTTCTGTCACGTCTATGTCTGTCACGTCTATGTCTGTCAGGTCTATGTCTGTCACGTCTATGTCTGTCACGTCTATGTCAGTCCCGTCTATCTCTGTCAGGTCTATGTCTGTCACGTCTATGTCAGTCCCGTCTATCTCTGTCTTGTCTATGTCAGTCCCGTTTATGTCAGTCCCGTCTGTGTCAGTCCCGTCTATGTCTATCCCGTCTATGTCTGTCCGGTCTATGTCTGTCATGTCTATGTCTGTCACGTCTATGTCTGTCCAGTCTATGTCTGTCCCGTCTATGTCAGTCACGTCTATGTCTGTCCCGTTTATGTCTGCCCCGTCTATGTCAGTCACGTCTATGTCAGTCACGTCTATGTCTGTCCCGTCTATGTCAGTCCCCTCAATGTCAGTCCAGTCTATGTCTGTCCCGTATATGTCTGTCCCGTCTATGTCAGTCCCGTCTATGTCTGTCCCGTCTTTGTCTGTCACGTCTATGTCAGTCACGTCTATGTCTGTCCCGTCTATGTCTGTCACGTCTATGTCTGTCACGTCTATGTCTGTCACGTCTATGTCTCTCAGGTCTATGTCTGTCACGTCTATGTCTGTCACGTCTATGTCTGTCACGTCTATGTCAGTCCCGTCTATGTCTGTCTTGTCTATGTCAGTCCCGTCTATGTCTGTCCCGTCTATGTCTGTCCCGTCTATGTCTGTCCGGTCTATGTCTGTCACGTCTATGTCTGTCACGTCTATGTCTGTCCCGTCTATGTCTGTCCCGTCTATGTCAGTCACGTCTATGTCTGTCCCGTCTATGTCTGTCCCGTCTATGTCTGCCCCGTCAATGTCAGTCACGTCTATGTCAGTCACGTCTATGTCTGTCACATCTATGTCTGTCCCGTCTATGTCAGTCCCGTCTATGTCTGTCTTGTCTATGTCAGTCCCGTCTATGTCTGTCCCGTCTATGTCTGTCCCGTCTATGTCTGTCCCGTCTATGTCTGTCACGTCTATGTCTGTCACGTCTATGTCTGTCCCGTCTATGTCTGTCCCGTCTATGTCAGTCACGTCTATGTCTGTCACGTCTATGTCTGTCACGTCTATGTCAGTCCCGTCTATGTCAGTCCCGCCTATGTCAGTCCCGTCTTTGTCTGTCCCGTCTATGTCTGTCCCGTCTATGTCTGTCCTATTTATGTCTGCACCGTCTATGTCATTCACGTCTATGTCAGTCACGTCTATGTCTGTCACGTCTATGTCTGTCCCGTCTATGTCAGTCCCGTCTATGTCAGTCCAGTCTTTCTGTCCCGTCTATGTCTGTCCCGTCAATGTCAGTCCCGTCTATGTCTGTCCGTCTATGTCTGTCCCGTCTATGACTGTCCCGTCTATGTCAGTCACGTCTATGTCAGTCACGTCTATGTCTGTCACGTCTATGTCAGTCACGTCTATGTCAGTCCCGTATATGTCTGTCCCGTCTATGTCTGTCCCGTCTATGTCTGTCCCGTCTATGTCTGTCCCGTCTATGTCTGTCCCGTCTATGTCAGTCACGTCTATATCTGTCACGTCTATGTCTGTCACGTCTATGTCTGTCCCGTCTATGTCAGTCCCGTCTATGTCTGTCCCGTTTGTGTCAGTCACGTCTGTGTCAGTCACGTCTGTGTCTGTCTCGTCTATGTCTGTCACATCTATGTCAGTCCCGTCTATGTCTGTCCCGTCTATGTCTGTCCCTTCTATGTCTGTCCCGTCTATGTCAGTCCCGTCTATATCAGTCCCGTCTATGTGTGTACCGTCTATGTCAGTCCCGTCTATGTCTGTCCGGTCTATGTCTGTCACTTCTATGTCTGTCCCGTCTATGTCTGTCCCGTCTATCTCTGTCACGTCTATGTCTGTCACGTCTATGTCAGTCACGTCTATGTCTGTCCCGTCTATGTCTGTCACGTCTATGTCAGTCTCGTCTGTGTCTGTCCCGTCTATGTCAGTCCCGTCTATGTCAGTCCCGTCTATGTCTGTCAGGTCTATGTCAGTCACGTCTATGTCAGTCACGTCTATGTCTGTCACGTCTATGTCTGTCCCGTCTATGTCAGTCCCCTCAATGTCAGTCCAGTCTATGTCTGTCCCGTATATGTCTGTCCCGTCTATGTCAGTCCCGTCTATGTCTTTCTTGTCTATGTCAGTCCCGTATATGTCAGTCCCGTCTATGTCTGTCCCGTCTATGTCTGTCCCGTCTATGTCTGTCCGGTCTATGTCTGTCACGTCTATGTCTGTCACGTCTATGTCTGTCACGTCTATGTCTGTCCCGTCTATGTCTGTCACGTCTATTTTAGTCCCGTCTATGTCAGTCCCGTCTATGTCTGTCCCGTCTATGTCTGTCCCGTCTATGTCTGTCCCGTTTATGTCTGCCCCATCTATGTCAGTCCCGTCTATGTCAGTCACGTCTATGTCTGTCACGTCTATGTCTGTCACGTCTATGTCAGTCCCATCTATGTCTGTCCGTCTATGTCTGTTCCGTCTATGTCTGTCCCGTCTATGTCTGTCACGTCTATGTCAGTCACGTCTATGTCTGTCACGTCTATGTCTGTCACGTCTATGTCAGTCCCGTCTATGTCTATCCCGTCTTTGTCTGTCACGTCTATGTCTGTCACGTCTATGTCTGTCACGTCTATGTCTGTCCCGTCTATGTCTGTCAGGTGTATGTCTGTCACGTCTATGTCTGTCACGTCTATGTCAGTCACGTCTATGTCAGTCCCGTCTATGTCTGTCCCGTCTATGTCAGTCCCGTCTATGTCTGTCCCGTCTATGTCATTCACGTCTAAGTCAGTCCCGTCTATGTCTGTCCAGTCTATGTCTGTCCCGTCTATGTCTGTCCCGTCTATGTGTGTCACGTCTATGTATGTCCTGTCTATGTCTGTCCTGTCTATGTCTGTCCCGTCTATGTCAGTCCCGTCTTTGTCTGTCCCATCTATGTCTGTCCCGTCTATGTCTGTCCCGTCTATGTCTGTCATGTCTATGTCTGTCCTGTCTATGTTAGTCCCGTCTATGTCTATCCCGTCTATGTCAGTCATGTCTATGTCTGTCCCGTCTATGTCAGTCCCGTCTATGTCTGTCCCGTCTATGTCTGTCCCGTCTATGTCAGTCACGTCAATGTCTGTCCCGTCTATGTCAGTCCCATCTATGTCAGTCCCGTCTATGTCTGTCAGGTCTATGTCTGTCCAGTCTATGTCAGTCCCGTCTTTGTCAGTCCCGTCTATGTCTGTCCCGTCTATGTCTGTCCCGTCTATGTCTGTCCCGTCTATGTGTGTCACGTCTATGTCTGTCCTGTCTATGTCTGTCCTGTCTATGTCTGTCCCGTCTATGTCAGTCCCGTCTTTGTCTCTCCCGTCTATGTCTGTCCCGTCTATGTCTGTCCCGTCTATGTCTGTCATGTCTATGTCTGTCCCGTCTATGTCAGTCCCGTCTATGTCTGTCCCGTCTATATCAGTCATGTCTATGTCTGTCCCGTCTATGTCAGTCCCGTCTATGTCTGTCCCGTCTATGTCTGTCCCGTCTATGTCTGTCCCGTCTATGTGTGTCACGTCTATGTCTGTCTTGTCTATGTCTGTCCCGTCTATGTCTGTCCCGTCTATGTCAGTCCCGTCTATGTCTGTCCCGTCTATGTCAGTCCCGTCTTTGTCTGTCCCGTAAATGTCTGTCCCGTCTATGTCTATCCCGTCTATGTCTGTCATGTCTATGTCTGTCCCGTCTATGTCTGTCCCGTCTATGTCAGTCCCGTCTATGTCAGTCATGTCTATGTCTGTCCCGTCTATGTCAGTCCCGTCTATGTCTGTCCCATCTATGTCAGTCACGTCTATGTCTGTCACGTCTATGTCAGTCACGTCTATGTCTGTCCCGTCTATGTCTGTCACGTCTATGTCAGTCCCGTCTATGTCAGTCCCGTCTATGTCAGTCCCGTCTGTGTCTGTCCCGTCTGTGTCTGTCCCGTCTGTGTCAGTCCCGTCTGTGGCTGTCCCGTCTGTGTCTGTCCCGTCTGTGTCTCTCCCGTCTGTGTCTGTCCCGTCTATGTCTGTCCCGTCTATGTCAGTCCCGTCTATGTCAGTGACGTCTTTGTCTGTCACGTCTATGTCTGTCCCGTCTATGTCTGTCCCGTCTATGTCAGTCCCGTCTATGTCAGTCCCGTCTATGTCTGTCCCGTCTATGTCTGTCCCGTCTATGTCAGTCACGTCTATGTCTGCCACGTCTATGTCTGCCACGTCTATGTCAGTCCCGTCTATGTCAGTGCCGTCTATGTCTGTCCCGTCTATCAGTCCCGTCTATGTCTGTCCCGTCTATGTCTGTCCCGTCTATGTCTGGCCCGTCTATGTCTGTCACGTCTATGTCAGTCACGTCTATGTCTGCCACGTCTATGTCTGTCACGTCTATGTCAGTCCCGTCTATGCCAGTCCCCTCTATGTCTGTCCCGTCTATGTCTGTCCCGTCTATGTCAGTCCCGTCTATGTCTGTCCGTCTATGTCTGTCCCGTCTATGTCTGTCCCGTCTATGTCTGTCCCGTCTATGTCAGTCCCGTCTTTGTCTGTCCCGTCTATGTCAGTCCCGTCTATGTCAGTCACGTCTATGTCAGTCACGTCTATGTCTGTCACGTCTATGTCTGTCCCGTCTATGTCAGTCCCGTCTATGTCAGTCCAGTCTATGTCTGTCCCGTCTATGTCTTTCCCGTCAATGTCAGTCCCGTCTATGTCTGTCCGTCTATGTCTATCCCGTCTATGTCTGTCCCGTCTATGTCTGTCACGTCTATGTCTGTCACGTCCATGTCTGTCCCGTCTATGCCAGTCCCGTCTATGTCTGTCCCGTCTGTGTCAGTCCCGTTTATGTCAGTCCCGTCTGTGTCTGTCCCGTCTATGTCTGTCCCGTCTATGTCTGTCACGTCTATGTCTGTCCCGTCTATGTCTGTCCCGTCTATGTCTGTCCCGTCTATGTCTGTCCCGTCTAAGTCTGTCCCGTCTATGTCTGTCCCGTCTATGTCTGTCCCGTCTATGTCTGTCCCGTCTATGTCTGTCCCGTCTATGTCAGTCACGTCTATGTCTGTCCCGTCTATGTCTGTCCCGTCTATTTCAGTCACGTCTATGTCTGTCCCGTCTATGTCTGTCCCGTCTATGTCAGTCACGTCTATGTATGTCACGTCTATGTCAGTCCCGTCTATGTCTGTCCCGTCTGTGTCTGTCCCGTCTATGTCTGTCCCGTCTATGTCTGCCCCGTCTATGTCAGTCACGTCTAAGTCAGTTACGTTTATGTCTGTCACGTCTATGTCTGTCCCGTCTATGTCAGTCCCGTCTATGTCTGTCATGTCTATGTCAGTCCCGTCTATGTCAGTCCCGTCTATGTCAGTTCCGTCTATGTCTGTCCTGTCTATGTCTGTCCCGTCTATGTCTGTCCCGTTTATGTCTGCCCCGTCTATGTCAGTCACGTCTATGTCAGTCAAGTCTATGTCTGTCACGTCTATGTCTGTCCCGTCTATGTCAGTCCCGTCTATGTCAGTCCAGTCTATGTCTGTCCCGTCTATGTCTGTCCCGTCAATGTCAGTCCTGTCTATGTCTGTCCCGTCTTTGTCTGTCACGTCTATGTCTGTCACGTCTATGTCTGTCCCGTCTATGTCTGTCCCGTTTTTGTCTGCCCCGTCTATGTCAGTCACGTCTATGTCTGTCACGTCTATGTCTGTCCCGTCTATGTCAGTCCCGTCTATGTCAGTCCAGTCTATGTCTGTGCCGTCTATGTCTGTCCCGTCAATGTCAGTTCCGTCTATGTCTCTCCGTCTATGTCTGTCCCGTCTATGTCTGTCACGTCTATGTCAGTCACGTCTATGTCTGTCATGTCTATGTCTGTCACGTCTATGTCTGTCCCGTCTATGTCAGTCCCGTCTATGTCTGTCCCGTCTATGTCAGTCCCCTCAATGTCAGTCCAGTCTATGTCTGTCCCGTATATGTCTGTCCCGTCAATGTCAGTCACGTCTATGTCTGTCCCGTCTATGTCTGTCCCGTCTATTTCTGTCACGTCTATGTCTGTCACGTCTATGTCTGTCAGCTCTATGTCTGTCACGTCTATGTCTGTCACGTCTATGTCAGTCCCGTCTATGTCTGTCCCGTCTATGTCTGTCCCGTCTATTTCTGTCACGTCTATGTCTGTCACATCTATGTCTGTCAGGTCTATGTCTGTCACGTCTATGTCTGTCACGTCTATGTCAGTCCCGTCTATCTCTGTCTTGTCTATGTCAGTCCCGTATATGTCAGTCCCGTCTGTGTCAGTCCCGTCTATGTCTATCCCGTCTATGTCTGTCCGGTCTATGTCTGTCATGTCTATGTCTGTCACGTCTATGTCTGTCCAGTCTATGTCTGTCCCGTCTATGTCAGTCACGTCTATGTCTGTCCCGTCTATGTCTGCCCCGTCTATGTCAGTCACGTCTATGTCAGTCACGTCTATGTCTGTCCCGTCTATGTCAGTCCCCTCAATGTCAGTCCAGTCTATGTCTGTCCCGTATATGTCTGTACCGTCTATGTAAGTCCCGTCTATGTCTGTCCCGTCTTTGTCTGTCACGTCTATGTCTGTCACGTCTATGTCTGTCACGTCTATGTCTGTCACGTCTATGTCAGTCCCGTCTATGTCTGTCCCGTCTATGTCTGTCACGTCTATGTCTGTCACGTCTATGTCTGTCACGTCTATGTCTCTCAGGTCTATGTCTGTCACGTCTATGTCTGTCACGTCTATGTCTGTCACGTCTATGTCAGTCCCGTCTATGTCTGTCTTGTCTATGTCAGTCCCGTCTATGTCTGTCCCGTCTATGTCTGTCCCGTCTATGTCTGTCCGGTCTATGTCTGTCACGTCTATGTCTGTCACGTCTATGTCTGTCCCGTCTATGTCTGTCCCGTCTATGTCAGTCACGTCTATGTCTGTCCCGTCTATGTCTGTCCCGTCTATGTCTGCCCCGTCTATGTCAGTCACGTCTATGTCAGTCACGTCTATGTCTGTCACGTCTATGTCTGTCCCGTCTATGTCAGTCCCGTCTATGTCTGTCTTGTCTATGTCAGTCCCGTCTATGTCTGTCCCGTCTATGTCTGTCCCGTCTATGTCTGTCCCGTCTATGTCTGTCCGGTCTATGTCTGTCACGTCTATGTCTGTCACGTCTATGTCTGTCCCGTCTATGTTTGTCCCGTCTATGTCAGTCACGTCTATGTCTGTCACGTCTATGTCTGTCACGTCTATGTCTGTCCCGTCTATGTCAGTCCCGCCTATGTCAGTCCCGTCTTTGTCTGTCCCGTCTATGTCTGTCCCGTCTGTCTGTCCCGTCTATGTCTGTCCCCTTTATGTCTGCACCGTCTATGTCATTCACGTCTATGTCAGTCACGTCTATGTCTGTCACGTCTATGTCTGTCCCGTCTATGTCAGTCCCGTCTTTGTCAGTCCAGTCTTTCTGTCCCGTCTATGTCAGTCCCGTCTTTGTCAGTCCAGTCTTTCTGTCCCGTCTATGTCTGTCCCGTCAATGTCAGTCCCGTCTATGTCTGTCCGTCTATGTCTGTCCCGTCTATGACTGTCCCGTCTATGTCAGTCACGTCTATGTCTGTCACGTCTATGTCTGTCACGTCTATGTCAGTCAAGTCTATGTCAGTCCCGTATATGTCTGTCCCGTCTATGTCTGTCCCGTCTATGTCTGTCCCGTATATGTCTGTCCCGTCTATGTCAGTCACGTCTATGTCTGTCACGTCTATGTCTGTCACGTCTATGTCTGTCCCGTCTATGTCAGTCCCGTCTATGTCTGTCCCGTTTGTGTCAGTCACGTCTGTGTCAGTCACGTCTGTGTCTGTCACGTCTATGTCTGTCACGTCTATGTCAGTCCCGTCTATGTCTGTCCCGTCTATGTCTGTCCCGTCTATGTCTGTCCCGTCTATGTCATTCCCGTCTATATCAGTCCCGTCTATGTGTGTACCGTCTATGTCAGTCCCGTCTATGTCTGTCCGGTCTATGTCTGTCACTTCTATGTCTGTCCCGTCTATGTCTGTCCCGTCTATCTCTGTCACGTCTATGTCTGTCACGTCTATGTCAGTCACGTCTATGTCTGTCCCGTCTATGTCTGTCACGTCTATGTCAGTCCCGTCTGTGTCTGTCCCGTCTATGTCAGTCCCGTCTATGTCAGTCCCGTCTATGTCTGTCAGGTCTATGTCAGTCACGTCTATGTCAGTCACGTCTATGTCTGTCACGTCTATGTCTGTCCCGTCTATGTCAGTCCCCTCAATGTCAGTCCAGTCTATGTCTGTCCCGTATATGTCTGTCCCGTCTATGTCAGTCCCGTCTATGTCTTTCTTGTCTATGTCAGTCCTGTATATGTCAGTCCCGTCTATGTCTGTCCCGTCTATGTCTGTCCCGTCTATGTCTGTCCAGTCTATGTCTGTCACGTCTATGTCTGTCACGTCTATGTCTGTCCCGTCTATGTCTGTCACGTCTATTTTAGTCCCGTCTATGTCAGTCCCGTCTATGTCTGTCCCGTCTATGTCTGTCCCGTCTATGTCTGTCCAGTTTATGTCTGCCCCATCTATGTCAGTAACGTCTATGTCAGTCACGTCTATGTCTGTCACGTCTATCTCTGTCACGTCTATGTCAGTCCCGTCTATGTCTGTCCGTCTATGTCTGTTCCGTCTATGTCTGTCCCGTCTATGTCTGTTACGTCTATGTCAGTCACGTCTATGTCTGTCACGTCTATGTCTGTCACGTCTATGTCAGTTCCGTCTTTGTCTGTCACGTCTATGTCTGTCACGTCTATGTCTGTCACGTCTATGTCTGTCCCGTCTATGTCTGTCAGGTGTATGTCTGTCACGTCTATGTCTGTCACGTCTATGTCAGTCACGTCTATGTCAGTCCCGTCTATGTCTGTCCCGTCTATGTCAGTCCCGTCTATGTCTGTCCCGTCTATGTCATTCACGTCTATGTCAGTCCCGTCTATGTCTGTCCCGTCTATGTCTGTCCCGTCTATGTCTGTCCCGTCTATGTGTGTCACGTCTATGTCTGTCCTGTCTATGTCTGTCCTGTCTATGTCTGTCCCGTCTATGTCAGTCCCGTCTTTGTCTGTCCCATCTATGTCTGTCCCGTCTATGTCTGTCCCGTCTATGTCTGTCATGTCTATGTCTGTCCCGTCTATGTTAGTCCCGTCTATGTCTATCCCGTCTATGTCAGTCATGTCTATGTCTGTCCCGTCTATGTCAGTCCCGTCTATGTCTGTCCCGTCTATGTCTGTCCCGTCTATGTCAGTCACGTCAATGTCTGTCCCGTCTATGTCAGTCCCATCTATGTCAGTCCCGTCTATGTCTGTCAGGTCTATGTCTGTCCCGTCTATGTCAGTCCCGTCTATGTCAGTCCCGTCTATGTCTGTCCCGTCTATGTCTGTCCCGTCTATGTCTGTCCCGTCTATGTGTGTCACGTCTATGTCTGTCCTGTCTATGTCTGTCCTGTCTATGTCTGTCCCGTCTATGTCAGTCCCGTCTTTGTCTCTCCCGTCTATGTCTGTCCCGTCTATGTCTGTCCCGTCTATGTCTGTCATGTCTATGTCTGTCCCGTCTATGTCTGTCCCGTCTATGTCTGTCCCGTCTATGTCAGTCATGTCTCTGTCTGTCCCGTCTATGTCAGTCCCGTCTATGTCTGTCCCGTCTATGTCTGTCCCGTCTATGTCTGTCCCGTCTATGTGTGTCACGTCTATGTCTGTCTTGTCTATGTCTGTCCCGTCTATGTCTGTCCCGTCTATGTCAGTCCCGTCTATGTCTGTCCCGTCTATGTCAGTCCCGTCTTTGTCTGTCCCGTAAATGTCTGTCCCGTCTATGTCTGTCCCGTCTATGTCTGTCATGTCTATGTCTGTCCCGTCTATGTCTGTCCCGTCTATGTCAGTCCCGTCTATGTCAGTCATGTCTATGTCTGTCCCGTCTATGTCAGTCCCGTCTATGTCTGTCATGTCTATGTCTGTCCCGTCTATGTCAGTCCCGTCTATGTCTGTCCCGTCTGTCAGTCATGTCTATGTCTGTCCCGTCTATGTCAGTCCCGTCTATGTCTGTCCTGTCTATGTCTGTCCCGTCTATGTCTGTCCCGTCTATGTGTGTCACGTCTATGTCTGTCTTGTCTATGTCTGTCCCGTCTATGGCAGTCCCGTCTATGTCTGTCCCGTCTATGTCAGTCCCGTCTTTGTCTGTCCCGTAAATGTCTGTCCCGTCTATGTCTGTCCCGTCAAATGTCTGTCATGTCTATGTCTGTCCCGTCTATGTCTGTCCCGTCTATGTCAGTCCCGTCTATGTCAGTCATGTCTATGTCTGTCCCGTCTATGTCAGTCCCGTCTATGTCTGTCCCGTCTATGTCTGTCCCGTCTATGTCAGTCACGTCAATGTCTATCCCGTCTATGTTAGTCCCATCTATGTCAGTCCAGTCTATGTCTGTCTCGTATATGTCTGTCCCGTCTATGTCAGTCCCGTCTATGTCTGTCCCGTATATGTCTGTCCAGTATATGTCAGTCCCGTCTATGTCTGTCCCGTCTATGTCTGTGCCGTCTATGCCAGTCCCGTCTATGTCTGTCCCGTCTATGTCTGTCCCGTCTGTGTCAGTCCCGTCTGTGTCAGTCCCGTCTATGTCTGTCCCGTCTGTGTCTGTCCCGTCTGTGTCTGTCACGTCTGTGTCTGTCACGTCTGTGTCTGTCACGTCTATGTCTGTCCCGTCTATGTCTGTCCCGTCTATGTCTGTCCCGTCTATGTCAGTCACGTCTATGTCTGTCCCGTCTATGTCAGTCACGTCTATGTCAGTCACGTCTATGTATGTCACGTCTATGTCAGTCCCGTCTATGTCTGTCCCGTCTATGTCTGTCACGTCTATGTCAGTCCCGTCTATGTCTGTCCCGTCTATGTCTGTCCCGTCTATGTCTGTCCCGTCTATGTCTGCCCCGTCTATGTCAGTCACGTCTATGTCAGTCACGTTTATGTCTGTCACGTCTATGTCTGTCCCGTCTATGTCTGTCCCGTCTATGTCTGTCCCGTCTATGTCTGCCCCGTCTATGTCAGTCACGTCTATGTCAGTCACGTTTATGTCTGTCACGTCTATGTCTGTCCCGTCTATGTCTGTCCCGTTTATGTCTGCCCCGTCTATGTCAGACACGTCTATGTCAGTCACGTCTATGTCTGTCACGTCTTTGTCTGTCCCGTCTATGTCAGTCCAGTCTATGTCTGTCCCGTCTATGTCTGTCCCGTCAATGTCAGTCCCGTCTATGTCTGTCCCGTCTTTGTCTGTCACGTCTATGTCTGTCACGTCTAAGTCTGTCACGTCTATGTCTGTCACGTCTATGTCAGTCCCGTCTATGTCAGTCCCGTCTATGTCAGTCCCGTCTATGTCAATCCCGTCTATGTCTGTCCCGTCTATGTCTGTCCCGTCTATGTCAGTCCCGTCTTTGTCTGTCCCGTAAATGTCTGTCCCGTCTATGTCTGTCCCGTCTATGTCTGTCATGTCTATGTCTGTCCCGTCTATGTCTGTCCCGTCTATGTCAGTCCCGTCTATGTCAGTCATGTCTATGTCTGTCCCGTCTATGTCAGTCCCGTCTATGTCTGTCATGTCTATGTCTGTCCCGTCTATGTCAGTCCCGTCTATGTCTGTCCCGTCTGTCAGTCATGTCTATGTCTGTCCCGTCTATGTCAGTCCCGTCTATGTCTGTCCTGTCTATGTCTGTCCCGTCTATGTCTGTCCCGTCTATGTGTGTCACGTCTATGTCTGTCTTGTCTATGTCTGTCCCGTCTATGTCAGTCCCGTCTATGTCTGTCCCGTCTATGTCAGTCCCGTCTTTTTCTGTCCCGTAAATGTCTGTCCCGTCTATGTCTGTCCCGTCAAATGTCTGTCATGTCTATGTCTGTCCCGTCTATGTCTGTCCCGTCTATGTCAGTCCCGTCTATGTCAGTCATGTCTATGTCTGTCCCGTCTATGTCAGTCCCGTCTATGTCTGTCCCGTCTATGTCTGTCCCGTCTATGTCAGTCACGTCAATGTCTATCCCGTCTATGTTAGTCCCATCTATGTCAGTCCAGTCTATGTCTGTCTCGTATATGTCTGTCCCGTCTATGTCAGTCCCGTCTATGTCTGTCCCGTATATGTCTGTCCAGTATATGTCAGTCCCGTCTATGTCTGTCCCGTCTATGTCTGTGCCGTCTATGCCAGTCCCGTCTATGTCTGTCCCGTCTATGTCTGTCCCGTCTGTGTCAGTCCCGTCTGTGTCAGTCCCGTCTATGTCAGTCCCGTCTGTGTCTGTCCCGTCTGTGTCTGTCACGTCTGTGTCTGTCACGTCTATGTCTGTCCCGTCTATGTCTGTCCCGTCTATGTCTGTCCCGTCTATGTCAGTCACGTCTATGTCTGTCCCGTCTATGTCAGTCACGTCTATGTCAGTCACGTCTATGTATGTCACGTCTATGTCAGTCCCGTCTATGTCTGTCCCGTCTATGTCTGTCACGTCTATGTCAGTCCCGTCTATGTCTGTCCCGTCTATGTCTGTCCCGTCTATGTCTGTCCCGTCTATGTCTGCCCCGTCTATGTCAGTCACGTCTATGTCAGTCACGTTTATGTCTGTCACGTCTATGTCTGTCCCGTCTATGTCTGTCCCGTCTATGTCTGTCCCGTCTATGTCAGTCCCGTCCATGTCAGTCACGTCTATGTATGTCACGTCTATGTCTGTCACGTCTATGTCTGTCACGTCCATGTCAGTCCCGTCTATGTCAGTCCCGTCTATGTCAGTCCCGTCTATGTCTGTCCCGTCTATGTCTGTCCCGTTTATGTCTGCCCCGTCTATGTCAGACACGTCTATGTCAGTCACGTCTATGTCTGTCACGTCTTTGTCTGTCCCGTCTATGTCAGTCCAGTCTATGTCTGTCCCGTCTATGTCTGTCCCGTCAATGTCAGTCCCGCCTATGTCTGTCCCGTCTTTGTCTGTCACGTCTATGTCTGTCACGTCTAAGTCTGTCACGTCTATGTCTGTCACGTCTATGTCAGTCCCGTCTATGTCAGTCCCGTCTATGTCAGTCCCGTCTATGTCAGTCCCGTCTATGTCTGTCCCGTCTATGTCTGTCCCGTCTATGTCTGTCCCGTCTATGTCTGTCCCGTCAGTGTCTGTCCCGTCTGTGTCTGTCCCGTCTGTGTCTGTTCCGTCTGTGTCTGTCCCGTCTGTGTCTGTCCCGCCTGTGTCTGTCCCGTCTATGTCTGTCCCGTCTATGTCTGTCCCGTCTATGTCAGTCCCGTCTATGTCAGTGACGTCTATGTATGTCACGTCTATGTCTGTCACGTCTATGTCTGTCCCGTCTTTGTCTGTCACGTCTATGTCTGTCACGTCTATGTCTGTCACGTCTATGTCAGTCCCGTCTATGTCTGTCCCGTCTATGTCTGTCCCGTCTATGTCTGTCCCGTCTATGGCAGTCCCGTCTATGTCAGTCCCGTCTATGTGTGTACCGTCTATGTCAGTCCCGTCTATGTCAGTCCCGTCTATATCAGTCCCGTCTATGTGTGCACCGTCTATGTCAGTCCCGTCTATGTCTGTCCGGTCTATGTCTGTCACGTCTATGTCTGTCCCGTCTATCTCTGTCACGTCTATGTCTGTCACGTCTATGTCAGTCACTTCTATGTCTGTCCCGTCTATGTCTGTCACGTCTATGTCAGTCCCGTCTGTGTCTGTCCCGTCTATGTCAGTCCCGTCTATGTCAGTCCCGTCTATGTCTGTCAGGTCTATGTCAGTCACGTCTATGTCAGTCCCGTCTATGTCTGTCCCGTCTATGTCTGTCCCGTCCATGTCTGTCCGGTCTATGTCTGTCACGTCTATGTCTGTCACGTCTTTGTCTGTCCCGTCTATGTCTGTCACGTCTATGTCAGTCCCGTCTATGTCAGTCCCGTCTATGTCTGTCCCGTCTATGTCTGTCCCGTTTATGTCTGCCCCATCTATGTCAGTCACGTCTATGTCAGTCACGTCTATGTCTGTCACGTCTATGTCTGTCACGTCTATGTCAGTCCCGTCTATGTCTGTCCGTCTATGTCTGTTCCGTCTATGTCTGTCCCGTCTATGTCTGTCACGTCTATGTCAGTCACGTCTATGTCTGTCACGTCTATGTCTGTCACGTCTATGTCAGTCCCGTCTATGTCTGTCCCGTCTATGTCTGTCACGTCTATGTCTGTCACGTCTATGTCTGTCACGTCTATATCTGTCCCGTCTATGTCTGTCAGGTGTATGTCTGTCACGTCTATGTCTGTCAAGTCTATGTCTGTCACGTCTATGTCAGTCACGTCTATGTCAGTCCCGTCTATGTCTGTCCCGTCTATGTCAGTCCCGTCTATGTCTGTCCCGTCTATGTCATTCACGTCTATGTCAGTCCCGTCTATGTCTGTCCCGTCTATGTCTGTCCCGTCTATGTCTGTCCCGTCTAAGTGCGTCACGTCTATGTCTGTCCTGTCTATGTCTGTCCTGTCTATGTCTGTCCCGTCTATGTCAGTCCCGTCTTTGTCTGTCCCATCTATGTCTGTCCCGTCTATGTCTGTCCCGTCTATGTCTGTCATGTCTATGTCTGTCCCGTCTATGTTAGTCCCGTCTATGTCTGTCCCGTCTATGTCAGTCATGTCTATGTCTGTCCCGTCTATGTCAGTCCCGTCTATGGCTGTCCCGTCTATGTCTGTCCCGTCTATGTCAGTCACGTCAATGTCTGTCACGTCAATGTCTGTCACGTCAATGTCTGTACCGTCTATGTCAGTCCCATCTATGTCAGTCCCGTCTATGTCTGTCAGGTCTATGTCTGTCCCGTCTATGTCAGTCCCGTCTATGTCAGTCCCGTCTATGTCTGTCCTGTCTATGTCTGTCCCGTCTATGTCTGTCCCGTCTATGTCTGTCCCGTCTATGTGTGTCACGTCTATGCCTGTCCTGTCTATGTCTGTCCTGTCTATGTCTGTCCCGTCTATGTCAGTCCCGTCTTTGTCTGTCCTGTCTATGTCTGTCCCGTCTATGTCTGTCCCGTCTATGTCTGTCATGTCTATGTCTGTCCCGTCTATGTCAGTCCCGTCTATGTCTGTCCCGTCTATGTCAATCATGTCTATGTCTGTCCCGTCTATGTCAGTCCCGTCTATGTCTGTCCCGTCTATGTCTGTCCCGTCTATGTCTGTCCCGTCTATGTGTGTCACGTCTATGTCTGTCTTGTCTATGTCTGTCCCGTCTATGTCTGTCCCGTCTATGTCTGTCCCGTGTATGTCAGTCCCGTCTTTGTCTGTCCCGTAAATGTCTGTCCCGTCTATGTCTGTCCCGTCTATGTCTGTCATGTCTATGTCTGTCCTGTCTATGTCTGTCCCGTCTATGTCAGTCCCGTCTATGTCAGTCATGTCTATGTCTGTCCCGTCTATGTCAGTCCCGTCTATGTCTGTCATGTCTATGTCTGTCCCGTCTATGTCAGTCCCGTCTATGTCTGTCCCGTCTATGTCAGTCATGTCTATGTCTGTCCCGTCTATGTCAGTCCCGTCTATGTCTGTCCCGTCTATGTCTGTCCCGTCTATGTCTGTCCCGTCTATGTGTGTCACGTCTATGTCTGTCTTGTCTATGTCTGTCCCGTCTATGTCAGTCCCGTCTATGTCTGTCCCGTCTATGTCAGTCCCGTCTTTGTCTGTCCCGTAAATGTCTGTCCCGTCTATGTCTGTCCCGTCTATGTCTGTCATGTCTATGTCTGTCCCGTCTATGTCTGTCCCGTCTATGTCAGTCCCGTCTATGTCTGTCCCGTCTATGTCTGTCCCGTCTATGTCAGTCCCGTCTATGTCTGTCCCGTCTATGTCTGTCCCGTCTATGTCTGTCCCGTCTATGTCAGTCTCGTCTATGTCTGTCCCGTCTATGTCTGTCCCGTCTATGTCAGTCACGTCAATGTCTGTCCCGTCTATGTTAGTCCTGTCTATGTCAGTCCCGTCTATGTCAGTCCCGTCTATGTCTGTCAGGTCTATGTCTGTCACGTCTATGTCAGTCCCGTCTATGTCAGTCCCGTCTATGTCTGTCCCGTCTATGTCTGTCCCGTCTATGTCTGTCCCGTCTATGTCTATCCCGTCTATGTCAGTCCCGTCTATGTCAGTCCCGTCTATGTCTGTCAGGTCTATGTCTATATATAGCAATATGCAGCAGCTTAGATTAGATCCAGGGTAATATCCGATTGCCACATCTGGGGTCAAGAAGGAATTTTTTGCCCTTCAAGCAGTAACTCTCTGGGGGATTTTTCGCCTTCTTCTGGATCTTTGGGTCTGGTGGCTCTCACTTCAGGACAACAATTGACTGTTCATAATGACCACAGCAAGTTCTGTGATCTCCAGCCACCTGACGTGAGAGTCATTGTGATCGTTGCTTATTCTAAAAAAAAGGGCCTGTAATATTTAATTACAATGTTGCTTATTGCTTCTCCAATAAAGAAAAATTCCTAAAATAATCCATTGCAGTGTTTGTCTTTTGTCTGGATTTCTTCTGTTCAGTCATCATGATGAGAACAGTCGCTGCCACTCGATACTTCAGAGCTAGAGCAAGGCTGAGCTACTAATTCTGTACATAATAAAGCGTATCATCTCTCACACACATGGCGACAGCATTTGGGAGACAAGAACTATATGGACTGATTGGTCCACAAGCGGATGTGTCCCCTGCTTGGCCAATCAGCCATGGTGTGAGTATATTTGACCCAGTCACACCCATTCCTGGGTGTGGGTCATTCTGCAGTCTAGCTGCTTGTGTGAGGATGTGTGCTCTGCAGTTCTCTGTCTGATTCCAGTTTGGTGTGTGTTTCTAGCTCTATGTTGTGTCAGATGGGTGTAGTATGTTTGTTGGTGTGTGGCTAGACTCTATGTTTTGTTTCTGTTTGCCTGGATCCAGATCAGAATCCATGTTTTGTGTGGGGTATATATGCGGTCATCGGTTGTTGAGTACCTATGGGGCTGATCTTACATTGGTCTAGTTCTGTTCTCTTTCCTACTTTCCATCTAGGGACAGACCAGGTCCTTAGGTACAAAATGCAGGGTCGTACTTGTCAGGACAATTACCCTGGTTGTAGGCAAAATCTGCTCCTCCAAAATGATAATTAGGGATGACTTTCCCTGTTATGTATGTCAGTGTGGTGCATCTTGGACCATTATGTCTCAGGCTAACCCCTTTACTAGTTTGTTCATGCAGGCAAGGTGTATAAGCTCTGAGTGTAACATGTCCAAACCTGGATTCATCACTGAAGACAACCCAGTTCCATTCTGTAGCAGTCCAGTTTCATCAACACCACTGCAAACAGAGGAGACGGTGGGCAGGTGTCAACAGCAGTACATGTAATGGGCGCCACGAGACTGAATGTCCAGCCGAGCCCCTGGAAATTATTCTGACAGACACAGAGGTGTAATAAGGGTGCCACCTGTCTCCGGATGACAGACAATGAAACAATTGGAGCTGCTCATGCTTGTTTGACCATCAGATGATCCTCTTTATTGGTGGTCTGTTGAGGGCATCCTGAGCCTGGTCACTTTGTGGGCCCTCATGCATCCACTTGTCCTAACATCTCCTAACAGTCTGGTCAGAAAGGCCCAGGTGGCGGGCAATTTGTTCATACAACCATCCATTTTCTCACATCTCAATAATGCGCCCCTCTCAAACTCTGCTGAGTGAAATCTCTTCTTTTCGTTGTAGAAACGTCTAGTGGTCAACAAGCTCTACACAAGGGGAAAAAGAGGTCCACTACAAATAGCCTCTGAGAGACTTTTATAGGCAAAGGCTAGCCCACGTTTAGGGCCTCAGGTGGCAAGACCGTTCATCTAATCATTTACATGTCTGCCTTAGATGTAACTGCATGCCTGGTTTTCCAGCAGAATGACAACTCCTTCTAGATAACTTGATTTTTTTTGTCAGTGTAGGTTGCCCTGTGCTAACCCCTAAGTCAATCTGTTACCTATATCATGGAATTGCTGTAAAGAATTCCCTGATATAGTAGCATAGGTTCAATAATTTTCCATGATAGAATATGCATAATGAAGGGCACTGTTAGAATTGAGCTCATTCCCATGATTGTGATTTATCATTGAGTTAGTTGAGCCTAGTGTAGTGATTCCCAACCACGGTGCTGCAGCCCCCTGGCATGATGTGAGAATCTTGGAGTGGTACTGTGGCACAAGTGACAGATGTGTTTTTAGATTTTTTTGTATTTTTGTAAACACATTTGTTTTGACAAGATGTATGTTCAACTCATGGTCCCTGGTGGTCTGCGGTATAGTTAGTGCCTGGTAAATCACACGTCCTGGCTTCTGGTAGTTTCTGGGATGGCTGTATCCTAGTATCCAGTGGGTATGGAGTAGTGATGAAAGATTAGTGGAATAATCAGTTTGAGTCGGTATCGGGTCGATTTCACGAAAATCATTGTGAATCGGGCGGTCAATTCTGACTCCCATTAAAGTCAATGAGAGTAAAAACCAGGCTCACTCCTTTGTCCTACAGAAAGTCCGCAATGCAGCCAAAGCGCTCCCTTCCCAATGCTGCATGGGAATACAGCCACACATCTGGGGACGACTGATCAAAATAGTGTACAGTGGTGTAGAGGTCAATCCTAGCACAGATGCTGATTGACAGGCCTTTCCATATGCACAGTAGGACAGAAGGACCTGCCAATCACCATCTGGAGGGAGCTGGCGGGGGTAAGTGTGCATATATGAATATACATGAGCTTCATTGGACTCCGCTCCAGTCCTAAAAGTAAACTTTACAGAAACGATAGATAGAAGTGACAGAATGCTGAAATCAGAGTGTCTGCTACTATACCGCACTGCCCACAGTTTGGGGGATCTGACAGGCTTCCTTTAAGAGCAGCTGGAAATGAAACATGCAACTGCATGAATATATTTATAGGAAAGAGTACAGTAAGTTTCAGACATATATATTCACCATATGGAGAGCGGCTAAAAATATAGAAGAGCATGAGCATTGCAAAAATCAAACAGCTGAAGGGATATATTTCTATGGAAAAGTTCAAATGTAGTCAATTATTTAAAGGATGTCTCCACTTCTGCAAGTTTGATAATTAGAAGCCAGATGCATAATGTAACAGTGTATGACTCTCACTAATGTTCACAGAAAAATTAGTGAGCCTGGAAGAATGTTTCTTATTGTGTAGAGAGAGCATCACAAAGGTGTAGATAGTTTTATAGGCCATTTAATGCCTCCTTGGAAAAATACATGCAAACGAGGGATGGGATAAAGGCCCATTAACAATCAAAGACAATCTTTCAAAGGATTGGAAGATTGACAGTTTTAGCAATCATTTTGCATAAAGTATTAATGGACACTAACGTCCATTAATACTTTACCAGCTTCATTTGCGTGTAAAAGGGCCTATGTGAGCTGTTTGCAGAGCACAGCATGTGGTCTGAGCTCTGCACACAGCTCCAGTATTCTCACATGGGTTGTCGGCAGAATACAATGTAATCTCCGGCACCTGCTGAGAATACAGTGTGCGGTCCCTGCTATCTCTCTCTAGCTGAACGATGGATTTTAAGCTCACCAGCCGGAAAGTGCACGATGGCCGTATTTACCCGCAACGATTATCACTCAAATGCCATCGTTTGAAAACATTTTGAGTGAGAATTGTTGCGTGTAAATGGGCCTTAAGTCTTCACAGCCGAAGCTATTGGAATAGTAGCTACCCTTTGAGTTAGTATCAGACCCTTCACCATTGTGATGTTCTTTCCTACAATACTTTCCATTAGGAGAAAAATTACCCACCCATCCCCAAGACTCAAATTGATCTCTCTAGCCAACTAGAACCCTACTCTGAACCGATGTGAGGCAAGAACTCCAACATAGGCACTTTGGTTTGGATTACACTCCTAGTCGTGTTGAAAGGTCTGTTAAAAGGTCAGATATTTACACTTAGGGTTGCAACCTTCCAATCGGTGGATTATTCCATCATTTGTGTAACATGATAATTAGCATAGCTAGGGCGGAAAATCTCCCCAAGATCTCCTTAAATACCTATGAAAAGCAGGAAAGTTGAACAAAAATACACGCTGCTAAAAAAAAATATCTTTTCAGTAAGCCAGATAGTCCTGTGTAAGACAGTTTACGGAGTTCACGCTGGTGAATATCTCTTTACTGTACATTCCGAAGCAGCAAATCTACAGCTGCTCTACTCATGTTGATCAACACATCAACCTTCATTACACCTCTGGGGAGAGAGTGAAGATGATGATTACGGTTCAGCCCTTTGGAGGAAACCATTTTAAGAGTTTATCATGACTCTAAACAATACATGTGCATGTTCATTTTAACCCCTTAAGGACCAGACACTTTTTAGGGATTTTACCCATGTGATGGCTTTACTGCCCTGTTTTTTTTGCCTCAGCTACCAATTTATTTATTTTTTTTGCTGCATTTTTTTACATGATTTAAAGGGTTATTTTCTATGTCTTTTTTTCACTTGACTTTTTTTTACGCTAAAATAAAAGTACGGGAATGGGGTTCTAATTTTGATTTTGGATGTTTTGGTATATAATTTGTATAGTTTTGGATTGCTGGACCCACACTCTTTTGGTTGGCTTCAGTGGTGGGTCATTTTCTTTTTTATGTATACAAGTATTCTGATATATATATTTTTTACTTAGTTTTGTAACAGTTTTTTTTCATATATGTACCTCATGAGGTCTGGGGATCACTCACATTGTTTTTTGTTTTTTTAATTTCACACTTTTCCACTATAGCTGGGGCATCAATAGCACCCCCAGTTTCAAGGAAAAACATCCCCCTGTAGTGACATAAGTCGCTAACAGAACTGCTCTGAATCTGCTGGGACCCTGCACCCGACGGTCATGTGATCGCCAGGTCGCATAGTGGAAGGGGAGCGGTATGTAGCACAGAAAGGAGAAACTGCTTCTCCTCTGGGTCCTCAGCTGTGTCTGACAACTGAGGATCTAGTGCAGAGCTCCAGGAGCAGAGGCTTTAATCCCACGCCGTACGTCTGCTATAGGCCAGGATTAAAGCCCAGGACCAAGCACCGTATATTTGGTCGTTAAGGGGTTAATTACATTTCTTACTATGCTGTCATCATTGTACACAGTTTTATCATTATTAAAAGGAACCTGTCACCAGGAAAATAATTTTTGAGCTGCTTCCATAGCGGTAACCTGTCTGAATCAAGCAGGGCACACATGATTTTACCAAAAAAGGCTTATTACATTTTTAGAAATTTTTACTATTATCAATATGCTAATGATCTGCCTCCAGTCAAAGAGGCGTCGCCAAGTCAGCTCATCACTTTTCAAACCCAGCTAAAAACCCGCACATGCATGGTGCGTCCCTCCTGACGTCTCTGACCCACGCATCCGCCGTTTATTCACCTCGACCACACCACGTCTCAGCAGGACAGCTGGAGAAGAGGACGGGATTGAAAAGGGACACGCTGGCTTGGTGACCTCTTGGTGATGCCTCTTTGACTTGAAGTGGATCATTAGTATATTGGGTGCACATTGTTAAAAGAAAGAATTTCTGAAAATGCAATAAGCAGCTAAAAAATGGTGATAGGTTCCCTTTAAACAGCAACTAAACTAACTTTAATACAACAATAGTACAAGTGAACTTTGCAATATATTGTATTACGGAAAAATTCCTTTTGCTGTGCTTATCAGCCACTTCTTGTCCTCCCCCGCCTCCTACACTGATCATTTACACGGAATGTTTTGATAAAATTTGTACAAAGAAATCCATTAAACAGATAGATCAGATTACAGCTGCAGAAGGAGTGGAGGGAAGAGGAGAAGGAAGAAGTTGCTGGAGGGTGACAGATGCAGCTGCAGCTTCTAGTCAGCGTTTTATCTTGTCCGTGCTGGATTCACATCTGCACTGCTCAGTACTGCTGTATAATGTCATTCATGCTGCTGCTTCTGAGGATGACAACGAGGAGCAATATCTCCTTGTTTGCATGTGTGAAGTCTCTGAGAGACATTATAGCAGCTAGTCTCCACTTACTCCTGGGTACAGGCTACAAGTCATATAATGGGCAGAAATGATGTTATTCTTCACATGCTCATATGACTGCTTATTGTGAAAAGTCATCTGAAAGTTTAGTAATACTTTAAATTCTAATAGGCTGTCTGTGATTCAGCTTGTACCAAATCAATTAAAGCTGTCCGACCTGTGGCCCTTCCGCAATTGACATTGTGGAAAGGTCACGCATTCCACGTCATCACTAGGCAATAACGCGGGAAAAGCAGGGGTTTAAAGAAAATCTGTACTATGCGTGTCCGATGGCAAGCGGACCATCTGCAGTACAGAGAAGAAGAAGAAATGACAGGTATGCGTGGATACCGGCTGGGCACAGGGTCGGATTCCGATGAAGACTCCCCCATGTGGAATCCAACACGGTCGTGTGCAGACGGAATTAGGCAAGCAGGGGGTCTACGCAAAATATTGGCAAGTGGTCTACGGGACAAAAAACTTTGGGAACCTCTGATGTAGATCTTAAAAGGATGAGGAGAGGAAGAACAAAGTAGATCAGAAAGTTGCATAACTTTTCATTGCACAGTGACTGAGTTTCATTTCCATACGACTCTGTAGAGAACCTGTGACTTGGAGCAGAGATCTCATTCTAATTCATCATTATAAATGATTGATATTAAAGTTTTTTTAGAGAGTACTGGTATATCTTTTGGCTTCAGCCAGTCACATGACAGATATTGTGGAGATGCTTATCTCTGACTTCCAAGTCTAAACGCCGGTGTTTACAGACATTCAGTATGCAGGGAAAACAAATATTTCATCACTCAGAATATTTGTCAGTATAACATCTTTACAAAGAAACCTTTCATTAAAAACAACAGAAACACGTGGAAACTGAACTTTAAAGGGCCACTAACTTTTCACACAACTTCTAGCTACTAGCTTGTGTTAGTCATACCATTTCTGTAATATACTTGCATTAAAAATGTTGTTGCTTTACCACTGTAAATCACATTTCAAAAAGTTTCTACTAGGGGATTCCCTTCCAGCTTCTCTGTAATGTGCTATCTGTCATTAGGTACAGAGCTTTTGTAGTAACAAGGACACAGAGATGTTTCCCTAGCAATGGTGGAAGGAACGATCTTCACAGGGCTGTTCGGTGCACACAGAGGCTGCAGGCTGACAGATTTGTAGACACTGTGATAACAATCTCTGCCTCTCTTGGGGGTATGGGGGGGGTCTGTGTGTTTGTATACACATAATATTGGGCTTACTCTGTGACTAAATTGTTCTGAGAGAGTAGAGGGCAGGCATTCAAATACTGCCCCCTTGTTGATTGGATCACAGACTCTGCAATGCTGCATGGGAAATCAGAACAAGAAAGTGCAGGATATTGAACTACTGGCAGAATGCTAGGCTTGTTACAAAGTGGATTGCAAACAACAAGTCAATAGCAAAATGGAGAAGACCACCTGATAATCAGAACTTACAGACAGGGTCCAAACAGCAGCAAATGAGAGGGTAAGGAAAACCTAGTGAATTTTAGAAAACTTTTTGAAAGCTCCAATACACTTTTAAGCCTCTTCCAACTATAAACATTTATCGCTAGCATGTGCCGTTGATGTTTGAACAGTAAGGGCAGCAATGTCGAGAACTAAGAGGCAGCAGTGCAACTTAAAGCCTGAAATGGTGCCGTGTTGATTAGTTATTGTAGGGGTTCAACACAACAAAAGCTGAATCAGAACTCCATCATAATTTGGTATTGTTTAAAGCTGATCCTACATGTTAAATTGGTTGAGAGTTATCTCTCTTGACTCCCCATGCATGGTTTTCTTGGTTGGGCCTACATATATTTTCAATTGGGAGAAGACAGTAAGCCTCCTTTGGCAGTGGCTTAACTATCCTGAGTACAAAAAGATCAGGCATATTGAAATCCAACTGCCTGATCTTTTTCTTCCCATAAATCTGCCAATGGGGGAAGTCAGAAGGCCCATATACATTTCAAATGTTCAGCCAATTCCACCAAAATCTCAAAATAATTGTGGTTTCTTTAAGTATATAGTTGGCAGTATATGTCCTAAACTAAATGCCCTTTGATAACAGCATAGAAATCCAACTGCCCAATATTTATCTCCCCAGACATTTACTTTTGTATTTGACATTCATCATCAGTTTTTCCGCTCTGTAGGGGGTAAATTCAATTTTCTATTTTCTCTGAGTTTGGGGTGGAGAGTAGGAGCTATGATGTCTGCCATATACAGCACACAGAGAAAAAGCGATCCTGCTCCCCATCTATCTCTCATATACAGATAAGCATCTGTTGCATGAAGGACATTATAAAGTAGTGCTGGGAAGAGTGAGAATCTAGCACTGTGGTGAAATAAAACACTTACTAGAAGCTGCAGGAGTATCTCTATTTGTATCTAATTCTGTCTCGTTCCAGCAGCTCCCTCGTAGTACTTCCCCCTTCCATAGACTTCTATGGGCTGCAGATGTATACTGATTACACAGTGAGCTTCTAAGCCATCTTCACTGAAGATGAGTTTGAAAAGTGAATTGAGAGTTACAGAAAGAGATATCTCTCTGTAATAACATATGCTACAAAGTTTCCTTTCTTCGGTTGTGCTATTAATTTATGAAAATAAAATTGAAGAGACAGTTTTAGGCCCAATGCATACGGGAGTATTTGTACTGCAGGATCCGGAGCAAATGTTCGCCTCCGGATCCCGCAGCAAATACTGCCCATAGGACATGCTAAGCAAAATGATTTTCCATGGCCATGGAAATCACAGCATTTCCTATTCTAGTTTGAGGCTCACACAAACGTTTTACATTGCACACAATGGAAGCCGCCCGTCCTGCGGCGAGTTGTTGCGGATCTGTGTCATCGCGGGCGCGGCGGCTCTGCACTGTGCATATGCAGCATCGTGCCAACCGGCACATCCACCGCGTAGAGAGAGGACACCGGACAGGTAAGCTGGGGGGTCACCGCCGGGGCACAGAGTCTGATTCCGCTACGAGATCTCGTCCGACCCGGCCATCTACATTCGGCCTTACGCTTTAAGAGTCATAAACAGATAAAGGTCTGGATCACTGATAACCAAGAAATGGAAAACACAAGGCAGGGGCAAAGCAATCAAGATTTTGACAAAGTCCAAAACATAGTTATGAGGAAAAGGAAAAAAGTCATTAATAAATTCAGTTCAAAGTTTAAAGATCAGGAAAAGACAATAAAACATTTCAGCACTAGCCATCAGAGGATCTGCAAATGAACTATATGTGGTACAATAGGCATGTATGAGAGGCAGGTGTACAAACGTAAAATTGAGAAGAGTACATCAAGTCAGCTTATTTTCATTCAGTACCAACCAGATTTATATCTTAGTAGCCTGTAGGCACAACTGGTATTAACAACATTAGAGATATACTTTACAGCGAGTCCATGGATCATAAGAACCTGTAGACCTTCATTGATTTCTATAGGAGAGTGTTTTAGACATGCTCTGTGACCGGTGTAGAGGCCATTCTGCAGGGTGGAGAGGAGGTGAGTTGTGAGCATCACCTATTGTGAATGGTGGATCCTGTGTTATCTATATAGAGGTGTCACTTTTCATTTTAACCCTGCCTGTATCAGCTTATTATGCGGTTCAATTGCCAGAGTGAAAACTGCAAGATTTCATTTTTTTGTATAGCGACATGAAAAATAAAACGGGAGCTCTTTCCCAAGGAACCCTACAGTATAGTTAAAGGCTAACGGTGGTGATGTACATTAGAAAAGTATTGGCAGAACCCTAAGATTTCAGCAGGGCCAGACGATCTTCTAATGTGTATGGCAGCTTCCTGATTCTTTGCCAATAGTAGGTGTCTACGGCAATAAGGATGGGGCAATTAGATTTGTTCTCAGGAAATTAGCCATAGCCAGAGAAATCTCTCTTCTTTACATTAAGAACACATGGATGCTTACGTGTGTATAGGCGTGTTGGACAAGATAGTTATAGGCCGAACGAGTGTTTGACAGACAGTTATCTAATTGTATGGACAGCCTTGTTTTCTCTATAGGCAAAATCAGTACTGTTTATAATGTGATTAAAAGGAGTTTTCTGACACTTGGAGGGGTCCGCCACTTGGGATCCCTGTCGATCAGATGATTGAAGTGACAGTGGTGCTTGGCTGATCATCGTGGCAGGCACACTGCTGTACGTTATATAGTGGCTGTGCCTGGTATAGCAGCTCAATCCCATTCACTTGAATGGGACTAAGCCGCTCTCACACCATGTGACCGATACGTGTGATGTTACATGCTTGAAAAGAGGCCGCAGCGCTCACATGGTCACCACCGCCAATAATGTTTATAGATTTTAGTAAAGTAGTAATCAAAACAATTACCTATGTATTACCTTGAGTGTACTGATCCCAAGCAAGAAAGAGTAAGCGGCCACCTAGGGAGCCATTAAGGCAGTGGTGCAATTTCTTGATCTAAATAATCGCCGACTGAAGAGTATATATATCCTAGTACATATATCTACTACATATATCCGCTACCTTGGGGGCCAACAAGATGGAGGGACATAAAAATACTGAAAATAAAATTGGGGAGTCGCCCATGCCAACTGGTATTTTATTTCATTTTCCAGTAGGTCTTAGAATACTCAGAGCTCAATTCTGGATACTAGGGACACCTGCAAACTGCCATACATGTCTAGGCAATCCAAAGCTTAGGTACTACAGAGCCTTCATTGATCATGCTACATTTGCACATAATCCACCCATTACTCACTCTGCTGAATGGACAGCAAAATCATTCTTGTTTCGTACAGACTGCTGAGTCACATGACAAAAGAAATATCCTTAGGTCCTCTTCATCATAGTGATAAATACCACATGTACGTGTAATGCCCTCCGCAGTCCATTATACATCAGTTCTGTAAACCACGGGGATACAAATTTGTGAAAACGGCAGCCAATATACGCTTGAGTAAATACAGCCCTAAAGGGTTAACTTGTTAGATAATACTTTTCAGGAGATAGGAAAGATACAGTATTTGCTTGTCTCAGCTGTTCATCATGCCATTAGACGTAGGTGGAAAATTCCATCTCCTTTCACAAATTTGCATGTGAGCCTGGAATATAAAGATGAAGAGACGAGGGGTTGGGTTGGGTTTGGTGTATCTTGGGTGTGTTTCCTCGTACTGTCGCTCTGCAGGAGGGTGGGATAGCACATTGAGAACAGGAAAACTTTGAGAGGCATCAGATGTGGATTAGAAGTGAATACAGTCAGACATATATATCTATACATATATATATATATATATATATATATATATATATGCAGAGGCATAACTTGAAGCTTCTGGGCCCCAATGCAAAACCTGTAACAGGGCCCCCAACTATAATGCTTTATTCATACTACTGGGCTCCCTATATGGAGAGGAGGGGTCTTATGGGCCCCCTAAGGCTCCTGGGCCCGGGTGTAACCGCATCCCCTGCATCCTCTATAGTTACGCCCCTGTATATATATATATATATATATATATGTGTATGTGTACCAGAAGGATGGAGAAAGTTAGTACGAACAGATAACCACTGCTCAAGGCTCATGCCAGCAAACAAGACATATGACAAGAGGCTACCCGAGATGGTGTGGAGCCTTGGGGGTTGCTGAAGGATTTGACATTGAGTTAAGCTCGGGAATGGAGTCCAAGGGACTTTGAGTTCTTCACCCTTAGGGTGCCCACCCACTGGCGTTCGCGATTTTCGTGCGTGAAAAACGCAGCATTTTCCGCGCGTTTTTGGCGCGTTTTTCGCGGCGTTTTCGTGGTTTTTTCGCGCATTTTCCGTTAATTTCCATTGACATTCATGGGTGCATTAAGAGAAAAATAAGGACACGTATGCAACTGACAGTTCCTATGTTAAAAATTGCAACGGACCGAAAAAAAAAACGCCAGTGGACAAGAACACATTCAAAACTAATTGCTCTTGAGAAAAAACGCAAAACGCAAAGGAAAAAAAATCGCCAGTGGGTGGGCGCCCTTAGGGCTCATTCACACGGGGAGCTAGGCACGCAAAAATCACGCGGCTATAAGAACCAACGGTTTCCTATGAGAATGTTCAGATTCCTTTATCTGAATGTTCCCATAAGGAACTATTGGTTCCAATAACCGCGTGTTTTTTACGTGTGTGATTTATGCGCACCTAGCTCCATGTGTGACAGAGGGCTTAACCACCACAAGGAGGGGCATCCTGTATGAGCAGTATGGAAAGTGTTAAGCAGACAATATAACCTTCCAATTCAGGGCCGTTTTGGACTAGCATATTCCAAAACACACTCGCTCCTGCGCAGTGAACAAGTGTACGTTGCACGCATGTCTGCGCATAATACTGTACGTATTAGTGCAGGCACTACTAGTTCATATGGGTGGAAAAATGACCCCACCCCTATTTAAATGGCTATTAAGCTGAATGAGGTGCTGATATTCGCAGGTGTGCACAGCGTTTTGCACACTCCCACACATACATATGTGCGCATTTGCGCACCTCCGATCCATGCGTGCAAAAAAAAAAAGCAATGAGAAATGCACTAAAAAACGAGCTAAAATGCGCTTGTCTGAAGGAGCCCTTACTCTAACAAACTGCAGCCATTAAAGGTTTGCTCACACGGTTCTAAGGATTTCAGCCAGGTAAAAACGCAACTGAAAATCGCTTAGGCCCGTGCATTTTCCCTGCTGTGGCGTGTTGTTGTGTGCGCAAATGCCAGAACACAGATGGGTCTATTGATATGCTCGACAATTATTAGGCAGACATTTACTTCAATGGCTTTGGAAGTATGTAATATGCATCAAAATCAGACATGCCACGTATTGCTCCACATGATCGCACATTATGTGAAAAAATACGCTCATGTGAACAAACCCGTTTGCGGTTTGTGAATACGCCCTAATATTGTATCTTATGACAGCCTATTCTCTCTGATTTATTGCAGGAGTGCGAGCGCTGACTGAAGAAAAAAGGTAGGGCCTCTTCAGACAACCGTATTTGCGTGCGTAAAATATACACGCACAATGCGCCGAAAATAGAACTCATTTATATCAATGGGCTCAATCTCATGAGCGTGCAAAAAATAAGTCCTGCTCTATTTACCTGCTTATTTACCCACCAAGGAGCCCATCGAAGTGTATGGGAGGTGTGCAAATACCCAGTCAATATGCGCACCATCCCGTGAAAGAAAGAACACATCTGGAACTTTAGGACTAAAAGAGCCTGGTCCTTAAGGGGTTAACTTGTTAGATAGTGCTTTTCATGAGATAGGAAAGATACAGTATTTGCTTGTCTCAGCTGTTCATCATGCCATTAGACGTATGCGGAGAATTCCATCTCCTTCCAATGGGATACATCACATCGCACTCGCATTGAACGGCACACGAGTGCCCTGCCATGACATTTCAGCGCCCATTGAAAACAACAGGCAAGGCATTTCGAGAGAACACCAGTAGATAGAACATGCTGCGATTTTTATCCTCACAGTATCGCTCATGTGAATAAGTCCATTCAAAAGAATAGAGTTCATATTAGTGCGATTTTTGTGCGTCTCGAGATTTTCGCCTGTGTGAATAAGCCCTTTCAATACCGTATAAAAGACGGGCCTCCTGTTACATAAAATCATCCTTCCCATGTAAAAAAAAACTGCAGTATAAAGAAATGTATTTAATTACTCAACAGTTAAAATAATTTCTGGAACTAAATACATGGCTGCGGTCTAATTACAGTAATATCATTGAAGTGTATGAACAGCAAATATGTAGATTGGAGGGAATCACCGCATGCCGTAACTATGGATACTGAGAACAAACAAACTCAGGAAAGCCGGGGCTATACGTGCGGAAATGATTACTAATGCTCCGACTCATTCATCACCCTCAACAGCCAAGATGACAACCCCGTCACAACATAGGACAAATGTCTCATAGCTGGTAATTATAGAGCCGCGCACCAATATACCTGCACGGAGGGTGAAATATGGGGCAGTGCTAGTCAAAGCTAAATCTATTGAGTGCGGCTTCACACAGGCGTATACGTTTTCGTACGCGACTATTTGTGCAATGTATTTCAGCTGTGAGGGTTGATTCAGACGCCACAGTGCAGCTTATGCGCACACGAACGAGGTTGGATGAGGTACCTCTGCGCATAGTACTGTACTTTGTACACACGACACACCCTTTCCGTGGATTAAAAGTCTAAATAGCCTAATGAATTCCAGATGTGTTCTTTTCCCCGCGTTTTGCGCAGTGTTTCACGCTTCCCCTTTTGTACTTGTGCACCTCCCATAGGCCCTTGCTGCGGAAAATGCAGAGAAGCAAAGCAGGTCCTAATTTTCCGTGCTCATCAGAATAAATCCATTAAAATCAATGGGTTCTAGTCCCTGTTTAGTGTGTGCAAATACCCGTTCAAACACAGTCGTGGGAAGAAGCTCTAAATGAGTCATTTTGCATGCGTATCGGCATATTTTACTGTACGTTTTACGCCCACAGGGGATGTTCATTTGTGCGCAGCAGACAAATACAACCCCATTTAAATGGCTATTTAGCCTAATAAGTGCCAATTGTGTTTTTTATCATTTCGCGCTTCCCCTTGCTTTTTGTCAGCACATTTGCGCACCCACATGGACTTCTATGGGAACCTATGGTGGACAAATACGCAGAAAAACAGAGCAGGTTCTATTTTTTTTTGCAAAAATGAGAAATGTATACAAACCCATTGACATCAATGGCTTCTATTCTTTGTATATTGCGCACAGGAGAGCGCAGGAGTTTAAGAATAACCGCGGAAACATACTTGCTTTCTGACTGCCATTATGGAGTCGGGAAAGAATTTTTTCCCACAAAATAGGGTAAATTGTAGAGATGAGCGAACGTACTCGTTTCGAGTAATTACTCGATCGAGCACCGCGATTTTCGAGTACTTCCGTACTCGGGTGAAAAGATTCGTACTCGGGGCGCCGGGGGGTGGGGGGAGGCGTGGCGGAGCGGGGGGTAGCAGCGGGGAACAGGGGGGAGCCCTCTCTCTCTTTGCCCCCCCCCCACTCCCCGCTGCAACCCCCCACTCACCCACGGCGCCCCCCGAATCTTTTCGCCCGAGTACGGAAGTACTCGAAAATCTCGTCGCTCGGGTGAAAAAGGGGCGTGGCCGAGTAGGTTCGCTCATCTCTAGTAAATTGGCTTCTTCCTCATTGAGTTTTTTTGCCTTCCTCTGGATCAACAAGGGGGGTAGAAACAGGCTGAACTAAATGGGCATTATCTTCCTTCAGCCTAGCATACTATGTTGCTGCCCGATCTTCCGTGTACAATGTATTCACGACATGCAGGGAAGACAGGGCAGGTCCTATCTTTTTTAGGCCATACAATTAATGCGCGAGAATCCCAGTAATGAAAATGAAACCACTGCAATCAATTGATATCAGTGGTTTAGTCTTGTCCTGTTATGCGTCCGTGATTATCACAGCTGCATAACGGGAGAAAATTACGTTCGTCTGGATCTGCCCTAAGACCGGCTTCACAAGGCCGAAATTGTGTGTTGTGAGACGTACAAATCTCACATGAATATGCACAACAATGCGATGTGGGGAGAAAAAGGCAGCCTGTCCTATGTTTTGGCGTGCCCTCACGTCGCTTGCCCGCTGTTTTCAATGGGGCCAAATGCGATGTGAGGTATCCGCATTAAAAACAATGGGCAATGTGATGCGCGGATCGCTACTTCTCCGAAGTTATGCAAGGTGGTTTTGATATACAAACGCCTTGCATCCACGGGGAAATTGCATATGAGCAAACACAATATCAAGCCGTGAATCACAACCCGATAACGCACTTGCCCCTGTGCAATTAACCTAAGCTGGTTTCACATGGGCGAGAAAATTGCACAATTTTCGCCTGATGTGAGAGTCAGTAAGGCCGTTTTCACACGAGCAACAAAATCGCGTGATTTTCTTGCGATGCGGCAGTGCTAGAAATCACATGTATGTAGAGCTCATGCTTTCCTATGGCTTCTTCCACATAAGTGATGTTTCGCAGGCTGCTACATTGCGAGAATCTAAAATTGTGGCATGCTGTATACAGCTGTGATTTGTGATGTTTTGTAGCCCGTGTTTCCCTATGGACCCTTCCAATGTGTTGCATCGCATACCATGAAAACGCGGTTTTTGTGAAGGGCGATGCAACTTAAAATAAACCCTAGCTGTAGTAAGAAAAAACAAATAAATAATACATCACCTAAGAGGCGCTGTCAGCTCCCCATGCATCTCCTCTGCAGCTCTGGCAGGTGTCCTTGTAGTTTTCAGCCAGCGCTTCCTGGTTTGGTGGTTCAAAATCCTTGCTTCCAGGAAGCGCTGGCTGTGATTGGTTCTCAAGCGCCGAAGCTCAGCCAATCAAAGCAAGTGTTTGATGAACCAATCACAGCCCTTGCGTTTTTTTAACTCCCATGATTCCCCGTGGGCAGGGTCGGATTCTGCTGCAGGCTCCCGTATGTAGAATCCAACCCGCCCGTGGACATGAGGCCTAAGCCAAATAGAACCAACCGGTTAGAGTCAGTTATAATTCTGCTTTGTGAAATGGCGCTATAGAGTACAATATGTGCGCAATACAAAACTGTAGTGAAATGAGATGCACGGGATGGGAGATACAATACAGCCTGGGGGACTCCTTCTAGAGTTTCAGAATGGTGAATACTTCTTTAACTATTTTGGAAAGTGCAAATATTGCAAAACAGGAATAAACATACAAAAATGTAAAAAAAACAAAAAAAAACACCAAAAACAAGTATAGAAAAACAAAAACATTTGAAACGCATGAGTTTGTTTACAATCATATTAAAATGCTGAAAAGGGCATCATATGAGGAGTAGAGATGAGCGAACGTACTCGGTAAGGGCGATTTCGCAATCGAGCACCGCGATTTTCGAGTACTTCACTACTCGGGTGAAAAGTACTCGGGTGCGCTGTGGGGTGGGGGGTTGCAGAGGGGAGTGGGGGGTAGCAGCGCGGAACAGGTGGGAGCTCTCTCTCTCTCCCCCCCCCCCCCCCCCACTCCCGTCTGCAACCCCCCGCTCACCCACAGCGCCCCCGAGTACTTTTCACCCGAGTAGTGAAGTACTCGAAAATCGCGGTGCTCGATTGCGAAATCGCCCTTACCGAGTATGTTCGCTCATCTCTAATGAGGAGCCCCTCAACTTGTGTAGTTGTTGTAAGTAGATGTAAACTACCCCCTCAGGTCACTTGGCGGTCTATGAAATTGTCTTTGGGTGTGATCGGTGGGGGGGGAAATATGTTTTGTTGACTGTAATCTCTGTTGGGGACAGGAATCCCAGAGATTCAATACATTTTTTGGAAAAGGGCTCTTTCAGGCGTATTTGCGTGTGTTTTTGCGCACACAAAATTTGGGCTTAGTCACAAGGGGGCATTGGCGCCCGTGTTACTGCAGGAAGAAGACGGACGTCTCTCTGCAGCGCCGGAAGAAAGAATATGTGACCGGCTTCATTGACGGTCATGTGTTTTTTCTTTGGCGCTGCGGGGAGTCATCCATCCTGAAGTGCGGCCGTCTTCTTCCTGCAGTAACACGGGCCCTGATGTGCCCTTGTGACTAAGCCCTTTGCCTACAATATGCAGAGAATAGAACTCATTGCTTTCAATGGGTTTCACTCCCATCTTTTACGCATTCCCCCCAAAAAAGAGCCTTAGAAAAGTCTATATGGGATCGAAAATGTGCACGCAATACGTAACAGGATGCGCAAAAAACAGAGCAAAACCACGGGAAAAAGAACACATCTGGACCCGATTAGGCTAGCCATTGAAATCAGGGTCTGCTAGTGTCCCGTGCACAAAAAAACCCTGTCTTGTGTGCGCAAAAAGTACAATAAAATATGCCAATATACACGCGAAAAAAAATTCATCCATAGCGCAAATACGTTGCGCTAAAGCACACGCAATTGCACAGAAGCCCTAATGTAATGGTTTGGTTGTGTACAGCATGCAGAACCACCCCGAGTCTTTGCCTCGTCATGGAGGTCTAGATGCGATATACAGTGTGCAGGGAATGTAACATTTTCCATAATCCTTCGGTTCACGTATTGTTGGTGTGACAGTCTGCAGACTTGTTTGTGTCCGGCACGTCAATTTAAAGCGTGCTTGTTCATTTCACTATGGGTGCGACCTCCGGCTGCCTTGGCAACACAGAAACAAACAGACAGATAGGACACAATCTTTCTTCTGAGGAGTGACTGATCTAAGTTTCACTATTTTCCTCTTGCACCACCCATGGTGTGTGTTCACGTCACCGAGGTCACCGCAAGCCACAAAAATAACTGCAGTAGCAAATACAGCCCGAATGCCTTAGCAGGGAAGTAAGACTGCAGTAATCTACGCCGGGCAGGATGGATTAAGGCTTGTGTTCGGTTTTACTTTTTGTTGGTTTTTTTTGTTACATTCCTTTTAGCATTCAGCGTCCGTCCGTGTTCACACAGCAAACCCCATGTCAGAAAAATCCACATTTCACAGTAAACCCACACGTGCAGATTTCTGACACGGATTTACATTACTGCTGCCATGGATCCGTAGACGGATTAACCCCATCCGGTAGGACTAATCCTCATGCGGATAGCCTCACGTGGGTCTCACATCAAGAAGGGACATGTCTGTGCGCAGAAAAATCTATGCAGATTCCCTATCAAGGGGATGAGATGTAGTTTTCTACAAGCAGACAGACATCAGGCTGCTAAATAAACATGTCTAGAAATATATCTCTTTTATTCATTGCACATTGGCCCAGTATCTTAGTGTTGTGTCCGGTGCAGTGTGTTTTACATTTACCAGTCCTTTATGTGCCTCCAGAAGCTCCAGTTGGGTACATATGACAAATACCACACTTAAAGGGGTTCTCCTACTTCTAGTTGTTTTCAGACAGCTCCGTATATTGCATAGTGACCCAAGCTGGTACTGCAGGCCGAATCCTTTTGAAATGAATGGGCCTGCAATACCAACTAGAGCCACTGCGCAATGTACAGAGCTGTCTGAAAGCAGTTAGAAGTGGGAGAACCCCTTTAAGGCTAGTTATAGAAGTAAAGATATTTCCTATACTATGAATGATTAGGCCCACAAAACAATTGTAGTGTTTGAAGTGCGGACATATTTCTAACTAACAATTGTCATAGGTCATGCAGATCACTGTACATAGTTAATACAGTGATACAACATACAGAGTCTATAAAAAATGCACTCCATCACGTCATAACAGACTGAGTTATCAACTAGAATTGAAGACAGATACAGATTTAGTCAGGCCGGTGTTTAGCACGCTGGTCTGAGTAAAGGCGGAATTGGTATGGAATGCAACAAATGTATTTAGAGGCACAAGCCTCTTAATAAATGTGGTGCGCCTTTGGGTTGTCATGCATTAAACCTGAAATCTATGCCAGCTACAAGCTGGCATAGATTTCAGTTGTTATTTATACAAATTTCTGGTGCAAATTATAGTAAACCTGATGGGCTGTGAGTGGCTACCCCTAAAACAAAGCCCCACCCACTTTTTTGTCAAAGCTGACATTAAATGGTGAAAAGTCACACATTTTGGCACACAAAGTGCGTTATGCCAAAATGTATGACTTTTCCACACCTGTTATGCTAATATTTTTATAAATGTGCCTTTCTATGCTTCTAGGGTAAAAAGAAACTTCTTCCAGAACTATGCCTGCAAATGGATCAGTTTTGCCCAATATTAAGGTCTTTTCAGATTCTATGTTTTTGATCACTAATGCAAATAAAAAACATGCACTAAAACAAGATATCTGTAAGACTGAAACATACTCATAGGTATATATCAAAAGGTTTTATTGCAGAATCCATAGTTATGTACATTGCAAGTCTCTTACAATAATATTGACGTTCTGATTCCATTGAGCCATAAAAGGTTATTGTATGAAGTTTTAGTCCTGAAGTCATTAATATTGCAGTTTATAAAAAGTCCATCTTACTTTTCCCAGATTTTAAAGTGTCGTGTGAACTCTACAGGAGGCTCTTTGTCAGCCAATGTGCTTTTGCATGAAGACAGATGGAAATGGAGAAGAAAGTAAGAGAAATACAAACTATTCAAAACATGTATAAAAAAAGATAAAAAGAAACAAAGACTAACAGTGTCCATGTTATATGTAGCATATTCCAAGCCTTTAAGGAGACTTTATGGCAACCGCTTATCCAACAATGAACACTATTTGTGTAAACTCATGCTTACAGCCCTGTTTTACGTGGAGATTTTTGGAAACCTCCACTTGATCTAACTAGGGCTAGTATGTGCCTTCTAACTACAGATATCCATTTCAAAGTGTTTAGGTGCATCTCAAGCTCTGCTTTGTTCTCCAAACCAAATGGAGCAGCATATCCTACACCGGTCTGTACATTCTGGAGGTCAACAATCTCTGTTTTCCCATTTCGGAACAGTTTCTGGTCAAGCCAAACAGAGATGGTCTCCTCTGGCCAACTTTGTACTCCATGGTTAGAGAACTCTTTCAGAAGCGGTCTGTGGCCTCCTTCAGCAGCTTCTGCTATTAGCTTGGCTTTGCATTAAAAGCCTGACACCAAGAAAGGCAGGTTCCATAACGGACAAGCTCTGTCTTACTGGTACTCTTCTTAAAAGAGTGCACGAATGGCTTCTCTCACCCTTCTCTTGAAGAAAAGACTTGTGAGGAAACCTGCTCTAGCCCTGGTACATCTCATGGTGCCAGTATAGGCTAGTCAACGACCCTCCAGGCCAAGGTGACACTTTAAAGAGGGGGGAAAAAAATTACATTTTTTTCTCATTATCGAGGAGACGAAATAGGAAAAGTTCTGTGGCTCTGTCCACTCCAAAGACAGAGCCACTTAAACTGCAGATCCGGCTGAGCGTGGTTGGGTTGCATGTATAAAGTCTAGGCTTGAAATCTCCCTTGTCTCATCAGCAGGAAGCCTGGATTGAAATTTTTTCATCTGCTCTGGGCTGGCAAGATTCTTTAGCAGACAATTCTCTCTTTCAAGCTGAGAATTCTTTTCCACCAGATCTTTGATCTGCTCCTTCAGAACTTCCACCTCTTCCCGCACTGCATACATGAGATGGTTCTTTACCAAATCCTGTAGGACAAAGAATAATGCCATCAGTGGAAGTGTCCAATGATATCAATTGAAAGATTTCAGCATATTTTACTTGCATACATATGATAAAAATGTATATATAGCAACAGAATTCAGTACAGATAGTTCTGAATCAAGTAAAGCAACATCTTCTCATCGTCACAAAGACCTAGACGGAGTCACATAATGGAAACTAAGTCTAAGCAAGTCAACCGTAAGGGTCCTATATCCACATTCTGTATGTGTGTGTTAACCTGCCATGTATAAAATGTTCCATTTATGCTATTTCAAGTTTTTTCCCAGCTAGTAATGTCTATACATTTTAATGTATTAGATGATAGCTGATTGATCAATCTGCAAATATAGTATAATGAACCCAAGCAGGTTCTAGCTGCAGCACCTCATCATAGAGTACAGTAGGTCAGTAATGCTGGAGTAAGACCAGAGAAGGCGCCAATGTTGGAACGTCTGCAGTTTCCTTCCTGCGGATGGGATTCCCACATACCTAGCCTGGTACAGTCTGCAGCGTGCAATGCAGTCCTACTCCATCCAATAAGATCCCACAAAACCTCAGCTGAGAAATCTGCTCGGCAACAAGCCGCATTACGCGTCCACACGGAACAACGGAGATCCCATTCTCCAGTCCTAACTACCTACACGCTGAGCTGATGCAATTCCTAGGACAATCCTCATTACATTACAGGGGCCGTTTCAGTCCACAACGTATGCGGTCTAATTTATAACTGGCTTTTTCAATTTTTATATATGTACTATCCGAAAAACGTAATAAAATAATCCCTGCTTTTTGTGCACAAGAATATAACAAAACTCATATCTATGATATTACATGTGTGATACTCACCATGGCTTGCTCGATCTTGTTATCTATTGCAACAACACTCGCTCCTGAAGCGCTGCAAGGAGAAAAATAAAGATACGTTAATATCAGCGGTAACGTACTGTAAATGTGCGATATTTATGCAAAATAGTTCACCTCTCGTGTAAGAAGGATACTAAAGCGTGCTGCAGGCAAGAGGCTGTGCTTAATGCATACATCCCCTTAAGGGTTAAACTGACAGCACAGACAAAGCAAGAGTCTCCTGCAACACTATGACAAACAAGGAGGCGGAAACAGAGCAATTCCAGTCCAAACCAGGATAATCCTGCTCTAACCAACCAGCCTTCACCGCAACAAAGCTCAGGCATGTCTGCTGTGCTATGGAATATGATGCAAAAGCATACCATAAGAGAAAAGGCAGCTGCAACTAGCTCAGCACACTATTACTGCCAATGCATTAAATGTAACAATGTGTATATATAATATATACACATCTATAAATAAATAAATACTATTGTTGCATTACTACAATGTAGATACTGAGGTCATGTATCAAATATTTCCTAAACACACACAACCCTAGGAATCCAGAAAAGAAACACAAATGTAGCAACTGTAAAATCCTCCATATGGGAAGCTTACATAGTGACAAGATACACCTGCTGCCATCAGATGTTGCAGCGGTTGCATTGCACATCTATAAAATGATAAAAAAGCTAAATATGCAGAAATAATCTGTATATTTACCTGTTATCCAGCTTTACAGAAACGACATCTGCCCCCAGAAGGGAGGAGAAGAATGAAATGGAGAAATTGTGCAGCTCATACACAGCCACCTCCATGGGGTATTTACACAATCCTGTACTCATGTTTGCAGGATTAGATTATAACTTTAGACTGCCACGAAAAAAAAAATAAAAGTCTAAGCGGTATATATATATATCCCGTACTGTATGAATGGACACCCTGCAGCGCTCTCAGGTCTCCACTGCTGATGCAACAAGCTCAACTGAATGCTATTTCAGTGCCGCTCGCCCTTAAATAGCATTGGCTGGTGACATCATATGGTGTCACCCCCTCTATGCAAAGTAGGCTGACTTCGTAATACACCCCCCTCCTGCAAACCACAGAGCTAATAAACAGCCTCAGTTCACTGAGGAGATATATTGACACACATTTACACAATAAGTCCCAGTGTTTTTCCTCTGCACATTGCTTTGTACTTTGTGGGTCGCGACAGAAAACAGATTGGAGCAGTTATGTAAAATATGTCCTCGATGGCGCACGCAAAATTTGCACACAGAGGATGGAACCTATTGATATTAAAGGGTTCGTACATATTTACCATTTTTACACACGTGGAAAAATTAGAATATGCTTTATTTTCCTAGGCATTTGCATTGCAAAGGTCTCCATAGAAGTGACATGCGCAAATGCATGCTCCGTGCACAGGCAAATGCGCCATACACTGCGCAATTCAGCTGCAAAAAGAACACATTTGCACCTCATTAGCCATTTAAATCGGAATATGCGGAAAATGAGCATACACTGCATGTACAAAAAGTACATTACAATGTGTTGATACGTGCGCAAATCAACCTCGTTCATAGCACATACACTCGTGTGAAGAAGTCCGTAATGCTAAACCTCACATCCATAACAGGGAACGCTCGTTCTGTATTTTGTAATTTTACGTATTTTTATGATCATTGCCCAAAAAAAGAGAGTATTTCATTATATACATAAATATGGAAGCGCATAAAAAAAAAAGCCATTGGAACGTAACTAAGTTGACGGTAATACATGGCGACTGCATAGGGGCTTCATAAGGAGCGAGTAAATCGCGTGAGATTTGTGCATTGCAAGACGCACAAATCTCGCACGAATATGAATCCCGCTCTTTTGAATGCGATCATGCACATGAGTGATGTTTTCCTGCATGGCACCGCGATGCATGAAACAAATCGCGGCATGTTCTTTCTTTCTGAAAGCTCTTGCATTGCAGCGCCCATTGTTTCCAATAGGGCCGGCGGCAGCATCGCACCGCATGCTAGGTGCACGCAATGCAAGGTCTCCCATTTTGATCATCCACGAAGTCACCCCCATCATATGCAGAAGATTCGGGTGCCGATCCGAGTCCCTGGGTTGAACACAGGTGCAACAAGGCAATCGCGCCAAATTCCAACCTATAGGTTCATGCTGAAATCTGCATTGCCTTCTGATTGGTTCATGCTCTTACTAGTAACTTGCATTGCATCTGCATTGAATCGGTGCTTCACAGTTCTGTAACACGGTCCCACAATGACAGCGTCAAACAGCCCCATGCATGCATCATAGTAGAAGGAGGCCACTTCAGTCATAGCAGTGGTCCCACGGGACTTACAGAGACGGATTTCTGCTTCTCACATCCTACTCTTCAACTTTACAATTAGGTTTTACTCTCTTACAGGGGCCACAACACAAAATTTAAATCCATGCTCCGGGGTCCCCAGTGCCATCATGTAGCACATCTGTGCCTTCCTATTCATGTACTCTATTGTTACTTCAATATAGGGCACCAGTATTAATATATAGCGCGGGATCCGTGCTTCTGATCTTTTAAGACCCTACCTCTGCTCGACCTGCATTATCGTCCCGAGTGTCAAACTCGTCACAGATGCAACAATTTTTTTTCACGGACACTGAGAAAAAGTACCCTATTTTTACGGACTATTGCCAAACTTGTAATAATGATATGATATTATACACATAAGGGGAATTAAACAGATGGTTGCATTTTTTCCGGCTATGCGGCCCTGAAAGTCACGGCCGCATAACGGGATGAAACAAAACCATTGATTTCAATGGTTGTGTTTTCACCAGCGGTATTCTCGTCCGTTAATAGTATGGGCAAGAAAAGATAGGATTTGCCCTATTTTCTCACACTTAGTTAATACTACTAAGGCAGGACCTATCTTCCGTTTTTTTTCCTAACTTGCGTGCACTAGCGCGGAGTTTGAAAAGTCTGGGAAGAAAAAAAAAACAACCCATCATTGTACAACTATGCTTTGTGGCTGTAAGCGTAGTTGCGCATACGGCCATTTTTTTTCCCTCTGCATGCGCATTTCTTGCACACGCAAAAAAAAAATAGGACCTGATCTATTTTTGTAAACATCTGTACACCAAGGGTCCCTATAGATATCTATGGGAGGTGTGCAAATGTGCATACATTGCACAACGGGATGCACAATGCGCTGGGCAATTCCATGAAAAACGGAACACATCGGGAACTCATTAATCTAAATAGCCATTTAAATCAGAGTGTGTTCATTTAGCGGGCAAAAGAGTACAGTAAAATGCGTCGATGCATGTGCAAAAAAAACCCCTCGTACATAGCGCACGGAGGCGACTGCAAAAACAAATACGCCGTGAAAAGGAGCCTGCAGTATATCCAGCTGCCGCAAAGGAATGCGGTAATACGAATGCTGTACGATCGCTACGCCATTTTCAATAGAAAGAAAATATGATATATTGACTGTTTAGGGAAAAGAGGCACAAAGTGTAAATTAAACATGGACCAATCATCATATTTTGGGCGTACTTGCGTCTATATAGGAGCCTTATCATGTACTGCAAGGCAAGTGTTGTCCGAAGGCGAAAATGTGCAGAATAGATAAATGTGTTAAATGCTGATGTTGCATGTTCTGGATGTTCTTCTATAGGACTATTTTGATTATGTTCCGGCATGTGAATCGTAATTGTATACTAAGGTGCGTATTTTAGCATGTATGTCCTCATGCAGATACACTGGATAATTAATGTTAGGTAGGAGCTCGCTTCCTTCACTGGAGTTCCTGGAAATTAGTGTTGCAATTTTCCTTCCACTTGTATCATGATCTTTGCTGCCTCCTGCTGGTGTCCCCCTGCAACCACAACTACATTATCCGCGCCAATGTCTTGTTTACACTGCTGATAAAAAAGAACACTGTGTTCCTCAGATATGGTATAGCCAAAACAATACCGAGCAAAAACTATTTGGAGCTCTCCAAACAAACCAGCTCCAATTTGGTTCGCGGCCAGTTCTGTTACCGAGGTGTGGTCCCCCAGTGTGACCTGCTGTGACTGCAGACTTTATGTAAAGCAACGGAGGATTAAGCAAGATTATTTGTGCATTGTAGGCAGTTTTACCAATTGATATTACTAACCAGTTGAAATTTTCCATAGTTTATCTCCGTATTTGCATTACAGAAGATACACATGTACAGAACAGTATGTTCAGGTCTTTATCATATTGGCAGCACGGTAAAGAGTCCACGGGGCTTATTTACTAGTGCCGTGTAACAGTCAGACAGGGCAAAATAAGACCAGGCAGTCTTAAGATGCATCAGACTTATCACACAATCATACGTAGCTCGCATTTTAAGACTGTCCAGACTAAGTTTAGACCACCTATTAGTTGGCATAGTTTGCGCCAAAATTTTGGTGCAATTGAGGCCACACCTCTTTTTTGAAAAACTGTCCTAAAGTGTCTAAAAACACATGATAAACGTGGTGCAAGCATGTAAGACAGTTTTCTGCCCTAATTTGTGCCAGAAAACTGTCATATTTGAAATAGCAAATAAGGCCCTATCTGTCTAGATAGATAGATAGATAGATAGATAGATAGATAGATAGATAGATAGATAGATAGATAGATAGATAGATAGATAGATAGAGACGATCCACCAATATGTTCCTATAGGAAATTCTTCTGCAAAACTTGGTGCATTATTACTCTCTGTGTACTCTTAAAGGGACTCTGTCGCCTACTTTCAAGCCAGAGGCTTAGTTTACGGGTTTAAAAGTGGGTGAAAAGTTCCCTTTACAATGGGATATGTACAAAAGAATCTCTTATAACCAATAGTTTCATGAGTTCAAAAATGTTCTCTTTCTCTGCACAAATGCGCAGGAAAATAGAGCACGCTGTGCATTTTTTTGCATGACCGAATTGCGCACGTCAAATGCACGCATGTAACCGAACCCATTGAAATCAATAGCTCCTATTTCCCGCGTGAAAATGTTTAATGCACATATACGCTCATGTGAATCCTGCCTCAGGGCTCCTTCACAAAAGCATATGTGCAAATGCACACGCTGCAGCGCAGCATATTTGTGCAGTGAATGAGATTGATTTGCGCGCGTGTTTGCACATTATACTATGCTTTTTTGCGCATGCAGGGCCTGTTAATATGCCCACACACCCTCACATTGATGTAAAAGGCTATTTAGTCTAATGAGGTCCAGATGTGTTCTTTTCCCCGCGGTTTTGCACTGTATTTCGCACATCCTCTTGTGTATTATGTACTTCTATGGGGCCTTTTGTTCTACTTTTTTATGCGCAAGAAATTTGCGCAAATAAAAAGGAAATGTTAATGAAACTATTGATATCAATGGGTTCTATCCTCTGTGTATTATGTGCCCAAGTACACACACAAATACGCCCGTGTGAAGGAGCCGTACTTGTTTAGAACAATCCCAAATGATTTACGGCTTTAACTGATCCTTATAAATTGATTTTCTGGCACTTTAAACAAATGTGGATCCCATTATGTCCCCCGAACCATTCAGTTCACGCCTCGTGCAATGATATTACTGGTAATATTTGGGCCAGTATCAATGTGCATGGTGCTGTTACTTGCTGCTATCCAATAGGCACAGCTGTATTATACTTAGGCCAAAACTTTACAAACTTTTTGTAGTGCACTATTAGTGACTGTGCAGCATAGGAATGCACCGAGCTGCATGTACCTGAATATATGTGTGTCTGCAGAAATCTTTTTTTTATTCTACTTTTATTTTATTAGTATGAGAATAAAATACAAAATCTCAAAAAACAGCGAGAATACACTTTCCAGTATACAGTAACGAGTCTGTAGAAATCTTCATTTGAACTACATCTGAGCAGAAAACAAAAATGCACATTAATGCTTTGTTCCTGAGGTTCAATATTCCCTGACGCTGAATTGAACGCCGACAACATTTTATAAATAACACAGAATTTTTGCATGTTTTTCTTGTCCTTCCCAGTGACCTCTGTGCTTATCTTGTCTGCCATCTGGTGGTAGATATCGGTAATTCAGGTGACCTTAAATAATCTCCATTTGATATGTTTACGCTGCATGTAGGTGCCCTTTAAAGGAAACCTTCAGTTGTTTGGACCCCTAAACCACTGTCACCTCTATATAGGGGCTAGGGAGATCTTTCTGAACAGATGTGCCGTCAGCAATACCTTATAGAAAGTCATGTACTGCATGGAAACTACTCTCCAACCAACCTCTGCCCATTCCTTAAAGGGGCTGTCCAGGACTTTTACTATCCTCAAATAGGTTATCAATAGTTGATCAGTGGGGTCCACCACACAGGATCCCTATTGATCAGCTGATCTCAGGGCCCGCTGTTAGTACAGGAAACAGATAGCACTGTCAATATTGCAGCAGCCCAGTCTGATATTACAGACACAGCTCCCATTGAACTGACTGGGAGCTCTGCCTGCAGAACTAAACTGCAATACAGACAGTGCTTCTTGCTTCCAGTGTTGTCTGAACTGACAGTAGGCCCTGTGATCAGCTTATCAATGGGATTCTGAGTGGCAAACCCCGCTGATCAACTATTGATGACCTATTCCAATAGGCCATCAATAGTAAAAGTCCCTGATAGTCCCTTCAAAGAGGCAAGTAAGTATATCCTGCAATCTTAGTGGAAACCCCATCCCCTCTACACTTTATTACTGTCTCTGATAACTCCTGTGTCATCCATCCCCTGCAATGAGATGCAAATCAAACCTAGATGAGAGGGTCTGCCACCACATGAGTTCTTCAGAGTACGTTTTCTAAGGTATGATGTATAACTGATAGCACATATACATATATTCAGAAGGTGTCCAGGGCTAATGGTTGGTGGGGTAACTACTTAGAGTATGTTCACACATGGCATATAAATTGCATATATTCTGCATGCAGAAAATATGCAGCGTATTACATTACCAGCAAAGTGGACAAGATTTAAAGGGATTATCCTGGTACCAGACAACCCTGCTTCAATAGGAAGCAATAAACTGATGGCCATTGGGATCCAGCACTGTAGCCCGCTGCAGTCCCGGTGATTGTCCTGACATATGATGTCACAGGAAATCAGGTGACCTCTGCAGCCAATGAGAGGTTGTAGTGTCACCTTCCTGAACTCCTGGCATCATGGCGCTCAGAATATTAGCACCAATGCCAGGAGAATGAGTGGTGATGCTGCAGCGTCTCATTGGCTGCAACGGTCACCTGATTTCCTGTGATATCATATGACACAATCAGCGGGATTGCAGCGGGCTGCAATACTGGTTCCCAATAGCCATGGAGGGGTGAGTATACATCAGTTTATTGTTTTAATGCTGTGGATCCCATTGATTTGGGGTTGTCCGGTAACAGAACAAGTCGTTTTTAAAAATTCTCATCCACACACTGCAGAAAAAAATTTGCACCATAACCTGACCTGCGGTGTAGAATTTCATTCTGCAGTATTTCAATTTATGATATGGATTTTCACCGCAGATTTCACCCCTTCAAATGCAAGAAGTCTGCAGCGAATACAGAGCGAAGTCTGTAACATATGGAATCGCAGCGAAATTCATGGTGGACTTTCCGCTGCGAAAATAAGGTCCGATGTAGATGTATTCTTAATACCGCAATTCATCAACGACCTGATTTCATGTTGAAACACCAAGTAATGACTAAGAGAAGATACGGTAAGTGCTATAATGATCGCAGTATTAATAATCTTGATAGGCAGGGCCAGGCTTGATACAAATTAATTTCATAAGTTATGAGCAACACTAATGTAATTAATGTATCTTATCATGTGTAATCTACAAATGCTATTTATTGTCTCAACATGTATTTAATCTACACAATCTTAATTCTCGAGATCCCCACTTGACCTACAAAACATAAGTATTAAGTCATACTACTTAAAGGGGTATTGTAGCAGACAGAGCCCACCAGTAACATTTATTCTGGGGTCTCCTGTACGGCTACATGTAAATATTGCCTGATCCTCATTCACAAATTTCTTGCAAAATTTGTGTGCGGCTCCGTTTCCGATGAAGGATATGGAGAATACTGCAGACAAATTGGTAGACTCCCATTAACCCAATGTACGCAGCCTGAGAGGGGGGCTGACTTTGACTCAGGGCCCACTGGGGGATTCACCTGCTCCCCTGTGGGCTGGACCGAGCCTGCTAGCAAAGCATGTAACACCATTGGAGAAGCGATGAATTTAAAGGGAGCCTGTCACCTCCCTACAGCACTATAAACTAACGCCCCATTTACACGGGACGACTGTTCTCTAACCAATCTGCATGAGCGGGTGACGTAGATGTGAAACCGGCTTCAAAGGGGTTTTCCAGAGAGAATACTATTGATAACCTACCCTTGGTTTAACTACGTGCGGGAAAGATAGGGCAGGTCCTATCTTTTTCCGGCCATGATTTGTACGAGGCGGTGAAAACGAAACCACTGAAATCCCATAGAGATCAGTAGTTTTGATTATCACGGCCGTACAAGGGGAGAAAACCGCGCTGGTCTGAATCTGCCCTACGATTGGTTGGATCCATGCACTGCTCCATATAAACTTCTCAACATAGTCATAGGGGGGCTTTTCTCATCCCCCCCTGTCTAGTGTATTGGGGAAAAATGTTTTTTATTATTAAGTATAGTTTACTAATAGAGATGAGCGAGCATACTCGTCCGAGCTTGATGCTCGTTCGAGTATTAGGGTGCTCGAGATGCTCGTTACTCGAGACGAGCACCACGCGGTGCTCGTCTCGATTAAACGAGCACTGACCATTGAATTCAATGGAGCCGGCAATACAGCGCAGGGACCAATCTGATTGGTCCCGCTGAGCCAATGAGAGGCAGCAGTCACTCACCCATTCATGAATTCATGAATGGGTGTGTGAGTGAGACCTGCCTCTGATTGGTCAGGCTGTGACCAATTAGAGGCAGCTCATTCAGCAGGCGGGGATTTTAAAGCCCCGCCTGCTGAATAGTATAGAGAAGCAGTTCAGGAGAACTGCCGGAGGCCGCAGCTGAACTCCGGCTGCAGCAGAAAGGTGAGTATTAGAGATGAGCGAGCGTACTCGGATAAGCACTACTCGCTCGAGTAATTGGCTTTATCCGAGTATCGCTGTGCTCGGGTCTAAAGATTCGGGTGCCGGCACGGAGCGGGGAGCTGCAGGGGAGGAACGGAGGGGAGATCTTTCTCTCCTTCTCTCCCGCCCGCTCTCCCCTGCTCCCCGCTGCGACTCACCTGTCAGCCGCAGCGGCACCCAAATCTTTAGACCCGAGCACAGCGATACTCGGATAAAGCCAATTACTCGAGCGAGTAGTGCTTATCCGAGTACGCTCGCTCATCTCTAGTGAGTATATATATTTTTTTTATTTTTACACATTTCAGGATGAATTGCAGGGAAGGGCTTATATATTTAACCCCTTCCCGACAATTCATCCCGCGATCGCCCGCAGCGCATTGCTTTCAATGGATCCGGCTGTATTGCCGGCTTCATTGAATTCAATGGGCTAACATCGTTCTTCTCTGCCACAGCTGTTACAGCTGTGGCAGAGGAGAGCGATCTTTATGCTGACAGTGCGGGGGGGGGGAGGGGGCGCTCTTGCCGCTATTGTGGCTTAATAGTGGGACCTGAGAACTTGAGATGCAGCCCAACATGTAGCCCCTCGCCTGCCCTATCCGTTTCTGTGTCGTTCCCATCACTTTTGTGAATTTCCCAGTCTTTCACAAATGAAAACCTTAGCGAGCATCGGCGATATACAAAAATGCTGGAGTCGCCCATTGACTTTAATGGGGTTCGTTACTCGAAACGAACCCTCGAGCATCGCGGGAAGTTCGACTCGAGTAACGAGCACCCGAGCATTTTGGTGCTCGCTCATCTCTATTTACTAATAACACAATACAATCGTTTTCCAGAACTACTCCCGCCTTCCTTATGTGCACTCTAAAATGTGCCAGAAAACATGCCAATATTTGTTTTCCCCATTAGGAAGTAGGGCGCAGGGCTAGTAATTCGCACAATGGGCTTTGTTATGTATCCTACATATGAAGGCCACATAAAGGGGTCCTTTACACAGGCGTATTTGCATGTGCAAAATTTATGCGTACAATATGCAGTGAATAGAACCCATTGATTTCATTGAGTTTGTTCACATTTCCACTACATTTGTGCGCATTTGCTGCCTTAGGTTCCCATAGAAGTCTATGGGGCATGCACAAATGTGTGCGCAAAATGCAAGGGGATGCACAATATGCTGCAAAATTCCGCTGGAAAAAGAATACATCTGGAATACATTAGCCGTTTCAATCAGTCGTGGTTGTGTCCCACATGCAAAAAGACATGCCTTCCGTGCAGAAAAAGTATAGTAAAAAACGTTGAAACTCACAGCGCAAATACATTGTTTGAATTGTGCATACGCTCGTGTGAAGGAGCCCCAATATTCTCTGTGACAGCAGCAGTTGTGCACTTTCTTTGGACTGACCTTACCGACTTCTAGGTAGGCAAATTCCACTTAGCATTAGTTGAAGGAATCTCATGTCTGGCGTATATACAGTATATGTATTGGCTATTGTGCTGATATAAGAGCAGGTAAATATGAAGTGATACGGCGTCTCCTCGCAGCACCGGCATGCAGAGAAATATGTGCCAAGCAATTATATAATAACAGGAGTGTTTTGGAAATAAGGTCATGCACTTACATGTAATTGGAGCAGCTTCTGAGTAAAGCCAGTGGAATGTTAATCTCCAGACAGAGAAATACGTGTAATGCGCATAATATCAATACCTTCATGTTGTCTGATGGCATTACGGCGTCACCATTTAGTTCCAGTCATTAGATAATCTGCTCCATACACAGGTTGGGCCAGAAGATGCTGACAGTAGGAGTCGCCTATATCAGCTGACTAGGCAGACACAGTGGCGTACCTACAAGGGGCGAAGATGTAGCAGTTGCACCCAGGCCCCGGTGTCTAAAGGCCCTTTTACACGGACAGATAAATTACTCAGATTCCCATGATCCAGCAAGAATCTGAAAATTGTTGTTCAGTCTAAATGCATGCATAACCAAACGGCGAATGATAATTCGTTCGCTTATCTCCATTGTTCAGTTTCTGCATGCCTAAAAACTGAACACCAAATCAGCCTATCTATTAATGACTACCTGTTTACTGTGCATGGAGGCGAGCGGGCTGGAATGATCCCCGGCCTACACCGCCTCCATTCACTGAGCGGTGATCGTTCCTGTGCACAGAAGTGATCATCGCTGGAACGGCCTGTCGGACATCTGCACCCGATAGGTCGTCCCATATAAAAGGACCCTAAGAAGGTGTCTTTGACTTCAGTGGTCCCTCCATATACAATATATATTGCTTCTAGGACAATTATTGCATGTTGAAAATATTGTATGTTTAACCCGATAAGGACTAAGCACCAAAAATTTACAGTGCTTGCTCCTGGGTTTTAATCCCAGATGATACAGTGTGGGATTAAAGCTCCTGCAATGTACAAGGAGCAGTTCGGGTCCTCGGCTGTTAGTTACAGCTGAGGACCTGTAGTAGAAGGCAGAAGCGTTTTTTGTCTCTTGCAGGCTGCATAGCGCTTCTGCTATTCAATGTGATCACTGGGTGTCCCCTGCCATGGCAGAGCTGCAGGGGCTTAGCAGACTCAGACCAGCTCTGCCAGTGACTACTATCACTACTGGAGGATGTTTTCCCTTTAATCGGGGCTCCAATGGATGATCCAGTTACAGTGGAAAAGTGTGAAATTGAAAAAACATGTGAATGACTCCCAGAGATCTTGTACGATGTAACAGGGGACATGGAATAAAAAAAAATAGTTACAAAAATAAGAATAAAAAATACAGATTAACATAAAAACATATATAAAAAAAAGAAAACAACCCTCTGCCAACACCAAGCGAAACCATCTCCATATGCACCTTGTAATCTGAGACTATACAATTTATACATCGAAATGTCCAAAACTAATTTAGGAACCCATTCCCATACTGTATTTTAGTGTAAAAAAATATAGGGCCGTAAAACCAGCACATGGATAAAATGTGTCTAATCCTTTAGAATCAAAACACCCTGGTCCTTAAGGGGTTAAAGTATAACTCTATGAATGACTGGTAATTGGTTTTGAAGCCTTAAAATATCACCCAAAAGTAATACAAAATGAGGATTAAAGAAAACTAATAAAGATAAAACAAGAGTTTACATAAAACTGTCAGAGCGCTGCAGGGAGCTGTAAATCACTTTCTATGTGAGGACTGCAGCTTCTTCAGGGTCCGTACAGAACACACAGTGTACAAGACAATGCCATGAAGCCGCCCTAACCTGGTGTCCAAAGGAGCAGCTCATCCTGGTGCAGGTAAAGAGAGACATGTAGTATTGCACTGTACTGTAGAGAGGCGCTACTGGACCACCAATCAGTGCATGCACTTCAGTAATACAGGGGTTTTAGGTCTATTCTGATTGGCTGGATTCTCCAACAAAGTTCACGTGCCGCGGATTTGGACTGTCTGTGTTGTTATATGTTGAATCTGGTTTCAACTTACAATGGCCGGGAAATACCATTGTATGTTGACAATATTGCATCCTGAAGTCATTGTAACTGGAGGGATCTCTGTATTATAAATGACTCATGCTGAGTAGAGACTTCCAACAGCAACCGAGATTTCAAGTCCCATACTGACCAACCTAGAGCAAACATCTGAGCAGTGACCCCACTATTCCCAGTTGTGGCCCAGAACCTAAAGTGGTCCTCCAGGCCAAACGTACTGGGTCTCTTGTAACTTACCACTAAGTCAACTCCCCAGTCAGCTGAACAATACCTCCATCCTATGAAATATTAACTATTCAGTCTCGAACAAATTATGGAATTCTCTGCCTGAGGGGGGCTGAACTGAATGCACATTTGTCGTTTTTCAGCCTAACATACTATGTTACTATGTATATAAATTCAATAGAGCAAAGGTAATAATAGTGAGCTGCACTGCAGGAAGGATAGTGCAAAGTGGGAAAACTAGGGGGAAAGTGCAAACATCTTTACTGCCTGCCCGAGGAGTAAACAGCTGGAGGTCAATCGTGAGTAAGAAGTCAAGAATAAAAACTTGTTATCTCTCGCTCCGTGCGAGGGGATTATAAATAGCGGTCACACTGCAGAGGCAGGAAGGAGACCTATTATTATTATGGTGCCTGCAGTCCAGGAATTCCCGGATCTATACATAGACAGACATACAAACACGTATGTGCTTATTCATCTAGTAACGCCCAAGACACACAGCCACTAACTGGTTAATCCACATGTTGGTTTCAAGAAAGTGATTTCTTCTAGGAGTCATCTTTACCCCACAGAGGTGACTTCTAATACCCTTATAATTGCCCCAATTATAGGATAAGCGGTTAGCGCTAATGTTGTTAGCCACTATCAATTATTTTTTATCACACATTATGTTACTGATCGCGTTATCGTGTGACGATATCCGGGCTTAGAAGAAGTGTCCTCACATTACCGCTCATCTGCATTCACGTTAATGGGGCTAAACTGCAATATCAGACATAAGAATGGCGCTGTTTATGGGAGGACAGGCAGCCATGTTTTTCTAATCCTAAATCATTTCTTGTTTTATGAAGACATTTACAGATATAACAGCTGCCAAAAGAAAGTTCGTCACGCACCAACATTTACCTGTGCAGCTATTTTCATTCTAAGTGAATGAGCGCTGCACTGCAGAAATAGGGTAGATGCACTACATTAATGCTGCAGTACGCCACGCTGATTGTGTTCACCATTATTAGGGCTAATGCCCACGGACGGATTATCGCTGCAGATTTCACGGTCAGACGCCCGCGGCGAATTTCGCAGCAATAACCGTCCATTGACATGCTGTGGTAAACGATTCTCCACTGCCCACAAGCGGAAATCAACGATTTTCCGCTCGCAGGGGCGAATCATACAATGTTCTAATTTGTGTGGAAACCTGAACCAACAGCTTCCATTTCAGTTAATGGAAGCCATCCGTCCCGTGATTCTTTCGCTGTGAGCACAGCGGAAGTATCGCGGGAAATCGCGCCACTGCCCAACGCCGGCGTGTCATGCGCTGCCAAGACTCTCTCCGCAACTGCGAACAGGTATGTATAGGGTCTCTGGAGGGCACCAGATCTGATTCTGCTGCGATATTTCGTAGGCGGAATCTGACCCGGCCGAGGGCATGAGCCCTTAGGGTGCATTCACACCTTAAGTAAGCGCTGCGGATTCGTTGCGTAGGTACTGCGGATTTTCCGCAGAGTTTACACAATGTGTGAACACACCCTAAGGGGCTGGCCGAGTTATAGTTTAACTGTAAAACTCCTTTCTCATGCACTAAAATAACAAGCAATGATATACTCACCTCTCCCCGATCCCCGCTGTGTCCCACACCGCTGCTCAGGGTCTCCCCTGTGACATCACATATATAGCTGCCCCAACCTGTTTACGGGACATCACAGGTGCTGCAGCCAATAACAGAGCTGTTATTGGTTGTGATGTCCCGTAAACAGGGCAGGACTGCAGCCTGTTAAACACAGGAGCGGAGAACGGAGCACCGGCGCTGAACACAACGGGGAGCAGGGACAGGTGAGTATATCATTGTTTGCTATTTTAGTGCGTAGGAAAGGAATTTTACAGATAAGCTGTAACTCGGACGACCCCTTTAAATGGGTATTCCCAACCACAAGATATACCACAAATGTCTGATAGATGTGGGTCCCACCTCCGGGACCAGCATCTGTCTCTTGAACAGACATCCCTCAACTCCATCTCGTGAATGGGTGTTTGACCCTCTTCATTCACTACTATGCGAGTCACAAAAACAGTTGTGACCAATAGCGGTGAACAGAAATTGACTTACCAGTCAGGGGACCCCCATTCTGGAGATAGGTGCTGGTCCCAGAGGTGGAACCCACATCTATCAGTTATTTATGACATATCCTGTGGATATGTCATAAGTGCCTAAGATGGGAATGCTCGTCTCAGTTCTCAGACAAGCATCCTGCAATAAGGCCCCCTTCACATGAGCGTATGTGCATTTGCAGACATCAGAACACTGCATATTCGTGGAATTAACTAATTTTTTGTGTTCGCATCAGCATACTTTCACCCATCTCCTAGCATAGTGCGTGCATTTGAGCACCTCTATTGACTTTATACTTGATATGATGGGCAGACATGTTACATAATGGCAGGAAACAGGATTTAGTGTTAGGCGCTCATTCCTTCTGCCTTCATTCCTGTTGTGGGTTCCTGTGGAGCGCGATACGAATCTGATAAATCAGCTGATACGTGTAGCTCAGGCGACCAGCTTTTAATCCTGAGGTTTTCCCAGTATAGACTTGAAAGAGGAGCTTTCCTTTCACTGAGGTTTCCGGCACGACATTTAAAATTCTATCACGGGCTCCTAAGCGACAGATTGCAAATGGCAACTATGTCAGCACGAGCTGTTACCATGAAAGCCGCGGTTTGTCGACTGTCATCCAACAGGATTCTAAATGTCATTCAGCAAATTACATCTGTTGGGAGTCCAGCAGCGATGAAAGGTCAAGTCTCATCCCACTAAAGTTGATATCAAACTATTCCGTAGTTGTCATGAATCAAATGATGACCATGCATGTTGGCGCTCACTCTACATTGACACGTTTCGTGTCCACATAATAGATGCTTCTGACATACTAAGTCTGATTGAAGATGGGGATCAGTCTTAAGAAAGGTGGTGCTCACCACGTCAGAAGAAGTGGCCACACATATGAAACAGAGATGGAAAAATAGCTTGATGAAGGAGGTGGTCTTTTTGCCTAAGCACCACCGGCGTAACTACCACCGTAGTAGCCATAGTGGTCAGGCCACCCGAGAATGCAGAGGGAAGTAATAAAATTTTTAAAAAGTATAAAATAAAAGATTCCTCTGCTCTCTCCATTGCTCCACTTCGGTCCTTCCACACTTCCTGGTAGGACAATCAAGTGCTAAACTATGTGTGACTACTGCAGCCAATCCCTGAAGCCAAAGATTGACCGCCACAGTCAAGTGTTGTGACACATGAGCGAACTACCCTGGAAGTAAAGAAGAGTAAAATGCCAAAAATGGGACATCAAAGTGTGAAATGATAAATATTTTACACATTTTCTAGGCATTCTATGTAGTGATAAAAGGCAAACCTGCCAAGTATAAAATACTCCTGGCAGCAGTGGACTGGGCATCCCATTTTTTCCCTATACCAATAAATGATTCCACCCGTCACAACATCAACCCCATCATCTTCTTCCTCCAATGTTCCACAATGCAATCCTCATGGTCTTCCAACGTCCCACAATCCAGACCTCATCATATTCTAATATTCCACAACCCAACCTTCATTCTCCTCTAAGGTGCACTACTATAGTCCCACAGTGACCACTGACAGAGCCAGCCGGACCCCCTGCTGTCTCACTCCTCCACTGCACTCACGCTGATAGACAGTCCAGCCTCCAGAGACCACAACGCCTGCAGGCTGCATGCAAGGCTGGACAGATCTGGGTCTCCGTCAGTCAGCATGACGCTGCTGCCTGCATTGTGTCGGGACGCAGGCCTCTTCGGCTCCCCATACTCAGTGCCATATGTGCTGCCGCCCGTTCTGCCAATACAGAGATCTGTGTCGCCAGTGATGCTGTGTCTACTGCAGGGGCTCGTTAGGACAGAAGTCAGGACTCATCCAGCTCCTCACTTCCCTTGGCCACCACTGCCTGAAAAATCTGACTTAGGCCCTCTATCCACGGGCTAGCGATACTTCACCGCCGAAAAGCAGGGGAGAGAACTGACAGCGCTCTGCGGTGAGCCTATCTGACAGATAGGCTCACTGTGGAGAATCGCAGCATGCCGCGATTTGAGTCCCGTGAGTGGAGAATTGCTATGATTCTCTGCTCGTGGACAGGGGGCTGCGATTTCTATAACAATGCTATGGAAAGCATGCACTGTGTTACTGGCGGCCAGATTATCGCTGTGAGTAACGCAATGCAATATCGTCCGTGGACAGGATCCCTTAGGGCTCTTACCCTCTTGCGTTTTTTTAACGCTGTGATATCGCTGCATTTTTTAAGGCCGTTGTCAATGGGACTTTCTAATGATAAAAAAGCATTGCAAGTTTGTGCTTTGCGATTTTTGTGCCATGCGTTTTTAACATTAAAAAGTCCCATTGACAATCGTGTTAACAAGGAGTCCTGGAAGTGATGATGCGGTCCCACAGAGCCCGGATCTCATCATCCTTCAGTCTGTCGGGGATTACATGAAGAGATAGAAGAATTTGAGCGAGCTGCATCCACAGAAGATCAAATATTGATGTGATTGAGATTTCTCTTTTGTCCATTCACTTTACAATTTGTTAATTGACAAAAATAAACTGTAATGATGGTAACTATATACGTCCTGTTAGAGACACTAACTCATGCAGCATGTAGGTGTAGGATACTGCAGGCAATGACTCGCTACCCACGCATACGGCTGGAGTTGGGAGGGTGTTGTGCATGGACCTGTCACAGTGGCACTTACCAACTCTTATTCCCAGAGGGAGTTACCGCAGCAAAGGAAAGGGCCAATAGTCCTTAGGATGAGGGGGGTAGTAGTTGTCAGTTCGTGACTCCACCGTTCCACACACCGGCATTCATACATGGCGGATTAATAAACACTGGATAAGTGTATCGTACCTCGGGTCCTCAGGAACAGATGAGGCCCAGTAAAACTTTACTTAGTTTAACTTTGCAAAACGGGTAATTACAGGTACATTCATGGCAGCAGTTACAGGCAGAAGCTCAGAGGTTTGGAGGCAAAAATACACAGGAACAGTACGGCCCTATAGTCCACGTTATCTATATGTCACCGATCCTGGACATGAAATATACTCCGGAGGAGGCAAAAAGACAAGATCCTCTCCATATACTCTCTGGCAAGACAACATTACTCAGAAGGAGACTTAGTTTAAATGCACCCCGCATATTCTCTGCATGGGTGTCACAATCACGTACCTCTGTGTGGCGATCCTATTGGTGGACGGCCACACAGGAAAAATTAACTGCCGCAATGTGAATGGGTACCTGTCTAAATAGCAATTTGGGTTTGGTGTGCTCGCTCTCTCTCTCTCTCTGGACGGTGCTCACTCCTCTACATCAATACACCATGCGCCATGGGATGCTGTTTCTCCTGTTCCATCTTCACCAACATGGAAGCTGATGGTGCTCCCATGCGGCTCTGTGTTAGCTCCGAACAGCAAGTAAGATGGAACCCTCCTCCAACACAGAAAGAAGACCCTTTCCCACTCTCAGACGATCACATTTACAACCTCACTTGTACCACATGACACTATAAGATAGATACATTCAGCATACAGCAGAGCTGACAGGCAATGATTTTAAGGGAGGTAACCCTTCAGACGCTGCAGCTGTGCAACACACATACAGATAATAGACATGACAGCTTTGCACAGTGCATCCACATAAGACAAACGTATGACAATTATGGAGGGGACCAGGATGACGTTCTGGGACACTACAAAACTATTATCACTACTGTTTTTAAAAACATTCTTACTTTGCAGCATTTTTTGTGCAGTACTGTATGTCTTTGTTTCTGCAGTAAAGGCCTTTTCGTGACTCTTTTCATACTTTGCCTGAAAGTGTTTGCTGTTCTGTATAATGCCGAGGTATTCTACACGATGCCTAGGGAAATCATGTAGCATATTTAAATAAAATACATATTACATACTTTCCCTAGGCATTCTGTACAACGCTTGCTTTTCACACATTGCCTATAACATACATATCTACTGCAGCAACTTAATCATAGGTTTCATCCTATAGATTCAATAGAATCTAAATTGCAGTGAACAGAGCAGTAAATAGCGGAAGCCACGGATCCAGGAAACAAGTAAAAACACGACCTACTGTACTTTGTACTTGTTCAGATTTAATACTTCCATTGTGTAAATGTGCAAAATGATCAACTATAATTGACAAAAACATTGTTCCTGTTACATTCCGGCACTTATGAAATGCACTTGACAACGGGCAGTGACTTCCCTACATACAAGTACAAAATATAGAACTGGTGGGTAAGGGTAAGAGCGGATGGGACGTGAAGGAACATGTATCGAAGGTCATTAACCAGCTTTCAGTTCACCCCCACCGGAAATATATATATAGACATACATTTTCTGTGCCAATCGTTGAGATACATGTTTCCTTGTATATTAAAAACTTTTTCAAACTTTTTAAGCTACTTAGTATTTGTAACGATTACACAATTTTATACTAGTGTAGCAAAAAGTTGCAAATAAATAACACTAATAGTTGATAGTAAATGAATATTTATTTACATGTAGCATAAGTATATTGAAACCTCTATGGGATGACCTCCGAAAATTGCATTGAAAAGTGGTCACCTGGGGGAAGGTGGAGGTGATCAGTATGCATTATACACTAATCTGTTGTAGGAAATGTGGCGCTTTGTTCCGTGCTGATGCTCGATTCTCAGCGCCTATGTTTCTTTACAGGCTGCACTATCGCCCAATTTACGGGACATCGCAGGCGTTCCAGCCAAAAACAGAACTCAACGATTGAGTGCCGAGCTCTGTCATTGGCTGTAGCATCTGTGACGTTCCGTAAACAGGTTGGGGCAGCCTGTAAACGTGGTGTCAGAGGGGAGCCCCAGAGAGTGCATGAGACACAGCAGGGAGTATATGTCTATTTGTTATTTTAGTGCATGCAGAAGGGGTTTAATCCAGAAGCTACAACTTGGACAACCCCTTTAAATACAAGTTCAGGACAGCTGAAGTGAATATAAGTGTTATTTCCTTTCTCTGCACTTAGTGCATATTCCATGGAAGCCTTTAGACTGACAAGTACGTCATGACTCAACTGTTCCATACAGAAGGATCAAGTAAGGAAAAGAAGCTAAATCCACAGAAAGAAAGAGTAATCCTGAGAACACTAATACAGTCTTCATAGCAGAACACATATTCACCTAGAAAGTAAGAGAGAAGCAAGAAAATAAAGGAAAGATAAAGAAATGAGAAAGAGAGAGACAGCTGGCAAGCTCCCATCTCCAGCTGCCGGTCGATCTGCTTCCTTTGATAAAGCCCTTGGCAGAACTCCCAGTTCTTAATGTCTGGCATCCCAGTTACGCCCCAGACTAGAACAACCCTTGTCCAAAGGCCTCCCCCTTCTTTTACCCTGTCTTCTCATGCCTTTCTACAGAGAGGACAAAAGTTACAAACAAGAGGACAGAGCAAGAGAATCCTGAAAACCAAGAGAGAACCCAATGTCCAACCATCAATAGGGGATTGAATTTTTAGGGTGGGTCCCCAGTAAAGCTTATACTATAGTACAATGCCCTAGCAGATTATACAATATTCGGAGACAATATATTCTTTATTCCACTGAGGACTATCTTCTTATGTCCATGTACTCATTATGCACAGCAAGCCTACTGCACAATAAAAGACAATTATATACCCCCCTGCAGTGCAATGTGCATAAAACATCATAAATGTGCACCTCAATGTATTATTGAGCCTCGGTTGGTCTGCTGTGAGGCCCCTGGTGAATTTGGTGGGGCTTGATCCCTTTACAGACGGTATGAAATTCTCTATATGTTTACAATATATTATTGAACAAGCTACGGTGGGCATTTAGCAGAGTACTCATTTACAGCTAATACATGAACCCAGGGGTGTAACTATAGGGGGTGCAGTTGCACCCGGGCCCAGGAACCTTAGGGGGCCCATAAGGCTTCTCTTCTCCATATAGGGGGCCCAGTACTATGAATAAAGCATTATAGTTGGGGGCCCTGTTACAGGTTTTGCATTGGGGCCCCGAAGCTTCAAGATACGCCTCTGCATAGATCCCTAACCCAAAAAGTGAGATGAACCTTAAGCCTTATAGATAGAACATAGTATAGCTCTATACAAGGCATACATAGACCTTAAGAAAAAACTTGCCAAACAGAGTCACCATACAGCAGCACATAAAGCAACTATGGTTCCTTAGCATGGATTAAGAAGAACTCCATGTGCCTCCGTATAGGGCTTCTGTCTTGAGGATTGCGACACAAGGCTGCTGGACAGGCCTAACTGACCATCTCAACAAACTATTGCTCATTGTAAAGGGGTTGTCCCATAATGCACATTTAGCACCTATCCACAAGATAGGAGACAAATGCCTTTTCTTTGGGAAGCCTACTGCTGGGACCCACTTATTGCTAGAATGGGGCTCACAAACTCTTCATAACTTCCCACTGCATGATCATAATAGAGCGGATTGCTGATCCATTCAATGTCTATGGGGCTGAGGGAAACATTCAAGCTCGGAACTTAGCTCTCTACTGTTAGTGCAATGGAGTGGCACTTTCCATGGTACGCTGCTTCATTCAACCTCCCATCTAGACATGCAGTGAGTATAATTTTGTGACCCTCATTTTAGTGATCGTTGGATCCTAGTGGTTAAGCCCTGGAAGCAGGGATTTTTTTACCAGACCTGTGAATAGATGATAAATGTTCATTGTTAGACAACCCCATTAACTATACATTAAAGGGGTATTTCAGCCTCTGATTACAGCAGCGGCGACCAAACAGGAGCTAGAGACAGAGAAAGTGAGTGAGTGAAATACTTGACAATTTGTGGTTGCTGCCCGGCTGGAGGTTCAGGGTGGGGGGCCCTATTACTATTGGAGGCATTGGTACTATTGGGGCCAATACTGGGGCCAATAATTACTACTGGAGCCGCTACTGGGGGCACTTATTTTTGGGGCCACTACTGGGGGCACTATTACTATTGAGGCCACTACTGGGAGTACCATTATTACTGTGGACGATATTACTACTGGGGCCACTACTGGGGGCACTATTACTTTTTGGGCCACTTCTGAGGGTGCTCTTACTACTGAGGCCACTACTGAGAGTGCTGTTACTACTGGGGCCGCTACTTGGGGCACTATGACTTTTTGGGCAACTTCTGAGGGTGCTGTTACCATTAGTGCCACTACTGTGGGTGTTAATACTATTGGGGCCACTGACGGGGGTACAATTATAATCTCAGACACTAGCATAACCAAGGTAAAAAAATATGTTCTCGTAAGCCACACTCCTTTTACTTTGGCCAGTATTTTTTGTAAGGAAGGTGGCAACCCTAGTGGGGGGCCCTAAGCTGAACTTTTGCAGCCGGGTCTAAAAGTTAGCTACGCCTCTGAGTACCACCCTGACCCTGGAGCCCGAGGAATCCTATAAAACAACCAGTAGTAGGCAGATGGTAAAAGGGGGTCCGTATTATGGATTTTGCATTCGGTCACCAGCGCTTCCAGTTACACCTGTGTTATGATGATGATGATAAGTATAATTATTCCCTAATCTGATACCTATGCAGAATACATGTGTGCTATATAAATAGAAAAATATTGCACATATGTGTTAATTTGTTAATTAGCATAGACTACTAGCAATTACCCGCTTGGGATTACTTTTTGTGATGAATGTCAGCACTGATATGTTGTCTTGGAGTTGTTCGCTACTGCAAAAGAAAGTGCGGACACTTAGCAGCCATGACCGTCCAGCAAGACTATGTACGAGAGGCCGGCTCTCCTAAAAATAACATGTATTGCATAAGAGTCTTTTCTTTTTTTGCTGGAAATTCCGCATGAGACTCAGCTATGAAGTTTACTCAGTCCTTGTGCAATAGAAGCGAAACTATGGGTAGACGGTAATGTTATCCTATAGAACTGAGTTATATAACTTCTCACGCAGTTTGGCTCTCTGCCAGGCCCGTCTGGCTGAATGATCTCAGCACTTCTTGCAGAGTTTGCAGGGAGAGGCTTCCGTGTGATAACTTGTGATGAGGACGCTCAGCAATATGCTTCTGGAAATCTCATTACTAGGCAGAGGAATAAAAGTTATATGTGGAGGACACTTTCCTGTAGAAACACGCAGGTTTTAGATGCCAGGGCTCTATTTAAAGTTACGGTGCAGTCTGGAGCCAATTTAAAAATTTTGTTAGGAAACATGATAACTAGTTAATTTTTAGTATAAAGTCATTATTGTGTAATACTGAGTTAGTTATTACTCTACATAATGTGCCAGTTTAACATTCACATGTGTCTGGCAGCAACCCTAACCCTAACAAACTGGGCAACGGCATTGGGGTAGCTTTTGGGTAGGGAATATTCACATGGCAGATTTTACTTCCGCTGTGCATTTGAAGAAACCCAAGGCTCAGCTTGCACTGCTGTGGATCAGCACCTGGATTAGCCCCATTCAATAAGACATATCGGCTACTCAACGCCGATTCCGTGTCATTAACTTTTTTTCCATAAAGCAATGTGTTGTGGCATCCGCCATTGGCATGCTGCACTGTTCTTGCAACAGAAATGTGACAAAACTGTTTATAGAGGCTCGTGCGTAAATTAGGGTTGCCACCCAGCCAGTAATTAAGTCCACAGGCCGGTGATGGTATTTACTTTTTATGAGCAGTGTTAATTGGCGGTAAAACACAATTTAAGTTACTATGGTATGCTGGGTGGCAACCTTGCCTTTCATTTGCAAATTTCCGGCAGCTGTGGAAAGTACTCACAGTCACACACAAGCCTGTTGCGGCTGGAAGTTGCTGTTCTACACTACCATAGACAGCTATATCCAAGGAAGCCAGAGAGTGGGTCACTAAATCTAAGGGGCGCCACACAGTGGGGCACTAAATTGGTACTGGTGTATCTTGTCTCCACCAGAGTTATGGGTGGAGATATGGGCTGGCCTGCCGAAGCTAGAGGGGATGCCCACAGCTCCGGATTGGCTGCCGGATACCACACCTGCACCAAGCTGATATGCGGAGATTCACGAAGGTGCTTTTTTGGCTCCTGCTGTGCTAACCTATGGCAAGTATGTTCGCTGCTGTACCATCATCCTTTCCCCCTCCCGGCTACTGTCAATGTCGCAGCCGCTTTCCCTTCTCACCTCCCAGCTCCTGCGCTGACAGTCACCCTCACGGACTGCCATATACGCTGCAAATGCGTGCTGCTGTAGTCCTCCGCCACTGAAGACAGATGCACGCTTTCTCTCTCGTCCCATCTCCCCGCCAGCTGGCAGATCTCCCAGTCGGCCAGCGCCAAGCAGCGGTGGTAACTCGGGTGCAGCGGGGAGCCAGCTCGCCCACAGTGGCAGCCAGCTGTCAGGCCTCCCGGTATATCAGTGGCTGAGAACTGGTTGGGACAAATCACAGACAGTACATCGGAGGCTGGAGGAAAACAGTTTCCGGAGAGCGCGGGGAAGGTGCCTGGGACAAAGAAGTAGTCAGAGCTTAGCAGAGCAGGGGGCCAGAAAAGCGGCTTCTGAAAATGTTGCTGCAGGTGTGTATCCGGCAGCAAATATGGAGCTGTGGGCATTCCCTCTAGCTCTGGCAGGCCAGCCCATATCTTCACCCATAACTCTGGTGGTGACAAGATACACCAGTATCCACTAAATCTAAGGGAGGCCACAGAGTGGGGCACTACATCTAAAGCGAGGCAATAGAGGGGGCAGTACATTGACAGAGAACTACAGAGCAGGGGACTATATCTAAGTGGAGCTGATGAGGGGGAACTATATCTGAAGAGGAGCCACAGAATAGAGCATGATATCTAAGTGGAATTGTGAGGCTGCAAAAGTGGACACTATATCTAAGAGGGACCACGTAGGGTTCACTGTTACTAAGAAGGGGCCCTATTACTTTGTGGAGCCACAAAAGAGGATATTAGTCCCATAGGGGTACTGAGGGGTAGTGTCAGGATGGGGAGAGTATGCAGAGAGTTACTGGTAAAAAGGAACAATACCTCTGCAGCATCACCTATTGGGAGGCAGCCTTCCAATAGGTGGCGCTGCAGAAGTATTGTTCCATCTCCCTTATTTGCCATCTTAAATGTGTCACATTGGCTCTATATTTATAGCAGTTCTGTACGTAATGCTGTATTAATGTCCGCGGGCCGTCCCTATCCCTCCATTGTACTCCTCCTCTGTCCCGCTGTGCTGTCCCCATGTCTTGTACTTTCTCTGCTAGTGATTTTGATCAGCGATTCTGGCCTTATGTTGTACAGCGCTGTCATTTCCCCTGTGAACTATGTCTGTGTCCAGCTGTACTCTGTGAGCCATAAGTCAAACGAGGATCCCTACTAAGCACTGGCAGAGGCCCTGTAACTTTCCAGAATTTCATATTAACCTTTGAAAGGCAGCGGGAGGCAAAGAGCGAGCGAGCGGGGTCTATTTATAATCAGCAGTGGCATTCGGAGACACGCTGAGCTTTATTTTATTGCCCTATATACCTTTAGCGCTTATATCCACTTTTCACTGACTCACGAAAATACGTTCTGCAAGCTCTCCATCTAAGAGGATAAATCTAAGTAAATGACAAATGCTGTTTTTTTTGCACGGACATGGGCGTATTTAACCCCCCCAGCAGTGTGGATTTTGGGGCCAAATATTTCACAGAAGGGCATATTCTGCAATGCTGTTGCAGAATATTTAGTCCTGTGTGAAAGGTCCTTTCTGCTTCTCACATGCTACTCTTCAACTTTGCAGTTGGGTTTTAGGGCGAGCACCCACTGGCGTTTGCGTTTCCCGCGATTTTTCCGCGCGTTTTTCGCGGCGTTTTCGCGGCTTTTCAATTAATTTCCATTGACTTTCATGGGTGCATTAGGAGAAAAATAAGGACACATATGCAACTGACAGTTCCTATGTTAAAAACGCAAACGCAACGCAAAAAAAACGCCAGTGGACAGGAACACATGTTATCTCTATGCCTGTGCAGGAAAAATGCAAAACGCAGGTAAAAAAACGCCAGTGGGTGCTCGCCCTTACTCTCTATCTCTTACAGGGGCCACAACACAAAATTGGAAATCCATGTTCCGGGGCCCCAAAAGGGCTCATGCATCATCCTATCATGTAGCGCATCCATGTCTTCCTATTCAAGTACACTATAGTTATTTCTCTATAGGATGCAAGTATTGAGATATAGCGCTTGATCCATCTTTTTGACTACACCCTGTGGAGATAACCACTAATATGATCTCCATTACATCCATTCATACAAGAAAACAATATAGAGACTTACATTTCCAGGTATTTTTTTGGACTTGATGGTAAAATGTATTTTTGGCCGAGCTCAGATGGACGTAATTCCCGGCATGGCACCTGCCAGAGACACACATGCAACACAGCTAGTATGCAATGACATTGCGTACTAGCTCCCCATCGACATGTACTATCTTGAGCACATACTATGCGCCAAGATTGAACATGTTGCCATTTTTCTTGACCAAATTTTTACGCAATTCGTGTAAACTGCAACATGGCTGCCTATGGGAGATTGGTACAGCATATTCCACACGGAAAACGCTATACCATCACGATCGTGTGAGCCCGGCCTTAGCTGTACTCCTCCATACAGTGCTGACTGGAAAGTTATAATAAGAACTATGATATAAACATCAATACAACTAGAATTTGGCAGGAAACTGACATTGTGCAGATATTCCCCAATGTGGGTGCTGGAATTTGACTCCCACTGATGCAGTATTCCAGCTCTGTTTATAGTACATACATGCCCACAGAAATAGGAATTTATTTAACTACTCTAAGTCTTACAACTAGCTGGTTCTGTTGATTGCGTGACTCCCACTCCGAAACTTCAGGCGTCTTAAGTTGTCTCACTAAGTATTTAACCAGAAGTTTGGGACTTCCAACTTGATGACAAAGTATCATAAATACGGCTCAGATATCTCTTGGGTGATTATGACAGCCCATGAACATTAAACATCATAGACAATGCACCTACCCGTGGGTTTAGGAGGAAGACTTCATTTACACCGCCGTAATCTGGCTTTGTACAGTAGCCGTATCTTAAGAGCCAACAACGGGATCAAATCCCATTATGAATAATCGGTAATGTCTTTCCAAACAAGTTGTTAGAAGAGTGAGAATCTGTCCCAAGCTACGGAAGTCTGTTCCATCATTATGGAATATTCTTTGTCATTGTTCTATATTGCTATTATTACCACAATAGTTCTAGTATTTAGGATCAATAACCAAGAAACTCCCATACTTGTACTAAAAGTGACACTAAAAAACACCAAATACGTATTGGTCATCTCTACCAATATTTCCCAAACTCCAGTCGTCACAGTCCCAATAGGTCAGGTTTTTAGGATTTCTATGTTATGGCACAGGTGATGTACTTATTGTCAGTGCCTCAGACATACCCACAGGTGCTCTCTCTATGGCCTCATTCACATGGGTTCCATGTTACACAGAATAGGCGCGTGAAAAAAATCACGTCTAATAGAACCAATAGTTTCCTATAGAAACATTCAGATGAAGGCATTTTAGACACACGAAAAACTTGCACCTTAAAAAACAGGACATGCGTGGCTACAATGCCCACATCTAAGGTCCATGCTGCGTGAAGAGATAGGACCTGACCTATCTTTGGTGTGTGATGTACAGGAGTTTCCATAGACTCATATGGAAGCTGGAGTTTAGCTGTGTCCGACACTCCGAAAAGAAGATTAGAAGTCATTAGGAGGATTTTTGCCAACCGAGGGAATTCAAAACAGCAGTGGCGCCGCTAAACCTAGAAGCACATTTTAAATATCCCACTGTAAACTCCTGTTAGTCCCCGTGGGGATGAGGGGAAGCCCCTAGGATTTTGTTCATCTCATCGAGGGTTCCCTTAATCCCCGCGGGGACTAATGGGAAATTACAGTGGGACCTCAAAATGTGCTTCTGGGCAGCAAGTTTTAAATGCCCCGCTGTAAGCAGCGGGGAATTCCTCTAGCCCCACTGCTGGGCAATTCCTCAGCAGCAGGGACAGTAGGGAACTCCCTCCTCCTCTCTCCCCAGCATCGGTTTTAGGGTTGTGCTGTCTGGGATCTATTGTACCACATAGGTTTCTAGCAGCGCAGTCTCACAGGTGTGGAATGATTGAGCTGGCTGGGTGTGGTGTTCTCTTGCTAGCCAATCACCACCGGTCTAGCTGCAGTTAAACATCCTCCCTCTGCAAGAGGAAGCTGGTTTTTCCTTCACTCTAGGGTTTGTTGGTTTTGCATGCCTGTACATGTGTTATGTTTTTGAACAGGGGCTAGTCCAGTGTTTGTTCAGGTGGCCAGACATTAGGTGTGGATAGCCCTGTTTTGTGTATATAGTGTAAACAGTGTCATGTTCTATACGTCTGTGCAGGTGACTAGACATGAGGAGTGAACTGTCCTGTTCTATGTGGTTGTGTGTCTGGCATGCGAACCCTAGTGTGTTGCTGTGTGATTTGTGTTCTGTGTGCCGGTTTGTTCTAGTTCCGTGTATTAACCCTTGAGGGATAGTCAAGACCGAGGTTCCAGAGCGGGGCAGCCTTTATCAAGGCAATCGCCTTGCTTATTAGGTAGGGTCCTGCCATTCTCATTGCAATTTGGGGTCAGTTGTCTTCCTAGTGTAGGGGTCCACAAGACAACGAGGGGCCTTGATCGCGGCTTGCGGGCTTAAGTATTTTGGCCAATATACGAACCAATACCTTGTATGTATTATAGCTATAACATCTGCTTATGTGTACAGGTATGCATGGCGAGTGTGTGTCATCAGTTGGTTCCTGTTTGTGTCCTGGGTCATGTTTATGTGGGCCCGGTGTTTGTTTCCCCACACGAACGTAACAATCGGATTTCCCAAGGGATTTCACAAAGTGGGGAGAGAGAAGGGGGGCAGGGTTAGAGGAATTCCCTGAGAGCAGGGGGATGGGGATAGAGGGATCCACTCACCAGTCCTGCCCCTCTAGTCCCATCCCCTCTTAACTTGCAATGGGGATATCCCAGTGAGGATACCTATAGCCCTGCCCTCTCCTTCTACACTATGGGGATATCCATCTGGAATCCCCTGTAGCCCCGCTCACTCTCTCTGCACTATGGGGATATCCCATGGGGATCCCCATAGCAGGGAGAGACAGAGAGCGGGGCTATGGGGGATTAACGCATAGCATGGAGAGAGTGGGGCTATGGGTTAATCCCCTCATAGCCCCGCTCTCTTGCTCCTAGCTATGGGGAAATCCCAAAGCCCTGCGGCGCTTCTTCTCTCTCCCTCCTCCTGGAGCAGCTGCGCTATTTTAATACAACACGCTGATCTAGAAAATGGGCTTGGGTCTTCTGCCCGTAAAAAAAATCGCCTATCATCAGGATAGTTCATCAATAGTTGATTGGCTGAGGTTATCAATAGTTGAACGGCTCAGTGCCTGCAGTTACAAGCACGGCCACTACACAGAGGTCATCGCGGAGACTTCCGCTGCTTCCGCTCCAACCTCTGTGTATTTGCGGCGTAGACAGCATGCGCCCGCTCAGTTGATAGGTTGGGGTCCCAAGCGACGGACCCCAGCCAATCAACTATAGATGACCTATCCTGAGGATAGGTCATCAGTAGTATTCTTTCTGGAAAACCCCTTTAATAGTATCCTGCTGTTTTGTGCCAACAGCTCCTAGATCAGACATTGTATCTCCAGTCATTCATTACTCTTTCCCACCTGTCCCCTCTCTTGCAGTACAAACAGGTCCCGGCAAACGTTGATAGGCCCAATGGTTCAGTAAGGATTACAGTATTTTTGTTGGCCATTCTCCAATGTAAGTTAGACGGTAGAATTAGTTTCGGTTTTCGAGAATAATAACCGACAAGTTTGGAACTGTGAAAACAAAGATGCAACAAAAACAAATGCTGTTACCTGCGGCGTTGGTCTGCAAAATTATTTCTTCATGCGATATATATGGTTCAATGGAGATGTAAAATGCTGTTTGGAAGTGTCATGCCTGAATAAGCGGACACACCTATCTATCACAGATAATGTGATGGCTTCAAGACAACCGGTCACGTCCTAGAAGTACTATAAACAAAGTTTAGGAAATGAGGAGTTCGGGGATGTGCTTTGTATACTTACCCGGATCACCGATTCCGTGGAAGTTGGCGCTCGGTCAGTCAGTTTGACTCTTTTCTCCTGTCAGTGCGTGGGCACCGCCTTAAGAGAACAGAGCACACCGACTGAAGAAGACAGTCAAACTCACTGACCGAGTGCCAACTTCCATTGGTGATGAGGAGCCGGGTAAGTATGAAAAGCACATCCCGGACTCCTCATTTCCTGACCCTTTAAACACCATAGATAGGTTTATGCTGATTGTAGGACACGACTGGTTCCCTTTAAAGAGTACCTGAACTTTCAGTCTGCAGCGCTTGTGCTCCATCAACCATTTTTGGTTCCTCCCGGAAGCTGAAGACGGCCCCACTTAGTGTTACATGGGGCTATATATGGCCATCTTAAGCTGCCGGGAGGAGACGAAAATGGTAGACAGACTGAAAGTGCAGGTACTTTAACTATTTACATAGTCACTAAGGATTTAAGGCCTCATTCACATGGGCGGCATTTTCGCGCAGAATAGGCAGGTGAAAAAACTGCGTCTAATAGAACCAATTGCTTCCTATAGAAACGTTCAGATGAAGGGATCTTAGACGTGCTGAAAACACCTTCTAAAGATAGGACATGCGGCTACAATGCCCGCATCTAAGGTTCGTGCTGCGAGAAGAGATAGAACCTGACCTACCTTTGGTGCGAGCTGCGCAGGAGTTTCCATAGACTCTTATGGGGGCAGGACAAAAAGGGAGGGGGAGGGAGTTTAGCTGTGAACTACGTTCTAACAAGATTTCGGCTCGCCTAAATTAGGCATTTAATTGCCAATGCAAGCCATAGGGAAGGGTGTTAGATGCAAGCGTGTGAGCCATTTTTCTATTTGCCAGAAAGTCGCCAAGCTAGCTGTGACTAGCGCTTTTTTGCGCTCCTGTTAGAGTATGAAAATGATGCTCATGTGAAAGAGCCCTAAGTGCTCAAAACAACTACAGCATGACCGTGGAAAAGCGGCTTCAGATGACTGTATGCGCCATTGTGCACGCATCAGAGCAATGTATTTGCTCAGTGCACAAGTTTCGATGACGTAAATTTGCGCGCGTATGGCGCACAGTACTGTACTTTTTGCGTAAGCAGGGCCAATTCACATGTTCGCAACACATGCCTTCCATGATTAAAAAGACTATTTAGCCTAAGAGGTCCAGACATGTTCTTTTTTTTCACGGAATTGCGCAAAGTATAGCACATTTGTGCCCATATTGCGTGTGCAATTGCACATCTCCCATAGACTTCTATGGAGCCATTGGTGTGCAAATATGCAGGAAAATAGTGCAGGTCCTACTTTTCTCCGTGCACGCGAAATGTGTGCGCAAAACACATTCCTGAGAATGAACCCATTGACATCAATGGGTTCTATTCTGTGTGCATGTCACGCATATACTTCAAGCGCGCAAAATATGCGCAAATACAGTTGCCCTAATTTGTATATATTCAACACACGCAAAAACGGTCATCTGAAGGAGACCACACTGGGAAAACCGTACATGTTTTGGCCACGGTTTACAATATCGCTGCTGGCAAATTAATGCAAAAATTCCACACAATTGAGGTTTTCGATGTGGTTTTGACAGCACCTTTAGCGCAGTATATGAATTCAGTACAGAATTACGGACGTGTCTTAATACGCCAATTCAGGTGGTTCTGAGGCCCCCGGTTTGGCATGAGAGGACATATAGAAAGGGGTTGTGTTACTGAGACAACCAACTCAACCCAATAAAATTGCTGCAAGCTAGCAATAAAATGCTGATAAATGTGTGTTTTGTAGCAGCAAATCCTAAAAGTAATGAAGCCGCATAAGCCGGGCGTAATGCGCTTGTCTGGTGTAACCGTGTTATGACACATATGGGAGGTGTGCTGATGGAAAACAAGATTTACGAGGTGCTGAAAGCTGATATGCGGTATGTAATGTGCCGTAATACCATTCTGCTTGCAGACACAATAACATATCCAGTCCTAACCGACCTCAACCTGATGTCTTTATGGGTGGATCAGCAGTCGTCTGCGGTCTGTTCTGCAGGTTGACAAGTTGCACGCTCGTCTTCGTACGGATTAGGTGGGAAGTGTGGCGCCTATACAGACTGTCACTCCAAGTAATCTGTGCCATGTATTTACTGTGTCTGTGTATCCATATCCAATGCAATTACCGGAGCCGCTCTAACCAAGCGTATCTCGTGGTTTCACGCACTCATTTTTGTGGCACTTTTTCATACAGTTTTTTGAGCCAGAGCCAGAAAGGGATTAAAAAGGAATGATTCATATAAAGGATTAAGCAGACGAACGTGTTTGCAAAACTTTTTGCGCCCATGAAAATCATAAAAAAATGACAAAACAAAACCATTGACTTCAATGGTTCCGCTTTCACTAGCGTGATTCCGGCGTGATATTACAATCCGTGAGATAAGATAGGGCAGGATCTATCTTTCAGCTTTTTTTTTATCGCGCACAAGAGCGCAAAATTTAAATGGTAACTTTAAAAAAAAAACGTATCACTGGTTCACACGCAAATACGCTCTGTTGTGGCAAGTATATTTGCGCATGCGTCCGTGTTTAAGGAAGGACTTCTACTTCTTGCTGGATTTGTTCCACTTCTGAATTTGCCCTCAAATATTGAATCAAAAAGTCCCATGGAAACGTTATGTGGAACCACCCTGAGGGCTCCTTCACACAAGGGAATTTGCGCAGTTGACTTACATGCGCAAAACAAACGCAACTATAAGTACCAATGAAATTCCCTGCTGCTCGAAAATATAGATCCTCCTTACCTATCTTTGGTGCACAAAGCACAGAAGCCTCCATCCCTACTGCTGGGGAATCCCTCCATCTCCCCTGCAGGGGAACCCCTCTTTCTGCATTAAGATGAAGGGAATCCCCAGCAAGGAAGGAAAGCCCCGAGAACATGAAGGGAAGCCCCAGGGGACCCTCTTCATCTCTCTCTCCAGCAGCGCATATTTTCAGTCCCTCCCGTTAGACATGGAAAAGTCGAGGCTGAAGCTCAGGACTTCAGCGCTGAAAAGTCGTTTGGTTTTTTTGAACAGTTATGTGAATTCCTCACCTGTGTGAATGAGGCCTAACGGCTCCTACACAAGCGTATATACGCTGGTGAGAGGATGAAGTGAATGCATTTTACTGTACATTTTTGCGTTGCGGGCCTGTTTACATCGGCAGGGGTTGGAGATACCCACACCTATTTTGAACCGGCTCAGCAGCCTAATTAGTCCCCGGTGTTAGCATGGGCAATTTTTAATACGTTTTCGCTTGCGCAAACTGCAGACAATAGAACTCAGTGATTTCAATGGTTTTCCTCACATTGGGTGTTTTTTCGCCCGCATTTCTTTTGGACGAAAACATACGTGCCAATGTAAACGGGTTGGCAGCGCAAAAATTTACAGTACAGTGCGCATGCTCATGAGCGAAAGCATATGATCACAGTCTGTTCAGAGCGCAATCACATCATCCTCTCGCGAGCGTATCTACGCATACGCTCTTGTGCAGGAGACCTAAAGGACAGAAGTACCGAGGGAATGTGATCATGTTGGAACTCCAAAACTTACACGACTGCAACCCAACTGTTGTCAGAAAGCCAAACCTGCTGGATTTCTTGCAACCGTCGGGTTGCCGTTACAGCAACTTGAGAGTCGCAGCATCAGCGTGGCTCAGCTGCATGTTGACCAGTTGGCCTTGTCCCCTTGGATAATAATGAGTGAATATTAAGCCGGTTAAACAACATATTCTAAATAATGTCTCGCACATTCCACGAAAGTACATTGATGCCAGAGGCAAACACCTGGGATTTCCTTCTTGTGACCCAATACCAGTGCATGCCACACATTTATTGGGTACTAGTATCTCCAAAACGCTTTTGTTAAAGCTTTAGGGCTTCTTCAGCCGGACGTATTTGCGCTGCTCATTGTACATGCGGAATCAGTGTGCGCAATATGCAGAGAATAGAACCCACTAATGCCAATGGGTTCGTTCTCATTAACAATTATTATGCGTGCATTTCGAGCGCTCGCAAAAAAATTGGGCTGCTCTATCTTTATGCATATTTCTGCAGCAAAGGGCCCCATATAAGTCTATGGGAGGTGCGCAAATGTGCCATACACTTCGCAATCCAGTGAAGAAGAGAACACATCGAGGCCTCGTTAGGCTTAATAGCCTTTTCTCTTCTGCAAGAGAAAAATCGCCCATGTAAATAGACCCATTGAAAATAATGGGTTCTATTTTTGTCTAATTTTACGTGCCTTGCAAATCACAAAACTCACGTGATTTCATTGCTCATGTGAATGCACCCCAAAATAACCACAGCTGGATGGTATATTTGTCAAATGTTAAGACTCTGTAGTCTGACTTTAGACCACCTATTAGTTGGCTTAGTTTATGCCAAAAAATTGCACCTAAATTTTGGTGCAGTCTGCCGCGATTTGACAGAATTTAAGCCACACCCATTTTCACAGTGAGTCACAAAAACAGTCCAAAAGTACCTAAACACATAGTAAATGTGGTACAAAACACGTAAGACAGTTATCAAACGCACTTTGTACCAGAAACTATTGTATTTTCCTGGGAAATACTGTAAAGCTGATATCAGCCGTACATGCACACTAGAAACCATATAAAACCCGAAAATACATCATAGGGAGCTGAAAACTGGCAGCCAAGAACAAATTATCTTTACTAGATAGGGAAAAAGTCCCGGTCAAAGTGTGGGGCATTGGCAATAATAAATCGTATTTTACTGATAATTGTATATTTACGTGTAAAGGGACAGTAAGGGCCCCTTTACACGTACGCATAAAAATGCTTGCCAGAGCATTACATGTTTGCACTGTGGACTAAGCAGAATTGCGCGCATATTGGCGCATAGTACTGCACTTTTTCCGAACACAGGACCAGTTCAATCTCATGACACACTCCTTCTGTTGTTTAAAAGGCTATTTAGCCTAATGGGGTCCAGATGTGTTCTCCCCCGTCCCCCCATCCCTTTTGCACAAATTTTCAGTCATCCCCATAGACTTCTATGGGGCCTTCATTGCGCAGATGCGCACAAAAATGGCGCATGCTGCGAAATACGCATGCAGAAAAAAGTAGCGAGAATGAAACCATTGAAATTAACAGCTGAGAACAAACGCCACTGAAATAATGCACGGTTTGTAGTGCTTTTCATAATCCTCTAAGGATCTACAGCTAACATCTGACCAGTATTAATTGCTGAAAAAAATGCCTCAAAAAATGCCACTGAAAATGTGCATTTTAAAAAAAAAAAAAAAGCTGAAACCATCCTAAGGGTGCCCACCCACTGGCGTTTTTTTCACTGCGACATTCGCAGGGTTTTTTATTCTGCAGGGGGTCTATGGGACTTGTAATGTAAAAATCGCGATCGCGCAAAATCGAGATTTACCGCGATATCGCGATTTTCCGCGATCGCGATTTTAGCTTTGCATGTCCCATAGCCCAAAGACCCCTGCAGAAAAAAAAAAAACGCTGCGAATTTCGCAGTAAAAAAACGCTAGTGGGTGGGCACCCTAAGGCTGAAGGTGCAGATTTGCTGCATATTTTCCGTGTGGATCGGCCACATGGAAAACCTGCAGCATTTACAGTAGCAGCCCAGTAGATGTGATTTTTTTGAAATGTCGTTCCCACATAGTGAAAAAATTTCCGCATGTAATGTTTGCAGAAATGTTCTTGCGGGGCGGATTTATGATCCGCAGCATGTCACTTTCGGCGTTGATTCTGCAACGTATTTAGGCCCATAGGCCTCAATAAAAGCGCAAAATCTGTAGATTGGTGTTTGTGTGAGGAAAAATGGTGGATCCACTGCAGAATTTTTACATAGAAGCAAAGAATAAAGTTTATTGAAAAACAGTAAAAGGAAGTGCGGCCATTTTGAAGACAGACAGTCCCACAAGCAGACGGTCGGCGTCAAGATAATAAGTATGAAAACCCTTCTGACATAATGTCTTCTGAGACGCCTTGGTTACACAATTCGATCCACATAGACTAAACGCAGCAGAACTTACCTGTGTTCCAAATAAGTGGCCGCTGAAGACGCAGTGGGCGGAGACATGACATCACAACAGGATGGGTTTTTTCACTGCTTTGTACTGTCTTTATTGTCTAGTACAATTTCTAAGTCAAATCCACAACAAAATCCACAGTGATGAAATGTAGTAAATTTATGAGACAGTGCTTTCTGAGGATGGTTCCTAGAGAGGCGCACCGTTTTACATACAGAACTCACTTTCTTAGGCTTTACTCACACGAGCGTTTCATCTATTTTGCCGCAATAAAACGTCAGCCAAAAATCGCGACCATCTGAAGCAGTGGATTCCAATGCATTCGTTCAGATGGGCGATTCTCTGGTGCGTAAAATCGTCCGGAAAAGATAGGTCTTGCCCTATCTTTGGGCTACGATCAGCCAGCAGTTGCTATAGAAGTCTATAGGAGCTGCCAGCAAAGGGATGGGGAGTGAGTTTAGCACAACTAGCGCTGCTAAACTCCCTCCCCTTCCCTTTGCCGGCAGCTCCCATAGGGAGCTTCTATTGCCATGGTCAAGGAAGGGGGAGAGATTTCAGCAATGCTAAAATATCTCCCTCTAGCTGACAGAATTCCGGGCTGCTGCATATATACGCTGCACCTGGTCGTGTAAATGGGCGCAAAAAGGCAAGATTCACCCGCGGCTTGGTCACGGCTTTCTCTCATTCATGCAATTTTCGGCCGCGATATGGGTGACCGAAAATCGCAACGCCCGTGTGAATAAAGCCTTAGACTGGGTATCCACACTGCGGTAACCCCATGCGTCCAAACCACCCACACACCTGCAGTGGCCAATGCCCGCATGATTCTACTGGTAATACTGTCCTTGTACTAACGAAATTGTGTAGTCATTGGTCACCATGGGCAGGTGGGTTTTCGAACACATGCGGTTATGGAAACCCAGCCTTGTAGTCCTTCAAGCACCCACCTAAATGTCATATCAGAGGAATTGTAAGACATTTTACTAATTACCGATGGGGGAAGACCTCACTGGCTCCATGGCACATTTCTTCTACAATCACCTTTTACATGTTATTTCATGTATGGCTCTTCCTAACTCATGGCCTCTGGAAGGCACTTCCATAAGTTAAGTACTATGAAGCAATCCAATAGATTCCTTCACTTAGAGATTGGTTTCTGTAACAGTAAGCTGAAGACCATTTGTCCCAGCAGTCTGTGGTGGTCACAGTACGCCAGATTCCACTTATATACTATGCCCAAGATTGTCCAAAATGATAGGTACACTATAAAATGAACAGGCTTGATGTCCCCTTTGACGTAGTTGAGGGATCCATTGTCAAACTCTGTATGAATTCATCTCCACTTTTTGCACTGTATATATTATGAACCCAATGAAGTAGTTTATCTGATGCGGATTGTTGGAGATTATGTTACGTAAAGCAATATTGAGTAAACCTGCCATGGTTGGGATGTGATCAGGGACTTTCTGTCTGACTTTGTAATGTAATGTGACCTACTGCAACTGGGGTAATTTTACTTGGTATAGCTATAACTATCCTGCCTGAACTTGCCTTTTGCATGTTGAACCACATCTGCTGAGTGGTCTAGTAAACTGAAATACTGTTATTCATCTAAATGTCATCACTTATATAGACAATAGCCCAGTATCCTATTTACTTAAAGGGGTATTCTCATCTCCGTTAAACATAGCTGCAATGGGAAGACTGCTCTGTACGAGGTGACCGGGTGTTCAGGATTATGGAAACCGCTGAGGACAACTGGTCTGCTAGAGTAATTTCAGAATTAGAGAAACAGCATATCTGTTAGCGCAGTGTAACTCTTGTTGACTTCTGTGGGAGTTATGGAAACAGTGTTGCAAAGCCCGCTGGGAGGTTTCCGTAATCCCAACCATCACCGGTCACCTCTTACAGCCTGGCCATTGAAGGTAGAGCCAGAACAGGAAATAGGTACAAGTCCTAGGGGTGGGACCCACATATCATGTGTATATTCCATAAAAGTCTGAAATGGAAATATTATTTTAATCATATTGTACCATAGTTTGACCTTAACGAGGGGGCTGCAGTGCTCACCTGAGTGTTCTGCCCCCTCGGCTTTCTTCATTGCTTTTCAGGACATGTGAAAAACACTTGGGTATACTAATAGATTACAGACTGAACATGAGTCAACAGTATGACACAGCAGCAAAAAATACAAACACAATTCTTAGATGTATTAAAAACATGGTAATATTTAGATTGCAAACAAGAAGGCTGAGAGGAGACTTAATAGCTGTCTACAAATATCTGAAGGGCTGTCATAGTGCAGAGGGATCGGCCCTAATCTCATTTGTACAAGGAAAGACTAAAAGCAATGGGATGAAACTGAAAGGAAGGAGACACAGAAAAACTTTCTGACAGTGAGGGTGATCAATGAGTGGAACAGGTTACCACAGGAGGTGGTGAGTTTTCCTTCAATGGAAGTCTTCAAACCGAGGCTGGACAGACATCTGTCTGGGATGATTTAGTGAATCCTGCATTGAGTAGGGGGTTGGACCCGATGACCCTGGAGGTCCTTTCCAATTCTACCATTCTATGATTCCTGCTGGCAGCTGAAGACGCCCAACATAGGACTATCCATAAAGTTCTACACACCTCTTTGAGGCCTTCTTCAGCTGCTGGAAGGAGACAAAACAGCAAAGACCACTGAGGGGCCACAGTGCTCAGGTTAGTGCTGTAGCCCCTCGTTCTAGCAATCAGAGGGGGACCCCCATTGATCACTACTTTTAATGTCTCTATGACATGTCAAAAGTTAGTTAAAAGTACAGCTGTTCTTTAAACATCTCATGTGAGCCAGAGATACAACCACCAGCATACTTGTTGTTTAATGCTAGAAGGCTCCTCAAGTGTGACGTAAGAAATGAATGATTTTCCAGGACAATTAATATTTCTTTGCACTGGTCATACATTACAGGAATATCAATCAGCTGCAGGGGGTTGCTATGTGACAGATAATGGTATTTATGGCATTACTGAGAATTATTCGCATTCTTCCTCAGAAAGTAAAGGTGAAGAATAACACACATTACAAAGTAGATGATCAATGAGACTTTACATGACCGGAGATCAATGCTATGTTACTGCTATTCCTTTTATTAGATCATTGCAGCACTTAGAAGATCGGGAGAGAGAAAAACATGGTGTATATTATTAAACATATGAATTCTATTGTGCTACATTAAAAAAAAAGTTCAGTACCCCTTCAAGTAATATTTAAGGAGTTGTCCAAGTTATTTTTTTTTAATTCCTGCTCACTATGTTTAAAAATAATTAAAAAATCATATACTCATCTCCCCCGGCTCCATGCAGCTCCAGCGCCACAATTCCCCTCACTGCGCCAGGTCTGTGCTGACAAGTTGCAGTCAGCCTGTGACGTCCTGTATGCAGGCCAACTGCAGCATATAAACACAGCGTCATAGCGGAGACCGGGGGGATGCGGTGCTGGAGTTCAGGATCCTGGGAGAGCTGAGTATTATTTTTATATATGAGGAGCAGAATTTTTTAAAAAAAGTTAAGATGGACAACCCCATTAAATATAAGTTCCAGACAAAGCTCAAAAACTGAACTCAGGCATGGGAGTTCCTGCACACCTGCTTTACAAACATGGTGCCCCCAAATACTGTACTTCAGATTTCATGTTGTCATAACTATAGTTACCCCCCAAAACAGTGCTAGATAGACAGTGCCTCAAAAATATCAGTGCCAATCAGATAGTGCCCTATATTGTTCCCCAGACATTAGTTGTGCCCCAGGGGGTGGGGGGTGGGATGGGGAGGGCCAAAAGGGATAGAAAGCATTGTTATGGCAGTGGTGAGGGGAGGGGTCCTTGGAGTCAGCAGAAAAGTATGGTGGGGGGAAGGCAGGGGCTGGATAGCTACCTTCCCATTTGATTGTTTAATTGGTGGGCCTGTCGCCTCTTTTCTTTGCCAGGTCCATGGCCTGCAAAGTTGGTCGGTGTGGCTAGCTAGGGTATGGCTAGTCAGCCTCGGTGTCGGGAGGTCGGCGACTAGAGGCTAGTTGGTGAGCTTCCCGAGTCGGTTAGCTTGCGGTGAGAGGCGTGCGTTGGGAAATAGGGTCACCCGAGTCGGTTATTATGCAACGGGCGGCAGTTACAACTATTTCCCGGGTGGTGAGTCGACAGAGTGGTACGGGGCTCCAAGGATCTCCCAAGTTTTTCCAGAAGGTTATAAAATGTTGTTTTATGTTAATGTTGTTTGTTAATAAATATGGCTGCTGTGGCCAAAATTATCCAAAAATTAAATGGTGTCAGTGGTTACTTTAGGTAAGTGGGGTGAGGGAGGTTTTAAAGGGGGGATGGCTACAGCGGAGACGACTCCGTTATACCTGGTTCATGGCAGCACTATATTGGTCTAATAAAGTGGTTACCATTGTCACATTTTTACTAAAACTGCTAAGCAAGTTAACTTCAAGAAAAGATTAGACTGCTACAACATATCAAAACTGAGTAATGCAAATAATTCTATGGATGGAAGAGAAGCAGAAACCATTCTTTGCGATATTAAACTTTACAACAGTCAGCATTGTCCAATGGGATTTTAGCCTATCGGACGCGTATATTAATGGAGCACCAGTTGACCACAAAGAAACTTAATTCCCAACTTTTGCATTTCAAAATGAACATTAATATGCTAGTCTGGTGCGCAGATTATTCTGCTAGTTATGTCTGGTGTGAAACTTGGCACAAAGCTAGCCTAAACCTTAGTTCACTCCAAATTGATGGATATTATGTCACAACAATTATCTCTGCTTACCACACGCCCTGAGAGCAAACTGGATGAAACCTGATGTCATTATCTATAGAAAAACTGATACATGGCCAAAACAACCAAGCACCTAAGTTAAAGACAATTTCTTCATCCCCCCCCCCCCCCACCCCACACACAATCTACAGCAGCTCAACATTGTATCACACCATAAATTCCCATCTTGTAGGGTGTCCTAGAGGTATCCACACTAATAAACACCACTTTCCATCCTAATATGTGTAAAAAAAACTTTAGATCTTAAAGGGGTTCTCCAGTACTAAGTTATTGATGACCTATCCTCATGATAGGTCACCTGCTATGGGATCCCTACTGATCAGCTCATAGAAGAGGCTACAACACTCCTGTGAGCGCCATGCTCTCTTCTCAGGCATGGGACATTACGTTAATAGGTCACATGACCTGCAAGTAGCTCAGTCCCATTCAAGTCAATGGGATTGAGCAGCTATACCAGGCACAGCCACTATACAATGTATGGCGCTGTACCTGGTAGGGATTGAACGCCGAGGTGCTCTCCGGAGTGCTCTTGTCACTTCAATCAGCTCATTGGCTGCAGTCCTGAGCAGCAAACGCCTGCCAATCAGTTATTGATGACTTATCTTGAGGATTGGTCATGAATAAAGATGAGCGAACTTACTCGGCCACGCCCCTTTTTCACCCGAGCGCCGTGATTTTCGAGTACTTCCATACTCGGGCGAAAAGATTCGGGGGGCGCCGTGGGTGAGTGGGAGGGTTGCAGCGGGGAGTGGGAGGGAGAGGGAGAGAGAGAGGGCTCCCCCCTGTTCCCCGCTGCTACCCCCGCTCCACCACGGCTCCCCCCGCCCCCCGGCGCCCCCCGAATCTTTTCACCCGAGTACGGAAGTACTCGAAAATCGCGGTGCTCGATCGAGTAATTACTCGAAACGAGTAGGTTCGCTCATCTCTAGTCATGAATAGTTAATTCCTAGAAAACCTCTTTACGCTCATGACCATAATTTGATCCATATCACACAGATTCCAAAAAGAAAAAGAATCTATTTCAATAAGACTGTATTTACACGGGCAACATCCATATGACCACTGAAGCCAGTGATTGGCTGCAGTGATCATGTGGGTAGTTGGTGACATCACCGCTGCAGCACTAGAAACAAAGACTGTGTGGAGCAGCAAAGTCGGAACGGGACAGAATGAACACGTGAGTTATTATTCTTCTATCACTTTAAAACAATCCCTAGCTTTAACTAAATTTGGGGGGGGTCTCACATAGGCGTGATGTATTCACGTTCACGAGTGCGGGACCTGATTGTGCTCTGAATGGAGCGCCATCACGTCCTCTCACAAGCGTAACCTCGCTCTTTCACTGTTCTTTTGTACGCTGCCGAGCCTGTTCACATTAGTGCAGGACTACCACACCATTTTTGAACAGGCGGAGCAGCCTAATCAGTAGGTGGGGCATCCCACTCAGTAGGCGGGTCAGTCTAATTAGTCCCCGGTGTTATCGACTTACACCATTAAATCACGCCATTCAGGTCCTATGGGGCCTTGGAGGCACAAATACGTACAAAAATAAAGCATGGCCGCATATTTTTGCACCTAACAGGAATGCAGGCACAAAAACGCTGTGAGGATCCCATTGTAATCAATGGTTTTAATGGATGCTGTTTCCGCGACAGAATTTCTGCGCGCAAAATCGCCCACGTGCAGAAGCCCTTATACTGACAATCTGAAACATAGTCGCACCCAGTCCATTCTTTCTCAGAGAGTAAGTGGTCTATATTACGGAAGTCCTAGAGGTACCAAGAACACCACAAAAGCACCAAAAGGACGTTAAAGGGAAAATGTTTACGTGGTGATAACAGCTGATAAATCATCCCAATATACAAACTGGACTGTAGACTCAAGTACAGAATCTCTTTTCGTGTATTTCTTGAATCCCTGATTTTTGAGAGTAGACATGACAAATGATCTTTAGACACTTTACATAATTTATTGGTTGTACTACAAGGTAATGCTCGACGGAAACTTACATTAATTCAACAAAGTATTTATGATTTCAAGCCTAAGGCATAAAAACTGACTTTGAGAATTGTGCAGCGTTCTTTGTATATGGCTCCTGTTAGCGCTGAACTCCCTGCTTGAGTCCTTTTACGTATGTCTTTGTATTGTATATGTGCTAATGAGCGCTTGCAAAATGATGACTCCAGCTTTATAGGAAAATGCTATTGGGCTGCATTCACACGAGTGCGATATTGGGCCAACGAGCGTTTTTCACGCTGCTGCGAGGCGTTTTTCATTCAAGATGACTCACATTGCTTCTGTGAAATAGCGATCCTCAGGCGCGAGTTTAATGCTTGTCAGAGGATCGCAAGTGTTTCCCATTGGTTTCAATGGGAAACATCATATTGTCACATCATGCGAGTGCCAAGTGATGTCTTTTAAGGTCCCATTGGAAACATTGGGCGAGGCATTCCGAGGGAACGTTAAAAAATAGAATATGCTGTGATTTTTATCCTTGCCGCGTCGCTGCAAGGGGTAAAAAGAAAATCACTCATGAGAATAAGTCCATTCAAAGGAATGGAGATCATATTCATGAGAAGTTTGTGCATCTCGCAACGCACAAAACTCGCTGAGATTGTCGCCTATATGAATGTAGCCTTAGGCCTCTTTCACACGAGGGTCGCAGAGTAGGTGCGTCAAAAAAATCGCATCTAACAGAACTTATGGTTCCCTATAGATTCTTTCAGACAAACAATTTTTTGATACGCCTAAAAAATGGCGCTTCAAAAAAAAGCAAAATAGGCTATTTTGTGACGCCGAGATTTCTCTCCATTAAAAGATAGACCTTTTGACAGCACAATGCATATGGGAAACTATGCAAGCCGGCGGGCGGGGCACTCCCTTAATACCCGTGGTGACGCCTTTCATTGTTCTGGTGGCTGAGGGATTCTGGAGCTGTGGCATCAGTGCACTGCAAGACACAGCGGTCAGCCGTGTAAACTTGCAGAGAATAGCCGTGACTTGGTTGCGACTGTTCTTTGTTCATGCGATTTAGCGCTCCGATAGCTGCGATTTTTTAGCGTGGCTATTGGAGCGCCAAAATCATGTTCGTGTGAAAGAGGCCTTATAGAGGCCTTGAAATCAAACAGTCTATTAACTTTCTTGAAGACTGCTGTGTCATTTAAGACTGGCAGTAAGAGTAAAGGCTCTCCTAGTAGGCTAAATGCGCCATGCAGTGCACATACATATTACAACTATATGCATTGGCCTAAGGGGTATGTTTACACACAGCGGATTTGTTGCAGATAAATCAATGAGGAGGTACAATACTATGTTAAATGGTAACATAGTAACTTAGTATGTGAGGTCGAAAAAAGACATATGTTCATCCAGTTCAGCCAATTAAACCCCAATGTTGATCCAGAGGAAGGCAAGACAAACATTGAGGCAGAAGCCAATTTTTCCCATTTAAGGAAAAATTCCTCCCTGACTCTAATCTGGCCATCAGAATAATCCTGGGATCACTGACCCCTTCTGAAGTAATTAGTGACTGTAACATGTAATATTGTATCGCTCAAGAAAGGTGTCCAGGCCTCTCTTAAACTCTTTTATCGAGTTGCCATCACCAGGTTCGTATAAATCATAAGCTGGCTTCACACAGTCATATTTGTGTATGCAACATTTTTGCATGCATTACATAATTCACATGAACATATACCTGTGCATTTCGGTTAATAGGGATTGCGCAGGAAAAAGAACACATCTTGAACTTTTTAGACTTATTAGCCATTCCAATAGCTGGGAGCTTCATTGCTTTTTTGGCCTACTCAAATGTACATGCCTTACACGCAAAAAGTACAATAAAATAAGCCGATGTGTGCACAAAAAAATCAACATTCATTCTACAAAGATGCAGCGCTCATGCATGCGCAAAAACACATACGCTCGTGTGAAGCCAGCCTTAGTGTATGCTGCAGATTTTAAAATACACAGCATGCCTTATGCTGTGAAAATAAGGGAGATAGAACAATGCCTCCGCAGTGCCACCTATTGGAAGGCAGGATTCCTTCAAATCAATATTAGACTCCTTATACAAGCCTTGTAACAATGACTGGGAATTGAAAGCCAAGCCAGAATCCATGTACAGGCAGCGGTTTCGGGGTGTTTGCCCCTCATCAGTATGCAGTAGGTTTCTGGCTTTGCTAGCGAGAGGCCTGTGATGTGGGTCAGGAATGCTATCTTTTCTCCTTAGGGAGAGCACCTGAATGAGTGAGGAGACTTAAAAGGCCATTCCTGCTCCTCTGGGTAAGATGCAAATAAGAGAGATGGAAAAATTGATACTAATCTTTTGGTATGAAATTACAGTAAAATCTGAGGCGACAAATTTCTGAATTTAGCTTAACACTCCCTGTGATGTCATAATGCCGGTCAATGGCAGTTTTGACAACTGTTACAACGGTTAGACCATACTCAGGCCACCGTATGTAAGTTGCGCCCAAGAAGGGCTGACAGATTTTGAGCACCCCACACAGTAGCAGGGGAGTCCTCTAATCAATAACACTGGTCACAACTCAACTCTACACTGATGTCAGCTGTATTTCTGTGCCGTTTGTACGTTTTATTCTGGAGTTAGGAGTTCCTGCTTCCACCATGGTTAAAGGCCAAGACGTAAAGATGCGGTTCTTCTGATTTTTGAAATAACCGGGGTCAAGATTAACTTCACTTACCTAAAAAATCTATATATCAGCTGACCACTGGAAAAAGTTTAGCCCATTAGACTTGTACTTTTAGTTTTGGCTGGAGAATAAGGTTCCGAGGTTCCAAATCGGAGGAGGACGCCTTACAAAATTGTCCTCATAACTGACGTCCATGGACACTCTCACATTCTGAGAGATGAAGAACTATAGTGACAGCTTTGAACTCTCCTCAAAAACATTGGGGATAACCCATATCTGTTACTCTATTACACTGCAGTATCCTACTTTATAATGATGTTGCATATTTCCTTTTCCTTCACCTTTTTGTGATAGAGTAATGGCTTTGCACATAATAACACAAACATAATAGCCTACACTAGCGTTACTATAGGGAATGCGATGCAGGAGATACGGTTGCACCCGGGCCCATAAGGCCTCTCTTCTCCATACAGGGAGCCCAGTACTATGAATAAAGCATTATAGGTTTTGCATTGGGGCCCCGAAGCTTCAAGTTACGCCTCTGGTCTACAAGTTATGTCTCTGTATCATTTTTCTAGTTACAAGAGTTGTCCCATCAGGACAACCCTTGATTAAAAGCCCCATTAGGACATTACAACAATACGGATGTTAGAAAGTGAGGGTCTCCTAATTGGAACTTTCTTCTAGGAGACAGAGTGGATAGCAGTTCCCACATATGACGTGGCTTCCACTGGCAAAGTTAGCTGTTTGCCAGGGGTCTCAGGAGCCGAAACCCATAGAAAAGGAGTTGATGTTGATGAGACAATCCATTTAACCCTCGTGAGATAGCAGTTTCAAAGTGCAGGACTGCAGTGAACAAGGCTGGGGTCAAATAGACCCCATGGTATCACACCAGGGCTAATGATTCTTCGAACATCCATTGCTCATCTGTTCTGCTATAATTTTTTCTCATAAATGGACTGTCATGAGTTAACATATCTGTAGCTCTTAATAAGCAGAAATAGAGCAAAAATATATTTCCCTGGTGGTGTAATAATTCCCAGTAAAGTGTGTGGTATAACCATCTGTAACCTGAGCTCCGATGGCAAGGACAGTAGCTTCTTGTTGACCATAGTTCTAAACACCATTTTGGGATCCAAGACAAGGTGCGGAGCTGTACAATCATTGTTTAGTGATTCAATCATACAGTAAATATTGTGCCAAGGTTCAAAAGCCTGGGACATGTTGTTTTCATACCAGGGCTATCAGTAATGGGCCGTCCAATCTCAAAGTCAGATGTTAGAATAGGACAGCCAAGATCTTTCATAATAAATGTATTATCTATTAATAATTCTGCACAGGCCAATAAACCTCATATTTAGGAGTCGCCTTTCTACTTAAGCACCTGTATATGAACTCAAGAGCACGTTTTGTGATGTAAGAAGCCCTTCCTAAAAAAATTAAGCCATTCATTTTCTTTTCTTATTACATGTTACATAAGATATTTATTGGAGGTGTTGGAAACTCAGCAGTGGTTACATGTGCAAGTGTGCGCTGAACTGGTCACAATCTGTGAATAAACCCCACACACCCAAACAACAAACTGCAATAATGAATACTGCAGTTTTTATTACCAAGAATAATTAAGAACTTCAATTTTAGAAGTTAAAGTCTATATCATTTAGAAATTAGAGCCTTTCCACCATGAATTAGGGGTTCCCATTTCCATCATAGGTAGAGGCTGAGGTGTACTGATATGGACTTCGTGACCTCTTACTGTATACTATGGAAATGAACACTTTGCTGCAATGGCATAAAATCTCATAAACTTTCTTTACCTTTATGATCATGCTTTGTTCTTGCACTACTATTGTTTGGGTACCCCGTTATTTGCTCACACGCTCACAAGATTGTTTGTCCTTATGGAAGACACTACAGTAGCTACATAGAGCAGCAATGGGGACCTGGACCCGGGCGAATTAGGAACAGAGAGTAATCATGAAAGTGAGTATATTGTAAAGTTTATTATATTCCTTGTGTTAGTTTTTCAATGCTTTAAACCTTCTACACTATGAAAGCTCTGTCTTTATACTCCACTTCCACTACACACCAGGCTCCATCCTAGAGCTAAAGCATGGGGTGAAATGTTGTACTTGATGTATGACGTACACAAAGTGGCATAAAAAGTGGGTTCATATCCTGCATGAAACAGTAAAGATCTACCAAGGTCCTTAGCATAACCTCTTAGGGACCTTTCACACAGGACGGAGCCAAATCCTCAGCTGCAGCATTGCACACCAAAATCTACAGGTGTAACTGCGGATTTTGATGCAGAATTGCAGGCTGCTTTTAAGCCATTTTTAATTCCGCATCAAAATCCGCAGGTAGGTTGCAGATTTTGGTGCGGAATTTACTTGTGGTTTATTCTGTCCCATGCGGAAAGGTTCCTTACAGAAATGATAAAATAAGACTTTTGTTATATCAATCTGTTATGCTCACCTGTGAAAAAACAGAAGGATGGACAGCATGGTCTGATCTATGTTGCTGTTGCAGATGCCTTCATTCAGAAGGTAGCAGGGATCCTTTACGACAGGTTCTAGAGAGTCTTGCCTCATGATGGTGTTCAGCTTATCGGTGTTGAGGTTCTCAAAAACCAACTTCTCCCTTAATTGACGGAAATTATTAACAGTAGGGCTGCCCAGGTTGTTATTCTCTCCACCGCATTCCTCCATCTCGCTCTTGTTGGCTAGGTCAAGACAGCAGCTACAGCAATCCAGACCAATGGGTGAACGGCAGCCTTCTTCTTCAGACATGTCTCTAGAACTATCCATAAAGTCAAACTCAACAGGCACTGCTCCTGGAAAGCAGATGGCCTTGACGAACAGCTGCAAATAAGTTTATGCCAGGAGTTGTGTAGCTTTCCTACTTGAGCTTTGGCTAGAATGCTGCTCTCCTTAGCAGAGCGGAGCGAGAACTCAGCACTTGCTTATCTGTAGAGCAGCTTAATATGTGCACACCTCTGTGCTGTGTGTAAGAACAGGGAAGAGATTCTGTCTAGTAGGCACATCCCAGTTGTAAAAGACTGAAACACAGTCCTCTAACTCCCCCAGAGGCAGAGCTAAAGGGAAAAGACTTTACATAAGAGGACACAAGTCAGCAAAGGAGGGGACAGTCTCACGTGTGAGCTCTGCAGTTACAGAAGAAGAATGGGGTTGATTTTTTTTCCTACGAGCCTCTGGATTTTTCTATTATAGTCGATCCCTCCCAGGACATGTAACCAATTCTTCTGATGTTGCTGACTGTGCAGCATTCTCTCTGACGGGGAAACCCAGCATCGATATAATTCATGTCTCGCCACGTAACCCTACGAGTTCACATTTGGTTAGAATACTGTAAATTGAATGGACTGAACACATGATTATTACTAATGTTAGGAAGAAATAAGACATCATCTCAAAACTGAGGTGCACTATAGAAGAATATACTACTTTTTAAAGTTCTATTAAAAAAAAAGTTAAATCTGCAACGGCCCCCCAACTATAATGCTTTATTGATAACACTGGCCTCCTTATATGGGGAAAAGAAACCCTATGAGCCTATAAAACCTCACAGCCTGACTGCAATCACATCTTCTGCACCCTTTATAGTTACACATTAACAATGCCCCCAATAATATGCTCCTCCATTAATAATGTTCTCATAGTATAATCCTCCATTAATAATGTGTAGACGGACCCTGGTATGAGGCAGGGGTTCCCAACGCACAGGTCTCGTCCACAAAGGAGAGGTGGCAAAAACCACTCCAGCTCATGGTGGTGGTGGTGGTTATCCATTCAGTCGAGGCCGACTTTCGGAAACTTTTATGGATCATTATTCTCCATGCATTCCTATCCTTGTCCGGCTGGGATCCATAAAGTGTTTTGGCATAAATAGTGGAGTAGTTTGCCATGGCTTTCTCCACCCCTCCCAATTTATGCGGGCTTAGAAGCGGCATGTAGCTAGCTACACTGCTAGGTTCCAGCTCATGGTAGGGATGCACAATAGTGGCACTGGTGCTGGTACTTTTGGCCCAAGGCAGCCACCTCTCTTCCCTGGTCATCATTTTCTCCAACTCGGGGTGGACACAGAGAATCATTATCACACCAAGTAATATAAGCAGCAGAAAAATAACTACTTGAACTGGGGCAAATTTCAACAGAAAGTTCAAAGGTATTCTTATTTAGGTAAACTGGTTCAACAGTCTTTCCGGTATTTAACCCACGAGTTTGGTGGGCCAGGAGTTGCATTGGCTGCCTCTTTCAGAGTGGTGCGTCAGTGGAGTATCCACAATCTTTCGATTACCAGAACTGAGCGGGCACACTCGTTTCTACCTGTATGGCTTTTTCCTGCTCAGTGAGAGAAAGAGGGGTGCAGACCAAGACAACAACTGGCCTCTCCTCACTGTGGCGTCGTACTTCCTGTGCGCCAAACCAAACTACCACTTTTTTTTTAGAGACCGTATAGTGCAATCCCTGGCCCTTAAAGCAATATGTTGGGTACATGTTACTATGTATGTAATATGTACCCAATAATACAAATAAGGAAGGTAGAGAAATGCACTTGTAATATCCTCCTCCAGTAATAATAACCACTTTGCAAAAAAACATTATACTCACCTCTTCTTATTCTCAAGACAATGGTCTGTTTGTCTTCCTCCTGTATTCAGTCCAGAGCTTAATACTGGCGGCACAATGCATTGATGTCATCGTAGCACCTGACATCATCCGCGTGCCTTGGAACGCTAGCAGGCCCCAGGCTGTGATTTGCCAGAATGAGTGGCAGGGCATAGGTCCAATGGTTCTGTGCTCTACCATGGTTTTCATAGTTTCCTGAGGACGTGGATCCAGCTGAAAGTGGCACTTGCTTCATTTTATATAGTGGCAAACCGGGAGTTTTTTGTGTCATCAATTCATATAGAATCTGATATACTGTATTATAGAGGTATGGCTTCTTGGGGAGAATGTCTCTGTAACATGGTTGGAAGAGGGTTGGAAACAGATGTGGACGGTAAATATGTCAACCGCTTTTCATTGTACACTTGAACTGTGAATAGTTGACTGTTGGCACGTTTGACAATCTTATGTGTTACACTATGCATGTTGCAGTGCTGATAATGCCCTTACTGCCTTAGTATGTATTTTATTTATAGGCTTTCAGTGGATGTATATTGTATATGTGATAATGATGTTTGTACACAGTACCTTTAAGGCATTGGGTGAGCATCCTGGCTGAGTATTTGATGGCTTGTGTGGATACACTAACATTCCACCGCAGAGCTTTGTGACTAGGGCAACATTATAAAAGGAGACTCATGGCACTAAATAGAGTAGAGTAGATGACAAGCTGTGCTGAGGAATAGTTAGGAAATTGTGACTATTAGGAGACCAAAATCTGAGGGAAAGGAAGAGAGATAGTATGGGTAAGCCACACCGGGAAGGAAACCTGCCAGTAATTACAGACTACTGCCCAGAGGGTCCCGGGGTGATCTACAAAACATGCCCTGTAAGTGTGATCTGTGCTGACCAGACAGTTTGCCTCCCTGTGAGCACCTTTGGGGCTAGGATGCTTGGAACGAGACTGGGTACACGAGCCAGATTGAAGACCAAAGGCAAAAGCAAGTTGTACTATGTGGGGCATTGATTGACATCCCTATGATAGAAAGAGACTGTGTACTAAGTTAAACCGCACCAGAGTGTGAGCAGGAGACTGTATAGCGAAGATTTGTTGCTATTGCTATCGACAATCATCGGTTGGAGTAAAGTGTAAAGTGAAGTAAAGGGGTTAAAGTGAGTATAGTTTGAGAGTTTTTCACTATCCACTATCCAAGACAGGGGATATCTACATATGTGTGATTCGGGGGGTCAATCCTCACCAATCACAAGAATGGGGTTCTGTGTCTCCCTATGTAGTTGGAGCATCAGCTCAGCATGTGCATTACCGTTTATTCATTTCAATGGAACTACCATAGGTAGACTGCGGATAGGGTATAGCTTTAAAACTTGGCACAACTCCTTTAAGAAACTGTGTTGCTGTAAACCACCAAACTATTGCCTTTGTAAGGAAGCAAGAATCTCAATGATTATCCTTCAGTGTAAATGCATGCCTCGACTGAACGATGAATGAGAATTTGTTCACTTCTCGTTCGTCATTCAGTTTACGCATGCATAAAACTGAAGGACGGATCGTCCCGTGTAAACAGGCAGCCATTCATTTATGTGTGACTGGAGGCGGGCGGGCTGCAACAATCCCCACCCACTCCACCTCCGTTCATTAGCGATGATCATTCCTGCATAAAAGCACAGGATCAATTATCAATGGGGCGACTTGTTGGGCATCTGCATCCCACAGGTCATCCCATGTAAAAGGGCCCTAAGCCTGTTGCCCTCATTGTTGGCATTGAGCTACCATACCCAATTGTCTCATTGTGAGTCGATGGCTCTTCTGTTTCACCGTGCTCTTTCTATGTCATTCGCTTTGACATTCTTGAGTGGGGTTCCGGTCACATTCTCTGGCCTTAAACCCCGAAGCACTGACCCCAATAAATTGTGCTATATAGAGGAACTGATTGAGTGTCTACACCTACAGGCTCATTGAAATGTGTCTCTGTCATATGCTCGACTGCTTAAACTGTTATATGAGGAATACATAATCTTCTTTGAGTTGCCAAATTGTTTTTCGTTCACTTTTTATGGTCAAAATTAGTATCAGAAATATTAAAGTAGTACCTGTTAATATCACCACAATAAAGGTATCTTTTATTCCAAATCTCGGAGTAGACTGATATTTGTGACTCATATGTGGTATTAATATACTAATGGCAGGGAGTGCTACTCCATTATTACTGATATTTACCATGTTTCCCCGAAAATAAGACAGGGTCTTATATTAATTTTTGCTCCAAAATATTTCTTCTTTCCATATATAGCTGCCTGAACACTATTTAAAAATCATGCTAGGGCTTATTTTTGGGGCAGGTCTTATTTTCAGGGAAACGGGGTATGCATCATTAGTAAAGTTTCCCGTCTTTTCTACAAGCCTGAGGGCCTTTATAAGACTGCTGACACCAATGTACTTATACTGGTCATATCTACAGTTCCCTAAATCTTCCTTTGAGAATGGAATGTCTCTAGACAGTTTCGTAATGCTGCATGTCTCAAGGGGAATTAAAACACAACTCAGATTGCATAACTGCTTCGAGAATTACTCTGCAACCAACAGCATGGCAATCACCTGATGTGGCAGATCACTCGCAACGGAAAAGAAATGCATGCAGGCAGCAGTTGATGATGCGATCTTCTATGTACAGAACATACAGTGCATGCAAACCAATCACTGTTAATGACTTCTTAATTACCAATTAGACTTCCCCTGGTATCCAGAAAATGTTCTATTTGTAGGTCTGTACATACTGTACAGTGAAAGTGGCTTCACTAATGATAAGATACCAGCCCTGCATTACTACAACAGTCCGTATACTCCATCACAATCATTGTATTTATTGTACATACAGCTCCTCTGCAGACCTATATGTTTCCATAGTAACATACTACAAATAGACTTATAGCCCCTTCTTTAGGGATATCGGTATGTATTGCATCAATTCCTTTTTAGAACTCAAAGGTAGCTTTTAAGTTTGGTACAATTTAAGCTGCAGCAAAAATAGGAGAGGTGGGCAAAAACTGCACCATTTTATACAAAGGAGTGCTGCATATTCCAAAAATGTGCCAATTTGTATTCTAAAGTATGTGTTGCACCGCAAACAAAATTCTGCTTCATGTACTAATATAAAAAGTTAGCCAGCAGTCTAATTAGGCTGCCTTCAGATGGGCACTAAAATCGCACCAGATTTGTGCGTTTTGAGACACACAGATATGAACACCAAATTTTTGAATGGGGTTCTACACATAAGCAATGTTTTCTTGCACGGCACCACATTGCAGGAAACAGATAGCGGTATGTTCTATCTGGCTGTGTGATCTCACATCACAGCGCCTATTGCTTTCAATGGGGCTGGCAGCAGCAGCAACGGCCCCATTGAAAGCAATGGGTGAAACTCTGCAATCCTCCTGCTGTGGCTGTGACAGCTGTGGCGGAGGATTGCTTGTTCCCCGAAGGGATGCTGTTTTGCTATGAAAATGCTTCATATCCCTGGGGAACTCACATAGTGGGAAGCATGATATGGGGGCAGAATTCATGGCGCTATATCGCGCTCACCGTGTGAAGTTAGACTTACTGATTTTAACACATGGAAACATGGAAAAACTACCCCATTCATGTCGGGTTTTTTTGTGCCACAAAGTGCGCCAATTTCCACATAACACTGCTACGTGTGCCCATTTTTAGGGCAAAAAATTGATGAGCTTGTCAAGTCTTTTTCTTCTTTTTGGCGTAAACGATTTGTAAACTTGTCGAAAACTCTGTGCGCCACAATTCTGGCACAGTTTTAGACACATTGATAAATAAGGGCCACAATATATTCCGCATCCACACTTCCTTCTATCTGTACTCTACTAGTTTACTTTCTGTAGGTTAGCAAGAAGTAGGGATTAGATGGACGAAGTATAACGACTCAACAATTAATTAAAGGGAACCTGTCACCAACTATCGGTACCATAAACTAAGTTATGGTGCTTATAGTTTAGGTGACATGGAGTCTCTTTTCATACTCACCTGGTTCACCCTTCCTGCGTTTTTTCTGGGGAAGTCAGTGTGCAAAGCAAGCGTGACTCATTTCAGAAGGCCTTTGGATAGGTGATAACTTGTAATTTTGGTACAACCCCTTTAATAAAGCTGGCAATTCTAAACCAGGAACTGCTGGGAAGTCCTTGCAGACCCTTACACATCTCTATATGGTTGCAATCAGCTGGTATCATCTGGAGTTTCAGAAGCCAAAGGTGTAGATTCCTTACAAAGAGTGGCCGCCCTTCATGAGACCACCCCTTCCAATGTCTTACAACATTACTGTGCCTTACAAAATTAGAGCACCTTTAGGGCAAGTGAGCGCTTGTGACATTTTAATTTAAAAAAATTGTTGTGGTGACATCTATCATAAACCTGAAACATAAATATATTGGAGACGTGAGTCAAAGTAAGATGTTACTTCACGCTCCATGTATTACATGGAATCTTGCCGTACAAGATAATGGAACAATATGTTTTAGTTCACATTACCGGACTAAACTTTGGCACCAATAAGTTGCCAATTGCCTGTTTATCTCCATGCCTGCGCTAAAGATCCTGTGAGGTCTACATTTATATTTCTACATCCGGTTGGATTACAGCTATAGAGATATTTCCCCACTGTGAGGCACCACTGCTGCCCAAAAAATACTCCTTTTTTTTTTTTTAAAGTCACTTCCTTCTTTTGTGGAATACATCAACAAGTAAAGTATACCCTAGAAATACACAACAATACTGTTTATGGCATTGCAATAAAACACCATGGCAGCAACTGGAGGTGGGATAAGCCCTCTCAGTGGCGAAGGCAGGGGATCCATGATCTAGCAATTTTTGGTAAAAAAAAAGGACAGTAAAATTGCATGAGACTTTTTGCGTTTTTTTAGGCCTCATGTCCACGGGCAAAAGAAGAATTAAAATCCGCAGCGGATTTTAATTCTTCTCCCGCACGCGGATCCGCACCCCATAGGGATGCATTGACCATCCGCGGGTAGATAAATAACCCGCAGATGGTCAATAAAAGTGATTTTTTAAAAAAGGGAGCATGAAAAAATCTGGACCATGCTCCATTTTCGTGCGAGTCTCCCGCGGGGACGGCTCCTGCAGGCTTCTATTGAAGCCTATGGAAGCCGTCCAGATCCGCGGGAGACCTAAAATAGGAATTTAAAAGAATTAACTCACCCGCAGCGGACCGGGAAGGTCTTCTCTTCCTCACGGCCGGATCTTTCTTGCTTCAGCTCGGCGGATGTGCCCGGCGCATGCACGCGGCACGCTGGCGACGTGCCGCCAGCGTGACGAGTTCATCTGCCGGCCGAAAAAGAAGATCCGACCGTGAGGAGGAGAAGACCTTCACGGTCCGCTGCGGGTGAGTTAATTCTTTTAAATTCCTATTTTAAGCGCTCATGTCCGCGGGGCAGGAGGGACCCGCTACGGATTCTCCATGGAGAATCCGTAGCGGGCCTGATTTTCCCTGTGGACATGAGGCCTTAGACTTTTTTTTGGTCACACGTGGTTTTTTTTGCTATTTTTTCCTATACGAAAGGTTCTTGGTGGCTCAAATAGAAGAACAAATAAATAACAATGGTACTAATTTCTTAAGTGTCCCCCCTTTCCAAGCCAGAAGCTCCTGCAGTGGTCATGTGCTGTTCATCGTTCACGTGACTGCTTAGCTATCATTGGACTTGGACATCATTGCAGCAGTTGGGTGCCATTCATGCAAACATCATTGTGAATGATGATTGGCATGTGGCTGCTGCAGGAACTTACAACTCCAGAACAGTGATGCGGGAGCAGGGGGTCATTTAACCCCTTTAGTGGCACTCCCAGAAAGTTAAACCCTGGAAGATTTCCGTGGACAGCTCTAGTGCTGAAATGCTGGCCAGGACACACAGTTATTGTGCCACTGTACACATTTGCCATTTCGAATTACCTCAGGAAAATCTCTGGGGCTTGCTGCGCTGACATGGTAATAATAAACCTGCCCCTGAAGGGGTTAAAAGATGAGTACGATTTTTTTCCTTACTTTAGCCACCAATCTGACAGCAGGCTCTGGTTTCATGGTTTTAGGGGAATCGGGTTTATAAGGACTGGGATCTTCTGGGTGAAGCGCCTAGGCCTCAGCCCTGCTGTTTAGCATCCGGGGAAGGGATCCACTTTATCATACTTGCAAACAGGATTTTATTTTGGAAGAAAAATGGCAGCAGTGGCTTGTTCACCTAAAAGTTGGAACAATTCTTCTACAGGGTCAATTTGCCTTGGAGCACTCGGGTCTTTTTTATTGGGGTTCTCCAGAGGAGTTCCCAGAGCAAAGGACACTCCAATCATCAGCAATGCTTTTCCCACACCATAGCCTAAACTGAGCGTGCATTAATGGGACAAAACTCCGCTCTCCTCACTATCCTCCATTGGCTCACTCCATACCCTGCAGCAGAAGACCCCGGTCTCTTTATACAGGGGGGAGTGTCCTCTAGCAACATGTCTTCCTGCCTTCTGGTCTGCAGTACTTTGGACCAATACCTTAGCTCTAGCTCCTTGGGGTACTTATACATAGACACCCCTACAAACAATTTTGAACAGCAACATCATAACAGCAAAGACCGAACTGGTCACCATCTTACAAATACATGTGACGTGGAGATGTCCCAGACAAGAGGCGTAACTTAAAGTTTCTGGGCCCTAATGCAAAATCTGTAACAGGGCCCCCAACTATAATGCTTTATTCATAGTACTGGGTTCCCTATATGGAGAAGAGAGGTCTTATAGGCCCCCTAAGGCTCCTGGGCCCGGGTGCAACTGCATCCCCTGCATCCTCTATATTTACGCCCCTGTCCCAGACTGCACCGCAATTGGACTAATGTTTTATATAGAATTGGTTTTTAAAGGGGTTTCCCATTATTTAAAATTGCTTTACAATCACTCTGTCTTCCCTGTTTGCTGCTAAACTTGACATGTGACTGCTGCAGCCAATCACTGAGGACAGCAGTGACCTTCTATAGCCAGTGATTGGCTGCAGCAGTCACATGTCCTGGTCAGCAGCAACCCGGAAGGACAGAGGGGTTGTGAGGCAATTTTAAGTAATGTGAGGATCCGTTTAAGGTAAAAATGCCATGGGAGCCTATAAATTGCATCACAGGACACAAAAAGAGCCTGAAAGAGTCAAAAGAAAATTATTTACTAGCCCTTAAAGGGATTCCTATAGGATAGCAAAGCTCATCAATATCTGATCGATGGGAGTCCAATCAGCTGTTTGAAGAGACCTCTTCTCAGGTCAGTGACATAATGTATCATGTTCTTTCAAGACGTGGCCTATGAACAGCTCAGTCCCTTTCAAGAAAATGGGATTGATCTACTTTACCAGGTACCTGGTATGCAGAGAGGAGGCCATGACACTCACGGGAGCACCACACCTCCTCAAACAGCTCCGTGGTGTGGGTCACCAGGGGCGGACCACCACCAAAGGGAAAACCCCTTTAATGATAGCAAGGATAAAAATAATTGGGATCAATAACATAAGATGTGCAGAAAGAGCCCAAGGCATCTTATGGGGATAGTTGTGACTGCAGTCATGAACTGCACCTCCATGAAAGAAGGTGTTTGAACTGAACTTTACTGCTACCATTGGACCGCAGTGTCTTAGCGATGTGAATAGGACTAGCCACACCAACTAGTTATGTTATATGTGCAGTACTTGCCTTGATGTGAAATAGCCATCCTTTATTTACAATTACTGTGTTGTCTAAATAGTTAATAGTGGTTATGCTAATGGACATGATTATAGGTCCTGGTACCTGGGTGTGGGCGCTGAGCATGGCCCTGCACGACTCTGTTAAGGGTAGAGTCAGAAACTATAATTGGGGTTGTTTTGTGTATGCATGTTGACTTGTGACTTAGTTGGAGTGATGCTTACAGCATGTGTCAGTTTTTATTGTATGTGACCAACTGGAAAATGCAAGTGTCATCTATCTTGGTTTGTGAAAATCAGAATTGGGTCTGCCTTGCAGACCCTGTAGGTTGTCGTCCATTAATCCTGTTAGTCGCAGACACTTGTAATTGCAGATGCAACGCTCATTGAAATTGATTTCAGTGGGGGCTGTACCTAAAATTACAAGCGCCGGCCACTACACAGGGGTCGGAGCAGCGACTTCCGCTCCAACCCTGGTGTATCCTGACACTTCCAGCGGGCGCTGCCTGGAAAACCCCTTTAAACAATGAACAGATTAAGCTAGCAAACAAGTTCAGTACTTGTATAGGTGTGTGGATCTCCCTTCACTTAATTTACTTAATCTGGAACATTAAAATGAATTGTGCTTTAAGTGCCTTACCAGCTGTAATCAAGATGGGGTGTGAATGTAATATCCATGGACCAAGCCTTGTTTCAGTCAGGCTCAGCATGTGTGATCACTGAGCTGTTCACGTATAATCTGAAGAATGCTTAGGGCGCTTTCGCACACACAATGGAATATTTCGCAAAAGGCTGCAGATTATTCTGCTGTCAAAATCCGCAGGTACAAAATAATAGATAAACATAATTGGAATCAACACATCTGGAAAAGTCTGAACTATTAACATATTTAATTACTTATCCTACATGGTGAATGCCGTAAGACAAAAAAAATACATTAATGCCAGAACTGTGTTTTTTGGGGCACCCCTTCCAAAAAAATTAATAGCAAGTTATCAAAAAGTCAAATAAATCCCGAAATGGTATCAATAAAAACTACAAGTCACCCTTCAGGAACACAAGCCCTCACACAGCCTTATCAATGGAAAAATAAAAAAGTTATGGGTCTCAGAATATAGTGTCTGTTAGGTCGGCTGCCCTCCTGCTATTGTGGGGTTACACGCGGGTGTCGCCCTGCCCCTCCTGCATAAATAGCTTTTATTTTCCACCAGCACTGCAGGAGTTAACCCTTCTCTGTGCTCTCAGCCCAACTGCAAGGTTAATGGGTGATTACTCTCCTATTTAAGCTGAGCTGGGGAACTTCCTCCTTGCCAGAGTATTGGTGGTGTTTGTTTCCTGTTTCCAGCTAGCTATTCTGATATTGATCTGCCATGTTCCGACCATTGAACCCGTTTACCGGACTTGCCTGAACTCTGCCTGCCTTGACCTTTGGAATTGTGACATGGGCTTGCTTGAACTCTGCCTGCTTCAACCCTCAGACTTGTGACCTGCATTCCGTTTATATACCGACATAGGTCCGTATCGAGACTTTGCGCTTTGGCCTGTCTCATGGTGCGTTGCACCAGTGTCGCTGACCCCCGTGGGTCAGCCGTCAACTACACGGGGCTACTCCAGAAGGTAGCGGCCAGCTCGGTTTCCCGTAGAAAAGGCCAGATCCCTGTACAAGGGTTAAAGGGTGAATACCAGGGAACCGCCAGGATAACCCCTTCAGGTTTAGCTCAAAGCGAAACCTATTAATTGGCACAGTGGGTCCACACCCGCTGATCGTAACAGTGTGAAAGCTATTTTTTTTAAGTGTTTTTTTTTTAGAAGTAAGAATACATTTTAAAAACCTGTACATTTGATATTGCCATGTTTTTATGGACCTACAGAATAAAGTTAACATGCCATTTTTGCTGCACCGTGAAAACAAAGTCAAAAAACAAGGATGCTTTTTTCTATTTCACCCAACTGAAAAATGTTTTAATACATCATATGGTACATTAAATAGTACTATTAAAAAGTACAGTTCGTGATGCAAAAAAACAGGTTCTCATAAGGCCATGCCACAGAAAAATATAAGTTACAGCTCTTGAAAAGTAGGAATGAAAAAAATCAAAAAGAAAATTTGAGAAATTTTTGGTCTTCAACAGGTTAACTGTATAACTGGAGGGGTTATATGTTTAAAAAATCTGACAGTTAATAAAGATGTGTTATTAATTTATACTAAGCAGTTCTTGGGCGTAGAGCCCATAGTTCTAATTGTTAATTGGGGCCTATGATTTATGCTTACCTCCTTGCCTCAGCCAATTTTACACAACTAATTAACTTAAGAATTAGTTTTGTGGAAACCCTTTTAATATCTTTCATACTGGCAATCCAAGCAGTCACTGAAGCAGTGGCTTGTCTGATCACTAATCATTAATTTGTTTCACCAGCAAAGACAAAACTGTTTGCAAAAGTGTTTTAAACCATTTACTGTACAAGTTTATACACTCGTTATTAAAAAAATCCTCCCCTAGAATAACTTGTCAGAATGGAATAAAACTTTCTATGTGTGATTGAACCATTGATATAAGTGATTGCAATATCAGAGCAAAAGGATACTTTATTGCAGAAAACTGAAGACTTGAAGGGAGGCTCTAGTACCCTGTTGTACCGCCTCTAGCTTGGATACAGGATGTGATACAGGCGGCCATGGAGGCTCTAGTACCCTGTTGTACCGCCTCTAGCTTGGATATACCATGTGATACAGGGGGGCATGGAGGCTCTAGTACCCTGTTGTACCGCCTCTAGCTTGGATACAAGATGTGATACAGGTGGGCATGGAGACTCTAGTACCCTGTTGTACCGCCACTAGCTTGGATACAACATGTGATACAGGGGGGCATGGAGGCTCTAGTACCCTGTTGTACCACCGCTAGCTTGGATACAGGATGTGATACAGGCGGCCATGGAGGCTCTAGTACCCTGTTGTATTTCTATAGTTATACTCTGTTCACAACACAATATTTGTATACGTTGGAGGTATATTTCAAGATAATTCTCCAACGAATACCCCCGAAGTATGCTACTGTACAGCAGTATAGTGTCGTATGTTTGGCACTGGTTACATTGTCAAAAAAGATTTATATCACACTGTATGTGCTTTTGGGCAGTTACCTACTATATAGGAAAGTAAAGTCCGCTGCATATTCCTATATAATGAAAAAAAAGAAGGGCTAAAGGACTCTCCCTTGGCCTCAGTTGGGTTCTTGGGAGTTGATGACTATGCTCAGTGTACAGTGTATACCATGAGGGTTTTCCAAGCTCATTTAAGATCTGGATCTGAGAAGCCTTTCCCACAGACTTCAATCTGATCTTGTCTTTCACTTTAACCCTTTCCAATCTACTGTCTGATGCCTTCCTACATTCTGATTGAAGCTTGTACAGCTCCAATGTCAGAAGATGTCCGAGAAGGTATTCTTACTGTCTATTCCCAGCCACTCCGCTGTCAGAGCCTCTCTGGCGCGCACACACTGGCTTTAGCAAGCAGATGGCACTGTTGTATAACAGTAAAAAGAGAAAGCCTTTTAGGAAACCCTGAATCCAAAATTGGATTGGAAAGGGTTAAAGATTTTTAAAGTATGAAATTAAATGGAGCGGAGAATACCATCATGTCAGCATCATGATACACAAGGGTCGAAGTGGAAGTCCCTGCTCTGACTCCTTTGTAGTGGTCGGCATTTGTAACTACAGGTGCAGCTCTAATTGATTTAATTGAGATGTGCAGTTCCAAGCGCTGGCCACTACACAGGGATCGGAGCAGCACCTTGTGTAGCGGCGCTGCAGCGGGCACCTGCTCAGCTAATCGGCCAGAATGCTAAGTGGTCGCTCCCAGCGATCAATTATTGTTGACCTGTACTGAGAAAAAATAAGTCATCAATAGTATGTTGCATGGAAAACCCCTTGAAATGTGTAGTCTTTAATTTTCGTACAATAAGGATCAATAACAACAACAAGAGTTGGAATTGAAATAGTCTTTCTTAGAGCCTTATTGTCTTTTAACTTCGGACTGGCATCAGACGCATGAGGGCGGTATTTATTACATAATGCATTGCAGTGTGGTGACTGCTTCCCTCTAGTGATATCTAGAACAACTGAATCAGCCATACCAGGGTCATGTTTACACCAGGACTCAATAAAGGACAAACTGTTCTCCTTGAGTATGGTATGGCTGAGCCAAAACAACTCTGGGAGAAACAGACATGGGCAGCTGGAGTTAAAGAAAAAAATGAACTCAGGAAACAGCTTTAATCGTCTCAAGGAACCAAATCCTGAGTATTTAGAAAAGGTATGGCAATAAACCAAAAAACCTGATGAAAGTAGTAATAACGTAATCAGTCTAAATAATACATAAATTACAATTCTAATTGTTATTAACACCGCTCTAATATTTGTGTACTCCATGGTACAGAAAGCTGATCCTACACATGCGCCAGGCTGTTTAACCCCTTAGTGACGAAGCCTATTCGCACCTTAATGACCACCTAACTTTTCAGTTTTTCTCATCATCGCATTCCTGGAGCCATAACTTTTTAATTTTTCTGTTGACATAGCCGTATGAGGGCTTGGTATTTTCCGGGCAAGTTGTATTTTTTAATGGCATCATTTTTGGACACATATAATGTATTGTATAACTTTTAGAATTTTTTTAGTGAGATTTGGAGAGAAAAAAAATTAAAAGTTTTATGTTTTGCTATTTTTGTATACAAAAAAACACTTTTGTTTTGGTGTCGCTACATTCCAAGAGCCACAGCATTTTTATTTTTCCAATGATGGAGTTTTAAGACTAGAGATGTGCGAGCGTACTCGCTAAGGCAAACTACTCGAGCGAGTAGTGCCTTATGCGAGTACCTGCCCGCTCGTCTCTAAAGATTCGGGTGCCGGTGGGGGGCGGGGAGCAGCGGTGGAGAGCGGGGAGGAGCAGGGGGGGGGAGATCTCTCTCTCACCCTCCCACCCCCCACCCCCCCCCCCCCCGCTCCTCCCTGCTTACTCCCGCAACTCACCGCTTTCCCTCGCCGGCACCCGAATCTTTAGAGACAAGCGGGCAGGTACTCGCATAAGGCACTACTCGCTCAAATAGTTTGCCTTAGCGAGTACGCTCGCACATCTCTATTTAAGAGGTCTTGTTTGTTGCGGGATGAACTCTAGTCTTTATTTATCCAATTTTTCAGAATATATAACATTTTAGTTGCTTTTAATTCCATATTTGTCTAGAGGCAAGATTAACAAAATCTGCAACTCTGGTAGGATGAGTAGTACTTTTTAGTAGCACCATTTCTTGATCCATGCAACATTTTGATCAATTTCTATGCTCTTTTTTGTAAGGGGAGATAGGCAAGATTAGCTACTTTCGCCAAGTTTTTGTCTTTTTTCATGGCGTGTCCTGTGCGGGTTAAATAATGTACTAGGTTTTTTTCTTTCGATCATATTAAATACAGCGTCACTAGATGTGTTATTTTTTTATATAATAAAGGGGGAAAGGTGGAGGTTTGACATTTTTATTATTTTTTTTTCAGACTTTAACTTTTGATTTTTTTCTCACTGGAGAACTTGAATATCAGCATCTTTTATCATTCTTCTAATACACTACTATACGTCAGTGTAATAGTGTATTATAAAGCCTATGAAGGTCAGTCAGAGGCTGATCCTCATAGGCTTGCAGGCTCGGAGCCCATATTTAAACCTCCAGGTGCTGTAGCAACCCATCTGGATCTAGAGATCACATTTCGAGGATCCGATGGGTGAGAAAGGGAGCCCCTTCCCTCTGCCAGTGTTTTACATGTCACAGCATGTAAAGGCTTAAACAGTGGGGTGGGAGGTTTTCCTGGTCCCCACTGTGTGAGCAGGTGCCAGGCTGTCATCCAACAGCTGAGCACCCACTCCCCCTGGCCTGTGCCAGGCTTCTAATGCAGCCACTGTAAAAAGGCGATTGCATCAGAATAAAACCCATTAACTGCCGTCATCAAAAGACGTATGGGCGGTTGTTTAGGGGTTAAAAGGATAATTGAAAACCCCCTTGACCCAAGATACTAGGTGCATACATGTGTTTTGTGGAGGATTACTGCTTGTGGATCAGCGCTTGTTTACATTTGCACTTTTGTTTTCCTTTCCTGCCCTCAGGCCCGGCAATACAGTTCTGCAGCCCAACGTTTGTCAACAGAGACTGGAATGGTGCATATGCAGAAGACAAAAGAATACAAAACAGATCCGTTAAAAATAGATGTAAACAAGCAGAAACAAACTTAATAGAATAAGAACTATGGTTTCTGGGTTTCTGTTTAAATTTCGTTTTGCAATTAGTTCCATTTTTAAACAACTGAACTGTTCAAAATGGAAATCAAAATGCTGATGCAAACGAGCCATCAATCACCCAGATGTTTTTTCCCAAGCAGTTGTGTATTTAGAAAGTTCATATGTGATGCTGTCTGCCATCTACTGGTAAAATGTGAATATTGCATTAGAGATGTCCACCTTTCACCAGCAGAGGGCAGACATTGCAGAAACCAGTCAGATAGGGTCCAGGAGGCATATTTGGTATTTCAGCCGCACTTAAGTGGCGCTGCTGATTAGAGCCACCTGATTGGCTCTTCGGCACCACGTGACTACACTGCGTGCACACGGATTGCCTTAAGCAGCCGTGCACTACACACTACACTTAAGCAGCCGTGCACAGACTCCCCTTTGCAGATGTGCACGAGTGCTACTTCACGAGACCCGCGGGGGGGGTTAGGGTTTAGGGTTACGGGTTAGGTTTAGGGTTAGGGTTAGGTTTAGGGTTAGGTTTAGGGTTAGGTTTAGGGTTAGGTTTAGGTTAGGGTTATGGTTAGCACGGCTGATCGTGCACGGCTGCTTAAGTGTAGTGTGGAGTGCACGGCTGCTTAAGGCAATCCACGTGCAGGCAGTGTAGTCACGTGGTGCCGAAGAGCCAATCAGGTGGCTCTAATCAGCAGCGCCGCTTAAGTGCGGCTGAAATACCAAATATGCGTCCAGGAGTGCTCCTCCATGGGGCTAGTTGAGCCTCTTCCCTCAGGTTGTATCAGGAGAGGACAAGGTGGCGGAAAGGAGGAGTAGGGGGATTTTTGATGGACCTATGATGATGTGGAAAGGTTAATTGAATAAGGAGAGGGCAGGAGAAAAAGAAAATTGCTTTAGGGTCAGCTGAAAAAGAGCAAGGTGCAACTATATATACGTATATATGTGATATGAATGGACATGGAGGCATACAGGTTCTGTATGGTATCCTGCGGCATATCGGGCCACATTTGCTATAACTGAGCCTCTAGATCGTGCAAACTCATAGACTGTAGTAGTTGGCGTCCCAGAGGGTCCCATAATGTTCTATTAGTGATAAATCTGGTGACCGGGCAGCCTTGGAAGTGTGACAATGTTGTGGGGGCTCTTGTGACCTCCTTGTGTGTGCGGCTGTGCATTATCCTGCTGCCTCTTGGCAGACACCATGAGAGGAACACATGTGGCTGCCGGATATCCTGAACATATCGCTGAGCTGTCATTGTCCCTCGTACCACTACTAGGGGTGACGAACTGTCATATGCATGGCACTACAGACCATCACACCAGCAGGGGGCAGTGTGCCACTCCACAGCAAAGGCAGGATTGAGGCGCTCAACCTGAGGTCTCCAGGCACAAACATGGCTGTCATTAGTGCCCAAACAAAACTTGGATATGTCATTGAAGACAACCTGGTTCCACTCCGAAGGCGATGCTGGGAGTCAAAGGCAATACACATACTGGGCATCATGTGACCAAATGTCCTTTAGCCCAGCACTCCGAACTGGTTCTGACAGACACAGGGGCCTATAACAATGGTGCCACCAGTCTCTGTGGCAGTGTTGGCCACCCACTACAGCATGTGAGGAAGGCTCCTGGCTGCTGGATCAGGACAGAGGTTGGCTGCTGTGGCACCACCCTGCAAAAGTGAGCCCTAGCCCTGCTTTGTGTGGGAGGGTGGGGAGAGGAGGTCGGGATGCCTTACCTGGGGCTGCAGTGATCGCTTCAGCACGCTGGGGCCCGGCTGCGAGGACCACCAACAGCAAGGAGAATGCGCGAGGAGGGGCATGCAGCAGGAGATCCAGCGGCACTGCTGTGGAGGCGGCTGTGGGTAGAGGTGAGCGGTGGATCAGTATGATTCTAGACAGGGCAGCAGACTGAGGAGAGAGGAGCAGGAAGGATCAGTAGAGCTGGGAGGGCAGAGGGGGAGAGCCTGACCACCATCTTGGAAGGAGAGAACCCTCCAGCAGTACTGCAGGAAGGCGAGGAGGGAGGGCAGAGGGGAAGATGATGCAGTCGGCTAGAGCAGAGTGGGGAGAAATTAGTGCATGCAGCACAGCCTTGCCTGCCTCCAAAAAAGAATTGTGAAAGTTCAGGCTAATTCACCATCTGTCTTTTCCATCAGGCAATTTGGTAAACGAAGGCACAACAAAGGAAGAGGCAGCGGTGTCATACACCTCATTCAATAGAGCGGTTTTCCTGGTGCATCGGGTGGGCCCAGGGGCCTTATTGGCAAAATCTGATACAGAGTCGGCATTTCGTTTGTTGCCAGTGCACGCGGACTGTTTTAATTTACTAGGTTGTTGGAGGTCAGTTTTTTTGTAGACTTGTTCTTACCGATGGGTTGCTTGATTTCTTGTTACTACTTCAAATTGTTTAGTTCTTTTCTTGAGTTGACGGTCCACCATGAAACAAACATTTCATCGGTGATACACTACCTGGATGATTTCCTGTTTGTTGGTCCAGGCAATTCGCTGATCTATGCATTTTTATTGCAGACATTTCAGGTTTTGATGCAGTGGTAGGTGTCCCCTTGTTTACCGAAAAAAATGGAAGGCCCTGGGGATTAGAATCAACACGGTCCAGATGGTTTTCCAATTACTAGACAAAAAAACTGAGAGCTGGTTAATTCGGTGATAGAGGCAAGGAAATTACCGTTGCATCAGATGCAAGTTTTGCTAGGACTGTTAATCTTTGCATATAAAGCGAGGCTGATGGGCCGAGATTTTTATTGACGGTTATCACTGGCGAACAGAGGGGTAAGTGTAGTAGCCCAGAACAACGGGGCCCCTCCATAATGTCTGCTATTTGTTGTCTGTATTGTCTTGTACCTTGTCTTTAAATGAGAAATGAATCAGCAAAATGTGTGTTGGAGTTTGCAGCGCTGAATGGGTTAATGTCTGTAAATAAACTGTCCCTGTCTGGAAATGTATCGTTTTATGTTGTTTGGAGTCATGTGACCATGAGAGATATATGTCATTGCAATTGATTGTGAATGGGACTTCGGTTCCGGTCCTAGCCCAGCAAGGAACCCACCAAGACACCTTCAGTCTGCGTGGGCCGGGATAGAGGAGGCTGAGAGACATCCCTAGCCGTCCCTGGGCCCATTACACCTGGGAGATGCCAGTGGTGTTATCCCACTGAGGAACTGAGAGAGAGAGAGAGTGAACCGCCATTGCAGTGTGGAGTGTATGTCAAACGTGAGTGCAGACCAGTAGAGAGCTGGAGAGTAGATGAGGTGTTTGTGCTGGGCACGGAGCCCTACAGATAACTGGGACTGTAGATTCCTCAGTGAACTCGTGATTTCCTCCCTGTCGCACCACTTTGTGATTTCTACACTGATTGTGCTGCTGGCGTGATTTGTATCGTGTTGGACTGTAAATAAGTTTTCACAAGTAAAAGCACTGCTGACTGTTCCCAGCTTTGCTATTAAAACCTACTCTGTGAGTGTGGGCCAATACTTTCATCATCCAGATTCACCGTAGAGGAAGGAACGGTGGCGTCACCAATGACAACCCATCATCAAGGTAAGCCGCACCGTGGATTACGCTTTTGTAGGCTTTCCCTCAGCTACTTGGACGGGTTCTGTGCCACCCTCAGGGTGGGAGATAGTAGAGCCCCGTGACAAGGCCCAAACCCTAACCCGCTGTCTCCTATGCTGAGGGCCCGCTCCTCGGATGCTGCATTAGTAAGACCCCATCATTTCATTCAGGTGTCAAAAGGCTTGTATGCTGACGATCCGACTAGGCAGACCTTTCTAGCTGCTTTTAACAGGAAGATCACATATCAGGGGCTGGAAAAGACTAACGTTGAGCTTCATTTGTTTTCGGATGCGGTGTCATCGGATGGTTTCGGGAGGATTTTTGGCAATCGCTGGTGCAGGTTTCCTTGACAAGTGGGTTGGATCACAAGTATGTGGACAAAGAGCATGATCTTATTAGAGCGGTTCCCTATCATAGTAGTAGTGGAGTTGTGGGGGCAGGAAATGACAAATAAAATAATTTGTTTCTGGTCAGACAATACACCAGTGGTCCAGGTGATTACACATAGCCTAAGGAATCGCTGCCTGTTTTAGCTTTGGTCAAGCATTTAGTATTACGGTGCTTATAGTTCAATATCTAAATATCCGGACATTTGTTGGGAATTTTTCTTTTCCAAAAGTATGCAACAAATTCTTATCCGCTCTTGCTGACAACTTTATCTTTCAAAAGGTAGAAGATAAAACAAGGGGATCTGCTATCTTGGACCTCATTCTAACCAATAGGGAGTAAATGGTTGAGGACGTAAGGGTGGCTGGGACCTTAGGAGGCAGTGATCATGCGATCCTTGAATTTTGGGTAACAAGGGAGGAAGACCTGAGAAAACTCAGACCACAAGGTTGGATTTCAGAAAGGCAAATTTTAATAAACTAAGAAAGAGAGTAGGAAGGATCCAATGGCTGGATGTTCTTAAGGACAGAAATGTCCAAGAAGGTTGGGAAATATTGTGAAATGAGATTCTCAAAGCACAATCTTTAACCCCTTAAGGACACGGCCTATTTTGGCGTTGATGACGCAACAATTTTTTGGTGATTTTTATCCCCACTTTTCAAAAGCCATACCTCTTTTATTTTTTTGTCGATACGGCCGTATAAAGGCTTTTTATTTATGCGGCGAACGTCAGTTTTTATTGGTACCATTTTTGGGAGTATATAATGTTTTTGTAAAACTTTTATCATTTTTTTTTGAGAGCAGAGAGAGAAAACGCATCAATTCTGTCATTTTTTTTTTACAGCATCAATCATACAGTATAAATGACACAATAAATTTTTTCTGTGAGTCAGTATGATTACAACTATACCAAAAATGGTTGCTGAGGAGCAATGCAAGGGATTATGGGATGTTTTCTCAGTGTGATGTGCCTACAATTGATATAAATGTTACCCAAATGAAGACAGGGTATGAACAGGTTGCTACAGTCAGTTCAGCCAATGCCCATGTGGGAGTTAGTCCCAATATGCCTCTACAGAGAGAGAGAAGAAATAGTGCTAAAAGTGCAAATGAGAGGAAAAAGAAGACTTCTTCTAGTGAGACAGAAGAAATAGTCACTGCAGACCCTAAGATCTGAAGTGAGACAGACAGGAGACGCTTGCTTAGAGTTCAGGATGGACTTGTATAGATGCGAGCTTACACAAAATCTCTTGAGGAAGCTTGTCAAGTGGCGAATAAGAAATATAATGCACAGTTAGAGAAAGTTAACTTGTGTCTGCTTGGAGAAGAGACCAAGAGGCAAAGGCTACTGATAGAGGAGCAGACAGAGATACTTCACAGAGAAAGAGACGATGCTCTCAAAGAAGTTGCTCAGATGAAGGCCGAAAGTGCTGCTGTCTTAAAGGAGAATGAGCACCTTAGGAGATTAGCTAAAGAGGAAGATGATCACAGATTGTTGTGGGAGGCAAAATCTGTGTAGCGTGAACAGAACTGTAAAAAACTGAGGATAAAAACTCAAGAGTTAAGGCTGGTTTAAGGCCTATTTAGACACAATGATTATTGTTCAAAATTAGCTCAAAATCTGTCTTTTGAGCGATAATCGTTGTGTGTAACTGCACTGACATCGTGCAGTTTTCGTTATGCTGTCACTCATCGTTGTCTTTCAGCATGCTGAAAGATGACGATGAGCCTTATCAGGAATTCACAGCGGGATACAGCTGATACTATTGTTTCAGTTGTATCCGGCTCCCTGATCACAGGCTGATACACCCCGCTTGTCTTCTGCATCCTCCGCTCCGAGTGCTCGGCTGTATAACAGCCGGGCGCTTGGAGGGAAGGAACAGCTTTAGGCAGAAGACAAGCGGGGTCACCCCGCTTGTGTTCTGTATCCTCCGCTGGCAGCGCAAGGTGATAATTCATATTAAGCGATCATCTTGCGCTGTAACTGACACAACGATTATCGCTCAAAAGTTGCTTGAGCGACATCTTTTGAGCGATAATCGTTGTGTCTAAATGGGTCTTTACACGGGTCGATGATCGCTCAACTGACAGTTTGAGTGACAGCTTTGAGCGATCATTTTGCATAAACTATTAAGTAGCTACTCCGATGCTTAAGTACCAATTAAGTGTGCAAATGAAGCCTAAGCTAAATACAGTTAATAGCCTGAGGGCTATTAACTGAGCTCAGATCCTTTGTTCTCCACGGGGAGTGCTGATAGCATTGTTTCCCCATGGAGAACTTCTGATAAGAGTGAAGGACGATTTTTAGGTTAATTTGAAGTTAATGATCAGGTAACAGTGCCCGAAAAGCGCACGATGCACATTTAGATGCACCAATTATTGCTAAAACGATCGCGGATTAGCGATTTCTTTTTAGCAATCATTGGCTGCTGTAAATGGGCCTTTAGAGATCACGTATTGCAAGTTAGAAACAGAATCTACAGATGTGCATAATCAAACTACAGATTGGCATAATGAAGTTGCAGTGCTGAAAATGCAGTTAGCCCAGAGAAATGGTGAATGGAAGTTGCAGATAACCGCTCAAAGCAAAGCTGGAAATAGAGAAAGCTGCTTGTAGTCAGGCAGAGAAGTAAGCAGAGGTCTTGAAAGACATACTGGAAGACTAAGATTAGCTTAGATAAGGAAGCTGAAGAAGATGAAGTGCAAATCAAGGAGCCTAAACAGAATCATGCTCTAGTTATGGGGGAACTGTCCAAACAGTTGGAGTAAACTGAAAAGGAGAAAGAAATCTTGGAAAAGGCCAAGTGGGCTTTGGAGGGTGACACATAAGGTGAAGGAGTTATTGGAAGACAAGCATGAGTCTGAATGCAGGAAAAATGCAGTAGAGATGCAGCTTCAAGAGCTACAAGTACAAATCACTGAAAGTGCAGACAGAGCTGTCTGAGAAGATTAAAAGACTGCAGGTGGAAATGGGAACTCAGATTGAAAAGTCTCAGAGGCTGGTGCAAGAAGAGACGCAGCAGAGGCTTGCAACACCTGAAAAGCACAGAAGCTGAGAGAAATGCGTTCCTCAAGCAGTTAGAGGAAGATGCAGAAACTAAAAGAAACCTGGTAAAGCAGATTTCAACACTTCAGGCTCAGGTGTTAGATATGGAAAAGAAAATGGATGAGACCGCGCATGCTGGGTCTCTGTTGAAGAGCAAGAGAGCAAAATCCTAGAAGAATGGGAAGCTATAAATTAGCTGCTTTTTTCATACCAATGTCTATAGTGAATTAAAGTTTACAGTTAGACTTAAGCAGGAAGTCGAAGATATTAGTATGGAGTTTGATTACCAATGTCAGATGGTATCTAACTGGGAGAAGAAACAGAAAATGTGTGAGCAGTGGCCTAGTGAGGAGAAAACAATGTTTGCTAAAGATGCAAAAGAACGGCTTAACAAGCAGGTGCACAGTGAAATACAAGATAGGATTAGCTCCAAGACGGATGCTGAAAAGAGAACTCTGCTACAAAAAAAACTGAAAAGCGTGTTCCAACAACCGGTATAAGGAATAGAAACCCTGTTGCAGAAACACTTAAGAAAGAGACTGAAGCGCTAACCTTGACGCACACCCTGAAAGTGGTGTCAGAGGGAAAGGCTATGGTTCAAAAGTTCACTAAGAAGTTAAGCGCAAAAGTGAAACTCTGGGAATCAAATAGTCATGTTGCTGGATGTAAGGTTCAGAGACTAGAGAGGTCTAAAACACAGTTCAGACCGAGTAAAAAAAAAAAATTATTGTTAAAGAAGTATGAAAATGAGATACAAGCAGTGAAGTATGCCAAATCATGCGCAAGTGATTTGGGTGCTACAGATGAACAGTTTAGGAAAACTGGAAAACTCTTGAGGGAAGAAAACACCTCTGTAAACAAGAGTAAAGTCATTGAGAAAGTGAAATCTGAGCAACAGATGGAGGCTGAGAAATCCTCTAAAGTGCAAGAGACTAAAGAGAAGGCAGTAGGTGAGGCTGCTGAAGCAGAGGAGGCCATTAATGAAGTGGAGGTTGGAAAAGAGGCCTCAGAAGTTACAAGTGAAGAAAGTCTTGTAAAAGAACTTGCAGAGGTGATAGCAAGGAAAGGGCCAGTTAACGAGCAGACTAAAGTAAGGGTAGTTGAGAACACGCAGAAAAGGAAAAAGGTTCATAGTGTAATACAACATTAAAAAAGTGGTAGTGTTAGCACCACACAGAGAGATCCCCGAGCCTGGAGTTTTGACCCCAGAGGGGCGAAAGCTGTGGTGAGGCCTACGGCCTTCATCAGGAAAGAAGATATGTGGGAGTGCCGTACAGTGAATTGTGTTAACTAGAGATGAGCGAATATACTGGTTTCCAGTAATTACTCGATCGAGCACCGCGATTTTCGAGTACTTCCGTACTCGGGTGAAAAGATTCGGGGGGGGCGCCGGGGGGTGGGGGAGGCGTGGCGGAGCGGGGGGTAGCAGCGGGGAACAGGGGGGAGCCCTCTCTCTCTCCCTCTCCCCCCTCACTCCCCGCTGCAACCCCCCACTCACCCACGGCGTCCCCGAATCTTTTCGCCCGAGCACGGAAGTACTCGAAAATCGCAGCGCTCGGGTGAAAAAGGGGCGTGGCCGAGTAGATTCGCTCATCTCTAGTGTTAACTGTTACTATTAGGCCCTCTGCACACGGCAGAGCCGGACTTCGCATGCGGAATCCCTGCAGTGGAATCCGGCTCTGCTAGCAGCGGCATCCGCGTGTACCTGGTAATTTTCATTTTCATTTGTACTGCAGATGGTCCATACAGCCAGAACAATACAATGTTATTTTTCAAAAACTTTGCATTTACAGATATAACTGACATTATCACCTTGGGAAATAGAATATTAAACATATTGAACTCTTGTACTATTTCCTTATTATTGTTCACTTGTCACTTTCAATCCTCCCATTATTTTCGTATAAATCTATTTATTTCAAATTAGGCGAAAAGAAACAAAGCAAAAATCAAAATAAAATGTAAAAAGGTAAATAACCAGAAGGGGGTATTTTTAATCTTTCTGGCTTCCTCTACTCTCCCGTCCCTGTCTAGACCTTATCTTATATCTCATATTCCGTTCTGGTCTGTCCCATTATCCTGCCCTCTGTTGATTTTTAGTCTTCTGAGAGAGTCTCTAGCATCCTCTATTAGATACCAGTTTGTATATTGAAAGGGAGTGACTATCTTTCTGACTTCTTGGTCAGTGTAGTGTGAATGGAGAAAAGTCTGCCATTTTTTGAAAAAATGTGTTTGCTGTTTTTTCTCTATGTCTCTGTCTCCACTCGTTCCATGTTTAATAGGTGTTTGAGTTGGGCTACCAGCTCTGTTATTCCTGGGATTGTTTACAGAAGCCAATGTTTCAGTCTTTTCGCTACTAAGAGAATTATGTGGATGAATTTAGAGAATTTTAGAGGAGTAGATCCATCTGCTATTTCATCATTGTGGAATATTACAGTTTGTATCTCCCACAGTATTACTATTCTCCATTGATCCTGTATATACTTTGAGTTCCTTCCAGAAATCCTGCACCTGAGCACAACTCCATATGCCATGAAGTAGATCTGTGGCTGGTGTTCCACATTTTGGGCACTGTGTGATGCGCTCTGGGAATGAGGGAGCTGCTGGAATATCAAAGCCATTTATGGCATGATGCATAATCTTGAAGAAGGTTTCCCTCCAGGTCTCACCGATCAGGCAGGCTCTGATTTTTGACCAACCCTTCAGGATCTTTTCTCCCATATCCGTGTCTTGTGTTATTTTTTTGCATCTGAAAAATAATTTGTGCTTTTCGATTTTTAGGATTTTGCTGTTTATTGCCCTTTGTAGCATAGATAATGAGAATCTTCCTATTGGTTGTGTGATTATGGAATCAATGTCTGTTTTGTCCGCCTCTTTACTGAGATCTCTAAGCCTAGTCTTGCAAAACCGAAGTGCCTGCGCAATCTGTAGGAATTGTGTCTCCGGTATGTTCTACTTGGTCTTGAGCATGGATGGATTAAGCCATCTGCCTTCTCTTTCGTGCATGAAGTGATGGGCTACCACATGAAGTGCTGAGCTACCACTAGGCCTCTTTCTTGCCACTCTTTAAAGACTCTGTCATCATACCCTCTGGGGAATTCTGGGTGGCCTGTCAACGGCATAGATTTGGACAACAAGTAGGGAAGTCCAAAGAGTTTCCTTGTTTACTTCCATGTCACTATTGTGCCTCTTAATACTATGAATCGCTTAATTGCTGGTGGAAGGTCAGAGAAACGTATATGCAAACATGCTCTGAGATTCCAAGTGGCGTCTAGGTTCGATTCAATGAGTCTGTTGGAATATACATTTGTGCCTCTTGTCCAATCTTCTATGTGCCTTGTTAGGCATGCTATATTATAGCTTCTGACATTAGGGAAATGCACTCCTCCCTCGCTCCTGCTCAGCATTAACTTCTGCAAAGATATCATTGGATGCTTTACTGCACAAATAAGCTTTGTAAAAGCTGAGTTAAGTCGCGAATCGCGATATGTCTGCGTGCTTGAATAGTATTGGTATTGTTTGCATAGGTTGCAGCAGTTTGGAAAAGCTCATCATCTTGATTAGTTGGCATCTTCCCAGCATGGAGAGATGAAGATTTGACCATCTCCTCAATTCTGAAGGTAGTTATCTTTAATTGTTCTCAAGAACTTATCACCCTTGTGAGTTTCGCAGGTTTCCTTTTCCCATATTATATCCGGATAATTAAAGTCTCCCATAATAATTACTTCATTGTGGTTTGACACCTCTTCTATTTGTCTTATACGTAATACAATTTCGGTTTCCTCTGGGTTTTTTTTTTTGTGGCCTTTAAAAAAAACAACTCTCAGGATTTTATTAGTTTTCCCTCACTGTATTTCCACCCATAGAGATACCACGTATGCACCTCCTACACCTATATCTTCTCGTAGTCTCAGCATTTAACATACAGACATACCCACTTCCTCTTTCCGGTTCCCACGGTCTCTTCTGAAGAGACTGTAACTCTGCAAATTCACTGCAGAGTCACATGTATTATCAAGCCATGTTTCCGTTCTTCCTACTATATCTTTATTTTTTTCAGACATTCTCACTTCAAGCTCACCCACTTTACTGATCAGACTTCTTGCATTCATTGCCATTCAATTTATATGGTTGTGGTTATTATTTGTATTCATTATGCGACTTATTGTCCTAATAGCTGCTCTGTCAGTTCTATCTGCACTAACCCCAAACAGCTCGACCCCCATTCCCCTTCCTTAATCCTAGAACTCTGTCTACACTGTCTTCCCCCCTATTTATCTTGTTGCCCTCCACCCCAGTCCCTAGTTTAAAGACTCCTCCAACCTTCTAGCCATCTTCTGCCCCAGCATAGCTGCACCCTCCCTACAGTAGAGCCTGTAGCCGACAGCAAAGTCAGCACACTTTTTCAGGAACCCAAACCTCTCTTGCTTATACCAACTCTGGAGCCATCTGTTTACCTCCCTAATCTCCCGCTGCCTTTCTGGTGTTACTCATGGTACAGGTAGTATTTCCAAGAAAACTACTACCATGGAGGACCTTGACCTGAGCTTAAATCCTAGTTCCCTGAAATCATTTTTAAGGGTCCTCCATCGACCTCTGACTTTGTCATTGGTGCCAATGTGCACCATGACCGCTGGATCCTCACCAGCCCCCCCCCCCCCCCAGTAATCTATCAACCTGATCTACAATGTAGAAAACTGGAGCAACAGGAAGGCAACACACCGTTCGACAATCTCAGTCTTTGTGGCAGATTCCCCTGTCTGTCCCCCCTAACAATTGAGTCCCCCACTACCAGGACCTATCTAGCCTGCCCTGCTCTCCCCTTCCCCTTCTTAGTGAAGTAGTCATCTCCCTGGCGGTCAGAGGGCATGTTGTGCTTCAACAGTGCTATTCCTGTAATGGCATCCCTCTCATGTGCCAACCTTGCAAACTTGTTGGGTTGTGCCAATTTAAGCTTAGCCTCCCTGGTTCTTTACCCCTCCTAACTGTTAACTAGCTACTGTACCTGCCTGCTCATCCTTCTCTCCCAAACAACCATCCACCCTTCATGTCTACCTCAGCGATTGTCTGCTCAGTGAGCAGCAAACTCGTTTTCATTTTGTCAGTGGATCTCAGTGTTGCAAGTTGCTCATTAAGATCTAGCCTCCACCCGCTCATGCTCACTCACGTGTCCTGCACCCTTCCACACTCACTCATGTGTCATCCTCCATTCTGCGCTCACTCACGTGTCCTCCTCCCTTCCACGCTCACTCATGTGTCCTCCTCTCTTCTGCACTTACATGTCCTCTGCCCTTCCGTGCTCACTCACGTGTCACCACCTGTTCTTGCTCACTCTTGTGTTTCTGCCTGTTCACACTCACGTGTCTCCACCCATTCACACTCACTCACATGTCTCCACCCATTCACACTCACTCACGTGTCCCCACCCATTTGTGCTCATTCACATGTTGTCGCCTGTTCACGCTCACTCAAGTCTGTGCCTGTTCACGCCCACTCATGCTCGGTCACACTTAGTCACACTGATTCACGTGCTCACCGCTTGTTCACACTCGCTCACTCAGAATATACTTATCTGCTTGGCTCAGCAGCAATCTTCCAATTGTCTTTCTCATAGCTTGCCGCTCCTCTTCACAGCTCCTCTGCACAGCCCACTGCTCCTCTTCTCTCTGGTTGGGCTGCTGGAGGTGTCTACACCGACCCTGCTCCTCTTCTCACCCACCAGATGGATCTTTCAGCGGCTCCTCTGCTGCAGCAGATGCCGCTTGCTTGGCGGCTTTGCGATTCCGCTAATTCCGGACGCCGATGCGTCCCTGCTTCTATTCCACTTCCTGCTCCACTAACATCACTTCCTGCTACATCACCAGGAGAGCAAATAAGCCTATATTTTTTTTTCTATTTACTCTTTTCCATTTTCTTATCCACTTTTATCATCCTGAATTTTATTTCTTGTACGTATCACTTAGTTTGTATGTCATAACCACCAGAACTAATGAAATGCTGTGACCCCGAAACGTGTTTTCATATGCTGGCTTTGCACGTTGTCCAATAAAAGAGACGTTTTTCACAATTCTATCTACAACTTCCTATTTCTACCGAATTTAGAGTGTTGCGCCTATTCAGTCTTTTTAGTCGTTTCTTCCTGAGCAGTGCAAGAAGCACAGGTCGGGCAGATGCACCACAAAGAAAGCACCAAAGATTCCGCAGTCAAGCACTGTAACGAATGGAGTGCAGTGCGCCTGTTCGACCTGAGCTTCTTGTATTCTGGGACGGACTGGATCTCCTGATCAGTGGAAGACGCAAAGGTCAAAACCCCACCAATCGGCTAGTTATCCCTTATCCCGTGGATAGGGGATAACTTAATTGAACCATAATTTATAAGATATACACTACATGAATGGCTACAGTAGCGTATCAACAGAAGCATGAATTAAAAAAGAGGTCAGGTGGCGCCCGCGGGTTTAGAACCCCGAAGGATTGAAATCATATGCTTTGTGGATAGCTGAAGGAACCGCTGAGCTATAGGCTGACCTGGTGCTGGTGACTTTTCCAACTGTATATCAGGTTTCTGATGAGGAAGTTGCGAGCTGAGCTACACAGACTGAGACTAACTAGAGAAGCAAAAAAGATCCACTTCTCTGTGATAAAGCAGCAAACTCCATAACTGTCACCTCACTCCAGATTCAAACCCCTGACAGGAGGTAAAACTAGTACAAGCAGCTCCTTGCGCTCCTTACTGAGCCACAGCAGGGGGAGGGTGCGGCCATTTTCTGCTCTTGTACTTATCATGACGGAATGCAGGGGGAACGTTCATCACACTGGAGATTGTGTCATTCTGCTTCACTGTACTCATTTACTGCAACAATGTATCACTGGTGATCAGTTGTTGATTAACCGAAACTACATTGGGCAGAGTTAATAATACTGTTAGTTAAAATGCTCCAAATTTATCACAGTGGCTCTACTGGATGATAAATCTGTTGAATTTGTAGACTGTCTATTATAACTTTATACCACCTATTAGTCACTGTTTTAACTTTACCATTGACAGAGCTGAGTAATGGTTCTAGAAAAATGGTAAAAGTTCAACATTGATAAATGCAAAGGTTATGGGCAGGAGAAATGGATGTCACCAATATACACTAAATGGGGTTCTATGGAAAAAAGACCTGGGGGTACTAGTGGATTGTAGACTTAACTGGAGTAATCAATGCCAGTCAGCTGCTGCAAAAGCAAATAAAGTCTTGGGGTGCATTAAAAGAGGTTTAGGGGCGAGGGACGAGCATATTATTTTTTCACTATATAAGGCACTTGTCAGGCCTCACATGGAATACTGTGTACAGTTCTGGACACCGCTGCTCAGGAAAGATGTTGCAGTGCTGGAGGGGGTTTAAAGACGGGCAACTAAATTAATAAACGGAATGGGAGGACTGGAATACCCAGAGAGGCTATCAAAATTGGGATTATTACCCTGGAAAAAAAGACAGTTAAGGGGCAACCAAATAACTATGTATAAATACATTAGGGGACAATACAAGGATCTCTCCCAAGAACTGTTTATGCCCAGGACTGCGACAGTAACAAAAGGGCATCCTCTATGTTTTAGAGGAAAGATGGTTTCATCACCAACACAGGATCTTTACAGGTTCTTTACTGTAAGAGCAGTAAGACTGTGAAACTCTCTGCCTGAGGATGTGGTGATGGCAAAATCGATAGAGGAGTCTAAGAGGGGACTAGATGTCTTTTTAGAGCACTATAATATTATAAGATATAGGCATTAAATAACCAGAAGGGTTGTTGATACGGGTATCTTCCGACTACTGGTCTTGGAGTCAGGTATCAACTTTTCAAATATTGATCCAGTACCTGCCTGCTCATCCTTCTCTCCTGAACAACCATCCACCTTCCATGTCTACCACAGTGATTGTCTGCTCAGTGAACAGCAAACTCGTTTTCATTTTGTCAGTGGATCTCAGTGTTGCAAGTTGCTCATTGAGATCTAGCCTCCACCCGTTTGTGCTCACTCACGTGTTCTGCGCCCTTCCACACTCCCTCATGTGTCCTCCTCCATGCCGTGCTCACTCACATGTCCTCCTCCCACGCTCAGGAGACCCCCAGTGATTTACCGATAAGTTCGTGGGCATGAGCCCTCAGTGTTATTGGCATGATCAATAACACATTATTAGTAAATTAAGCATCAAACATTCCAGAAAGGATGGCAATAACCTGAATTCTCTTTGCTAAACTACCTCCCCCTGCCTTTGCTGGTAGATCGTGGCAATAGAAGCTCCCATAATGGGAGTTTCTATTGCCTCAATCAGCCAGCAAAGGGATGGGGAGAGAGATTAGCATCGAAATTCTGGGCTGCAGCATATATATACGCCACACCCAGCCATGTGAATGGGCGAGAAAACGCAAGATTTAGCTGTGACTTTGTCGCGGCATTCTCTCGTTCATTGTGTTTTTCAGCCGCGATTTAGACAGACAGAAAACACAATGCCCGTCTGAAAGAGGCCTAAATTTATCATCTTGTTTGGTTTGGAGATCAAGTTGTTGGAGGGTCTCTTCAAGCTTTAATTTTGACTTTGACAGGTTCCCATTCTTAGCTACTTTCTTTACTTTTTGAACATATCTGCAGAAAAAAATGCAAAATTTTAAACAAAATCACATTCATTTATCATTTTTACAACTCATCATTAATACAACTATGGGTTTGTACTGCATCATAATGAACATCCAGGAGCCAGAGCTACAACTATCCTCCACTGGTCATTAGAAGTAGAATTTGTTAAGTAAGGCCCCCTGTCCACGGCCATTGTGGAATATCACCAGGGATATTCCGCCAACGGAGAGCAGGGGGGAGCGCTGACAGTTCTCTGCAGAGAATCGCAGCAAATCGCGGCATGCCATGATTTAGATCCCACGAGTGGAGAACTGCTATAAGGGCTCACACCCACTTGCGTTTTTTTAACGCTGCGATATCGCAGCGTTTTTTTAACGCGATTGTCAGTGGGACTTTCTAATGTTAAAAACGCATCGCAAGTTGGTGCTTTGCAATTTTTGTGCGATTCGTTTTTAACATTAGAACGTGATATAGCGTGAAAAAAAGCGCAAGAAAAACGCAAGTGTGCAAGAGCCCTAATTCTCAGCTCATGGACAGTGGGGCTGCGCTTTTCATAGCAATACTATGGAAAGCGTTTACCGCGTTACCCGCGGCCAGATTATCGCCGTGGGTAATGTGATGAACAATCGCCCGTGGACAGGCAGCCTAAGGGTGCCTACCCACTAGCGATATTTTTTCTAGCGATGCAAAAGCGATGATTATGAAACCAATGATTTTCAATGGTTTCATACTCATTTGCGATTTTTTTTCTTAAGTCCCGCAGCGCAGAGAAAAAAAATCTGTGATATCGCTCATTGTTTTCAATGGGGTAGAAGTCCGTGATGCTATCCGATTTTTTTCAATGGGGCCGGCAGTGCTGCAGCCCCATTGAAAGCAGTGGATTGCAGGCAACCCCCACAGCAAAAATTTTCAGGGAAGGGCTTGACATATAAGGTCTTTCCTGAAAATCATGCTTAGCTGTAAAAAAAAGTAAAAAAATATATATATTTATACTCACCTAGAAGAGCCGTCCGGCCCCAGCAGTTGTCTTCTGTGTTCTTGAGGCTGGTGATTGAAAAATCCCCACCCCCAGAAAGCGCTGGTGTCATTGGCTGTGACCAATCACAGGCAGCGCTCAGCTATCATTCAATGGCTGAGCGCTGCCTGTGATTAGCTGTGCGCTCAGCCAATGAGACCAGTGCTTTCTGGGGGTGAGGATTTTTTAATCCCCGGCCTCCAGAACACAGAAGACAACTGCCGGGGCCAGGGGCAAGAGCCTATGAGTATAATTTTTTTTTTTTTACAGCTGGCCATGATTCTGCGATGATCCTTTCATGAGCATGTCAATTGGATTCGTTATTGCCTTTTTTTTGAGACATCCCCAAGTCTAGCTCTTAGAAAACCCTTTATTTGTGCATATGGTAAAAAGTGTGATGCGGGTAGGCCATATACATCACGAATCTCTTCAAAAATTTTGTATCTCTAGGCTCCTAGTGGGGAAGAAGGTGTTGGACTTTCATAATTCCCCTACTACGCCATAGCTCGAACATTTTATTATCTTCGCCTTCTTTAAACTCTAGATGCCCCCACAAATCCACATGTTTTGATAATTTGAATGGTAGCTGATAGTTTTTCCGGGTTATTTTCCAGGCAGCAATGGTGTCCTTTGCCATAGTAGAATGTTTGGCCCCCCGACACAAGACTAGAAAATCCTGTGTGTAGAAGAACACTTGAGCTAAAGAAGTGCATCAGGTCATTCTCTAACTCGTAGTTTGAGAAATGGTTGATCATTAGTTGCCAGTCAATTGAGTGTTGCATAAGGCTAGCTATATCATACGCACGTATATCTGGAAAGTTCAATCCACCTCTAGTCCTAGGTAGCATAAGGACTATATGTGGATGTTTGCGGGACCAGATAAATGCTGTGAATGCTGTATTTAGCCTTCCCAAATCTTGTTGTTTAAGTAAAAGTGGGATAGATTGCAAGGGATAGAGAAGCTTTGGGAAACTAATCATTTTAATCAAATGACATCGACCCAAAAATGAAAGTGGGAGGTTGTTCCATTTATGTAGTTCGTTTATGATTTTATGTATTATTGGGGGGTAGTTTAAATTATATATGCTCTCACAGGCATTCTTATGCCGCATTGAAATAAGGTCAGCATGAATCTCTCCAGTAGGAGCAGCGGCTTGGCTGACTAATAACAGCTGAGCTCCAGCTTTAACAGCAGGGAGAGAAGAAACCTATGATCCCAGCTGTTTGACTCTTTGCATATGTCAGGGTAAATATTAAATACATTGGAGACCCTTCTCTGATCACCATTCCTCATCCCAGCATGTCAGGCCCAGGCAATTTTTGAATAGATGGGAAAGCTACTGTAGAATGGTGATATGGATTGAGAATAATGAGGCTATTTCCAGGAAGGTGAGACCATGCGTACAGTGTGTGCAGTCACTCTAATCTCTCAAACCTTCTAGTTGGATCAGGAGTTATTTTCTGTTTATTTCCGTTTATTTTGAAGGACTCAATAGCATAGTTGACTACACAATTCTGCCCTCTAAAGTAAAGGGAAATTAGTGGAAATCATATCAAATGGAGTCCCAGTTTGCATCTTTGATCTTCGTTTGCTTCATTACAGTCAGTGGTTCCATTATGGTTTGTGTTTGAATATCATTTTTTGGCATTCAGACGGAACGCCATGACTGAAACCATGGAAATGGTCCTGAACACAGTGTGAATCCGGCCTAAATCATCTACATTTTGGTGCTTCTTCCCTGATTAATGTTGTATCTCAAATTTAAATGGAGGCAACACCAATTATCACCTTATAAGGCTGGCATTTTGGTCTTTCATGGTTTGAGTACTAAAGTGAACTCTTTTCCTAGTAAGTAGTAATACAACTCTTCCAAAGCCATGATTAAGGCTCCTTGTGTCCTGCAGTCCTTACTCCAGCAAGACACAAAACAGGCAGCACGGGACACCAAGCACCCAGCAAGCTGCAAACTGACCAGACACTACACACCCAGCAAGCTGCAAGCTGGCATGACACAAACACAGGTAGACAAGATTGAGGAAATACAGTTTCCTCTTGCAGAGGGGTTGTGGTATATATCTACCTCCCAAACCCAGGGGATTGGCTGACTAGAACCACCACACCCAACCAGCTCAATTAACCCTCACCTGTGCAGGTGTGCTCCTGGAACCCCATAGAACAACAAACTCCAGCAGCACAACCTAACAGCCAAGGGTTCTATTGCTAAGTTAAATAGAAGTGGAGATGGAGGGCATCCCTGTCTGGTACCTTTCTGTAGAGGAAATCTTGGAGAGAGAAAGCCTGGTGTGTAAATTTGTGCCGGAGGGGAGCAATATAGATTCCATCTATAGGAGCAGAAGAGGCCTCTAAAGCCCATCATGTCCATTACTACTTTTAGCCATGGCCACAAGACATTGTCAAAAGCCGAGGAAGGGTGGGCTGAAGGATGTAACTTAATGTCATCTAGCAATGTCAAGATTTTTCATATGTTTATAATGGCCGAGCGTCCTTTTATAAAGCCTGTTTGTAATGTGGAAATTAATTGGGGCATGATAGTAGTTAGGCGGTTTGCCATAATTTGTGCATTCAGTTTTAAGTCGGTGTTAATTAAAGAGATTGGTCAGTAGGATTTTGCGTCCATAGGGTCTTTTCCGGGTTTGGGCGACAATTTAATATGGTCTGTATTCATGTCAAAGGGAATGGGGCAGTCCTGCATATAACCCTCAAGCAAAGTCTCAAGTATTGGGGCAGTCCTGCATATAACCCTCAAGCAAAGTCTCAAGTATTGGGGCAGTCTGGTCTTTTAGTATCTTGAAGAACTCACCCATATTCCCGTCCGGTCCCGGGGCCTTGTTGTTTCCCAAGCTTGCACTACATTCTTTAATTTCCATTTGAGATATGGGGGAATTTAGTTCCACACTTTGTTCTTCAGTCAGCAAGGGCCAGGGTATATCTGAGAACATGTAATCTCCCATCTCTGTACCCAACTGTGAATGTGAGTCAAGTTTTGAGTAAAAGTTGAAGAACAGTCTATTCATTTCTTGAGGATCGGACTGCAATTTTCCTGAAGTGTCTTTTAAGCCCACTGTATTAGGGGTCCCCTTGCTAAATTAGCCATTATATTCCCTGCCTTTTTCCCATATTTCAACAATTTTGATTCCTTTCGCAAGTATGACAGTTGTTCCCTTTTATGAAGCCACGTTTCATAGGATTCTTTCGCTGTTATCCATTTCTTCTTGTTTCGGTCACTTGGACTGCCCTGAAATCGTGTTCACTATATTGACTTATTTTATCCTTGCTTCTTTTTAGAGATATCACATAAGCAATTATCTTGCCTCGGATTACAGCTTTGGCTGCATCCCATAACAACTGGGGGTTATTAGAGTGTTCTTCATTGTCAGACATGGATTCTAGCCACCAACCCTTGAGCAAAGCGCAGAAAGTCTCATCCTTAACTAGATATGATGGGAATCTCCATATGTAGTCAGTGCCTCTCGGAAGCCTCTCGCTCAGTGACAACACCACTGGAGCATGATCCGAAATTACTATATCCCCTATAGAAATGTTAAGTGCTCTTGGTATCAAGTGGGGTGTCACAAGGATGTAATCTATTCTGGACCATGAGTTGTGCGCATGTGAAAAATATGTAAATTCCCGTCCCTCTGGGTTGAGCTCCCGCCATACATCTCTGAGTTTAGAGGCATGTACGAAGCTCTGTAGATTAGAGTCTTGGGATCTAGTGCTGTGGGTTTGTTTTTATGGAGTTCATGGCTTCTTCACACGAACATACATATATGGAGTTATTTACCTTTGTACATACGCCAACCATCTGATAGAATGCATTGAATCCAATGCGTTTATTCAGATGGCCTGGCGTATAAACACAGGTAAATAGCTCCGTATATATGCTTGTTTGAAAGAGCCCTTAATGTGTAGTGAAAATGGCATGTTATCTTTATTCTACGAAATTTATAGAGTTTTTTTTTACTACTTAAAAAAAAAAAAAAAAATTATTTTTATTTGCTTTTTTCACCACATAACTCCTTATTTTTCTCTCATTAGGGCTATTTGAGGGCTTGCTTCTTGCAGGGTGAATTGTAGTTCTTAATGGTACCATATGGGATACGAACAATATTTTGTTCCCTTTTTTTTTTTTTTTTTTTTTAGCTCTGGGGTGACAGAAAAACTTTTTTACAGAATTTTGTCTACTTACGCCGCTCCCCATATGGGATAAATAACGCAATATCATACTGTACTTTTTTGTTGAGATTCACCTGACAAGAGGTGAGAGTGGCATACACTGAAAAAAGTATACATTTTTCTGCAAAGAAGGTGTGTGCCAAAATTTTCAAGTCCCAAAGAGTTCATATATAGGGTATACACTACATATATACACTTCTAGTAACATCAAAAGAAACATGACAGAGTTAAAAAACAAAAAGGTCAGATAGCGCCCGCGGGTTTTGAACCCCGAAGGAGTTACAGAGTTTAAGTCTGTTATGCCATGAAGTAACCGCTGAGCTAAAGGCTAACCCAGCTGTAGGGCTTTCTTCAGGTATATTTCAGGTTTGTGACAAGGACGTTCTGCGCTGCATTACACAGCCTGATATTAGAGAAACAAAAGATCAACTTTTCTGTAATAACGCAGCAAACGCCATGACTATCATCTCACTCCAGATTCAAACCGGTGACAGGACATAGAACTAGTACAAGCAGCTCCTCGCCTTTCTTACTGAGCCACAGCAGAAGGAGGGTGCGGCAACCTTCTGAACACAAGGTTAATGTTCTCAGTGCAGATTGTGTCACTCGGCTTCACTGTCTTCGTTACATATTCAGTCAGCATTAGTTTTTTAGGATACAAATAATATACTTCTCCATAATAGTCTTTAGAACATTTCTTTTGAATGCTCATGTTTATGTAAAATCGTTGCAAATCTCTTGTCCCGCTCGTCAGCTATCCAAACTTTACCTTTTCTTAACCCCTTAGTGACCACCCCATAGTGTTTTTACATCCTAGCTTGCTGGGCTTTAATCCCCAGGGACGTAAAAACATGTTACCTGTGGCAAGCTGTGGATGTGACAGCTCCATGCTGCCGGCTACCGGAGGGAGCCGACAACCTGGAGCTGTCTTCCCGGGCACCTGAAAGCATTTACCCCTGTCCTCTGCGATGTCCCGCCGTGTTCTGGCCTCCTGGTCTCGACGGCGCCTTCTGCACATGCGCGCCAGACGTCATACGTCAGGCACGTGCACAGAAGGGCATGCGGCCCAGGAAATTTAAAATCTCTTGGTCTCCCAGCTAACATGTGTAGTCCAGAGCAGAGAGATATCGCTGGGATCCGCTGTATGCGGTTCCCAATCACATGATCGCTGCTATCGAATGGATAACAGCAATCATGTAAAGTAAAAAAAATGTTTTCTTTAAAGTTTAAGTTTCATCTCTCCTCACGGGTCATATCCATCAGGAGAGATGAAATTACGTACCTAAGGCCCCCAGATTTATCCGCAGACCTGACCATGGCTTTTGCGCACACGCTCGCTGCCAAAATGGCGGACGCATTTGCAAAAACCACGGATTGCCAGGGTAATTTAAAATCTCCCTGCTTCTGGCTTCGAAACGTAGCCAAGAGCCCGGAGATTTCACGGGAAGCCACAGTACATGGTCACTTGTCACGTGATCGCCATTTTCCAATAGCAAATGGTGATCACATAAAAGTAAAAAAAAGTTTTAAAAGTTTCACCTCCCGTCACAGATTTGATCTGACGGGCTCTTTATCCGCGGACCTTTCCCCAAGCTTGGTGCATGCACCCATCGGCAACATGGCAGACGCAAGCGCAAAAGCCGGGGAGGGCCCAGGAAATTTAAAGTCTCCTTGCTCCTAACTGCTAAGGCCCCCTGTCCACGGTAGTTTATTTGCCGACGGTAAACCACTGGCAAATCATGCTGGCCGATGATTTCCATAGCATTGCTATGGAAAGCGCCGGCACCTGTCCACGAGCGGAGAATCATTGCGATTCTCTGCAGTCAGCCTATTTATTAGATAGGGCTGACCTGCGGAAAATCGCCGGCGGCTCCTGCTCCTAGGCGGCGGCTCCCGCGGCGAAGCCGCATCGCCTGTGGACAGGCGGCCTAAAGGTAGTCGAGAGACTGGAGCACTGACCGAGTCACGTGATCGCCGTTATCCAATGGATAATGGCAATCACATAAAGTTAAAACAGTTGAAGTTTAATGCTCCTTTCGGTTTGGGCCCCGTTATGCATATGGACATAAGATTAGGGCCACAATGGGTATGTTTCTGAACACAGAACAAACACGGGTATCCATTTTGGGGTGAAAGTGTTCATTCATGTGTGTGCTGAAGTAAAAAAAAAACTCTTTTTAAAATGACACCATTGCCCAAAAAGTGAAAATCTTTATTCTGCTTTTTTTCTTCTGCTTTGCTCAGATTCATTCAAAAACTCTGGGGTAAAAATACGCAGCACCCCTCTAGATGAATTCGTTAAGGGGCATACCCTCAAAAAGGTACTCATTTTTCTGCAGAGAAGGTGTATGCCAAAATTTGCAAATCCTATAAAGTTCATATATAAGATATGCACTACATACATACACTTAGAGTAACATTTAACCCCTTAACGACCAGCCCATAGACTTTTTACATCCTCACTTGCTGGGCCTTATTCCCTAAGGACGTAGAAATATGTTTCCTGCAGGGATTAAGCCCCTGCAAGCTGAGGACGTGGCAGCTCCATGTTACCGGCTCCGGGAGGTAGCTGGCAACCTGTAGCTTCCATTCCGGGCCGCGGGTTCCGTCCCCCGGTCACATGATCGCCAGCATTTACCGAATGCTGGTGATCATATAAAAGTTAATAAAAAGTTTTTAAAAAGTGAAAGATTCAACTGCCCTGGTGGATCGGATCCATCGGGACAGCTGAAAGTACTCACCCGCCTTCTCCACGATGACCGGCGGTCATATAAAAGTTAATAAAAAGTTTTTAAAAAGTGAAAGATTCAACTGCCCCGGTGGATCGGATCTATCGGGGCAGCTGAAAGTACTTCTCCGCGATGACCGGCGGTGTCCCAGCCTCCAGGTCCCGTTGGCGCCTTCTGCGCATGCGCGCCAGACGTCATACGTCGGGTGTGCGCTTAGAAGGCGCGCGCGGCCTGGGAAATTTAAAAATTCTTCTGCTCTCGGCTCCCATGTGTAGCGGAGAGCAGAGGGATGTCACCGGGAGCCACTTTATGCAGTTCCCGGTCACATGATCGCTAAAGTAAAAAAAAGTTTTTAAAAAGTTTAAAAAAAAGAAAAAAAAGTTTACGTTTCATCTCCCCTCACGGATCATATCCGTAAGGGGAGATGAAATAACGTACCTAAGGCACCGCATTTATCCGTGGACTTCACCACGGCTTCAGCACACGTGCCCTCCGCCAAGATGGCGGACGCATGTGCAAAAGGCACAGATTGCCAGGGTAATTTAAAATCTCCCTGCTCCTGGCTACCAAACGTAGCCGAGAGCCTGGAGATTTCATCAGTGCCTGCAAAACGCAGTTCCTGGTCACATGATCGCCGTTTTCCAATTGAAAACGGCGATCACGTAAAAGTAAAAGAAGTGAAAATTTCACCTCCAATCACAGATCAGATTCGTGAAGGAAGGTGAAATTACGTACCTAAGGCCTCAGGCGACGTCCCCCGACGGGATCTTTATCCACGGACCTTTCCCCAACTTTGGCGCATGTGCCAATTAGCAAAATGGTGGACACAAGCGCAAAAGTTGTTGAGGGCCCTGGAAATTCAAAGTCTCCTTGCTCCTGGCTACTAAATGTAGCCAAGAGGCTGGAGCAGTGACTGAGGGCTGCAGTGAGTCGTTTCCGGTCACGTGATCGCCGTTATCCAATAGATAATGGCGATCACGTAAAATTTAAGACACAGTTGAAGTTTGATGCACCTTTCTTTTGAGTCCCGTTGTGCATACAGACATAATATTAAGGCCACAATGGGTATGTCTCTGAAAACGGGACAAACGGGGGTATCCATTTTGGGGTAAACTTTTTCATTCTTATGTACGCTATACAAAAAAAAATGTTTTTAAAATGACACAACTGCCAAAAAAATTAAAATTGTTATTTTTTCCATCTGCTTTGCTCAGATTCATTCAAAAACTGTGGGGTTAACATATACAGTACACCCCTAGGTGTATGCATTAAATGGTCTAGTTTTCAAAATGGGGTCATTTGTGGGGGTCGTCTGTCGTTTTGGCCTCTCAAGGGCTCTACAAGTGGGCAATGGGGCCTAAAACGCCTTCACGCAAAATGTCTGTTCTAAAAGCCACCGGCTGCTCCTTTCGTTTTGGGCCCCATTGTGAATACGGACATAATTTTAGGGCCACAGTGGGTATGTTTCTGAGCAAGGGACAAACAGGGGTATCCATTTTGGGGTGCAGGTCTTCATTCACATGTATGCTGTACAAAAAGAACGGGTTTAAAAGTGACATGATTGACAAAAAAATGAAAATCGTAATTTTTTCCTTCTGCTTTGCTTAGATTCATTTAAAAACCGTGGGGTCAAAATGCGCAGAACACCCCTAGATAAACTCATTAAGAGTTCTAGTTTTCAAAATGGGGTCATTTGTGGGGGTTCTATATCATTTTGGTCCATCAAGGGCTCTACAATTGGGCAATGGGGCTGAAATCGCCTTCGAGCAAAATGACTGTTCTGAAAGTCACCGTCTGCTCTTTTTGGTTTGGACCCTGTTGTGCATACGGACACCAGATTAGGGCAACAATGGGTATGTTTCTGAACACAGGACAAATGGGGGTATCCATTTTGGGTGCAAATACGCATTTTCATGTGCATTATAGAAAAAAAAATCCCATCTTTTAAATAGCATATTTGCAAAAACATTAAATTTTATTGTTTCTCCTCTAAATTGCATTAATTCCTGAAAAAAATCTGTGGGGTAAAAATACTCCTGACCCCCCTCAGTGAATACATTAAGGGGTGTAGTTTTTAAAATGGGGTCATTTGTGGGGGTAACTATCATTCTGACACCTATGAGCCTTTGTAATCTTGGCTTTGTGCCGTAAAATAAAGTGTTCCTCAAAATGCTGAAAATCAATGTTAAACTTGCACGTCTCTTAAATGGTTAAAAAAAACTGAACTTTTTCTAATGTGCACCCAGAATAAAGTAAACAGATGGAAATATATATCTTATCAAGAATTTGTACAGTATGTTTGCACATATTTGAGATATCGCACTTGAAAATGTGAAAAAATGAAAAATTTTTCAATATTTTCCCAATTTTGGTGCTTTTAATAAATATACACAAATTCTATCGGACTATTTTCACCACCTAAATGAAGTACAACATGTGGCGAAAAAACAATGTCAGAATCACTTGGATAAGGAAAACCTTTACTGAGTTATTCTATGTTAAAGTGACACATGTCAGATTTCCAAACTTTGGTCTGGTCATTAAGGCGCAAACAGGCTTGGTCACTAAGGTGTTAAATAAACACGACAGAATTAAAAATTAAAAAAAAAAGGTCAGATAGCGCCCGCGGGTTTTGAACCCCAAAGGATTTCAGAATAAATTCTGTCACACGATGAAGTAACCGCTGAGCTAGAGGCTGACCCAATCAACAGGCTTGGTTTAGGTATTTATCAGGTTTTTGAAGTTCTGAGCTGCGCTACACAGCCTGAGAAATAAAACAATCCATTACTCTGTAATTAAGCAGCAACCGCCATGACTATCATCTCACTCCAGATTCAAACTGATGACAGGAGGTAGAACTAGTACACGCAGCTCCTCGCCTTCTCTACTGAGCCACAGCAGGGGGAGGGTGCGGCCGCCGTCTGCTCTTATACATATCATAATGGAATGCAGGGAGAATGTTCATACTGGAGATTGTGTCATTCTGCTTCACTGTCCTCATTTACTGCAACAATGTATCACTGGTAAACAGTGGTTGACTAACCAAAACTACATTTGGCAGAGTAATAATAGTTAGGCAGAACAAATTTAGACCAGACAGTTAAAATGCTCTAAATTTATCACAGCAGCTTTGTTGGATGCTGAATCTGCAGACTGTCTTGTTTAACTTTGTGATTGTTCTCAGCAAGAGAAACCAATTAATCTTGTAGATATGATACCTTTTAATGGCTAACAAAAATACATGGTGTTACAGCAAGCTTTCAAACTTACTCAGGGTTCTTCATCAGGCAAGATGAAATAGATCCCAAGAGGCATACATACATATAAAAAGGCACAGACATTGTGTGATTAATTTGCAATTAAAACAATACCAGAACAGGATGAGTAGAGAGGTAAATACTTAATTGGAAAACTAGTAAGGAATGTGAACGTTTTATGGTCCCTAAATTGGTGTTAGAGGGTCACCAGGCCTGTGTGTTATCTGTGCTATAGATTTCTCATAATTGCTAGTCACGCATGAATCCTCTTGAAATATTTAGGCCTGTGTTGAAAGTGTCAAAAGATAGTTATAAACTTGTACTCCCAAATTCTTCTATGACGCTGAGACTTGAAGTTGCCTTTTAACCCTTTCCAATCCAATGTCGGGCCTGCCCCGACATCATCATTTTCCTCCACAGCTCCAATGTCGGGGCAGGCCCGACACTGCAGTGCAGGAGTGCATCTGCACCCGATCGGCAGACACATCGGGTGCAGATACACTTGTGCACTGGTCCCCATCGAGGACTCCCTAGGAGAAGGCAGAAAGGGTTTTTAACCCTTTCTGCCTTCTCCTTTACACATTACATAGCGCTCAATTAGCGCTATGTAATGCATAGAGATTCCGGCCGGCCGGCGATCATGTGACCGCCGGTGTTACCTGACCCCCGGCGGTCACATGAACTCCGAGCCGGGAGCCTGCACTGTGGGACCTGCTTACCTGACCGGCGTCTTGCGCGTTCTCCTTCTGTCTCCCGGACCGGCGATCATGTGACCGCCATGTGCCACCTGACCCCAGCGGTCACATGATCGCCGAGTCGGGAGGCAGAAGGAGAATGCAGAAGACGCCTGACAGGTAAGCAGGTCCCTCCACGGTGCAGTGAGCACCTGCACCCTCCTGAACTCTGTCAGTTCAGGAGGGTGCAGGGAAAATGTATTTTTTCTCACCCATTTTCCCCAGCTCCAATTTATTTGGAGCTGGGGAGAAAGGGTGAGAAAAAATAAATGGATTGGAAAGGGTTAATATAGTAACTTTCATATGTTTTATGTTGTGTCCCTGATTAGAAAAATGCTTGGCCACAGGTAATTCTGTCTTTCTTTCTTTAATCGTGTGGCGATGAGATCTCATCCTTGCAATTAGTTTTTGTCCTGTTTCTCTACCATAAAAGCCCCCAACAGGACATTTACTACACAGCATCAGGTACACAGCATCAGAGGTAGAACATGTGAATGTCCCAGGGATCTTATAGTCCTGCTGTGTGTTGGGGATCTGTATCCTGTCCACAGTGGGGATGTGTATCCTGTCCGCGATCCGTACAATTGAGCAGGTCTTGCAGCTCCTTACCTTACAGGGATAAGTTCCTTTTTGTGTGTCAGAGGCTCATGCACTCCTGATTTTAAAGTTCTTCAAATTTGGAGGTTGCCTGTAATATAGAAGTGGAGGGTCCGGGAATATGGTTTTCAGACAGTCATCCTTATGTAGGGTATGATGGAGTTTTCCTTAGTACCTCTAGTTGTGAATTGTAAGTCACTACTAGAGGTACATGATCATTTTCTTCCTTCTCTGTATATCGGAGTAGTTGACTTCTGGGTATCCTGGTGGCTCTGGTAATTCGTTTATCAATTGAGGTGGGATGGTAGCCCCGATTTAAAAATGTCCTTTTTGGGGGGCGTGGCTTAGTGCTCAAACAAAGCTTCCACGGCCTCCTCCAGCCTAGGTGAGTGCTCCGAGAGCTGTACTTGATGCCAAGCCACGGCGCCAGTTTAAGACCTACCACAGCTCCTGAAGCCTTAGTGCTGCCAACCTAAATTTACCGTTACCCGCCACCCAATGGAGCCCAGGTCATCCCGCTTACCAGATCGCATTGAGTGCTGCTCCTGCAGACTCCTCCTGAGGTGAGCACTGGACTGACAACTCCTCACTATATCCGATGCTCGGTGGGCTTACCTGTCCATAGCGCCGCCAGCCACAGCAGTCAACAGAGAGTTCCTTCAGCAGTTCACAGCTGATTGTGCCCTTGCTGTAGCAGAGGCTGCGATGGGTGAATAACTGCCCCCCCCCCCTAAGGCTAGGATCTCGGTAACCGGCCCTATAACCCCAGAAGCCGCCATCTTTACACCGCTGGGCTTCACATAAACAGTGGCCACCATCTTGCAGGCCTGCAAAGGGAAAAGAGAAAGCTCCCTCATTGCAGAAACAAGCAAAGGCCATGTGGGGAGAGTAGTGGGGGGTGCTTGCAGCTTTCCCGCTGGGCACAGGCAAGTGGAGTCCTGCTGTATTACCACTGAGAAGGGGAATTCCCATATAACATTGTATTAAAGAAAGGCAGCACAGAGAAGGCAGTGAGGGTCTCTTATACATCCTTCCCAAACCTCAAGCCTACAGCTCTCCTGTTTTTAAAGAGACGCAGCACATTACCAAAGTTTTACATCAAACTTTTACAGAAATACTGCAATATTTGGATTACATGTCAGATCACCCCAGAGGAACTGTATGTTGTCTTCTTTATCCATACTTTCTGAGAGGCTGTGGATTTACATAGGCCAATATATGGTTCCTCCACACCAATTGCCTACTTTGTCTAGTTGCTCACTGCCACCTAGTGGTATGCATAAAAATGTACTATTTTAAGAATTACTTCCCACAATGGCTAAGGAAATGTCTGGTTGAAGATCTATCTATAATGGCCTAAGGCACGCATACTCAGCTACCATTCTTCATTCATTTTAAGCAAGAGTCCTCCTGCTCAAGTTGGTTTTCTTTATCTACTGTTACGACTTGTGTGAGAATCTTATGTGGATTTTAGTCAAATATAAGCAGAAATATGGAAAATTTTGAAGGATTCACAGACTTCTAAGCACCACAGTACATATATTTTATACTCCACATATCTTAGATAATGTTCACTTTTGTGTCGTAGGCTCCATATTAGGGTGTATGTAGCAGGGTTTGTTATGTTGTATTCATCTAATTAAAAGGGTTATTCAGACAGGCCCAGCAGGATACACCAGGGTCAGAGCGGAGGCGCTGCTTTGAACCCATTGTAGTGGCCAGCACTCGTAATTGCAAGTGCAGCTCTCATTGAAATCAACGGGACCCTAGCCTGCAATTAGAAGTTCAGCACCCATTGATTTCAATAACAACTGAGCTTGCAATTACAAATGCCGACAGGGGTCAGAGCAACGCTTCCGCTCCGACCCCTGTGTGTCCTGGTGGTCGCTTCCTGAATAATCCCTTTAACATTCATCCTCAAAATAATAGAGGTCATGTCCAAAGTGCATATTCACTGTGTATTTGCACACCATTTCAATAAGCCTGTCTGCATTCTTTTTTGTCGTATGCAAATACGCAGTGTGATTGCGCTCATAAAAACACACCGCAGTGGCCCGAAAAATGTGGGTGTAACTGTTTTTGGCTACTCAAATGTGCAACGCATTTGCATTATCAAAATGCGCTTATGGCTGTGTGAACAAGCCCTAATAGTGACCCCCATAGTGGCTGCAGTAATATCAGTTGCCCCCATAGTGTCCCCAGTAGTAACAGTGACCCACACATAAATATATTCTACCAAATATATATGTTTTTTTCTGTGACTTCTGTAAAAATAATTTTTTTAAATTGCTTTTTGGCACCACTTTCTGACTCCCATAACTTCTTCTTTTTCTCTCCATCGGGTATGTGAGATTTTGTTTTCTCTTATGTTGAATTGTAGTTCTTAGTGGTACTATCATGGGGTACCAACAACATTTTGTTCACTTTTTTTAAATTTTTTTTGATAGTGAGGTGACAAAAAAATACAATTCTGTTTTTACACATTTTTTTTTAATTATGCCGTTTACCATGTGAGATAAGTAACGCAATATCATATTGCACTTCTATGCTAAGATTCACCTGACAAGCGGTGAGAGTGGCATACACTGAAAAATGTACCTATTTTTCCTCAAAGAAGGTGTGCAAAAATGTGCAAATCCCATAGAGTCCATATATAAGACATACACTATATATATATATATATATATATATATATATACACATATATAAAAACATCAAAATAAATATGAAACTGAATTTAAAAGAAAAAGGTCAGATAGCGCCCGCGGGGTTTGAACCCCGAAGGATTTCAGAATAAATTCTGTCATTCCATGAAGTAACCGCTGAGCTAGAGGCTGACCCGGCTATAGGGCTTTCTTCTGGTATATATCAGGTTTCTGCCAAGGAAGTTCTGAACTGAGCTCCACAGCCTGATATAAGAGAAAAAAAGATCCACTTCTCTGTAATAACACAGCAAACGCCATGACTATCATCTTGTTCCAGATTCAAACCCGTGACAGGAGGTAGAATGAGTACAAGCAGCTCTTCGCCTTCTCTACTGAGCCACAGCAGGGGGAGGGTGCGGCCGTTTTCTGCTCTTGTACTTATCGTGACGGAATGTTCATACTGGAGATTGTGTCATTCTGCTTCACTGTACTCATTTACTGCAACAATGTATCACTGGTGATCAGTGGTTGACTAACCAAAACTACATTGGGCAGAGTTAATAATAGTTAGGCCGCCTGCACACTGGTGGGTCAGATCCCGGATACAGGATCCCATACCAGAATCTGACCCTGTCTTCGGTCAGTGACCCCACATACCTGTCTTTTCTTGAATTCTTCTGTACTGTGGATGGTTTGGCCAGCTAGCCATTGGACATGCTCAGTACTGATTTTCACGCAGTGTCGCTAAGCGATGACACAGGTCATGCGACCTTTCTGCAATGTTAATTGCGGAAGGGCTGTGGCTTGGAAAGCTTCCATTGACTTCATGTGGACACCGCACAAAAATTGAGCATGCTGCGATTTTTCCTCGGCAAGTGGAAATTGCAATTGATTTCCACTCGTGTGCAGGAAGAATCACTTTTCCATAGTATGCTATGGATGGTATTTGCTGTGGGAGGTGGACACATGCCTCGGATTCCGCAATGCATATCCGCCCATGTGCAGGGGCCTTAGACAGTACAAATTTAGACCAGACAGTTAAAATGCTCCAAATGTATCACAGCAGCTTTGTTGGATGATACATCTGTTGAATCTGTAGATTCTAGTATAACTTTGAACCACTTATTGTGTTACTAGGCTTCACTATATTCATTCAATCATCAAACGCATCAGTCATCAGTTTATGATACAAAAAATATTCTATTCCTTTTCATAATTGGCCAGCTAACATTTCTTTTGAATGCACATGTTTTGCAAAAGCACTGTAAATCTCTTGTTCCGCTCGTCAGTTATCCAAACTTTAAAATTCTCCTAAACTATAATTGTTCTTCCATAGAAAACTGTCCCAGAACTTCTAACAATGTGATTTATAGAATTGTTACACAATATGTGAAATATGTCAAATGTGTTCAAACATACTGAAAAAGATTTTGTGGAGATATATATTTCCATCTGTTTACTTTTATTCTGGAAGCACATTTGAAGAACTTTAGGTTGTTTTTTTTAACAATTTAGGAGATGGTCAAATTTAACATTAGTTATTATAATTTTGAGGAAAATTGTATTTTCCTAAACCAAGCCAAGATTGCAAAGGCTTGTTGGTGTCAAAATTTTATATACCCCCACAAATGACCACATTTTAAAAAATACACACCTCAGGACATAGAGGGGTCTCATGAGTATTTTGACCTCACAGTTAATGCATTTTTTCAGTTAATGCAATTTAGAGGACAAACAATAAAATTTCATATATTTGCAAATATGTCATTTTAAAAACAGGTTTTTTTCTCTAGTGCACATGAAAATGAGGATTTACACCCCAAAATGGATCCCCCTGTTTGTCCTATGTTCAGAAACATAGCCGTTGTAGCCCTAATCTTATGTCTGTATGCACAACAAGGCCCAAAACGAAAGGAGCAGCCGGTGGCTTTCAGAAGAGAAATTTTGCTTGAAGGTGTTTCAGGCCCAATGGCACACTTATAGAGCCCTTGAGCTGCTAAAATGATAGAGAACCCCCTACAAATGACCCCATTTTAAAAACTAGACCCCTTAACAAATGTGAGGGTGTACTGCCTATTTTGACCCAACAGTTTTTGAATGAATCTTAGCGAAGCAGAAGAAAAGAAATTACAATTTTCATTTTTTTGGCAATTGTGTCATTTTAAAAACTGTCTTTTTTGTACAGCACACATATGAATGAAGATTTGCACACAAAATAGATACCCCTGTTTGTCCCATGTTCAGAAACAAACCCATTGTGGGCCTCATCTGCTTCCTTGACACATGGCTAGGCTTGTAATAGAAGGAAAACCCTTTGGCTTTCAGGGCAGAGGTGAATAAATTCCAGGCCCGTTGTACACTTGTAGAGCCATCAAGCTGCCAAAATGATAAAACGCCCCCCATCAATGACCTCATTTTGAAAGCTAGACCCCTTAGCTCATCTATCTTCCTGTGTACTGAGCCTTCTGAGCACATATTTTTTTGAAAAAATGATTATGAAGCAGGTAAAAAATAAATCAAATTTCATTTTTTTCACAAATATGTCAGTTTTATGACACTTTTCTTTGCTTCAAGCAGGGACAACTGGGGAGGCCGTTCACCGTGTGGGATAAGAAAGGTAATAGCCTACTGCAGTTTTATGCTGAGATTCACCTGACAAGTGGTGAGAGTGGCATTCACTAAAAAGGTACGCATTTTTCTGCCAAGGTGTGTGCAAAAATTTGGAAATCCCATAGAGCCTATATATAAGATATACACTTAGGCCTCCCTCACACATGGCGTTTTGTACAGCGTTTAGTGCTGCCTTTTCAGCCAGGCGCTAAGCGCTGTACAACACTCCCATTCATTTCAATGGGGCTGCTCACACAGGGCTGAAAACGCAGCACCTTCCAATGCTGCGCTTTGACAGCGATGCAAGTTCTATTTTGGGGCGTTTTCAGCCCTGCGTCGCCCATTGAAATGATTGGGCAGCGGTTTCAGCACTGCTGAAAATGCGGCAACACTTGGTGCCGCGTTTTTGGCAACGTTAACCGCTCACCGATTTTCGGGGGGAGGGCTTACAATAGAAGCCCTACCCCGAAAATCAGTCCCAGCTAGGCTAGATAGAGAAAAAAGAATGCAATACTCACCTAGCCGCTGCAGTCCGGGTCACGGCCGCTGGTCTCTGCCGCTGATCCGGGCTTCCCCTGCACTCCCAAGTCTATTGCCGTAGGCCAGGTTTGAGAACCCTGCCTCCAGCAATAGAGTGCTGTGATTGGTTGTCGGCGCTGGCTCGATGCCCAATCACAGCCCTTCATTGACTGTCTCAGCCAATCAGAGCTTGCCGGCGCAGAAGTATGCATATAGTATGCCAGCGCTGCTGAAACCGGGTGGAATTTGCAGAAAACGCTGCGTTTCTGCAAACGCCTTGTGTGAGGGAGGCCTTATAGTAACATAAAAAAAAACATGAAACAGAGTTTAAAAAGACGAGGTCAGATAGCGCCCGCGGGTTTTGAACCCCGAAGGATTTCAGAAATACTTTTCTGTTAAACCAATGAAGTAACCGCTGAACTACAAGCTGACCCAACGGCAAATATTTCGTTTGCTTTATAACTTTATTTTGCCAAGTTTATATACTTTTGAAAAAAGTTTTATTTCAAAGAATTAAGTTTTTCTCTGCTTTTTGTCACCACATTCTGTCATCCATAACCTCCTATATTTCTCCCGATAGGACTATGTGAGGGCTTGTTTTTTCCAGGGTGAATTGTAGTTCTTCGTGGTACCATTATGGAGTGTCAACAACATGTTAACATTTCATTCAATTTCTTTTAGTAGTTGGGTGACAAGTAGTCGGGAATTCTGGTATTATAGATTTGTTTTTTCACTTATGCCGTTCAATGTTTGACATAAAAAACGTAATAGCCTACTGCACTTTTATACTGAGATTCACCTGACAAGTGGTGAGAGTGGCATTCACTGAAAAGGTATGCATTTTTCCCAACGACTGTGCAAAATTTGGAAATCCCATAGAGTCCATATATAAGATATACACTTATAGTAACATCCAAAAAAATATGAAACAGAATTTCAAAAGACTAGGCCAGATAGCGCCCGCGGGTTTTGAACCCCGAAGGATTTCAGAAACACTTTTCTGTTAAACCAATGAAGTAACTGCTGAACTACAAGCTGACCCAACTGCAGATGTTTTGTTTGGTTCATAACTTTATTCTGCCAAGTTTATATACTTTTGAAAAACGTTTTACTTAAAAGAATAAACTTTTTTCTTTCCTTTTTGTCACCACATTCTGTCATCCATAACCTCCTATATTTCTCCCGATAAGGCTATGTGAGGGCTTGTTTTTTCCAGGGTGAATTGTAGTTCTTCGTGGTACCATTATGGAGTGTCAACAACATTTTCTTAACATTTCATTCAATTTCTTTTAGTAGTTGGGTGACAAGTAAACGGGAATTCTGGAGTTACAGATTTGTTTTTTCACTTATGCCGTTCACTGTGTGGGATAAGAAACGTAATAGCCTACTGCACTCTTATGCTGAGATTCACCTGACAAGTAGTGAGAGTGGCATACACTGAAAAGGTACGCATTTTTCTGCAAAGGCGTGTGCAAAATTTGGATATCCCATAGAGCCTATATATAAGATATACACTTATAGTAACATCAAAAAAAATATGAAGAATTTAAAAAGACGAGGCCAGATAGCGCCCGCGGGTTTTGAACCCCAAAGAATTTCAGAAACACTTTTCTGTTAAACGAATGAAGTAACCGATGAACTACAAGCTGACCCAAATGCACATGTTTTGTTTGGTTCATAACTGTATTCTGCCAAGTTTATATATTTTGAAAAAAGTTTTACTTAAAAAAATAAGCTTTTTTTCTTTCCTTTTTGTCACCATATTCTGTCATCCATAACTTCCTATATTTCTCCCGATAGGGCTATCTGAGGGCTTGTTTCTTCCAGGGTGAATTGTAGTTCTTCGTGATACCCTTATGCTCTTGCTGGGGAAACGTTTGGTGGGAATTATGGACCTGGTGGGGGTTAAACTCCGGGGAGTAGCAGGAGCTTGTCTGAGATGTATGCTACTCTGGCACTTGCAAGCCCCGCCCACTTTTTCCAAGTTTTTAGTAGTGGGGTGACAAGAAAACTGGAATTCTGCTTTTACAGATTTGTTTTCATTAACTCGTTCACCGTGTGGGATAAATAACGCAATATCCTACTGTATGTCTATGCTGAGGCTCACCTGACAAGTGGCATACACTGAAACAGGTACACATTATTCTGCATGGAAGCTGTGTGCAAAAATGTGTAAATCCCATAGAGTCCATATATAAGTAATACACTACATATATACGCTTAGAGTAACATCAAAAGATAGATGAAACAGAATTTAGTAAAGGGTCAGACAGCGCCCGCGGGTTTTGAACCCCAAAGGATTTTACAAAGTGACAATCTGCAGTTGCAATGAAGTAACTGCTGAGCTAGAGGCTGACCCGATAGCTGGGCTTTATTGGTTATATATAGGGTTTCTGACCAGGAAGTTCTGAGCTGAGCTACACAGCCTGATACTAGAGAAACAGAAAAAAACACTTCTCTGTAATAATGCAACAACCGCCATGACTATCATCTCGTTCCAGATTCAAACCGGTGATAGGAGGTAGAATTAGTACACGCAGCTCCTCGCCTTCTCTACTGAGCCACAGCAGGGGGAGGGTGCGGCCGCCTTCTGCTCTTGTACTTATCATGACGGAATGCAGGGAGAACATTCATCACACCAGAGATGTGTCATTCTGCTTAAACCCTTTTACACAGGGCGACAGTCGGCTACTTCACTGCCTGAGCGCTGACATCACCACGAGGTCGTTAGCATTCGTGTAGAGCGTTTAAACACACAGACTTCATCGCTGGGTTCCCACTCAGAGCCTCACCTTCTAAGGCCCCCTGCCCACGGCCGTTGCGGTATCCTGCGGCGGATCTCTGCCGCCCAGGAGCAGGAGCCAGCAGACGGATCTCCGCTGTCAGCCTATCTGACAGATAGGCTGACCGCGGAGAATCACGGCAATTCACAGCATGCTGCGAATTGCCGGCCGTGAGCGGAGAATCGCAATGATTCTCCGCTGGTGGACACAGGGCCGGTGCTTTCCATAGCAATGCTATGGAAAGCTTCAGACGGCGTGATTTGCCCGTGGACAGGGGGCCTAAGCAAAGCGCTGAGCATGGAGCATTTGTACACAAAGACGGGAAGCCACCGATAGTTTTTTATGCTGACTTGCGGACGAACAGTAAGCGATTTTTTTTTTTACATTTACACCACACGATGATCGCTCACATTGCATTCATTTGAACGCATTTCGAGCGAAGATTGTTACGTGTAAACGGGCCATTACTCCTCTACAACAATGTATCGCTGATGAGCAGTTGTTGATTAACCACAACTACATCGGGCAGAGCTAATAACAGTTAGGCCGCCCGCACGCAGGTGATTTTTACCGTGATGAACGCAGCGTTTTGAACGTCGCAGTAATCGCGGTATAACGCTTCGATTGAAACGGGGCCTCGCAGACACGCATTTGATTGCGCCGCTGGCCGGCGCTTTCCAGCGCTGCGATTTTCGAGCGCCGTCTGCTCTATCTTTGGCCGTTTAGCTCACGTCATCACCCATCACAATGATGGGGTGCACTAAAACACGCTGTCGCAGGGAGCTGCGGCCAAAAACGAGAGTAAATAATTGAATACCATATGTCACTTTTGTAATTTTCGTGTTCGTGTAATTTTCGTGTTCCCTAAGGGCCTCGATAGCGCTACGGAATACGTTGGCGCTATACAAATAGAGATTATTATTAATGATGAAAAACAAAAAAAAATCCCTAGTCATTAAGGGGTTAAAAGTTATTGTGAATGTTTGGGTCTCCTAGCGAGGACATTGCGTATATACCATGTACTGTATTTATATATAGAGTATACGGCCCAGTGAATTTATTTGCGCACGGTATGCAGAAAATGGAACCCATTGATTTCCAAAAGGTTTGTTCATATGTTCGTATTTGGCATGCGCAATTGTAGAAGAGCCCTTCGGGGTTATTCGCACGTGCGTGATTTAATTGCACATTACACGCGGAGTCCATGAAAGTACGTTGATCTTCTTTGATCCATTCGCACTTGTGTATTTGCATTGCGCGTAATACGCATGTAAGGAAGAACGCAGCCTGTTCTACGCGCGATGGAGCCTGAGGGCGGTTTCAGACGAGCGTAGGCGCAACGTGGCTCAGCGGCACGGAATTTTGGCCCGTTATGTGGCCATGATTATTGTCTGAAACTGCCCTGAGGGCTTAGACACGTGGATGGTTTTGCGCAAACCCTGACTGCAAAACCCGACAAAGCGAAGCTATTGACGTTAATGGCTTCGTTCTCACGGATCGTCCAATCTTTTACTCGCGGCCAGTAGCGCAGACTGCGAATAGTCTGAAAAAAATCACTAGTTCATACGCAAAAAATATGGCGATATGCCCGTTCACACAGCGGTAAAACGTTTCGTTAAGGCCGGACTCCCACGAGTGTATGATTACCACGTATTACGCGTGTGCTGTATGCCCGTGTGATACGTGGTAACTTGCGGGCAATTAATTACATTTCTTACGCAGTCCCGCTCACGTTAGCGCCTTGGAATTGTGAATTACGCACGCACCAAAAAGAGCGCAGCAGGTTTTATTTTGCCGTGTATTTACGCTTGTGAAAGCCCCTTGTTCTGTACGGGCGTGTATGCGGAGCGCTGCGGAGCGACGGCACGGGAAATATAGACAAAACGTAAAACAGGTGGAGTGCGCACGAGATACGCCGTCATGTGCAGTATCATTTCGCTGCCACAGGCTGCCTGCACACAAGCGGAAATTCCGCGGCGGGATTTCCCCCGCTGGAAGCCTGCATAGGATTGCGTTAGCAAACGCAATCCTATGCAGACGACCGCGGTTTGGCCACGCGGCAAACAAACCGCGGCATGCTCTATTTCTGTGCGGGGCTCACAGGCACAGAAACGTCACTCACCCGCCACCGGCTCCGGTCTGCGCATGCACCGGCTGCCCGGCACATCAAACAGCCGGAGCCGCGGGTGAGTACGCGCTGGTCCCTGCAGGCACTCGGGTCGGCTCCCGCAGCGAGAATTCTCGCTGCCGGGTCCGACCCGCCCGTCTGCAGGCGGCCATAGGCTGCCTGCACACGGACAGAATTGCATTGCGGAATCCGGCGTGGCCGCATGCCTTTATATTCCGCAGCAAATACCGCCCATAGCAGCTATGCAAAATGTCATTTCCTTAACAAGAGCGGAAATTGTGATTTTTCGCTCGCAGACAGGAAGTGGCAGCATGCTGCGATTGTATGCGGCGCCCGTGTGGACGGCTACCATTGAAGTGAATGGTGTTCGCCCTTCCGCGATTATAATTGCAGAAAGGATGCGCCTAGCGATGGCGCAGCATAATCTGTACTGCGCATGACCGACGGCCGGCACATCCGCAGTGCAGATATGAAGACGGCGGACAGGTACGCTGGGGTCACTGGCCGGCACATCCGCAGCGCAGATATGAAGACGGCGGACAGGTACGCAGGGTCACCGGCCGGCACATCCACAGCGCAGATATGAAGATGGCGGACAGGTACGCGGGGTCACCAGCCGGCACATCCGCAGCGCAGATATGAAGATGGCGGACAGGTACGCAGGGTCACCAGCCGGCACATCCGCAGCGCAGATATGAAGATGGCGGACAGGTACGCAGGGTCACCAGCTGGCACATCCGCAGCGCAGAAATGAAGACGGCGGACAGGTACGCAGGGTCACCGGCCGGCACATCCGCAGCCAGATATGAAGACGGCGGACAGGTACGCGGGGTCATCAGCCGGCACATCCGCAGCACAGATATGAAGATGGCGGACAGGTACGCGGGGTCATCAGCCGGCACATCCGCAGCACAGATATGAAGATGGCGGACAGGTACGCAGGGTCACCAGCCGGCACATCCGCAGCGCAGATATGAAGACGGCGGACAGGTACGCAGGGTCACCAGCTGGCACATCCGCAGCGCAGAAATGAAGACGGCGGACAGGTACGCAGGGTCACCGGCCGGCACATCCGCAGCCAGATATGAAGACGGCGGACAGGTACGCGGGGTCACCGGCCGGCACATCCGCAGCGCAGATATGAAGATGGCGGACAGGTACGCAGGGTCACCGGCCGACACATCCGCAGCGCAGATATGAAGACGGCGGACAGATACGCGGGGTCACCAGCCGGCACATCCACAGCACAGATATGAAGATGGCGGACAGGTACGCTGGGTCACCGGCCGGCACATCCGCAGCACAGATATGAAGACGGCGGACAGGTACGCAGGGTCACCGGCCGGCACATCCGCAGCACAGATATGAAGACGGCGGACAGGTACGCGGGGTCACCGGCCGGCACATCCGCAGCGCAGATATGAAGATGGCGGACAGGTACGCAGGGTCACCGGCCGACACATCCGCAGCGCAGATATGAAGACGGCGGACAGATACGCGGGGTCACCAGCCGGCACATCCACAGCACAGATATGAAGATGGCGGACAGGTACGCTGGGTCACCGGCCGGCACATCCGCAGCACAGATATGAAGATGGCGGACAGGTACGCAGGGTCACCGGCCGGCACATCCGCAGCGCAGATATGAAGATGGCGGACAGGTACGCAGGGTCACCGGCCGGCACATCCGCAGCGCAGATATGAAGATGGCGGACAGGTACGCGGGGTCACCGGCCGGCACGGGGCAGATTCCGCTGCAGGATCCAACCCGACTCTGTGCAGCCGGCCATAGGGCCACTTCTGCTGTAAGACACTGCCTGACCCACACAGCGGTTTGTGCTAGCGGCCGTATACATAAAGCGTTTTACCGCACGCTCCTGTGAACGCGCCCCAGAATGAAGAGACGCATACTGTCATGTGACGGAGCCCTGCAGCCGGCCATGGAGGCGGCACACGGGTGACATCTGGTTAGGAGGGGGCTATGTCCTAGAGGTGAGAGCTAGCTCTCCCGTGTGTGTACAGCGCCCCCTGTCGGGCTACGGCCGTGTGTGTACAGCGCCCCCTGTCGGGCTACGGCCGTGTGTGTACAGCGGTTCCTGTCAGGCCCGACAGCGGCAAATCAGCAGAGCGGAGTGACACAGACCCGGATGTCCCGCCCACCGCAGTGCTTTCTGGGAAGCGGATTCGAAATAACGGCGGCACCGCGGCTCGCCGTCCTGCGGGCTCTGCTGTGTTGTCGCCCGGCTGCCAGGTTCTTGTCACGGTCTTCAGTATGGAGACCGAAGAAAGAGGCTCCCGGGGGTCTGCAGACGGCAGCCTTATGTCCGGGGACAGGGAGCTGGCCGAGAAGTATGAGCGGTGAGTAGGACGGGGCGCCCTGTGTGTGCCGGCCGCTAGAGGCGCTGCCTGAGGTGTACATGGGGCTTCAGCTCTGGGGGTGATAATACATGTGTATACATATATATATATTAGTATTACTCTGACTAGATGGCTGGGTGTCAGATTGCCCTGATTGATCCTACCTCAGCCAATCAGAGCCAGCGCTCAATGAACCCATCACAACCATTCAATGCATGGCTGTGATTGGTGCATCCAGTGCTGGTTCTGACTGGCTGAGCCGTTGCACTCAGCCAATCAGAGCAATCTCTTGCCTTAGGGGGGTCTTCAAACCCCGTCACTAGCAAAAGATGCTCTATGGGTGCTGACAAGTGGCTGGCAGCCCGCCCGGAGAGCAGCGGCAGGGACCCAGCGCCAGCTAGGTGAGTATTGAACGTTGTAGTTAAGGCCGGCTGCAGGCAGACAATCGCAGCATGTTCTATTTCAGTGTGGATTCCGGGCAGGCAGCTTCCGTTAAACTTGATGGAAGCCGTCTGATCCACGGTCCTTCCGCGATCACCATTGCGGAAACCGCATCGTTACCTAGCGACGGCATGGTGTAATGTGTACTACACGTGTGCGGCGTAATGTGTACTACACGTGTGCGGCGTAATGTGTACTACACGGGTGCCAGCCATCGCATCCAGACGGGTAAGCTGGGGTTTCTAGCCAGGCCCTGGGTCGGATCCTGCATGTGGAATCTGCCCTGGCTGTGTGCAGGCAGTTTAAAGAGGCGCAGATTTTAACCCCTGAAGGACATCCCCCCCCCCCCCTTTTTTTTTTCTTTCCGTTTTTGGTGCGGTCCGACAGGCATTCTACCAAACTATGCCATAGGCACGGCTTGGTAGGCATTCTGCTATGACAGCCCTGGGGCCTTTCAGAAGGCTGCCATGACACCCGCACGGCTCCCTGTGATCTCATCGCAGGGGGGGGGGGCTGTATGGGACCCCCGAACATTGGTCGGGGGATTTAAATGCCACTGTCAAAATTGACAATGGCATTTAAAGGGTTAACAGCTCTGATTAGCAGTGGGGTTTATTAGAGCTTTGAAGAAACAGCCGGCAGCCACGATGTATAGAGGGAAATCGCCTCCCGATCTCCCACCATACACACCCCAACGCTGCAGGACGTAACTGTACACCCTTTAGCGTTAAAAGGTTAACCGGTGCAGAATTCAAGCCCCTTAGGAATAACCGTATAACACGTAAGACCCCCGTCCATCAGCAGATCATCCGATCCGCTGTCCAGCGCCAGATATCAGAAGCAGTGTGGACGCAGACTTGGCTTCACCCCCAATGAAATCAATGCGAGAGCTGCGCCTGCTGCAGCACCTCCTGCTCCTCGCCTTTTTAAAAATATTTTGCTATCTTTTTTTTTTTTTGAATAGTACCATTTTTGGTTCTTCGTATGATTTGTTCGCTTTCTATTCTGTTGTCTTGGGCGCCACAATATTCAAAATGAACTCTTTTGGCCGTATTTTTTTCATGGCGTTCACCATGTGGGTAAAATAATTTGTTTTCTTCAAGCGTCATTAGGAATGCGACGATATGAAGTTTGTGGTAATTCTCTTTTATTAGGCCAGATTCACACCAGTGCAAGCGTTTTGTGTCACGTTTTTGTGCATCGGGTGTCGTGTATTTGTGCGCACAATCGCATTCTTTTTACTATACTTTTTGCACGCACCGATGCTGACGGATCCTTAACTGGCCGATTAGTTTGAGATGTTTTCTTTCCCGCATAAATGCGCAGCAAAATAGGATAGTACATTTATGTGAACAAACCGATCAAAATGAATGAATTCTATTTTCTGCATATTGTGCAGGCGAATGTTTCGAGCACAAATACGGTTCTGTGAATCTGGCCTAAGGGGTGCAAGATTAGGGGGTTTTGTCTTTTTTCTTTTTTTCTCCTACTTTTAATTTTTGTTCCCATAGGGGACATTAATTTCATTAAAAATGCTCATTCCTATAATACACTGCAATACTTCATCTTTGCAGTGTATGATATTGGCCTATAAGGCCCCGCCTCCGACTCAGTGTCATAGGCCACTGTAGATGGCTGACCTAGAGGACCTCCTCTTCAAGCTTCCGGGTGCCATAGCAACCCATCGGCTCCTCTCAATCATATTGTAGGGGTTCAATCTGTGACGCTACAAAATCCTCGGTCAGCCTTTTACATGCTTGTGGTCACATTTACCCTGGCATATATATAAAGGGTTAAACAGCTGGGACCAGAGATCTCTCCCCTCCAGCTGTTAGTGCTGGAGGCCAGCTATCATTAGACAGCCGAGCTCCTGCTCCTACTGGAGACATCCATGCTGACCTTATACCAATGCAGCATAAAAAGTCCTATGTGTCAAAATACGGCTCTTAAAAGGTATATAGACGGTCTCTGCACTACTGCTTTTCAAGAACCATCACTTTCTTCTTTTTTTTTTGCTGATGATGCAACCTTTTCTAGGTTTTGTCCATGCGGTTTTATTGTGATTGTCAAATTTTGCACCCCCTGCAGTACTCTAGCTCATAGATTTATGATGCTGTGATCATAAAAAACTAAACAATTGTGCCTAGATTATCCATTAGGGGTGTATGACTGATCATGGCTATTGCAGCAGCATGGCAGATAAAATTCCAGTCCTTACCCCTTAGTGACCAAGCCTGTTTGCACCTTAATGAGCAAGCCAAATTTTGGAAATTTGACATATGTCACTTTAACATAGAATAACTCCAAAAAGGTTTTGCATATCCAAGTGATTCTGACATTGTTTTTTCTCCACATAGTGTACCTTATTAAAAGTGCCTAAATTGTGAAAATTGTGAAAAAATTGTCTTTAACATTTTCAACTGCAATATCTCAAATATGTGCAAACATACTGTACAAATTTTTATATATGAGATATATATTTCCATCTGTTTCCTTTATTCTGGAAGCACATTGGAAAAACTTTTAGTTTTGTTTTGTTTTTTTTTAACCATTTAGGAGACCTACAAATTTAACATTAACATTTTGTTTTCTTACACCAAGTCAAGATTGCAAAGGCTCATAGGTATCAGAATGATAGATACCCCCACAAATGACCCCATTTTAAAAAAGAATTGCACATCTTGATGTATTCACTGACAGTCGTGTGGAATAAGGCCCATCTAGTGAGGCCGTCAAAAGGCGTATCGGGGGTCACTAAGGGGTTAAAGTATATCTATTTTTTTATATAACTGTATATTGCAGGACTGGTTAATAAAGTTTTTGTTTATATTTTTCTTTCTCTATAAAACTTGAGCAGATTCTACTTCTAATGACCAGTGTAGACCAGTTATAGGTCTTGCTGATGGATGTCCTTTGTGATGCAGTGAAAACCCATAGTTGTGTTAATGACTGAGTGTAAAAATGATAAATTGATGTGATTTTTGTTAAAAATTTTGCGGTTTTTATTTTCTGCAGATATGTTCAAAAAGCAAAGCAAGAAGCGAAGAATGGGAACTTGTCAAAGTCAATAGAATATTTTCAGAGAGCAGACACTATACACCCCAGTGAAAAGTTAAAAGGTCGCATAGCAAAGCTTGAAGAGGCCCTCCAACAGCTTGATCTCCAGTCCGAACAAGATGACGAATTCATCGATGTATTAGGAAGCGGATTGATGCTCTACAAGGAACTATACAGCAAGCTGTTTGATCACCAAAAACAAGGCGTTGCATTCATGTACAGCCTTCACCGAGATGGAAGGAAAGGTGGTATATTGGCAGATGACATGGGGCTTGGAAAGACCATCCAGGTCATTGCCTTCCTTTCTGGAATGTTTGATGCCGAATTGACCAATAATGTGTTATTGATCATGCCAACGACACTAATTAGTAATTGGGTTAAAGAGTTTGAAAAGTGGACGCCAGGCATGAGAGTGACTGAATTCCATGGCACGAGCAAAAAGGAGCGAGCAAGAAACCTCGAGAAAATTCAGAGAAAGGGTGGGGTTCTGATTACTACGTATCAAATGTTAATTAATAACTGGCAACAGCTTGCTACATACGGCGAAAGAGAGTTTGTATGGGACTACGTGGTTTTGGATGAGGCTCATAAAATTAAATCCTCCTCCACAAAGACTGCCAAGTCTTGTTCGGCAATTCCTGCCAAGAATCGTATTCTTCTAACCGGCACACCAATCCAAAACAATCTACGTGAGATGTGGGCCTTGTATGACTTCGCCTGTCGAGGAACCCTCTTGGGAACGGCTAAGACCTTTAAGATGGAGTATGAAAATCCAATCACTAGGGCTAGAGAGAAAGATGCCACACCAGGGGAAAAGGCTCTTGGACTAAGGATATCTGAAAACCTTATGAAGATTATTCAGCCTTACTTTCTCAGGCGTACAAAGAATGATGTTCAGCATCCAAAAGTTTCCGGGCAGCAGACAACCGAGTCAAATAGTGATGCGCTTACAATGCCTTCCCTTACAAGAAAGAACGACTTCATATTATGGGTCTTTTTATCATCCATTCAGGAAGAAGTGTATCGAAAGTTTATATCTTTGGATCAAATCAAGGAGTTGCTAATGACAACGAGGTCTCCTCTAGCAGAACTGACTATTCTGAAGAAGCTCTGTGATCATCCAAGACTTCTGTCTGCAAGAGCATGTGTTCAGCTCGGATTGGAGGGAGATGGCACGGAAGAGCATGATATTGAAGCCGTTACAAAATTTGATCACCTTTCTGATGAGACTCTTATAGAGGAGTCTGGGAAGCTGACGACTCTGATTGAGCTACTTAGTAAACTCAAAGAAGAAGGTCACAGAACTCTTGTCTTCTCACAGTCGAGAAAAATGCTGGATATGATCGATCGCATCTTGAATAATAGAAGCTTCAAGGTTATGCGAATCGATGGGACAGTTTCTCTCTTAGATCGAGAGAAAAGAATACGTTTGTTCCAGACCAACAGCAGCTACTCTGTTCTGCTGCTGACCACACAAGTTGGAGGTGTTGGATTAACGTTGACTTCAGCTGACCGCGTTGTGATTTTCGACCCTAGTTGGAATCCAGCTACTGATGCTCAAGCTGTAGACAGAGCCTACCGAATAGGGCAGCAAGCAAATGTAGTAATCTATCGACTCATTACCTGTGGCTCAGTTGAGGAGAAAATCTATAGAAGGCAAATCTTCAAAGACTCCTTAATAAGACAAACAACTGGTGATAAGAAAAACCCTTTCCGTTATTTCTCAAAGCAGGAATTGAAGGAACTCTTTTCTCTAGAAGATGCTCGGACTTCTTCTACCCAGATTCAGCTTCAGAATCTGCATTCTTCTCAAAGGAAAACTGATACCAATCTAGATGCGCATATAGCTTATTTGTACACTTTGCCAATTTTTGGAATCTCTGACCATGACCTCCTCTATGCACATAACCGATCTTTCCAAGAAGAGGAAAACGAATATGAAAATGAGCATGAAGGTCAGTACATTGAACAAAGGGTTCAGAAGGCTCACGAACTTGTACAGATGGAATCTCAACTGAATCGACAACATATGGAATTACTAAAGGAAGGGTCGGAAGGAGCATGGCTTAGACAAAATACTTTTCCTGAAAAACCTAAACAAAGTCGTCTTCCTAACAAACCACAAGTGTCTCCTCCTGAAATTATAGATCTTTCTGATAGTGAAATTGCAAATGTAAGTTGTCAGATGACCAGTTTGCTGATAGAAGATTCTGATGATGAAAATCTCGCCTCGGTTTTAGTTGAGGAAGAACCAGAGAATGATGCCAATTCTCACATAACCAGTTATGGAGGTGATGATCTACTTTCTGCTCCTCTTAATTGTGACGTCTCAAAGAATGGAAGCGGTCACCTGACCAAAGTGTTACTTGGCGAGTCTTTGGCAGTTCCATTTAAAAGAGAATTATCAAAAGAGCACGTAGATGAGGCAATCAACTTGATATCTGATGATTCTAGTGAAGAAGACATTTCGGCTCCGATCCCACTTACAAAGGCATCTTCCAACTTGGTAAGCAAAAAATGCAGTGCTATTGCAGCACACAATTTTGAAAAATAAGCTGGATGATTTTCATTGTCTTGTAAGACTAACTTCACACGGGTGAATCACCGCCTGACTTCGCGCTCGCCAACATGCAATTTTCCTGCGGATGTGAGGCGTTTTTGTTTCAAAACTGCCACACATCACTTTGGGGAAGAAGCGATCTGCCACCACAGCGGAGGTTGGTGGAGTTTCTTCCATTGTTTTCAATGGGAGACCTTGCATCGCATACGCCTAGCACATGGTGAGATGCTGCCGCTCACCCTATTGTAAACAATGGGAGATGCAATGCGAAAGCACGCACAAAGACAGGACATGCCGTGATTTGTTTCCCACCTCACTGTACAGGGGGAAAAAATCACTCATGTATGACCTCCTAATGGCTTTTTCTTCTCCATCTGGTCCTGAGCACATGACTTCTTTCAGGCCGGGGTCCTGGAGAGACACGCAGGTGGCACAATTGTGTAATTTATGCCTCCTGCGTCTGATAGGACAGAGACCAAACTACTTCCTTGCACCTGATTTAGTTGTATCGACATCCCCAGAACTTTGTTACAGTTCAGAGGAACTTGATCAGGGTCCCTCTTTTCCCCCAGTTCCTTGAACCGCTGCCGCCCCTGATTAGACGTATACTGATTAAGTGAGTAAATTGATCATGTTTTTATTTTGCAGGAAGACAAAAGCTATCGATCAGATGGATGTTCTGAAATGGAGAATATTATTTCAACGACCTCACCAGTTAATAGTTTAAATATTAAACGTTCAAACCCTTTGCCGAGTCTCGTCATCAAAGCAGAATTTGAACAGCCATACCTTGATGATAACAATGTAAGTCTAAAAGAAGACACCAGCTTGCCTTTATCAAAGCCCCAATTACAGTGTGACTTTAGTCTAATTCTGGAAGATTCAGGAGATAATGATCAACTTTTTGAGTCACCAGATGAAATGGGAAGTTTCATGGAAAAGTCCATGGCCTCCGTGAAGGAAACTCTACTAGTGCTGGAGGAATCTATGGAAAATATGAGCCAAGAAGGAAACGGGTTTGAACATTCTATGGAACTCGAAAGAAAAAGTAGGAATACTAGTGTAGACATGGAGAATTTGGAGGACAAACTTGAAGGCGATGCTGAAGGAATAGAAAATGTTGCAAGTGATATGGATGTACTAAACTCTTGTCAAGGCAATAACACTAATGTTAGTATAATTGATGCAGATCAGAGTGATGAAGAGGAGATCTTCTACTCCACCAAGCGTAAAGGTGCCAGAAGAATCTATTCAGAGAGTGAAGAAGAATGCTCAATGTCTCTAAATGAGGGTGATGAGGGAGAGCTCTCGCCTTTCAACAGTCCTTCAATCAAAGTGGTGAGCGCTTCAACTCCAAAGTTAGGGAAGTGTTTGTCTGACAAGCTACAGCTTCAAATGAGCTCTTCAGGAAGGCGGAGGTCTACTGCATCTAGACTATCGCTAATTGAGGTCGCTGTAGAAGAAGCAACAGATATTCAAGAAAATATTACTGATGATGAAGACAGCGACCCAGAACTGGAGGAAGGATTGCTAGCAAATGAAGCCGAGGAAGCTGCTGATGAAGAACATGAAAATACAGAAGAGCCAGCCGGAGAGTCTCTTGGTCCGGAGGACCGTTCACAAGCATCAGTAGATGACTATGAGCCTGACAGCTTTGTTGTAAAATCATGTTCGAAAGAAGAGATAACAGAGGAGTCGACTGGTGAAGTGGAGCTGCTATCTGATGAGCAAGTCGACTACCTGGCCCCAGAAATAAAAACTGAAACTCATGGTCATAGTCAAGACGACTACTCCATACTGGTGAAACGTGGCAAGGAGCTTAGAGATGGTGGACACTTGAAAGAAGCATTAGACTGTTTCTTGAAGGCACTTGATATTAAATCGGGAGACCCTGAAGTTATGATGCTTACTTTGAGTTTGTATAGGCAACTGTCTTGAGGTTATCGGTAGAAGAACATTGTTATTGGCTGCAGTGATTCATGCAATCTATCCTGTATACTGTAAATAGGGCGTTATTAAATTTCTGGAACTTTAAAGTGTTGCCAGTCTTCGAGGTCTAATTTATTAGTTTGAGATATTCATTTGGGGACTTGCATTTACATGATATTGTATTTTTAGAGTCGATGTACCATTTTTTTAGTAGCTTTAGATTAACTGCGTATTCCCAAAACTATAACATTTTTGTGTTTACACTAAGGCCCAATGTCTACTTGCATGCACGGATTTCACTGCTGAATCCCGCAGTGATATCTGTGCGTGCCTGCGGACATTGAGAGGAAAAGACAGTTTCTTACCTCTCCGGCTCCAGCGCTGGTCTCCTCCATCGTGGCCGGATCTTCTTTCTTCAGCAATTCTGGCGTTCTGTATTTTTAGTTTCTGACGACATTCATCGTGCGGGCTAAATAATGTGTAACTATGATAGATCGGACTTACGGACGCAGCAATACCAAATATATGTATTTTTGTTTAGATTACTTTACTATAACTATGGCAAAAGGGTTGTTGGGTTTTTTTTGTTTTTTTTTTTAAACTTTTATTATTTTTTTTAAATACGTTTAAAGAAGTTTTACTAATTATTTTTACCTTTAGTCCCCAGAGATAAAAATCTATAGATATTAGTAATGCCATAGCATTACATTATGCTGCAGGAGCGATCAGAGCGCTCTATCGATAGGGAATTTGTAACGATAGCCCTGGGGCCTTTCAGAAGGCCCCCAGCTGCCATTGCAACCGCACGGCAACGCACAGTCTTATCGTGGGGGGGGCAGTGCTGGACCCTCTAACATCGGTCAGGGCATTTAAATGCCACTGTCAGAATTGACTGCGGCATTTAAAGGGTTAACAGCGACACAGCTTATCGGAGCTGTTGCGGGCGGATGTCAGCTGTACGAAACAACCTGCACCCACATTGTATGGAGCGGGATCGCCCAGCGACTTCATTCACTTGCCTGATACTGTAACTGATGTGGAAACTGCAGCATTGAATTTCAGGGAACTAGGACCAACATTACAGTTGTAAGCCTGTGTTTTTGTTTAATGTGATTGCAGTGTGTTTTGTGAGAGAACGCACATGAAAATCATATGTTCCAATAGCAAAAGTAGTGTACCGTATATACTCGAGTATTGGCCGACCAGAGTATAAGCCGAGACAGTAAGTTTCACCACAAAAAACTGGGAAAACTTATTGACTCGAGTGTAAGCCGAGCTATACTCAAGTATATACTAGGTAAAAAAAAAAAACCCATACTCACCTCCCAGCCGGCGTCTGTGTCTGTGCGGCAGGCTGCTTGAATTCTCCCCGCTGTCATCCCCTGCCATCCTCTGCTTGGCTCTGTCAGTGCTGTGTAAGTAAGCGCTATGATTGGATTGAGCACCAGCCAATCACAGCTGGCGCTCGATCCAATCACAGCGCTTACTTATAGCGCACTGACAGCGGGGAAAGACAGAGCCAAACAAAGAGGATGGCGGGGGATCACAGCGGAGAGAATTCAAGCAGCCTGCTGCACCGCCACTGGAGACACAGATGCCGGCTGGGAGGTGAGTATGGAGGGTTTTTTTTTCCTTTTTTTTTTAAGCCTTCCCTGACTCGAGTATAAGCCAAGGGGGGGCTTTTTCAGCACAAAAAAATGTGTTGAAAAACTAGGTTTATACTCGAGTATATACAGTAATTCTTTTCTTTTTCTCTTTCACATCATCACTTCAGGAACAAAAGTGCCCATGTGAATGCATGCACTTAAATGATGGTCTCTCCTCATGTCCAAACTCTACATCTCGCAACTCAAAAGTGTCATATGAAAATCGCCCCATGTAAATAAACCCTGGAAGTGTGATTTCCAGAGTGACTTAATGGGGTTGTCTCACGCTGAAACGGGTTTTTTTTTTTTTTTTTTTCAATAGGCCCCCCGTTCGGTGCGAGACAAATCCAAGGGATGGGTTAAAAAAAAAAAGTTTATTACTTACCCGAATCCCCGCGCTGCGGCGACTTCTTTCTTCCTTTGCCAAGATAGCCGCCGGGATCTTCACCCACGATGCACCGCGGGTCTTCTCCCATGGTGCACTGTGGGCTCTGTGCGGTCCATTGCCGATTCCAGCCTCCTGATTGGCTGGAATCGACACACACGACGGGGCGGAGCTACGAGGACCAGCTCTCCGGCACGAGCAGCCCCATTCACCAGGGAGAAGACCGGACTGCGCAAGCGCGTCTAAAAACGCCAGAAGACAGCGAATTTAGACGGATCCATGGCGACGGGGACGCTAGCAACGGAGCACGTAAGTGAATAACTTCTGTATGGCTCATAATTAATGCACGATGTACATTACAAAGTGCATTAATATGGCCATACAGAAGTGCTGAACCCCACTTGATTTCACGAGACAACCCCTTTAAATTAAAAATTTTTCCCACAAAAACAGGATTTTTTAGTGGTGTGATTTTGGAATAAAACGTGATCTTTGCGGTTGTCTTGTAGGTATTCGGGTATAAGGCCTCTTTCACACGGGCGACAGTGTTTTTTTTTGGTTTTTTTTCCGCAAGAAAATCCTAGCAAAAATCACATCTTTGTTCTTGTGATTTTTCAGCAATGTCGTCGCCTTTTTATTCTAGAAAAAATTAAACAAGGATATATTACTTCGAAAATCGCATCAATTCCGGACAGCTGCAGTGCAAAAGGGAACCATATCAATGTTACAGAGCAGAAGGAGCACAACCAGCTGTCAATCACTGATGGGACCGCCTACTGGACTCTACCCTCAATAGGCAGAAAATACAACTCGCTATGTTATACAATATAAATGAAATGTTCCCTCCTATTCTGTAATTACTACAATTATGATGCTAGTCTCTTATCTATTCCTTTTTTTTTTTTTTTGTAATCTGCATTACAAGTATCATTTTTATTTTTCTGTCAATGTTGCTCTGATGTTTTGTTTTTTTTTTTGGTGGGATGATTAGTTTCCATTGGTACAATTTTTTTTGTGTATGTGTGTATGTGTGTATGTATGTGTATATATATATATATAATGAGATACAACTTTTTGATTGCTTTTTGTTGCTTTTTATAATGCAGATGAATGAAAAATGGATTTTTTCTTTTATTTTTTTATTTTTTTTGTCCCTCAAGGAAACTTGACGATGTAATTCGAGATGTTAGCCCAAAAGAGTACTTTTAACCCCTTAACGACCGGGCCATAGCCTTTTTACGTCCTCCCGAAGTGGGCTTTATTCTCTGAGGACGTAAAAACATGCGTCCTACAGAGAATAAAGCCCCTCGGGCTCTGGACGTGACAGCTCCATGCTGTCGGTGCCCGCAGGTAGCCGTCAGCATGGACCTGTCATCCCGGGCTGCTGATGGATCGGATCCATCAGGGCAGCTGAAATTACCCACCCGGGTCCTGCCGCACTGCTCCCCACTCTCCTCGTCCTCCGGGCCCCGAAGCCGGTCTTCTGCGCATGCACACCAGGCGGCATTACGTCAGCCGCATGCGCAGAAGGCCCGGAGCCGTGGGAGATTTAAAATCTCCTGGCTCCTGTAGGTAGCCGGGAGGCAGGAGATGTCAGCGGGGACCGTGGCGAGCCGTCCCCGGTACCGCGATCGCCGTTATCCAATGGATAACGGTGATCGCGGAAAAGTGAATAAAAGTTTTTTAAAAAGCAAAGTTTCACCTCCCCTCATTGATCGGATCCATGAGGGGAGGTGAAAATACTCACCTCGGTCCTCCCCGAAGTCCCCTTCTGCGCATGCGTGCCCGATGATTGACGTCGGGCACGTGCACAGAGGGGCTCGAGCCCCAGGAAATTCAAAATCCCTCTGCTCCTGGCTGCCATGTGTAGCCAGGAGCAGAGGGATGTCACCCAACATGTGATCACTGTTATCCAATGGATAACAGTGATCATTTCAAGTAAAAAAAAAAGTGTAAAAAGTTTTTAAAAAGCGTACCTTTTATCTCACCTCACGGATCATATCCGTGTGGGAGGATGAAAGTATGTACATAAGGCCCCCGATTTATCCGCGGACCTTACCCCAGCTTCTGCGCACACGCCCATTGCCAAAATGGCCGACGCATGCGCAAAAGCTGTGGATTGCCAGGATAATTTAAATTCTCCCTGCTCCTGGCTATAAAACGTAGCCAAGAGCCTGGAGATTTCATGGAGGGCCGTGGTGAGCGGTTCCTGGTCACGTGTTCGCCGATATACAATAAGGGCGATCACGTAAAAGTAAAAAAAAAATTAAAAATTGAAGTTTCATCTCCCCTCAGCGATGCGATCGGTGAGAGGAGATGAAACTTTTTACTAGAGGCCTGCGTATTTGAACCCCGATGCGATTCTCCTCCGTGAGCCTTCCCGAATTCTGCACATGCGATTGCCGGCAAAACGCCGGACACATGCGCAGGAGTCGGGGAGCCCAGGAAATTTAAAATCTCCTTGCTCTCAGCGACCAACGGTCGCCGAGAGCCTGGAGCAGTGACAGGTGGCCTCGTTGAGCGGTCGCCGGTCACGTAATAAAAAAAGTAGAGCTCTAACATAGGTCGGTCTCACATGACCAGATAGGAATTACGGATTCCGCATGCGTCTGATCCGCGGTAATACGCAGATCAATCGCATTGGATTACACAATTCCGCTCATATTAGTGGGTTGGAATTGTGTAATCCACTCGCAGAAAAGAGAACGCAGCAGGTTCTGTTTAACTGCAGATATCCGTAACATAGAGCCCATTGTGCTCCATAATCGCGGATATACTCGCAGCCCATACGCAACTACGTTGTATACGGGCTGCGGGTACCCACGTCATTGCTAAGCGACGGTGCAGGAAATATAAACAAAAAAAAATGTACTGCGCATGACCGCCCGTGTACGTACGCAGTTATGCGCAGTACATTACGTGGCCGTACGCAGGGTCACAGCTCCTTCATTAAGGAGTCTAGTTTTCGAAATGGGGTATTTTGTGGGGGTTCTCTATGGTTTTGGGCGCTCAAGAACTCTACAAGTGGGCAATGGGGGCTAAAAGGACTTCAAGCAAAATCTATGTTCTGAAAGCCACTGACTACTCCTTTCATTTTGGGCCCTGTTGTGCATCCAGCCATAAGATTAGGGCCACAATGGGTATGTCTCTGAACAAGGGACAAACGGGTATCCATTTTTGGGTGCAAGTCTTCCTTCATATGTGTGCTGTACAAAAAAAGTTGTTTTTAAAATGACAGAATTGCCAAAAAAATGAAAATCACATTTTTTTCCTTTTGCTTGGCTTGAATTCATTCAAAAACTGTGGGGTCAAAATATGCAGTACACCCCTAAATAAATTCCTTAAGGGGTCTAGTTTTCAAAATGGGGTCAGTTGTGGGGTTTTCTATGGTTTTGGGCGCTCAAGAACTCTACATGTGTGCTATGGGGCCTAAAAGGGCTTCAAGCAAAATTTCTGTTCTGAAAGCCACCGGTTGCTCCTTTCATTTTGGGCCCCGTTGTGGACTTAGATATAACATTAAGGCCACAATGGGTATATTTCTGAACACGGGAGAAAGAGGGGTATCCATTTTGGGGTGTAAATCCTCATTTTCATGTAAACTATAGGGAAGAAATATGTCTTTAAAATGACAGATTTGCAAAAATATGAAATCTTACTTTTCTCCTCTAAATTGAATTTATTTCTGAAAAAAAACTGTGGGGTTAAAATACTCATGACACCCCCCAGTGAATACACTAAGGGGTGTAGTTTTTAACATGGGGTCATTTGTAGGGGTATCTATCATTCTGACATTCATGAGCCTTTCCAATCTTGGCTTGGTGTAGGAAAACAAAGTGTTCCTCAAAATGCTAAAAAGTAATGTTAAATTTGTACGTCTCCTAAATGGTTAAAAAAAAAACGAAAGTTTTTCCAATGTGCACCCAAAATAAAGTAAACGGACGGAAATATATATCTTAGCAAAAACTTCTATATTATGTTTGCACATATTTAAAATATTGCAGTTGGAAATGTGAAAAAATGACGATTTTTTTTTTAAATTTTCCCAATTTTGGCGCTTTTAATAAACACAAATGCTATCGGTCTATTTTTTCCGCCTAAATGAAGTACAACATGTGGCGAAAAAACAATGTCAGAATCGTTGGATATGCAAAACCTTTCTGGTGTTTTTCCATGTTAAAGTGACACATGTCAGATTTGCAAAATTTGGCCTGGTCATTAAGGCGAAAAAGGCTTGGTCCCTAGGGGGTTAAGAAAGCAGCTGATATAGTAGCCCTCCCACCCCACACGTGATCACTGAACAGTGTCCCTGTTGGTCGGGCAATGCTCTTGCATATCTGCAATAAGTAAATGTCCTAGACGACTGTCACTTATATAGTGCTATATGGGCCATCTTCAGCTGCTGGGAGGAGCTGAAAATGTCATAGAATGGTAGAGTTGGAAGGGACCTCCAGGGTCATAGATCATAGAATCATAGAATGGTAGAGTTGGAAGGGACCTCCAGGCTCATCGGGTCCAACCCCCTGCTCAGTGCAGGATTCACTAAATCATCCCAGACAGATGTCTGTCCAGCCTTTGTTTGAACACTTCCATTGAAGGAGAACTCACCACCTCCCGTGGTAACCTGTTCCACTCATTCATCACCCTCACTGTTAGAAATGTCCAACAGAGCAGGCATGTTCCGAAATGAAAGTGCAAGTACTCTTTTTAAGTCAATGGGATATCTACTGTTGCCTAAAGTGGAGTAAGTCCGCTCTTCTATTGGTTCTATAACCTGGTACGTTGGCCTTACTCTATCTCAACACTGGATTATTGCATGTTCGTAATTATGGGATGGAGATTCTAATGTTTAGCTAAAACACTGACACAAGTAGATTCTTTATCCACAAAAGACCTTCCAGAAGACCAATGCATCACAAGCTCGGACACGGTTCATTTCTTCTCCAACCAGTAAGTAAAACCCCACTATGAGCTTCACATCTTTATTGATGCCGTTCCCAAGCATCGGAATAACAGACTATACATTATAAAATGAATCGCAACTCAAATTATCCAAAACATTTTGCTTTTACTACTTCTGGAGTAACGTTCCACGATGATCATCTTTGTTTTGCTTCCTACATTGTACGGTAAAGCAAAGCCAACAACCATGAAGATTGAAGATCATTACTTGTCACGGCCATTTGTGCAGGAGGTAAGTGCAGTGCCCTTTTCTGCAAGAGACAGAGATAATGCATTATTAGTAGAGATTGTAGTAGATTAGTTGAATTATATATTATTTTCATACCTGCAGACATTTGTGACACATTCTAGTCCTTGCTGGCAATACGCTCCTATTGGCTTGCTTCCAACCGTTCTCCAAAATGGGGTCATTCTGGGTCCTCTCAAAAGTGACGCTAAAGGCCAGTCTGTCTTCTGTTCTATGTTGAAGTATGTGGTTGAAGAAGATCCTTGGTACATTGAGGTGGACTTTGAAAGAACCTTTGACACAGTACATAGAACCAATTGATTAAAGGCTTATGACCATTTGTACCAACTGGATTCATGCAAAGTTCTTTGGTGGCATAAGTCTGATTTGCATAACCTAAGGAGAAGAGCACTTCATGAGCATACCCCTAGTGTATCTGTGTAAAGTCCCCTCCGTGGCAGAACTGCTCACGTGGAATAGGTGTACCTAACACAAGGCTGGACATGTTTTATTGGTGGCTGCCAGCCCTGTTTATACACAGGCGATGGATGTGGAGAAGGATGGCACAAGGCTCTGCTTCGGGGCACACCACAGACCTGGAGAGGTAAGTATGAAATGTATTTCAATGGGGAAAATTGATTTGACTTTGAATTAAACTCTTCACCCAAGGCACCACTGTATTGTGAATTTCTGCAGTTTTTAGCACTTAGAATTTAATATTGAGGTTTGCGACCACTTCGCTTTACTTTTTTTATTTAGAATGTAAAGAATGATTGTGGCAAATTTCACGTTTGTGCAGTACTGATGTGTTATTAGTTACATTACATAGGGGTGCACTTACTTTTGCATGTAGAATTAAATAATCAAGTTGTGACCCCTTTACTTTTCCTATTTATGACCTAATATCGAGGATCACATGGTCAGTTTTAACCAGTAAATTTCCCCACCTTCTCAATTTATAATTCCAATGGCAGGTTATAACCCAACCAATGGACTTCTTCAAACCACTCCCATTCAAAAAGATTTTTTGGTCACATGATGTAAATCCACCAATCCTTTTTTATAGCTCTAATTCAATCACAAAAATGTTAAATACTGTCATCCCAACAACATTATACCTACACACTTTAAAGGGGTTGTCCCGCGCCGAAACGGGGTTTTTTTTTTCAACCACCCCCCCCCCCCCCCCCCACCCCCGTTCGGCGCGAGACAACCCCGATGCAGGGGTTAAAAAAGAACACCGCACAGCGCTTACCTGAATCCCCGCGCTCCGGTGACTTCTTACTTACCTGCTGAAGATGGCCGCCGGGATCTTCTCCCTCGGTGGACCGCAGGGCTTCTGTGCGGTCCATTGCCGATTACAGCCTCCTGATTGGCTGGAATCGGCACGTGACGGGGCGGAGCTACACGGAGCCCCATTGAGAAAAGGAGAAGACCCGGACTGCGCAAGCGCGTCTAATTTGGCCATTAGACGCTGAAAATTAGACGGGCACCATGGAGACGAGGACGCCAGCAACGGAACAGGTAAGTGAATAACTTTTGATAACTTCTGTATGGCTCATAATTAATGCACAATGTACATTACAAAGTGCATTAATATGGCCATACAGAAGTGTATAGACCCACTTGCTCCCGCGAGACAACCCCTTTAAGCCTATACAAAAGACTTTGATCACTTAAAGCATTTTTATTCCATATCAATATCTAGAGATGTGGTTATGAAAGATGAGAAAAATGAGGTATTGGACACGCCTCTCAAAACCTCCCACGGTGGAGTAATGAGATTTATTAAGTTAATATCTTTGAAGGGGTTAAACGTTGATATACATTGTAGACATTCAGTCCCACTTCTCATCAGTAGTATTTGCTTATGCCCACTAGGTGTCGCATTATCCCAATGAAGAAAGCCTATACAACTTGTGCTTAAAGGGGTTGTCCCGCGGCAGCAAGTGGGGTTATACACTTCTGTATGGCCATATTAATGCACTTTGTAATGTACATTGTGCATTAATTATGAGCCATACAGAAGTTATTCACTTACCTGCTCCGTTGCTAGCGTCCTCGTCTCCATGGTGCCGTCTAATTTTCAGCGTCTAATCGCCCGATTAGACGCGCTTGCGCAGTCCGGTCTTCTTCTTTTCTGAATGGGGCCGCTCGTGCCAGAGAGCGGCTCCGTGTAGCTCCGCCCCGTCACGTGCCGATTCCAGCCAATCAGGAGGCTGGAATCGGCAATGGGCCGCACAGAAGACCTGCGGTCCACCGAGGGAGAAGATCCCGGCGGCCATCTTCACCAGGTAAGTAAGAAGTCACCGGAGCGCGGGGATTCGGGTAAGCACTATCCGGTTTTCTTTTTTAACCCCTGCATCGGGTTTGTCTCGCGCCGAACGGGGGGGCTATTGAAAAAAACCCATTTCGGCGCGGGACAACCCCTTTAACCTTTTCAAATTAAAAGAATGAGTATGGCAGCTGTATATAAAAAAAATAAACTGTATAAAGTAGAAGTAACAATAAGAATAGTATTTTATACATTGTGTGTGTATATATATATATATATATATATATATATATATATATATATATATATATATATATATATATATATATATATATATATATAGTGTGTGTGTGTGTGTGTATGTATATATATATATTTTATTGATCGTCTAGTTAGCAGAATGATCAGCAGAGGGCTTACACCATAAACATCTGGCTCTACGACGTTTATAACTACTAGGCTTATTGTCATTGGTCTTGTTCTTGGTACTTTTTCATCATATATATTTTTGATATATATATTTTTTGAACTTACATACTCCTATTCTTCAAGGTTGAGGAGGTTAAAGGGGCCATCTCAGTATTTTTTTAATTTATTTTTTTGTTAAAACCCCATTTTTTATGCGGTAAAATAACTATCCGGCATATATTAACCTGTTCCCATCATCTCTCACGCCGCTGCTCGTTCCTTTGCTCCGGTTTCTTCTTTACGGGCTGCAGTCCAGCCTGCTTACGGAACGTCGCTGAGGCCTGTCATTGGCTGCAGCATCCTGTGGACATCCCATAAACAGGCTGGGACAAATGTTATGTCAGAGGAGAGCAGAGGCATGGAGAGAGGCGAGTATGTTTAGTACTGTTTAGTTATTTTACTGCATGGGTAACTGGTAGAGATGAGCAAGCGTACTTGGTTCGGGTGTTTTTGCACTCAAGCACCGCTTATTCCGAGTAACTGACTACTCAGACGAAAAGATTCGGGGGGCGCCGGGGGTGAGCGGGGGGTTGCAGAGGGGAGTGGGCAGAGAGAGAGCTCCCCCCTGTTCCCCACTGCTACCCCCGCTCTTCCACGCCGCCCCCCGAATCTTTTCGTCCGAGTAGTCAGTTACTCGGAAAAAGCGGTGTTTGAGTGCAAAAACACCCGAACCGAGTACGCTCGCTCATCTCTAGTAACTGGGTTTTAACGAAAAAGAAAAAACTACTGACAATCCCTTTAAGCCCTGGGGATGTATAGGCTTTCTTCACTGGGATAATGCTGACCCCTACTGGGCATAAGCAGAAACTACTTATGAGAAGTGGGACTGCATGTGTACAATGTATCCACTTTCAATCTTCGATTTAAAAATAGTCGGGTTTATTTGTAAACATTCATTTTACCTTCAGCTACTATTATATCACTTAGGCCTCCTTCCCACGAACGGATTTCCGCCGCGTAATTCGCGGCGAAAATCCGCTGCGTTGCCCGCAGCTATTAGGTTCTATTGAACCTAATAGCACAATGCTCACGATGCGTAATTCCAGCGCGGAATTACGCACCGCGATTTCTCCCGTCCTCACCCGCAGCATGCTCTATTTTCTGCGGGTGAGGACGGGCTGTACGCACTGACGGCTTCCATTGCAGTCAATGGAAGCCGTCCGTTCACGCTATCTCCCGCTGTAACCAGCGGGAGATAGCGTGAAAAAACGCTTTCCCGCCCACCGCCGCGCGTCATATGACGCCAAATGACGCGGCCAGCCGCGTCACGTGACACGGCCGGCCGTGCACGTGACACGGCCGGTGACGCGGCGGTGGTGGGCGGTGACGCGGCGGTGGTGGGCGGGGAAGCGATTTCACGCTATCTCCCGCAGGTAAGTATAGGGGCTCTGGGGGGCGCCGTGACGGGCTTCACTGCGTAATATTACGCGGCGGACCCCGTCACGCTCGTGGGAAGGAGGCCTTAGATTTTATTGGCAATGCTATACTATATTCAAAGGCTTTCACATCTGTGTCGGGAATTCCATTTTCCTGCTCTGTTATGGGAGCAGGAAAGAGGAATCCGTTGTCTGAACAGATCCATGTAATGACGGAAGCGCTGAATGGACCGCATTGACTATAATGAAGGTTCCAGGGCAGATGTGAAAGCAGCTTTAGTTTATGCAATGTGATTATTATTTATTTATTAACTCTTTGATCTCCTTGATGCTATTAATTATTTTATGCTCTCTTTCATCAAGCTGTTATCAATTTAATATAGGCAAAACATGTTTAACCTCTTTAGTGGCGCGCCCAGAAAATCTCCTTCCTCAAAAATTTGGAAATTATTTTCCAAAATTGTTAAAATGTATTCTTTTATTACAAACAATATTGCAATGTGATTGTTGCATTCCTTAATAAATGCTTGCTAGATTAAATTGCATTGTTGACTCTTATGTAAAAAAAACAACCCTGCCCTGTGAGGCATGACATGGTGGTAATTAACCTGACACTGAAGGGGTTAAGGGTTCGTTCACACATAGCAGACTTGGTGCAAATCAGCGACATGTGAATGCACCCTAAAGTAGTAGTGAACGATTTCCACGTTTAGCATGCACTGACAGCATCTTTTGACCTGTCACCTCGTGTTATTTGATTGTCCATGGAGATTCCAAATTTTGCCTGAGGAAGCTGCTTGTCCAGCAGTGAAACGTGGTGCAATTGTATTTCCATCCTGCAAAGTAAGATTTTAAACGTACCTCTCCGGGTCTGTGACGTGCGCTGATGTGGAGCCCTGTGCCATCCTTCTCTCACATGTCTGGTTTTTCATGTATAAAACGAAGCGTTAGGCGAATATTACATTAAAAACTTGGGATAACATGAATTCCCATTAGCACAGTGAGAAAAGCTCTGGTTTAAGTTAAACTCAACTATAATATTTACGAAATTATCTGCCACATTCAGTCTGCTTTCACTCCTGCATTTGGGCTCAGTTCAGGGTTTCCATATCTCGCTTTGAGGGCAGTTGCTCCAAGAATTCTTGTCCTTTCATAAGTTTGTCCAAGGAAAAACTCGTCTGGGTGGACAATTCGTCCAATCTCAATTTGTCCTATATATCACTATGTCCAACCTAGATTTTATCCACTTAGCATTGGAAATGCAAAAGTGATTCTGAGCCACTTGTTGTAACCCCTTAGTGACCAGGCCTGTTTGTGCCCTAATGACCAGGCCAAATTTTAGAAATCTGACGTGTCATTTTAACAGAATAACTCCGCAAATTCTGACATTGTTTTTTCGCCACATATTGTACTTCATTTAGGTGGTATAATTTGTATGACAAGACTGCTGTAGAATCCTCCCCCCCTCCCCTATCAATGGTCAGACATTGAGGGGGAGGGGATTCCACCATGGTCTTTCCTGCCTCCACTTCCACATGGTGCGGACTCAGAGGCAGGGAAGCTGCTGCAGAAGTTCGGCAGAACGTCCGCTGTGGATATTCAGAATAAAATCGGTGAGGGGAGATGAAACTTTTCACTTTTGAAACTTTTTTTACAATTTGCATGAGATCGCTACTATCGCAAACCGCAGCCGCCGGTGTCTTCTCCCTGCTAATGTGCAAGCCATTTTGCCTGGGGTGAGGCTCTGGGGGGACACGTTGGCAGCGGAGGTTAGGGGTGGGGATAGCAGGGAACATTCAGTCTCCCATCACTGTTCCTTTCGGTGAGAGGAAATGGAACTAGACACTCAACTTTTTTGAAAAAAAAATTACTTTTTTTTTGTTGTTACTTTGCACGAAGTCACTATTATCGCAGACAAGCAGAGCAGACGAGAGAATTTAGTCATTCACATTAACTTCAGCTGGGTTCGTCTTTAAACGACAAGCGATTGACTGCAGGTACAGGTTGAGTCTGTTTTCAGCTTTCTACTGAGGATATTGCTGTACTAGAGAGAAAATCTGTTCTTGGTTACGTACATTTCGTCTATTCACAGGAGCCCTGATTTTCTTTGACCTCCGAGGAGGTGCGTTATATCTTGTTCGTTCTGCCTCTGTTCTTCCTTCAGGGAATCGATGAAGCTCCAAAATGATGGATGGAGCACCACCATCAGCTTTTGGAATTTGTTATGCCAACCATCTACAGAATTGTTGGTTCTGTGTCCTATTGATGACCATATTATGGACATTCCATACCTCGTGTGGAAAGCAGGGGTTTTCCACCCTCCTACGCCTTGGAGCTTGATGTGCTCCGATGTAAACCCATTCAATATACTCTATCATTCCTTTCAGGTCATCCAAAAGACTTTCTGCAATGTAGTCAAATACCTCGAGTACATCATCAATCGGCACGAATGGCAAGCTGAACAGCATTAATGCTTCTCGACGTATAGGGCTTCCTACATCTTTAAACTGCTGTGACAGACCCAAAGCAGCCAAATGTCTCCAAAGGGCCTGAGAAAAGTCAAACACTTTATATTTGCATTAGGAAATATCTCCCGTGCAGCATTCGCGTTCGCCAGCTCGAAATCCTTTATAACAGTATGTGGATTCACAGTGATTCCTGCCTGTTGTGCGGTGTTGACAGCATGCTGGTATATTGACCAACATGTAGTCTCAGTTTGTGCAGGAGTTAGAGCGTACACAGAGGCGTTACATGCTCTCGAAATATTCCATGTATCATGAACAACTGAGCAAAGAAGGGCCAGTGTTAAATGTATCATCCAAGAAGATGTCACTCGCTCCAAGTAATCTTAGGTTCTCCGTTGTGACAAAAACAAGAAGACGATCCTTGTCCTGTACCCCGCAATCACAAAGAAGAAATCTGTCATCCTTTAACGTTATTTGATGGTCTTCTGGTATCTCAACGCCAACCAAACTCGCAAGAGTACAAAGGCTTGCAGTGTTCTGCCATCTATTGACTTGCCTCCATAAACTATTCCTCTCCGGCAACATGAGTAATTCCTGCTGAACTTGTCCTATAGCCATACGCATAACGCGTGAAGGTTGACCATGCATATTGTTTTGTGCGCTTCTCTTTAGATTATTTCTCACTTTCCTAACCTCTCCATCCACACCAGGGGCGTAACTATAGAGGATGCAGGGGATGCGGTTGCACCCGGGCCCAGGAGCCTTAGGGGGCCCATAAGGCCTCTCTTCTCCATATAGGGAGCCCAGTACTATGAATAAAGCATTATAGTTGGGGGCCCCGATCCAGGTTTTTTATTCGGGCCCAGGAGCTTCAAGTTACGCCTTTGATCCACACCTAATTCGTGTTGGTGATCGTCCTTGCCGTCTTCATACACCACGATATTGTCTAAACTAGCAGTTGTGATGCACCTAGCATTGAAACTGTCACGGAAACAAATCAGTTTTTTCCTTTTTTTTTAGTTTCTCTACTCCAAAAATGGGGCAGAGACACTGAAACCTTGAACTAAGCCCTATTGCAGGTGCGAAAGAAGCCTCACTGACCCTGTTTGCACGCAGCTTGCAACAGTATGCAATGTACTTTTCCAACCATATCAATGATTTTTTTTTCTTCAGTTGTTGGATTGTATTTGTTTATAAAATCTTTCCTAATCTTACAATAAAATATACAACGAAAAACAAAATAGTCCCTTGGTCAAAGACTTTCTTTTGTATTGACGGTCAATAACCTATGCATTAAGGCCCATTTACATAGGACGAAAGTTGGGCAAACTATGCCCAACACTTATCCCTGCACATACTCGCTCCTGTGCTGTCACAGGCTCTCTGACAGAGCAGTCAGCAGGGGGGCCGGGACGGCTGAAGGAGATTTCACTTCTAGCTCTCCCCCGCCCCTCTCTATTTACTTTACAAATTGGCTGTTCAATACTGAACGGCCGCTATGATAAGTCAATGGAGAGGGGCGGGGGAGAGAGCTAGAAGTAAAATCTCCTCCAGCCTCCCCACTGTGAGACAACAATATTCATTCCTCAATACTCAATACTCAGCACGTGAGCGAGTTCATGCAAGGACGAGTGTCTGGCATCGTTTGCCTGACAGTTGTCCCGTGTAAATGGGGCTTTACACAATTACTCATTGCTGGCCATACACATAACCGGATTACCCAAGAGATCTGATGTTCCTCAAAGGAGTAAAGACTTGCTAAAGCTGGAATGCAATCTCTTCAAATCCAAGATCAGCGGTCTTGAGATACTGAGGCTACCTACACACGGGCGAGCGTAAACTCGAGCTGAGAAACTTGGTCCGATATCACGCTTGCCAATGTGTGTTTTTATGCAGATGCGAGTTATTTCCGGCAAGTGTTTCCGATTGTTTTCAATTGTTTGCATCACACTGGCATGCATATTCCATGGCGATGTGTTATACTGTCCCATTGAAAACAATAGACGATGCATTCTGAGGAACGCAAAACATAGGACTGCAGCGATTAAACATCGCTCATGTATATGACGCCATTCTAAAGAATGCCTGTTCATACTTGCATGAGATTTGTGGGTCTTGCAACGTACAAATCTCATGCGAGATTCTCGGCTGAGTGAAACTGGCCTAAATGTTAGGCTATAAGGCAGAGGGGAATAATCTGAGGTGGTAGTAAGCGAACTGGTAGCACATTTATCAGATTTTCCTTACGTGTTGCACGAGGCCCTGATGAGTCTAGGTAAGGTTATGTTCACATCTGCATTAAGAATTCTGTTCTGTCACAGGTGCAGAAAAATGGACTTGGAGCTGCAATAGAACTCCAATGCCGATGTGAGCGGTGCCTAAAACTAGGAGTCCATGCAGAATACTTGTAATATGCTTGTAATAAGTCATTAAACACACAGGAAGGGTGCAAGAACATGGCTGAATATGAATTAATTTGCCCCCAATTAGTGTAGAATTGTGTGAATACATGTATACAGTTGCAAGAAAAAAAATAAGTGAACCCTTTGAAATTACTTGGATTTGCAATTACTTCTGCTTTAATTACCATTACAATACAGTCTGATTGATTGTTATCTTAGGGCTCACACCCAATGGGGATAGACTTTCCAGTTGGTGAGAGTGAGTGAAAACGCATAATAATGAAACCAATATTTTTCAATGGTCTCAATTGCGATGTCTTCACTCAAGCCTCACTGCTTGAGGAAAATCTGCAATATCACCCATTGGTGTCAATGGGACCAGCGCCGGCCCCATTGAAATTAATTAAAGGAGATCATGAGGCAGGCTAGGAATTCCCCAGATGGGAGGGGGGGGGGAATAATTCCCCAGGGCGGCGGCTCCTGAGGCACAGATTCGCCACGGGATACCGCAAGGCCCATGGACAGGGAGCCTTATGCAAAAATATTGCGGTGAGAAAGTGGCCTTAGAGTCACATGAATCTGAAAAAAGCTACAATAGCATTGCTAAAGATCTGGATGCACATCAAGCCACAGGTAGAAGAGTATCTACAAATGGAGAAAAGTTGGACCAGTTACTACAAGATCATTCCAAGAGCACAATGAGCAATCCTGAGAAAAGGAAACCTAAGTGTTCTTTCTCATGAGCGTATGCGTTTTTATGTTTTCTCGCCAGTGCCGTAAAATCGCGTGAAAGGACTTTTTCCCGCCACAGTAATTATTATTTTCTTGCCCATTCACACAACCATTGAGTGTGGTTTTTAGCAAAAAAAAAAATACATCACACCCCGGAAAATCCTCGCTAATGCCTACATAGAGGCGCATGTAAGCTTTTCGCAGCCTCCCCCTCCCTTTTTCCATAGGAGTCTATGGGACCCGCTGGCGTATATTGGCTAAAACATAGTTCCAGAACTATCTTTTTGCCCAACGTATATGCGTCAATGCATATTTTGGTTGCGTATTGTTCCATTTTTCAAGTTTCCACATTTTTAGGCGCCGTATAATCGCCCGTGTGAACGATGGCATTAGAAACCAATGCCACAGATGGTTACATATATTGGTCGCCCACAAAAACGCGCCGCTTATGCACTCGTGTAAAAGAGTCCTCAGGCCAACAGTAAAAACCTACAGAAGACTGAACAAATTGCAGAAACCTCTATTCACCTTCCCGCTGAACTATGATGGTTAGTGTCCATGGACGACACCAAGAAGGAATCCGCTGCTGTTCGACAAAAATATGGCGGCCCATCCTAGGTTTGCCCCAGAACACCAAGATGGTCCACAATGCTCTAACATGTTTTACGGACAGATGAGTAATAGACAAACAAGGTTCACTTACTTTTTCTTGCAACTGTACTTGTTTATAGTTCTATGCATGTTCCTCAAATCTACACTTTCCACAAATCTACACTTTATATATATTAGAACGAGCCAGAAACATTTAATTTAGTTAATTAGAAAGTTGTGCATGCAGGAATAAGTGAAGAAATGCGAGCAGACGAAGACCCCCAATTCCACCTACTCTAGTAATACACACAAACAACTCTAGTATTACTTCAGGCTGGATGAACGATGAAGATGGATACAACGTACCTGTGTGTTCCACAGAAGGAGGACGATGCACAGGGATCCGGTTATGGAGACCATGGTGTGTTCGGGTGGAAAATGACCTGCAATGAATATGTGTTTCTTCAAAGGCCGGTTGAGTTATAAATGCTCCCTACAAGGGGTGAGTTCACCCAATCGTATGTTTGCATTGTCTTTCTGAGCCATATAAATGGAAGCAGTTAAATCCTTCAAATATTTGAAGAGGAATGCTCACTGAGCTTTATGTCGAGAGGGAACGTATCAGGTCTGTAGTCTTTCGGGAGCCGACCGAGATTCATTTCTCTGACTTTCAAATGAAAGAGGCTTTTTCATAGGGTTTAACAGTAAAAAAGGTCAAACTTTATGAGCATCCTGCGCCTTGGGAGATGACTCTGCAAATAGTGATAAAATGTTACTTAGGGTGCTTTCACACACTCCAGGTTATTCTGCACGGAAGTTATCAGCACCAAAATCCGCATGTCCAAGGGCTTCTTCACATGGGTGTGATTTAGTCCCGTTATCTGGCCGTGATAATCACAGGTCGCATAATGGGATGAAACAAAAACATTGATTTCAATGGTTTCACTTTCACTCCCGGAATTCTCACCCGTTAATATTATGGATGAGAGAAGATAGGTCCTGCCCTATCTTTCCTGCATGTAGTAGGGCAGGACCTATCTTCCCACTGTTTTATTCAAACTCGCACGGCATAGCATGGATTTGAATATGCAGAGAAAAAAGATCAGTTCATGCGCAACTCTTCTCCAAAGCGGCGAGCATAGTGGTGCATATGGCCATGTGTAAGATTTAGATTTCTACCAGGTTTTGCGTCGGGAGATGTGCCTGCAATTTCCAAGCCAGGTCACTATAATGCAGTTGAGGCTGTACGAACACAATAATAACAGGCACCGTAACAGCTGATCACCAGGGGTCCTAATAGGCCTAGTAATGTGATGGGCTTTTTTCACTGTAAGGGCTCTTTCCCACGAGCATATATGGGCCGGCCTATATACGCTACGTTGGAAGAGATAAAACTGGTGAACGGGTGCACAAATCAAACGTTTATGTGCCCACTCAGACGGCATTGGTCCCGGCGCATATACGCCGAGACTACCATGCGGTCACCCCTTTACCCTCCTTCCCCATCGCAAGCTCACCTCTGCTCTCCTCCCCACTCGTTCTTTGCAATGGAAGGGGCAGAGCGGGGGCGGAGCTGAGCACCAGCTCCTCCCGCCTCCTCCCATTGATGGCTATGGACAAGGGGCGGGGAGAGGGCGGGAGTTAAGCTCCGCCCACACCCACCTCTTGTTCACAGCCAGCTATGGGAAGATGTGGGACGGGACGGTACTTAGCTTTGCCCCTGTTCTGTCACCTCTCATTGCAAAGAGTCAGCAGGGAGAAGAGCAGAGGTGAGCCTGCACGTGGGAAGAGAGCAGAGGGAGCGTGGCTGCTAAACTCCCTCCCACCTGCGGCCGCTGTCATTGGCTCCCATAAGAGCCCATGCAGCAGCTGACGTATTCCGGCCCAAAAGATAGTTCCAGGACTATCTTTTGGGCCCGACGTAAAAAACGTCCAGCGCTATATGGGCCTGGCGGGGCGCTTTTATGCCTCAGGAATACAGCCATGTGATCTGATGCACTGGAATCCAATGCATCAGATCACAGCATATATCAGCTGGCTGTGAAAACGGACGGCCGATATACGCACGTGGGAAAGAACCCTTAAAGGGGTTTTCCGTGGAAAATACTATTGGTGACCTATGCTCAGGATAGGTCATCAATTGTTGATTGGTTGGGGTCCCGAGCAACAGACCCCGGATGATCAGCTGAGCGGGCGGCTGGAGTCTGTCGCTCGGTATCCCAACCAATCAGCTGAGCGGGCGCATCCTGTCAACGCCACAAATGCACAGAGGTCGAAGCTGAAGCTGAGGAAGTCTCCGTGCTGATCTCTGTGTAGTGGCCGACACTTGTAACTGCAAGCATGGCTCTCATTGAATTCAATGCAAGCTGTCCCTGCAGTTACAAATGCCGGCCACTACACGGAGGTCGGCACAGAGACTTCCGCTGTTTCATCTCCGACCTCTGTGTATTTGCAGCACTGACAGCATGTGCCCACTCAGCTGACCGGTCTGGGGGCGCAAGCAGCGGACCCTGGCAGATCAACAATTGATGACCTATCCTGAACATATCTCTGAACATTACACGGCTAGCCTTGATTCCGGTCTCTTCCGCACCGCATCCATCACTCACTCAATATTTTATACTAGAACCAACGACAGAGGAAGAGGTCTCCAGACTGCTTTCTGCTGCTCGCCCCACCACCTGCGTTAGCGACCCTCACACCTCCTCCGGTCCCTTTTCCCGGCTGTCATTACCCACCTTACCACTATCTTCAACCTCTCCCTGACCTCTGGTATTTTCCCCTTCTCATGCAAACACTCCATCATATCTCCTCTGCTAAAGAAACTGACCCTTGACCTGACCGACGCTGCCAACTACTGACCCATCTCCAACCTTCCCCTCATCTCCAAACTACTTGAACACCTGATCTATTCCCGCCTCACACGCTTTCTCTCTGATAACTCTCTCCTTGACCCCCTCCAGTTTGGCTTCCTCCCCCTACATTCAACCGAAATCACCTTCACGAGCGTATCAAACAACCAGATGATGGCCAAATTGATGGGTGACTACTACCTACCAATCCTCGACCTTTCTGCTGCATTTGACACTGCTGACCATGACCTCCTCCTTACCATGCTTCGGTCCATCAGCCTAAAGGACACTGCTCTCTCCTGGTTCTCCTACTTCTCTTACCGCTCTTTCAGCATCTCTTTCGCTGGCTCTATCTCCTCTCTGCTCCCCCTCACTGTTGGTGTCCTCCAGGGCTCGGTCCTTGGCCCCTTCTTTATCTACACAGCCCTCAATGCTGATGACACACAGTTATACACCTCCTCCCACGACATCTCTGCACCTTTCCTCCAATACATCATCAACTGTCTGTTGTCTCGAACACTATGTGCTCCCTTTATCTCAAACTTAACCTCTCAAAAACTGACCTCGTTTTTCTGCCTTCAACTAGCCGACCTCCCCCCAACATTTCTATATCAGTATCTGGCACCATCATACCCCCCCACCCCCCCTCCCCCCACCCCCAGACAGCACGCACGCTGCCTTGGCATAACACTGGATTCTAACCTATCCTTTACCCCCATATCCAATCTCTGGCCCGAATATGCCACCTGCACCTCAGGAATATTGCTAAAATCCATCTGTTCCTCACATGCTAAAGACGCTCGTTGTCTCCCTCATCCATTCCCGACTTGACTACTGCAACTCGCTGCTCATTGGCCTTCCGCGCACCAGACTCCCCACTCTCCAATCCATACTAAATGTGGCAGCTAGACTCATCTTTCAATCTAGCCACTTCTCAGATGCCTCTGCGCTATGCCAGTCTCTGCATTGGCTGTCCATCCACTACAGAACTCAATTCAAACTCATCACCCACAATGTTCTCCATGGCACCGCGCCACCGTACATCTCTTCCATCCTGTCCATACATCACCCAGTCTGCACACTCCACTCTGCTAATACAGTCAGACTAAACACCCCTCTAATACAAACCCCACATGCTCGCCTCCAGGACTTCTCTAGAGCAACACCAATCCTCTGGAACACACTACCCCAAAACATCCAGACAATCCCTGACACACGGAACTGCAGACGTGCTTTAAAGACGCACCTCTTCCAAGAAGCATACCAAACCTCCTGCTCTAGTCCCCCACAATATGTCCCCTGTCCCTCCCTATAGCTTTCCACTTCTGCTTGTCAAATACACTTGCTGCCCCAACACCTCCTGTCCTAGCCCCACCCTGTTAGTGTCCTAAATCTGTATATCACATGTTCGCTCTTGCTCCACCACCTGCCCCTGTACCTTATCACACCCACCCGCTTTGTTTCCAAACAACTAAATACCACATGTAACTCTTGTAATTTCTGAAATTTGCATATTGTTTGTTCCCCATGTGCCTCAAGAGCGCTACGGCATAAGTTGGGCGCTATTCAAAGACAGATTATTATATTGTGGACTATCACCCATTTGTATATGTGTAGTACATTTCTTTTAATTATTAGCTATTGGTTTATTTGCTGTTTCCCCATTTTAATTTTATTCTTGATTTCATTTATGACTATGTAAGGTAACCGGATCACTGTTGTATTTTTCTTTGTCTTCATAATTACATTAACCAACCATGTGATCGGTCAGTACCCCCAGCATGACTGATGAAGGGGTTTACCCTGAAATGCATATCTATTGCTGGTTTTAATATACTTAAATAAAAGAGGGGTCGTATATTTCATTCTGCTGCCTCACAGCATTTCACTGGAGAGCTGTGCCAACAGATCGGTTCTTTATATCTACATATTCCGTCTGCCCACCGTTTGGTGGGTTCACCTGGGCGGCAGCACTTCCACCACTTGTTTTTTGATAAGCCTCCTCAAAGCTTTTGGGCCCTTGGCTCACGTCTAGGACCCGGGCTTTTGACACCTTTTGGGTTTGTACACCCTTAGCTATTACATTTCATTTTCAAGGGGAGGAGGCTGGAAGAGCCGGGAGCAGTGCACCGAGCTCCTGCCCCCTCTCCACTATTTGCAATGGGAGGGGTGAGGGTGGAGCTACATTTCAGAACTTAGCTCTGCCCCACCTCCTCCCATTGCAAATAGTAGCGAGGGGGTGGGAGCTCAGTGCACTGCTCCCGTCTCTTCCAGCCTCCTCCCCCTGCAGAGAGGGATGCCGTATATCGTCCGGGCATGAAAACCCAGCCGATATACGGTCGTCTGAAGGCACCCTGAACATCGCATCAGTGAAAACATCGCAGATGGGAAGAAAAGCATTGTAAGGCATTGGTTTCATAATCTGCTTTTTTTTTTAAACTGCTTATCGCATCAGGCGAAAAATCGCAAGGGTGGGGGTGGGGGGGGACAAGACAAAACAAACACGATTTTCTCACCCGTGTGAAACCACTCTTAAGAAAATACTGTTTGTGCTTCTTGGATAAAAATAGGGTGCCATAGACAAATAAAACATATTTTGTAACTGGCGTCTACTTCTCCCAAAAATGGCTAATCTCCTGGAGTTATTTCAATAGACACTTCAAAAGGTCAATGTATTCAGCAGTGAAAGATGAATATCCAAGTCTACATCTGCTTGGAATATATGCATTTCTAAAGGGTAGAAGACAGATATAACTGAGTCACATTGGAGCGTATATCCAATATTGAAAAAGTAACAAATATTCAAAACCAATTGGAATGGTTCAGCCGAGACGAGTCATAGAAGAGAATCACATGAAGGTTTCATGTTAGAGCCTGGGTACCATTAGTGATGAGCGAGGGCAATTGCTCGAGCAAGCATTGCCCTTAGCGAGTACCTGCCCGTTCGAGGGAAATGGTTCGGGTGCTGGTGTCGGGCAGGGAGCTGCAGGGGAGAGCAGGGAGGAACGTAGGGGAGATCTCCCTCTCCCCCCCGCTGACTGCCACAACTCACCGTTCCCCCACGCCGGCACCCGAACCTTGTCTCTCAAGTGGGCAGGTACTCGCTAAGGGCAATGCTCGCTCGAGCAATTGCCCTTAGCGAGTATGCTTGCTCATCTCTAGTTACTATTAGAGATGAGCGAGCACCAAAATGCTCGGGTGCTCGTTACTCGGGACGAAAATTTCGCGATGCTCGAGGGTTCGTTTCGAATAACGAACCCCATTGAAGTCAATGGGCGACCCGAGCATTTTTGTAGATCGCCGATGCTCGCTAAGGTTTCCATTTGTGAAAATCTGGGCAATTCAAGAAAGTGATGGGAACGACACAGCAACGGATAGGGCAGGCGAGGGGCTACATGTTGGGCTGCATCTCAAGTTCCCAGGTCCCACTATTAAGCCACAATAGCGGCAAGAGTGGGCCCCCCCCTCCCAACAATTTTTACTTCTGAAAAGCCCTCATTAGCAATGCATACCTTAGCTAAGCACCACACTACCTCCAACAAAGCACAATCACTGCCTGCATGACATCCGCTGCCACTTCTCCTGGGTTACATGCTGCCCAACCCCCCCCCCCCTGCATGACCCAGTGTCCACAGCGCACACCAAATTGTCCCTGCGCAGCCTTCAGCTGCCCTCATGCCACGCCACACTCATGTCTATTTAGAAGTGCGTCTGCCATGGAGAGGAACCGCAGGCACACACTGCAGAGGGTTGGCACGGCTAGGCAGCGACCCTCTTTAAAAGGGGCGGGGCGATAGCCCACAATGCTGTACAGAAGCAATGAGAAATATAATCCTGTGCCACCGCCATCAGGAGCTGCACACGTGGGCATAGCAATGGGGAACCTATGTGCCACACACTATTCATTCTGTCAAGGTGTCTGCATGCCCCAGTCAGACCGCGGTTTTTTATAAATAGTCACAGGCAGGTACAACTGGGAATCCCCAACTTCGCAATGAGAATTCCGTGTGCACCCACAGCATGGGTGGCTCCCTGGAACCCACCGGCTGTACATAAATGTATCCCATTGCAGTGCCCTGGACAGCAGAGCTAACGTCAGATTAAATGCAGGTGGGCTTCGGCCCACACTGCATGCCCCAACCTGACCGGGCTTTTTAATTCATGGACACAGGCAGGTACAACTCCCTATTGTGAAGTCCCTGTGGACCGACAGCATGGGTGGGTGCCAGGAAGCCACCGGCGGCACATAAATATATCCCATAGCATTGCCCATCACAGCTGAGGTAATGTCATGTTTAATGCAGTTGGGCTTCGGCCCACACTGCATGCCCCAGTCAGACTGGGGTTCTTTAGAAGTGGACACATGTAGTTACAACTCCGTGTGGACTGACAGCATGGGTGGCTCCCTGGAACCCACCGGCGGTACATAAATATATCCCATTGCATTGCCCATCACAGCTGAGGTAATGTCATGTTTAATGCAGGTGGGCTTCGGCCCACACTGCATGCCCCAGTCAGACTGGGGTTCTTTAGAAGTGGACACATGTAGTTACAACTCCGTGTGGACCGACAGCATGGGTGGGTGCCAGGAAGCCACCGGTGGTACATAAATATATCCCATTGCATTGCCCATCACAGCTGAGGTAATGTCATGTTTAATGCAGGTGGGCTTCGGCCCACACTGCATGCCCCAGTCAGACTGGGGTTCTTTAGAAGTGGACACATGTAGTTACAACTCCGTGTGGACCGACAGCATGGGTGGCTCCCTGGAACCCACCGGCGGTACATAAATATATCCCATTGCATTGCCCAGCACAGCTGATGTAACGTCAGCTGTAATGCAGGTGGGCAAAAAATTAATTGGATTACACTGTAGGCGAGGGCCCCAAAAAATTGGTTTACCAACAGTACTAATGTACCTGAGAAAAATTGCCCATGCCCAACCAAGAGGGCAGGTGAAACCCATTAATCGCTTTGGTTAATGTGGCTTAATTGGTAACTAGGCCTGGAGGCAGCCCAGTTAAAATAAAAATTGGTTCAGGTGCAAGTTTCAACGCTTTAATGAGCATTGAAACATATAAAAATTGTTTAGAAAAATTATATGACTGAGCCTTGTGGGCCTAAGAAAAATTGCCCGTTAGGCGTGATTACGTGAGGTTTCAGGAGGAGGAACAGGAGGAGGAGGAGGAATATTATACACATTGATGAAGCAAAAATGTCCCCGTTTTTTATGGTGATAGAGAACGATGCTTCCATCCGCGGGTGCAGCCTACGTATTGTTTAGGTATCGCTGCTGGTGAAGAAGAGAAGTCTGGGGAAATCCAGGCTTTGTTCATCTTGATGAGTGTAAGCCTGTCGGCACTGTCGGTTGACAGGCGGGTACGCTTATCCGTGATGATTCCCCCAGCCGCACTAAACACCCTCTCTGACAAGACGCTAGCCGCAGGACAAGCAAGCACCTCCAGGGCATACAGCACGAGTTCAGGCCACGTGTCCAGCTTCGACACCCAGTAGTTGTAGGGGGCAGAGGCGTCACGGAGGACGGTCGTGCGATCGGCTACTTATTCCCTCACCATCCTTTTACAGTGCTCCTGCCAACTCAGCCTTGACTAGGGAGCGGTGAAACAGTCTTGCTGGGGAGCCATAAAGCTGGCAAAGGCCTTGGAGAATGTTCCCCTGCCTGCGCTGTACATGCTGCCTGATCTCTGCGCCTCCCCTGCTACCTGGCCCTCGGAACTGCGCCTTCTGCCACTAGCGCTGTCGGGTGGGAAGTTTACCATCAGTTTGTCCACCAGGGCCCTGTGGTATAGCCTCATTCTCGAACCCCTTTCCTCTTGGGGAATGAGAGTGGAAAGGTTCTCCTTATACCGTGGGTCGAGCAGTGTGTACACCCAGTAATCTGTAGTGGTCAGAATGCGTGTAACGCGAGGGTCACGAGAAAGGCATCCTAACATGAAGTCAGCCATGTGTGCCAGGGTACCTGTACGCAACACATGGCTGTCCTCACTAGGAAGATCCCTTTCAGGATCCTCCTCCTCCTCCGGCCATACACGCTGAAAGGATGACAGGCAAGCAGCATGGGTACCCTCAGCAGTGGGCCAAGCTGTCTCTTCCCCCTCCTCCTCATGCTCCTCCTCCTCATTGCGCTGAGATATAGACATGAGTGTGCTCTGACTATCCAGCGACATACTGTCTTCCCCCGCCTCCATTTCCGAGTGCAAAGCGTCTGCCTTTATGCTTTGCAGGGAACTTCTCAAGAGGCATAGCAGAGGAATGGTGACGCTAATGATTGCAGCATCCCCGCTCACCATCTGGGTAGACTCCTCAAAGTTTTCAAGGACCTGGCAGATGGCTGCCAACCAGGCCCACTCTTCTGTAAAGAATTGAGGAGGCTGACTCCCACTACGCCGCCCATGTTGGAGTTGGTATTCCACTATAGCTCTACGCTGCTCATAGAGTCTGGCCAACATGTGAAGCGTAGAGTTCCACCGTGTGGGCACGTCGCACAGCAGTCGGTGCACTGGCAGATTAAACCGATGTTGCAGGGTCCGCAGGGTGGCAGCGTCCGTCTTGGAGTTGCGGAAATGTGCGCTGACCCGGCGCACCTTTCCGAGCAGGTATGACAAGTGTGGGTAGCTTTTCAGAAAGCCCTGAACCACCAAATTAAAGACATGGGCCAGGCATGGCACGTGCGTGAGGCTGCCGAGCCGCCACCAGGTTACGGCCGTTGTCACACACGACCATGCCCGGTTGGAGGCTCAGCGGCGAAAGCCAGCGGTCGGTCTGCTCTGTCAGACCCTGCAGCAGTTCGTGGGCCGTGTGCCTCTTCTCTCCTAAGCTGAGTAGTTTCAGCACGGCCTGCTGACACATCTTGATGGAGGAGGAGGAGATGATGGAGGAGGAGGAGGAGGAGGAGGAGGAGATGATGGAGGAGGAGGAGGAGGAGGAGGAGGAGATGATGGAGGAGGAGGAGGAGGAGGAGGAGGAGGAGGAGGAGGAGGAGGAGGAGATGATGGAGGAGGGAGGAGGGAGGAGGAGGAGGAGATGATGGAGGAGGGAGGAGGAGGAGGAGGAGGAGATGATGGAGGAGGGAGGAGGAGGAGGAGGAGGAGGAGGAGGAGGAGGAGGAGGAGATGATGGAGGAGGGAGGAGGAGGAGGAGGAGGAGGAGATGATGGAGGAGGGAGGAGGAGGAGGAGGAGGAGATGATGGAGGAGGGAGGAGGAGGAGGAGGAGGAGATGATGGAGGAGGGAGGAGGAGATGATGGAGGAGGGAGGAGGAGATGATGGAGGAGGAGGAGGAGGGAGGAGGAGATGATGGAGGAGGAGATGATGGAGGAGGAGGGAGGAGGAGGGAGGAGGAGATGATGGAGGAGGAGATGATGGAGGAGGGAGGAGGGAGGAGGGAGGAGGGAGGAGGGAGGAGGGAGGAGGGAGGAGGGAGGAGGGAGGAGGGAGGAGGGAGGAGGGAGGAGGGAGGAGGGAGGAGGGAGGAGGGAGGATGGTTTAGTGGAGGAAGCATACACCGCCGCAGATAACAGCACCGAGCTGGGGCCCGCAATTCTGGAGGTGGGTAGGACGTGAGCAGTCCCAGGCTCTGACTTGGTCCCAGCCTCCACTAAATTCACCCAATGTGCCGTCAGGGAGATCTAGTGGCCCTGCCCGCCTGCGCTTGTCCACCTGTCCGTTGTTAAGTGGACCTTGGCAGTAACCGCGTTGGTGAGGGCGCGTACAATGTTGCGGGAGACGTGGCCGTGCAGGGCTGGGACGGCACATCGGGAAAAGTAGTGGCAACTGGGAACCGAGTAGCGCGGGGCCGCCGCCGCCATCATGCTTTTGAAAGCCTCCGTTTCCTCAAGCCTATACGGCAGCATCTCCAGGCTGATCAATTTGGCAATGTGCACGTTTAACGCTTGAGCGTGCGGGTGCGTGGCGGCGTACTTGCGCTCAAACAGTGGCGCTAGCGACGTCTGGACGCTGCGCTGAGAAACATTGCTGGATGGGGCCGAGGACAGCGGAGGTGAGGGTGTGGGTGCAGGCCAGGAGACGGTAGTGCCTGTGTCCTCAGAGGGGGGTTGGATCTCAGTGGCAGGTTGGGACACAGGGGGAGAGGCAGTGGTGCAAACCGGAGGCGGTGAACGGGCATCGTCCCACCTTGTGGGGTGCTTGGCCATCATATGCCTGCGCATGCTGGTGGTGGTGGCTCCCCAGCTGATCTTGGCGCGACAAAGGTTGCACACCACTGTTCGTCGGTCGTCAGGCGTCTCTGTGAAAAACTGCCACACCGTAATGCACCTTGACCTCTGCAGGGTGGCATGGCGCGAGGGGGCGCTTTGGGAAACAGTTGGTGGATTATTCGGTCTGGCCCTGCCTCTACCCCTGGCCACCGCACTGGCTCGGCCTGTGCCCACACCCTGACTTGGGCCTCCGCGTCCTCGCCCGCGTCCACGTCCTCTAGGCCTACCCCGACCCCTCAGCATGCTGTATTACCAGTAGTGCAGAAACAGAACGCTGTAATTAAATGTGCCACTTATTGGCCTGTGGTTGGAGGCTGACTTCGCTTACGGAACGCACAGCAGAGCCAGGAAATAATTTTGCGCAAGCCTGCTGTAACACTTAGCTGGCTGCGTATGAATTAAGACAACTACCCCCAGCACAGACCCAGTACACTGAAGACGGTCACAGGCAGCCCAAATAGATTTTTTTTCCCAAATGTTTTTGGAAAGGCCCACTGCCTATATTCAATAAATATATGTCTTCTGTCCCTGCCTCACCACCACTACTGGCCCTGGACTATGTATAATTACTGCAGGGCGCAATACTCTGCACGGCCGATATACAAAAAAAAAAAAATGTGCAACACTGCAAAAAGCAGCCTCCACAGTACTGCACACGGTCAGATGTGGCCCTAAGAAGGACCGTTGGGGTTCTTGAAGCCTAAAATACTCCTAACACTCTCCCTATAGCAACTCCAGCAAGACAGCACTTTCCCTGATCTCTGTCAGAACACATCTGTAGCGAGCCGTGGGAGGGGCCGATTTATATACTCGGGTGACACCTGATCTCGCCAGCCACTCACTGCAGGGGGGTGGTATAGGGCTGGAACATCACAGGAGAAAGTTGTAATGCCTTCCCTGTCTTTCTATTGGCCAGAAGCGCGCTAACGCGTGAAAGTAACTCGAACATCGCGTGGTGCTCTATTTGAATAACGAGCATCTCGAACACGCTAATACCCGAACGAGTATCAAGCTCGGACGAGTATGTTCGCTCATCTCTAGTTACTATCCTAAGTTATGGGTGTGGTGATTGTGTTAACACTTAAAAAAAAAACAATTCCTACAAACCTACCATGATGGCAACCATTGACACCCCCCTCCCCCATACCCCTCTTAAATATTGGGTAGCACTTCTGAAGTTCTGTGGCCATCCGAGACAAAATTTGATACCTTTGGAAGATACAGATATACAGAGTAGCAGATTAAGTGCATCATAGACTCCTCATTAAACTTGGGGTCCTCTGCCACATCCTATGGTGAGCAGCAAGTGTAGATGTGAGGCTTTATTCCCACGAGCGCATACACGGCGCGTTTTCACGCCCGGGCCCAGTCATTGTTGCAAGGCTTGTATAAAGAGGCTGACACTGACTTGCAGGAATGCTGCCTTCCAATAGGTAGCGCTGCAGAGGTAAAGTTGCATCTCCTCCCTTATTTGCATATGAAGTCTGACACTAAAATATTTGGGGGAGTTCGACACTTTAAACCACAAAAATCTATACATGGAACTACAAAAAGTGAAAAAAGTTTATTTTCCGTCTGGGGTGGGAGAAGATTCAAGTTACATAACCATAGAAAGAGACCTGCTCATAAGTCACATCTATAAGCTTAACGCATTAAATAACACATACATTTACACGTATTTTCAAGTACATTAATAAAGTGCTTTTCTTCTGCTTTCTTAGCCAACAGTCTTTTTTCACCGACAGGTGCACGATTCTGCAATCATATTCTCATATTCTTTATAAAGGATATTTCCTCCAGGTTCAATCATTAGGACACTGATTGGACCGTAGGAGTAAGGGACACAAGAAGGACGTGGGACATTTCCATCAACCACTTGATTAATAAAGTTCTGAATAATGGCATGGTTGGGTGAATTATAACCCGAATGGAGCAGTCTTGGGCAGTCTCCTGTACAGTAGCCAGGGTTGTACCTGTGCGGGGCAATAATCCAATGATCCCATCCAAGCTGATGGAAGCTGACCCAGAAGGGACGTAGGGAGCAGTGGTTCTTTAGTTGTTCACTTTGGTTGGAAATTTTCGGAAGCTTCATGCCAAACGTCCCCACTTGACGTGGTTTTCTTCTCAACACTTGTGGCACAACCTTTTCTGAAAATGCAGTTAAAATTTTTTCAGTGGGCTGACTATGAAATTTGGGATAAAAGTATATGAGTAAGAAAGGGATGTGGGAGACTGAAGCAGCCAGTGATTTTTTGTTGCGTTTCCCAATACGCTGGCACATACGTTGGATGTGTAAACTTTGCTTTGCATCCTCCGGTAGAGATCTGATTTGGGAAGTGATATCCGTTTCTGCCCACCTCCAAATTCGAGGTGGAACTCTCGTCTTGGAGAAGAGACCAGCACTTGGGAGGAGATCCATCTTACATGTGTAGTAACTGTCCCCAATATACATGGTTCGGGGATACACCACAATAGCCTTCATCAGCTCCTCTCTTTTTATGTTGTGCAGGATGAATTTAAGATTTTCTATCCTCCACTTTTTATCTGAAAAACCCAAAATATAAAAGTTAATACTTCATGATGGCCAAATCTGGGCTCTTACACAAAAAAATAAGTCTTGATGTGTAGCAACAAAATACAGTACAGCCACACAGTAAAATCAATGTGACTAAGGGTGCCCATAGTGGTCACATACAGTCCAGACACTGTCACCACGTTTTTCTGTTGATCTCCAATCCATATGTCACAAGCACTACAGACTGAAAGAAATGACATTTCTCCTCCAATACAAACAGCCACCAAATCTAAAGATCCATGTTAGAAGTGCTCTTTTTACCACCATCGGAGACTGGCACGTTCCCTTGTGAAAGCACAGAATACAAGACTTCTGCCTTCTTGCCAACAGTCTATATTCCCAACACAAAAGGGCAAAAAGCAAAATCAACCTCCCCCCCCACCCCACCCCACGTACATCCTCCAACATAGTTTACTGTGTACAGGGTGTCCCATTTGAAAAAAAAAAAAACTATCAGCGTGGCCTAAAAATCCAGGATGAATGAACATTAGTGAGGAGTGAACTTTCAGAAGTTTGTTTATGTCCCAATTAGTTTGAACCAAAACCACTAGAAACTGGTGTACAACACTGCCTCAGAGACATTAAAGGGGTTCTTTCATTAAAAAAGTTATTCTATACTTACCCATTCCTCCCCTATCAGTCTACGTACCAGATCTTCTGTCTACTGCAGTCCCAGTTCCGGGACTGCAGGAGGCTGATTCTTCTGCTTTCCTGTGACATTACATATATTCCTGCGCAGCAATGTATGCTACATCACTAGTTCACAGCCCAGCACAGGGAGTGCCGAGCTATTGCAGAGACTGTGCATGCCCGCTGTCTCTGCAGTAGATCAGCATTCCTTCCTAGCCAGTGACCGCTACGTTACAGGGACGTGACTTTCACTGACGGGCAGGAAGAAGAATGCGAGGAATGCTGGTTTCATAATAAGCTGGCCAGCTCACGGTGAGCTGACAAGGGAGACTGGAGAAGTTCAGCGAGGAGAAGATGTGGTAAGGAGTCTGCCTGTAGAGGAATAGGAGAGTATAGACTTTTCATGACAATACCCCTTTAAAGCCCTGGATAACACTCAGTGTTATCCAGGGCTTTTATGGCTCTTAGTTTTATATATACAGTGTTCAGGACTGGTGTTGAGCCAATCGAACCATTGGCCCCCTGTTTCATGTAGAACTTTGCCAGAAGTTTGGTTCAGGTTTGTTCTCAAATCTCAACTGAACCTTTAGCAAAGTTTAAACTGAGACAATGTTCTATTGGTTCGGATCGCTCAACACTAATCTATACAGACACAAAATAAGGAAGCAGCTAGGGGGAGGGCTGGGTACTAATGTATTGGGCCAACCAAGCTACTCCGAATTGAACTTATGTATCGCCCCCACTGCATCCACCAGAAGTCTTCATTTTAGTCTCCCCCGTCCTGAGCAGTATTCAGATGTTGCAGTTGAAGTGCGGCTAAAACAAAAAAAAAAAAACAGCATGTGTTTCTATGGTAATTTTTAATAGGCTGCAGGTTTTTACTGTAACTGCATCAAAAGTCTCGGTGCATTGTGGTAAAACTATACTGTTTGAATGGAACCTTGGAGTAACATGGTGCGAGGTTAAAAAGAGGAACTATGCATTGCCTTCCTTGCATACCCCCACCTGCAGTCCGTCAGGCCTCGGAAGCGCCATAATTACAGTACTGGACCAGTTGGTCCACCACTCCTCACAGAAGCTCTGTCCTCCTACTCTAGGCAGCAGATATGAATTACATTGGTATTACATGATCCGTAGCTATAGAGGATTCATAGGTAGGGGGTGCACCTGCACCAAAAGCCCCCTATCACAGCAGGCCCAGTATTACAACAACATGGCAGGGGGCCGTTACAGATTTTGCATTCCGGCCCAGGAGATTTTAAATCATACCTCTAATGTATGGAGCTATTCTTTGTGAACTTGAAGTCAAAGTAAAGTCAGGTACAGCTCTATAGGTGCCCTATTACAGCTCCCTACAAAAAAAAAATTAAATTTCCCATCGACCAATTTTAATTAAGTTTGACATTTTAAAAAAGTGCCCCAGAGTAGAAAAAGGTGTATAAATACAATGCCCATTACTCACCCTTTCACGTTGGCTCCGATGCAGCACCACCACCAATATGGTCCTTACAAATACAGGAAGTGATGACATTATGTTCAGGGCTCACATAACCGCTGCAGCCAATCGCTGCCCTCAGTGGTCATGTGCTGTTCATGCACATTGATTGGCTGCAGCAGTCATGTGAGTAATGAACATGGAACTGTTGATTTTTGTAATGGGAACCAGAGGCAACGTGTTAGTGATAGCCATCTATGTTTTACAGCACTGTTCCGTACCCTGGGCTTTAAAAAAAATAAAAAATGTATTTTAACTAGTGTCACCCCTTCCTCACCAAAAGAGAAAGATCACGGTAAAATATGAATATTGACAAAGCTAATATACTTTTCCAATAGATGGAAATGAATAAGATCTGTTTACAAGAAAAAAAACTATATATGCACACATACATACATGACAAGAAACGCAGGCATGATCTCATTGACATATACATGGGATCATCCTCTTCACAGGCCTTGTCCAGGCAGTATGTCACAAAGTAAGTTCAAAAAAACAGGAAAAACAGTCTGCATTTCTCTTTTTCTTAAGAAAAGGGGGTAGAATTAGTTCAGACCTAGCATCGCACGGCGAGAGCATTTTTTTTGGGGGGGGGGGGGAGGGGAGGGAGGTGAAGGAAGAGAGCAGTACTGTTTGTAAGTTTTTGACTACCTAAAAATGATTAATCCAGATCCAGGTTTTACTTACCCTTCCAATACACAGATTATGGTTTCACACATAGCAAGGTCCCCCCTCCCTTTTTGGAAAAATAAAAAAGGACACTGAAGTTTTTGATGCAACTTTTTGAGCCGGAGTTGGAAATGGATCAACTTTTTGAGGCAAAGTTGGAAATGGATCCAGAAGGAAGGGGAAGTAGAAGTTCTTCCTTTATATTGCCCATTCCTTTTGAATCCACTTCTGGCTTTGGCTAGAAAAAAAAAAAAAAAAAAAAAAAAAAACCCTGCATGATAAACTTCGACAATAAAAAAAAAAAAATTATAAAAATGTGAAACCACCTATAAAAACCAAAAACACAAGGCAGAAACAGTAGTGCGAACAAGATCTTAGACAACTTTTTCCCCTGTAGGTCTCACCCGAAATAAAAGGTGCTTGACTGACAGGCCTTACAAGTCTCACGGCGGCTCCAGCTGGTCGATTTCCTCTGGGTCTTCCATTTCCATCCGCTGACCTCTTGTACAACGCTAGCATAAAGCGTAGGTGCTGCATACTCAGCTCATGTTTTGCTGCCATGCGAGGCTTCAAGGGCCCATGGTCCATCAACGTCCGAATCAATGGCAGAGAACGAGACCTCATTATGGCACCTAACCCGTTCCTCCCTAGAGCAGGAGGCCATACAATGAGAAGCAGCCAGAGGAGCAGGAGGCTTCGAGGCACAGGCATCATTGCAGCAGTCTATCATGTGGCAGGGTCATGGAGTATAGTGAGCAGGTCTTTGCAGGACCATGAAGAAGGAGGAAAGACTCTGGGTGGCTGCATCAACATTTTCTCACCCAGGTGCAGCCATTACTTAAAATGGGAGGAGTATAATCTTCATATAAGAAGTGGAACAGACACTTTAGGATTTCAGCTCTGCAGCAAGGAATATTCTTTTATAATATCCAGAAACCCTCTGCAGAAGTGAAGCAAGGCACTCTAGCTAACTGGCCAGGAGAGGGGGGGCAGGCCTGTCCTGTCTTATATAAGATCAACCTGCTTTATGCTGACAGCAGGACACGAACCTCCCACTTAACCCATTCAGCTCCGCACCAATTAAGATATGCAAAACAAGCACATTTATCTAAAGAGCTTATGGAAGCATGGCCATAATAAAGATCCATACTAAGGACTGCTTCCAACCGTATGTCATCAGTATTTGCCTCCGTATATTTATTTTCTAATAAACACATATGATTCATATTTGCCCAACAGAAATGAATAGTAATAAGGAAGCAAAAAATGCAAAAAATAGGTCACGCTGCGTTTTCAAAAAAATGGTCATAAAAAATACACCCAGAGCCAAAATATGCATGTTTTAGTCCCGCTGTGCGGCCGTGACAATCACGGCCTCATAACCGAATGGAATGAGACCAGTGAGTTCAATGGTTTCGTTTTCCCTATTGGGATTCTTGCATGTTAATACTACATGTAAGGCCCAATGTCCACGGGCGGATCTGATTTGTGGAACCTGCGCGGGGCACCCACAAATCAAACCGCCCATAGGGATGCATTAGCATCCGCAAAAAAAATTTAAGCATGCTGATGTGATTTTTACCCAGCATGCGGATCGAATGCGCAGGAAGAAATCGCACCATGCTCCATTTTTCTGCGGGACAGCTTCTATTGAAGTCATTGGAAGCCGCCCGATCCGTGGTACACCCACATCAGCAGGAGATTTTTAAAAAAAATTGCACTCCGCATGCGTCTGGCACATCTCGACGCATCCGCCGTGCTGAAGAAAAAAGATCCGTCTGGCACGGAGGAGATCTGCGTTGGATCTGGACAGGTAAGAAAATGTATTTTCCTGTCCATGGCGGCTGGCACGGATGGATTCCGCTGTAGGATTCAGCAGTGGAATCCGTGCGTGCAAGTCGACATTGGTCCTGCCCCATCTTCCTTAGGCCCAATCTTCCCACTTTTTAATTCAAGAGTTTCAATAGTCTAAGAAAAACCCCGGTTCATGCGCTAATACGCTCCGTAGTGGCGAGCGTATCAGTGCATGTGGCCATCTGTTTTTGCCCTTAGTGACCTTTTAGATGGGACAGAATTAGGCCCAGTGTCCACGGGCGGATCTGATTTGCCAAATTCCTGCGGGTGATCCGCAAATCAAGCCTCCCATAGGGAAGCATGGGCGTCCGCACATGAATTAAAGCATACGGATGTGTTTTATGGTCGTTTTGATGTGAAAAACAATTCGCAGCGTGCTCCATTTCAGTGCGGATCCCCCATTTACGGCTTCCATTTAAGTCAATTTCGCAGGAAAGCAAAGTTTGTTTTTTTAAATCCACTGCACATCTGTGGCGGCGTGCTGACCGGCGCTCCCGCACACATCCGCAGTGAAGAAAATAGAAGACCTGGACAGGCACCCAGAAGACCCGGACAGGTATGCAGGGTCCTCGGCTGCTGGCAGAGTCGGATTCCGCTGCGGACTCCCACATGCGTTATCCGTTACGGCCGTGGACATTGGGCCTCACGCAGCCCAATGCACAGCTGCAGAATTCCACCCCGAAATCTGCAGGTCTAAGGGCTCCTTCACACAGGCACATTTGCGCACGTATTTGTACATTGATTACAATGGGTTTGTTCACAGACACATATTTTGTGTTTGTAATTGCATTGCGGAAAATAAACGCAGCATGATCTATTTTCCTGTGGCTTTGTGCGCCAAAGATCCCCGTTGAAGTCAATTGGAGGGGTGCAAAAGCGTGCGATACACAAGGAGATGTGAGATACACTGCATGATTCCGCTTGATGAAGAACAGCTCTGGAATGAAATAGTCGTTTCAAGCAGCATGTCTTGTTCGCTGCGCGCAAATGAACATGCCCTGCGGGCGGTAAAATATGCCGATATGCTCGCAAAAAAATAAACACTCATTCCACAAAAACACACGGCTGAGGCGCGCTCAAACACTGAATGAGCCCTACATGTGGAATTGCGGGCAGGTTTTAAGCTGCTTTCACACGGGAGACAAAATCAAGTAATTTTGCCGCAATGCGACAGCGCCGGAGAACGCATGTCTGTGTAGCCATACTGCGCTATTTCGTCTAGGTTTTCTTGCTGGATCTTGGCTGCAGCCGATGTGTCCTCAGCCTTAGTTTTTCACCTTTTTCCCTTCTCTGTTTATCGCCCGGGTTCAGGGCGACTTATTGCACGGGATTTATTGTAATGCTTCCTTATGTGAGGTTACAGAACATTTCGACCACCTGCGTTCATTCACATTTCCCTGTTTTTCGCACGCATTTCAGTTGCACAAAAAAAAAAAATAGAGAGTATGTTCTATTTTTCTGCGTATTTGTGCACCAAAGGCCCCCATAGAAGTCAATGGGGAGTGCACAAATGCGCGCACAATACGGAAGGAGATGCAAGAAACACCACGTTTGGAGCTCATTAGACTAATTACTTAGCCATTTCAATCGGTGCGTCTTTGTTTGTCGCGTCCAAATAAACATGTCTGTTGGGTGCAAAAAGTACAATAAAATGCGCGTAAAAATAGTTGTTCGTTCCACAAAGATGCTTCGCTCATGTGCACGCAAAAAAGCTCGTGTGAAGGGGACCTTATGTAATTATTGCAAGAAAAAAAGTCCAACCATGTTGCGAGATCACAATACTACACGTCACGAGGACATACATTACATGCAGTAGGCGTGCAGCGCGATGCTGCGCCATATTGGCTCCAACCTTAGTCTACGGGGGGACGTGACATCACAGAAAACTGGTGTAAGCACATTGAGAAATCTGCCCCATTAGCGCACAAGTATCTAAGGACATCTTCACATGGGCAGAAGCGTATTTACATGCATATTTACACTGCGTATTTGCACGATGGGCGCAGTGGTTTTTGCGCTCAACTGTGCATATTTTACGGTACATATTGTGCGCATGCCCTGCATATCGCTTGTGCAAAAAAACATGCAGGCATGCTGCCATTGATTTCAGTGCGCAATTAAGTTTAAGTAGTTAAATGCGCGCTATTTTCGTGCTTATATTTCTGCACAAATGAAATGTGCGCAAAATATATACAAACCAACTGAAATCAATGGGTTCTATTCACCACATATTGCATGGAAAAAATTGGCCTGCGTAATATGCTGCACAAATGCGTTTGTGTAAATAAGCCCCAAACTGGTGCAGAGGTCTGAAAAAAAATGAGAGGTGGATTCTGATTGGTTGCCGTGGGTGACTACTCCACTTCTGTGTTTCAATAGAACGGGAACCCTCCCCCTACTTACTACTATTCCGAAACGCAAATCCCATGGTAATTAGTGCCGCAATCCCATATAAGACCACATCATGAAAAACGCAGTGAATACCGCTGCAACACAGATGTAAAAAAAATGTGCAAACCCACAAAAAGTACACGCGAGAAAACGGTGCGTTTTCACAAACCAAGCCTAAGCTGCAGGATTCACCCCTTACAGGGTTAAATGCCGCGACGGATCTGCAGTGAGAAACATGGCCAAATCCACACTATAAGGGTGCGGAAGTGGCCAATGCGGGTTTAGGCTGGGTCCACATGGGGGTGATCGTGGTTTCGTCGCGGCAAAACCGTGTTTTTGTTCCCACGATTTCTGAGTGTCAGCGATGCTTTTTTTGTAGAATAATCCCGCATCGCTGCCGCCCGCTATATAATCGCGCAATTTTTTTCCCACAAAAGTCAGTAGGGCTTCCTAATGTTAAAATCGCTGGTTCTTGCTTTGCGAAGCGTCCGTAGGGAAACATGGGAGATAGAAAATCGCACATCGCAGGAAGACACAGCATACTGCAATTTTTGGTTCTCTCAACATCACATCAGTGAAGACCGCGGATGGGAAGGAAACCGCTGTAAATCATTGTTATCATAATTCAACTTTTTTACTATCGTGTGACTTTCTTGCTCGTGTGAAACCACCCCTGGTGTGTGTGTGCTGGCGGTTTTCCACTGCAGAACACCCAAAGCGAACACACGGGCGCATGCGCTAATATACTTGCCGCTACGGAGCATGAACCGTTTTTTTCCCCCTGACTATTCAAACTTTGCACTATAGCGCACAAGTTTGTAAAAAAAAATCGTGAAGATTGGTCCTGCCGTATCTTTTTCGCACGTAGTATTAATGATCGGGCCGTTTTCACACAGCTGGGAAAATCGCACGAGACTTGTGCATTGCGAGACGCACAAATCCCGCACGAATGAGCCCCGTTCTTTTAAATGAAGTCATATACACGAGCGATTTTGTCCTTTCTCTCGGAACACCGCGCATTGCCTATTGTTTTCAATGGGTCCGGCACAGCGTCGCCTGGCGTGCGAGGTGCACGCGACTACCGTACAATGTGATGTTTGCTCATTGGTAAGCTGCGGTGGAGGATCGCTACTTCCCTGAGGCGATTCGAGGCGGTTGTAATAAAAAAAACGTCCCACATCCACGGGGACATTGTATGTTGGCGAGCGCAATATCAGGCTCATATCGCCCGTGTGAAATTAGCCTCAAGGCCGTTTGCAGACGATCATATTTCGCCTCTATATTTGGTCTGTTTTTTGGGGACTAAAATACGGAACTAATGGAAATCAGGATTATTCATGGTGCATTTTTCACGGTGATACGAACTGGTTTTTTTCCCACATCACTACCCTAAAAGTGCGATTATGGCGCACGTGAAAGGATGGCGAGTGCCGTACGATGTCTTTCAAAGTCCCATTGTGAACAACGGGCAAAAATGAAACGCGCAGCGCTGCTCCGAGGGAGAAACAAAATAGATCAAGGGAATAAATCCATTCAAAAATATATATTTTATATTTGCATGCGATTTCTGCGCAAGAATATCTCTTGTGTGAATGAGCCCTTCATCAGAGGAGGGAACAAAAATACACCAGAAAAGGGACAGAAAAAGACATTCCCAACAGGGAACCCCATGGGGTTGTTTTTACTAATGCAGTGTTTGACGCTGCGATGCATCTACGTGTTAACATATGGAAGCTGCAGTACCCCTCCGCTCCTGCAGAGGTCACTGCGCCGCGCACAGCACACGGAAGTCTTGTCCCTGCGCGCTCGCCGTCGGTGGCGCGGGGTTATCCCGCCAGCCCCGGAAGAGGCGGTCCTTTCCACTGCAGACGCAGCCATGGTGAGAGTTGTCCTCCGTTACCCTACCGACTCCATCCACCCCCATCCTCCGTTCTCCCCGCCGGCTCCGCTCGGGTTTCTTCATGGTAACGTAGTATAAGCCGCAGTCCCCCGTCCGCGCTCCTTATTGGCAGCGGAGCCGGCTCCCAGAGCTAGGGCAGTGTGTGTGAGCGGCCGGCCGCCATTGCTGTGTGTTGTGGCCTTATCCGCCCTGCACCACCGTGTTAGGGGAGATGAGACCTGACGGGGGTGTTGTGTGTGGCCGCCTGTCCCCCACTGCCGACCTGCTCATCAGTAATGGCCGCTGATGTCCTACTAATCCTTGTGTTTTCCTCCAGGCTCGCGGACCCAAGAAGCATCTGAAGCGAGTAGCGGCGCCCAAGCACTGGATGCTGGATAAGCTGACCGGTGTCTTCGTGAGTATCTGCCATATTGGCGCGGCACGCCGTTTAGTCGTATATGTTTCTACACGTTTGGTCATTGCGGCCGTGCTGCTGAGGCGTTACACGCCGGCGGTCATAGCGCCGTTGCGTGCCATTAGTTCTCATGTAATAGGCTGCATCTCGGCCGTTAGCGGGAAAAACGTAAGCGCCAGAGGCTTGTTATAGCGTTAATCGCCCATGGTACCACTAAGCGGGCGCAGCGACTGTCCGGTAGCCTAAGGCCTCATTCACACCACTGTATGTGGAAACGGTTTGTGTGATACTGGCTGTCACCATGTATGTCAACGCGTGCGTATGAACAGATCGATGAGTCCATTTACTTGACTCCATGCACCGCATGTCACACGGCTGTGCATCGTGCCAAAATTGCAGTAATGTGAATGAGCCCTAAGGGTGCTGCTGCGCCAGCGGCTCGAAGAGGGGGCACATCTGCTGCAGAGCTGCAACTAAAGTTTTTTTGCTCCTGTATTTCGTGCAGACGGGCTGCAGACTTTTTTCAGATGCTTAAATAAATCAGCGGTGTGTAAACCCTTGCCAGGGGTGTAGGGGCTTATTCACACAGCAGATTCTGTGTGGAATCCGCCAGTAAAACCCGGCAGAAATTTGTGGGTTTTGTCAAGTGTCCGCTCGCAGCTTTCGCCTTGTCAATTGGCAAAATCAGGACGTACAGTTTGACATGCTTCCAAAGAAAGAAGTGATGTTACTTCTTGCGAAAACCCATTGTGAATTCCGCCTCAAAAATCTGCAGGTTTTTGCGCAGATGTGCATGCGGAATTTCCCCCGTCAGCGGGCAAGATCCACGGGCATAACTTCAATGCAGAAAAACTACTTGACGTCACTTCTGTTTCCGCTTTGACATTCCGCATGTGGATTTTTCTTATTGATCGCGCCAATTCAGCAAGTGGATTCATAAAAAAAGCACAAATTTTGACCCTTATTTTAGAGACAGAATTCACCTGGACTTTTTCTATGGTGAGTTCTGCTCTGTGAATATATTGCGAAGGTGTGAACACGGGTAGCAGGATTGGGGAGGGTTTACTGCAGTGGAAAAGCCGCATGAAGTTCCACTTCAGAAAATGCGTCGTGTGGATTTGCACCAAAATCCACAATGTAAAGTATGCTGCAGATTTTTGTTTGGGTTTGTACCAAAATCCATCACATGTGAAAGTATCCTGAGGGTTTGCAGCAAATGCTGCTGGGAAAAGATGAGACTTGGAGAGGTGCAGGAGCACGCTGCTGTTCTCTCTGCGGACTTAGATGTGTCCATGAAGTGGAATTCAAATTGAAGGGGGTGTAATCTGCTGCAGACCTGCACCAAAATCCCATGTAAATCGGTGATGTGAATGCACCCTGTACAAACAGCAATGGGCTTATTGAATGAACCTTCATTCTGAGCGCTCCCTGCGGTAATATGCCAACAAATCAGCAATTACTGATCTCATCTGTTACGTGGGAATAAACATCCTGATTGGTCAGCAGGTCTCCCATGTAAAGTGGAATGTGCTGCTGACAAACTGCCACATGAACAATTGCCACTAATAAACGGACTCGTTGCCCTGTTGAGTCCTTTTAAACAAGGACCACTTGACTTATATTTTCGCTGAGACTCTGTACGTGCGATTGGTCTGCACACGTCTGTCTGTTTGGACCTGCTGAAATAATGATGCTAAGGTTCTAGAAAGTATCGCCATGTCTTGTATGAAGTCGTCAAGCTTTTCAGTAGATTTGTATCTGTGCAAAGACGTCTTGGTAACTTACCGCTGATCTACAGGCGCCGCGTCCGTCCACCGGTCCCCACAAGCTTCGGGAGTGTCTGCCGCTCATCATCTTCCTGAGGAACAGGCTGAAGTACGCTCTGACTGGAGATGAAGTGAAGAAGATTTGTATGCAACGCTTCATTAAGATTGACGGCAAGGTCCGCACAGACATCACGTACCCCGCTGGGTTCATGGGTGAGTGACGGTGCAGTGCTGTCATGAGTGTTACTAGTGTATACTGCGCCGGTACCGCTCTCTGGCAGGATGCTGCTTTCTCACATAAGATGCTATTTTGTGATACCATTACATAGTTGGTGGTAACTGGTGATAAACCAGTACCATATGAAGTGCAGTGATTCTGGCAGGGATTGTCGGGTGTAGGCTGTACATGGCATCGGTTCTAGGATTAAAGGGCTTTTGGGGGTGTTTAACTCTCAATTTGGGTTTCGAATGAAAAACCAAGTTACATGCAGTACACGTTACTGACTGCCCTGGTCTCCAGTTCTGCTGATGTGCTGCGGCACTGATGCCCCCGATGGAGGTAATGTTACTGCTGGGGTCAGCAATTAAATGCTGTGAAAATTTCATAAAATAATATGGATATCAGATCAAAGTCTGCGAGGTGCTTGACTAGACCCAAGAATACTGTTTGAAGTTTTTAAAACTTGGAGAATCCCTTTAATCTGAAGGTGATTTGCTGTGAACGTTCTTCATAGTGAATTCTCATGATTTTTGGGTCATTTAATGTCCTTGTCATGGGGTGCAGCCTGATGGACCTGAGGGCAGAATGCAGACCTGACTTCTCTGATTCTATCTCAAAACTGTAACAGTAAGGCACAGCTGACATACAGACGTGGCCTCTTTCAATGGGAAAATCAGCATGCAGATCTTCTGACATGGATTCAGCCTTGTATACGTATCAAGGGTATAGACTATGGCGTGTATTCACATTTGCGCTAAAGAGATGCGGATTTGATGTGGAATCCTGGAAAAGTTCCGTCATATGCACATACCCTTACACGTTCAGCAATGGACTTTAGGAGCCGCATTGATGCCTAAAGGTGCGTTTAGACAGAAAAACTATCGTTCCAAAAATCGTTCCTGCATGAGCCAATGACTGAATGAGGAACGGGATTCGTGTGATTCTCGTTCGTTGTTTAGTTTCAGCCAACATGAAAATCATTGGCTTTTCCTTCTGTTTAAACACGGATTGTTAAGTATTTCACATAGGAATGTGAACCGCTGAACGAGAAGTTAGATTCCCAATGATGATCTGCCTGTCTAAGGCCGGGCTCACACGGGCATATGATTACTGTGTATTACATAAGCGCTGTATGCTTGTGTGATATGTGGTAACTTGCAGGCAATCAAGCAAATTGCCTTACGCAGTTCCAATCACATTGTCAAAATTGCATAATGGGCTGGAGCGAAAAGGAGCATAGCATGTTCTATTTTGCTGTGTATATACACTAGATAGACACCATTGTTCTCTATGCCTGCGTTTATACGTGCGCCCATAAACAATTGCATTGCAGCGAGGCGGGAAATATAGACAGAAAAAACAGGTGGACTGCGCATGGCTGCATGCATGAGATATGTTGTCATGCACTGTACAATTTTGCTTCCATGCGCATTTTGCGCTTATTGGCTGTGAGAACAAGCTGGTGATGACGTCACCAGCTCGTTCGTTCAGGCAAACGAAAATTGTGGTTTTGTTTGGTATAAAAGGACCATAATTCTGCATGTGTTCCACAGTCGCAGATGAATGAGCCGAGGCAGCAGCTTGGTTGGGGAACTCTTTCCTCTTGTCTTATGGATTTGGGTTATAGTATTTCCAACATGGATTATTCTCTGCAGTCTTTAAATATTTTACATTGGGGCCCAGAAATATTAAAATACTTGTCTGGTGTTGGCTCCCCAATTCTCACACAATGGATGGAGAATGTCAGGTGTACACAAAGGGCATTTGTGTGTAGAAATGCCTGTGAGCATTAAACAAGGGTGGCGCAGGCATGCTATAATGACAGTTGGTGTCCCGCAGAGAGGCCATGTATGCTGGTCAGACGGATGTTTGATGTTTCAGTCGGTGATTGGTGAACTTTTAATGTCTTGTTGATTAAAAGTATATCCTAGTTTTTCTGCTTTTTATTCAATGATCCATTAATGCTACCTGGAGTGCCATAGCATTGGGATTTTACAACATGCCATAACCCCTTTCTGACATCTGGGGTAGAGGTATGGTGGACTCCATGTAATAATGCTTATAACAGCTCATAAGAAAAAGGGGCTTGCAGTCAGCGACATAGAAACCATACGAAAACAATCACAGCGCTCCAGTCTTACTGGCTTGTGTATGGGGGAAGTGTACAAAGCATTCAAATGGCTAATAGTGGCCTCCAGGCCTCACGAGTATAGAAGGATATTTAGCCCTGCCAGAGACGGTGCTTGATGGGCTAACAGACAGGCATAATATTTCAATACTGAAGTTTTACAATGTATTAAACACTCAAGTGACCAGATATTCATATTCCCTTCTGGGACTAAAAAAAATGTATACAACACCAACATGTTCCGCAGCTCTTTAGAAAATCAGCGGGAAAACATACAAAATAAGTCATAATATATACTATTAAACTGAACCCGTTATCTGGATAAATCCATTGAAAAACAAACTGAAACCTTTCAGGGTGGAATAATGTAAAAAAATAAAAATGTGGTTGCCTAAATATACACACCCTAAAACAAATACTTTGACCTTATAATAGCAATCAGTGTTTTTGGGTCGGTGTCTATCAGCATGGCACATCTTGAATTGACAATCTTTGCCCACTCTTCCTTGTAAAAGTGCTCCAAATCTGTCAGATTGTGAGGGCATCTCATGTGTAGCGCCCTTTTCAGGTCAACCCACAGATCTGCTATGAGATTCGATTCTGGGCTCTGGTTAGGCCTTTCCAAAACTTTGATCTTCTGGTGAAGCCATTCTTTTGGTCATTTTAGATGTATTCTTTGGGTTGTTGTCCTGAAAGTTGAAATTCTTCAGCTTTTTAGTGGAAGCCTGAAGGTTTTGTGTCAAAATTGACTGCTATTTGGGATGGTTGATAACTCCCTCCACCTTGACTAAAGTCCAATAGCAGAAAAACCGCCCCAAAGTATAATGCTGCCTCCACCATCGTCACTGTGTATATGCTGTTCTGGTGATCCACAGTGTTGTCTTTGTGCTCAGCACAGTTTTTGGATTCTTATGGCCAACAAGTTCCCTCTCGGTCTCATCAGACATAACATGTTCTACCTCAGATTTACTGCAGATTTGATGGAGGTTTTGGTAAAACATAGCCGGCTTGGATGTTTTCTTTGTTAGAAGAGGCTTCCATCTTGCCCCCGTCTACCCCACAGCCCAGACATATGAAGAATACAGGAGATGCACTACACAACCAGTACTTGCCAGAAGCTCCTGCAGCTCCTTTAATGTTGCTGTCGGCCTGTTGGCAGCCTTTCGGTCCAATTTTCTTCTGGTCTTCATCAATTTTTGAGGGATGTCCAGTTCTTGGTAATGTCTCTGTTGTGCCAAATGTAACCCACTTGCTGATGACGTCTTCACTGTGCTCCATGGTATGTGTAACGCCTTGGAGATGTTTTGGTCCCCTTCTCCTGACTGATGCCTTTCAATAATCAGATCCCTTTGATATGTTGTAAGCTCTTTATGACTTTTGCTGAGAAATGCAGCTTGGAATATGTCAGGGTGGGGGCATCATTGTGAAGGCTTGACAAGAGAAGTCTGGCTGCTGCATTCAGGATGAATTGGAGAGGGGAAAATCTGCCTGTTAGGATGGGGTTTCAGATATTCCTAACGACAGATAAGATTCATCCTCCTGTCTTGTTTTACAGATGTCATCAGCATTGAAAAAACCGGAGAACACTTCCGTCTGGTATATGACACCAAAGGTAGATTTGCAGTGCACAGGATCACAGCTGAAGAGGCGAAGGTAAAGATCCCCAAGCTGAGGACCCCCACACTTAACTGTCAACATGTCTGCTTTATATGAATTGCGTTGGTGGGAGCAGTGAACACGCATAAAAGGCAACAGGGGTCTAAAGTCTGAAAATAGGAAAATAATTTTTCTTAATTAACCCCATGCTGTCATCTGCCGTAAACTTACAACTGATACTCTGCTGCAGCGGCCTTGGTCGGAGATGATTCTAATCCTGGCTGTTTAAACTCCCCTCAGATGGCATGGACAATAGTGACTGGGAGATTGCCTCTTGTCCTTCCTGCATAGTGTGTGGGTGGGTTTTCATGGTATTTGGAGGTCTAACAGTGTTCAGCAGATTTGTCCATATAGGTGGGCCTATTATGCTGTGGTAGAGGCATGAGCTAATAGGCTGCCTGTCAACGTAAAATAGGAGTATTGCAATGTCTTATTGAGAGGATTGCGGAAGAGTCCAATCCCTTAGGGTGCGTTCACATGTTGCTGGTTTGCTGCAGATATTGATGCCGATCTGTACATAATTTTACCCTGTGGGACTAAAAAGATAGTTAAAAGTTTGGTCACGTTTGTAGAAAATTCTTAAGTTTAAAAAAAAGGCTTTATTAAGGTTAAAGGGGTTTTCCATTGAAATACTATTGATCGTCTGGGGTCTGTCGCTCAGGACCCCCAACTGTTCTGTGCAGGCGCGTGCTGTCAGTATCCGCAGTAACACAGGTTAGAGCAGAAACTTCCATGCCGCACTCCATGTAGTGGTCGGCACTTGGAACTGCAGGCACGGCTCTCATGGAAATTAATGGGAGCTGTGCCTGCAGTTACAAGCGGCAGCCACTATAAGGAGGTTGGCGCAGAGGCTTCAACTTCTGTGCATTTGGACCGGAAGTCTCCGCACCGACCACCTATGCAGTGGCCGGCGCTTGTAACTGCAGGCACGGCTCCCTTTGATTTCAATGAGAGCTGTGCCTGCAATACAAGCGCCTCTTTAAAAGCTTGTAACCCCTGTAAAGATTACACATAATTGGTATCACTGCAACAACCTGTATATTAAAATTGCTAATGATTCTACATGTTCAACGGCATAAAAGATAAAAATGCCAGGATTGCTGTCCATCCCTCTTCTCTAAATAGGAATAAAAGTCAAGTTTGGTTGTTTTTTTTTTGGCTTTTTTTTTTTTTTTTGCATCCCAAAATGGTACTAGTACAAGATTCTCTCCTACTAAAGATCAGCCCTCATTAGCCCCTCAATGGGAAAATAAGTTATGGCTTCTAGAATGCGGAATGCAAGATGTGATGTCAGTGCGATTTATGTCGATTCAGAAAAGTTGTGGAATCTGTACATGTTATGTGACCCACAATACGCCCAAATCTGCTTGACATCGGTTCTGAATTTTTCAGCAGATTTCACATTTAGAATTCAAAGTAGTAAAATTCACCTTCAAATTAACTCTTGCTCATGGATTTGCTGTTCTATAGTTGGTACCTGTGCTCTGGTGTTGGTCATAGATGGCTAAAAAAAAAACATGGTATGATAAAAGCGGACTAATGGAATGCCTAGATGATGGCGAGTAATTCATGTTGGCATCACCCTTCATGCATGTTACAGCGTATGGGCAGTCTTTACCAATAACATATTAACCTTTTCTTGCCTTCTCCAGTACAAGCTCTGCAAGGTGAGGAAGACCTGGGTTGGAACAAAAGGAATCCCTCACTTGGTGACCCATGATGCCCGCACTATCCGCTATCCTGACCCCCTCATTAAGGTTAATGACACAGTTCAAATTAACCTGGAAACTGGCAAGATTACAGACTTCATTAAGTTTGATACTGGTAAGTGTGGCATGGAAATCGTAGACCTTCACTTCATACAGTGCAACCTCTTTGAGAACCAGACTTCCAGTGACAGGTTTTCAGTTCTGCTATACATTATGCCTGCTTAGCCATCTTAGAGATCACTTTCAGCGCAAATTTAGGTGGTCGCCTCGGTTTTCACTTTTTTATACTGAAGCGGTCTCTGCCGGAGTCGTCCAGCTTGTAGCTCTGTGGATTAAAAACTCCTGCTCCTCTTTAGCTTAGAAGCTTCTGTATGGAACTTTAAACTCCATTTTTTTTCAGACTTTATGTAAGTGATTGCACCATTTCAAAGGAACAATAATCTTTGCCGCTGTGTATGCATTACTATTTCTCAACAAGTACTGTCAGGGACCTCAGGGTATCCGCTCTGATGTCACGTTTACAGGCTTCCCCAGCCTGTTCAAGGGACGTCATTGGCTACAGTGTTTGTGACATTCCATAAACGTGCAGGACTGTAGCCTATAAAACAGCAGAGCGGAAGACTGCACAGCGCTGAATACAGCAGAGGTGAATTTGTTGGATACTGTATTGCATGGAGTGGGATATTGTCCCCCCAAAAAAACTATTCGGACGACCTTTTAATTCTCCACAAAGAGGCATAAGGTCTCCATGGTGCATGTGAGGTATACATCTGTATACTGTAAAATCTGTGTTTATATAGAGTATAAATGCATAACAAGTGTCTCTTCACTGTATGCTTGTAGGTCTTGCATATGGATAATATTTTGAAGGTGCTGAATGGCATAACCCTTTACACTGTTTATCACAGCAAAAAGTTACTTCATAGTTATGACTTTTCTTTAGTAACATACATACATTTCTGGGGTGTTCTGTATTTTTTTTTTTTTAATCTTACTCTCTTTATAGGTAACCTCTGCATGGTAACCGGAGGTGCTAACTTGGGACGAATTGGTGTCATCACCAACAGAGAGAGGCACCCAGGGTCCTTTGATGTCGTTCACGTCAAGGATGCCAATGGAAACAGCTTCGCCACCAGGTTGTCCAACATTTTCGTCATTGGCAAAGTAAGTTCTAATAAGCAGTAAGGCTGTAGTTTCCTTTCTCGTTTTGGGGAAAAATCCCCCATATAACATGCTTAAAACACTGGTGCTCATTGTCTTGTACTTAAAGGTGGTGTCGCCTGTAATATCAAGTTGCCAGGACATTCATTCCCACTGGCATTGTTTCTTATGGAGAAAATATGTGATTCTGACAGTAATTTAGCAGTTGTGGTATCGTAATGGTCAATGTCATAGCTGTGATGTAAAGCACTGTGTAGAACGGTCAGCTGGAGCAGCAGCTCATTATTATAGGCCTAGACATGGCTTATTCAGCAGTGCTTTTAGATGGAACTATCGTTCGGTCTAAACGTGGGCCTACAACTGACGAGAATTATGTTCCTCGTCCAGTTTTTTTGCAGAACTAAAAATCATTGTTGGTTCGTTTATCGTTCGGTTTGAACATAAATCGCTCAGTCCCTCTTATTCACTTATACAGGGATTGAACAATTCTTGCCTGAAAGAGCTAACAATTTATTTGCCTGTCTGAACAGGTTGCACAAATGCGAACAAGTTAGCAGTGACGTCAATTGCTTGTTCGCACGAGAATCTGCTTGTCTAAAAGGACCTTAAAACCCCACTGACTGCTAGAACAGCCTACAAACCCCCTCCTACTGGGGCAGTTGAGGTGGTGCAGCTGGGGGCTTACGTGTCCCCAGTCTAGTTTAGGCCTCATGTCCACGGGGAAAATCAGGCCTGCTACGGATTCTCCATGTAGAATCCGTAGCGGGTCCCTCCTGCCCCGCGGACATGAGGCATAAAAATAAGAATTAACTCACCTCTCGCCCGCTCCGGATCTTCCCTTCGCCGCGGCTTCATCTTCTCTCCGTTGCGGCCGGATCTTCTTTCTTCGGCCCGGAGGATGCGCAGGGCATGTCGGTTGCGTGCCTCGCGCATCCGCCGGCCCGAAGAAAAAAGATCCGGCCGCGACGGAGAGAAGATGAAGGGAAGATCCGGAGCAGGTGAGTAAATTCCGATTTTTGTCTCCCACGGATCCGGACGGCTTCCATAGGCTTCAATAGAAGCCTGCGGGAGCCGTCCCCGCGGGAGACCCGCACCTAAATGGAGCATGGTCCAGACTTTTTCATGTTCCGTTTTTTTTTTGTTTTGTTTTTTTTAAATCACTTTTATTGACCATCCGCGGGTATTTATCTACCCCGCGGGTGGTCAATGCATCCCTATGGGATGCGGATCCGCGGGCAGAAGAGTTAAAATCCGCTGCGGATTTTAATTCTTCTTTTGCCCGTGGACATGAGGCCTTCGTCGTGGGGAGGGGGGAGCAGTGGTTAGCCCACATTGGGTAAGTAATGGTTTCTGCCTGGAGTGTACCTGCCACGTGTATGTGTGTGCACTTTTAACCCTGTAATGGACCTCACCAAAATATCCCTTATTTTGGTACCCAATATGGCAAATGTGCACGAGGTACTAATATTAATGGGAGTTTTGGTCTTAATGAACATTAATGGTGCATCTTTACGGTAAGAACCTTTTTTTTTTTTTTTTTTTTTTTTTGTTTGTTACCCCTGCTTATTTTCATGTATTTGGACAGAATAATAGATTTGCTGTTCAAGTAGACCTCTCTTTATTGTGACTGCACTTGTACGACACTTAGGAGTTCATTAGTCAATGTGCCGAGAGGATTTAATTAATCTCGATGAAAACTTGTGTTGCTAGGGTTTATATTGTCCACTCCTGGGTAAAGATTAATGTAAATATTCATATTTATTGCTGTTGTTATTTTAACCCCTTAGTGATGGCCAATATGCCTTTTTACTGACCTTACTAATGGGCTTTAAACCTGCATTTGCATCTTTTTAATGCGGTGGCTTGGATGAAGAGAAACCTTAGATCCTGGTAGTTTAACATCTTACATGCCACAATCAATAGCAATTGCAGCATGTAAGTAGATGATGATTGTATGGGGGGGGGGTTCTTTGTCACCCTTACTGCAACATTTTTATTACGCCAAAGTAGTAAAAAAAAAAAAAATCTATATAAACTTGGTATCACAGTGATTGTGCTGATCCAGATAAAGTCATTATTTTTACTGCCTGGTAAATGCATGAAAAAAACATCCAGAAATTCCACTATTGTTTTTTTGTTTTTATTCCCACAATGTCTCCAGTAAAAATCACGGCCCTGTTTAAGCTAACAAATACATGACATAAGAGCGAATCAGGAGTCAATGCAAATGAACAGATGCACATTAACCCAAGTTGACACCCAAGCTGGCGGTTAGTGTAGGGTGTGTGCGATTCCCCTGTGTATCCACACATTCCAGTCCGTGGGAGTAATGGGGAATGCCTGTATTAGTGTAAGCCTCGCACTGAGGAGCAGCCGTGCTCACACCGGGCAGTTTATGCAGAACATACTTCATTGTAGCAGTATTTTTATGGGCACCTGTGAAATAACTGCTCTGCCAGATGCTTGATGGATTTCTACTTTTTCAAATTGTTGCTTTTTATTTGTCTTTTTTTTCAACAAGATTTTTCTTTTTATTTTATAGGGTAACAAGCCTTGGATTTCATTGCCACGTGGAAAGGGTATCCGCCTAACCATTGCTGAGGAGAGGGACAAGAGACTGGCAGCCAAGCAGAGCAGCGGTTAAACCCAGACACCATGAACCTTTATTAAATAAAATCTTGTTCTGACATCTCTGGCCACTGGTTTGTCTTCTTGCATTTAATGTATAAACTAGATCCACATTTATAAACTTCTGGAGCAAACGGGGTTATAGTAACCTGTTGGTGGATGAAATTACTCAAATGGCAATAAACGGAGAGATTTTATTTGTGTGACTTCAGGGAAATCTTACCAGGCCCTTGGAGCCCCATAAACTACTGAATCAGGTGATGTGACTATAATACTTGCTGCCCATCTGTCAGGCTCACCGCAGAGAACTGACAGCGCTCAGCGATATTCCGTCACGGCCATGGACGGGGGGCCTAAAGGAAGGACATTAGTTGTAACTCATCCCCTTTCATAATACACTCCATTCACAAGTGGTGTATCACAAGTGTCTATCCTGGGCCCTATTCTTTTATTTCATTAGGTGTATCTGATTTTATTTAAAAGTGTGTAATAGGGTTTATATTCCTGGTGGTGTCTAAAGGCTAATTTACAGGCAAAGACAATCTTTCAAATGATTGAAAGATTGACAGTTCTAGCAATCATTTTTCATGAAGTGCAAATGGACACTAATGTCCATCTGCACTTTGTTAGCTTCATTTGCATGTATACGAGCCTCCAGGAGCAGCTTACAGAGCATAGCTGGTGGTCTGAGCTCTGCAATCAGCTCCTTTATTCACACACAGGCTGTCAATTGAATACAATGTAATCAGCGCTCCCCTGCAGAACACAGCTTGTCTGTTATCTACTCTCTGGCTGAACTATGGATTTTAAACTCGACTTAAAATTATTGTTCAGCCGAAGAGTGAACGATGGTAGCATTTATACACGATCGCTCATATGCCATCGTTTGAACAAAGTTTGACTGATGATTGAGTGTAAATGGGGCTTAACATGGAAAATGTTTTGGTTTTACTGGATAAATGGGACAAAACAATGCAACCTGCAGCTCAGGGTTTCCAGCTGTACAATTTGTTTGGAAGGAGCCCTGAGAAGCGGTCTATAAGTATTGGTGGGGTTCTGTGTTAGGACTTTGAGAAGGATTTAGGGATCCTGATTTGACAGCTTCAAAATGAGTCTACAGTGCAATTAGGTAGCAGGGAAAGCAAGTAGGATGCTTGTCTGCATAGCTGGAGGTATAACCAGTAGAAAGGGGGAGATTGTGATCCTGCTATGTAGACATCGAGTGAAACTACATCTGGAATACTGTATTCAGGAGACCTACAGAAAGGCCTCAGTAAAATAGAACGCATCGAAAGACTAGCTACAGAAATGGAGAACTGAACCAGGTGTCTGGGACTTTTGGGGATTTTTATTTTATCTTTTCCTATTGATGACCTATCCTCAGGATAGAAACGTGCCTCGGCACTCCTACACATTAAGGCCTCGGTCACACGACCGTTTTTTGGTCCGATCTGCAGATCTATAGACCAAATGCATCCCAATGGGATCGGTCACATGTCTGCTTTTTATGCGGATGTGCGATCAATTATAGGACACAACATTTCACAGAACACGCCTCTGTGCATTCTGCGCATCGCTGTGTTCTATGTATGTGCTCAATGGGGCCGGCGGCAGCAACGCCGACCCCATTGAGAACATATACTAAAGATCGTTCTCCTCTGCCATAGCTGTGGCAGAGAAGAAATGATGTCGCCCATTGAATTCAATGGAGCCGGTAATACAGCCGGCTCCATTGAAAGCAATGGGCTGCCGGCGAGTGCGGGATGAATTTTCGGGAAGGGCTTAAAAAATATAAGCCCTTCCCTGAAAAGTATCCTGAAATGTGTGTAAAAAAAAAAAAAAATAAATAAATTTTTATACTCGCCTTTTCCCTGCAGCCGGAGTTCAGCCGCGGCCGGCCGGCAGTTCTCCTGAACTGCTCTGTGTAGTATTCAGCAGGCGGGGATTTTAAATCCCCGCCTGCTGAATGGGCTGCCTCTGATTGGTCACAGCCCTCACCAATCAGAGGCAGCTCTCACTCACCCATTCATGAATGGGTGAGTGAGTGCTGCCTCTGATTGGTCCCTGCGCTCAGCCAATCGGGCAGCTCTCGGCTGTCATTCAATAGCTGAGAGCTACCCCTGATTGCTCCCTGCTCTCAGCCAATCAGAGGCAGCACTCACTCACCCATTCATGAATGGGTGAGTGAGAGCTGCCTCTGATTGGTCACAGCCCTCACCAATCAGAGGGAGCCCATTCAGCAGGCGGGGATTTTAAATCCCCGCCTGCTGAATACTACACAGAGCAGTTTAGAACGGCCGCGGCTGAACTGCGGCTGCAGGGAAAAGGTGAGTATAATTTTATTTTTTTTACACATTTCAGGATGCTTTTCAAGAAAGGGCTTATTTTTAAGCCCTTCCCAAAAATTCATCCAGCGCTCGCTGGCAGCCCATTGCTTTCAATGGAGCCGGCTGTATCGCCGGCTCCATTGAATTCAATGGGCGAACAGCGCTCCTTTGATCGGGCCCGTTTCGCTGAAAACGCTGCTAGCTGCAGATTTTTCGGCGAATTGTCGGCCCTGGTCACACGATTTGCGGATGCGCATCCGTCATGCGATCCGCAAATCTCGTGAAAAAACGCCCGTCTGACCGAGGCCTAGGGCTGCTCTCGCACATGAACGCTGCAATTTAAAATGCGACGCTTTGCTGCACTTTTACTTTCGCTTTCGCCCTTTGCTCCCTGCGGCTGACCGTGTTTTAATGCATCCCTTCATTTAGTGCCCAGCAGGCGCTGCCATTGAATGCATGTCTGTGGGGCTCCATTGATTTGAATGGGAGTGTTGTACCACGGTTAACACAACGTTCAAAACATTGCGGCAAAAAGTGCCTGTGTGAGAGAGGCCTTAATATCAATGAAACTGCACAACTGTTTATATTAACTACATAATGCAAGATTCTTAGCACGTATTCTGATTAAAGCATGTGTGGTTATTTGCCATGTCCAGGCAAACCTAATGGGGAGCCTAGCTCTAAAATACACCTTTTTGGCCCAGAGGCCTCCAATGATCTATTTCAATTTTTTTTTTCTTATCCTTGAGACGTTAGATGATTGGTGGGGGTCAGCTTCTCTGTATGCCCACTGATTTCTGGCATTGCTGTACGTACAGACAGTGCAGTCTGCAGATCATGCTGTCTGTAGTGCAGGCACAGCTCCCATTGAATCTACATGGACAGTTATGTCACTAGAGGCTCCCACCAGCCAACTTCCCGGAGGGGGATACAGACAGAGCCACCTATGTCTTTTGAACAATCATGTGGACGGTTAGCGCTGTGAAGCTTGTGTAACTCTGTGTATATAGTCATCTGACAGCCACCGGCTAGAGAATCATGCAGCTACCTTAAGAGAACTCCGTATGTAAATACACAATGAGAGCTGGCACCTAGATGTGCGACCCACCTCTAGTACCAACAGCTATCTCTAGTTCTGGCTAGTTGGGATTGATGGATACAGCCAAGCAGATTTCATTGCAGTGTTTCTGTATCTCCCATAGAAGTCTCGTTGACTTTTATGGGAGTTAAAAAAAACAAAAAAACAACATAGCAAACCACTCTTGGTTGTTTTCTTGACCATCCCACCACCACATTCATCTGGAGTTGGAGGCAGAACTAAAGCTAGGTGTGGGTTCCAGAGGTGGGACCTGTATCCGTCAGACTTTAATGACACATAATGTGGATATGTCCTAGAGGTCTCAGATGGGAACCGGAATACCCCTTTAATGATACGTTCACAAGTGCGCAACTTGTTGCATAAATATCCGTAAGTGGGGCTTGCAGAAATACGTGCGCATGCTGCAGAATCAACCCCATCCAGATGTGTGCCACAGCCTTTCAGTCACATACATAAATCTCTGCTCTATGAATATATCCTTATTTGCTATTCAAGTGTGATGACTGTCCTACGCTTCTGGGAAACCTGCATTATATCCTGTCTGACTCACATGGTAGCTTCCACACTTATCGCATGGGACCCCATACAATACCCTACTAATAACTCTGATTATACTTTTCCCTGAAGAACCCGCGTTCTTATGTAATACTTCGCCTCTTCTCACTAGAACCCATGCTGTGGCTGAACGTTGGATATGTGCTTTTCCTGGATTTGAATGGGTTTATGGAAAATCAGAAGGTGGAGTTCAGTCCATTGGGGAATTGATAATGTTTTCTGAGATTCAGCGGTTCCACCTCTTCCTAGCTCAGCCTCTCTCAAAGACAATATGCTGTCTTGTGTTTACAGCAGTTCTTGCCATGACCATGTCAGAGAAGTACAGACGAGGTTTCTGCTGTGTGGAGGAAAGTCAAGGAAGTCCCTCAGATTCGGGCATGTAACACGGGATGAGTGCAGTAAGACTGATTGTCGGAGGAACACTTCTTGCATGTGGATTTGGTATGGATTCTGGGAGACTCTTGACTCAATTGCACTGATTTTTCAGGTTTAGCATTGGATTTCGGTCACATAAATCTGATATTTCCTGGTCATCGTATGTGCAGTCTTGACTATTGCCAAGTATCCAAATGCCTTTTTATAAAAGATTAGTCAAGCCACAATCCCCATGGGGAAAGCCACAGTTTGTTGTACGGTTAAAGTTGGAAAATCTCACTTCCAAACATCTGGAGGCAAATACACTTATTGTAGAGGGCATTGAGATCAGGCCAAGTGGGCAAAGACATGTGCCAGCCTTCAATAGATACCCTCTGCCTTGGTTCTATAATAAGGAAAATGTTGGACTGACAGTGTGTGATCCATCTGAAGGGTTCAGATCAGGCCAATACTTGATGTTTCAGAGCAGCACTGTTCCTGTACGGGAATATAAAGATATCTATCACCGCGGCCTGATAGCGTTACTACTTCAGCTTGCGGACTTAAGTCGCTTGTCATTGTCGATCTTTGAAGAACTGGAAGAGGAGTTACTGCTATTCAATAAGCGAATTACAGAACTTCACCATCGGACAGGAACGGTTTACTGGGACCTATTCAAAAGCAGTAGGAAGGGGACAGCAGCAACGAATGGCTGCCTTGTTCAAGGTAAGCACATCTTCCATGATCGCCACTGTTTTTGCCGATGATTGATGATGGAATTTCTAATACATATAAACCTGGTTATTGATGGTCACAATTAGAGATGAGCGAGCGTACTCGCTAAGGCAAATTACTCGAGTGAGTATTGCCATTTTCGAGTACATGCCCGCTCGTGCCAAAAGATGCGGTGAGTTGCGGGAGTGAGTATGGAGGAGCGGGGATCTCCCCCCGTTCCTCCCCTGCCGGCCCCGAATCTTTTGGGACGAGCGGGCATGTACTCGAAAATTTTGACCGGAAAACGCCGGCCAGTTCCATAGACTCCTATGGGAGCCTATGAGAGCTGCCGGCAAAGGGCAGTAGAGCTAAACTCTCTCCCCCTGCCCAACGGTATTCCGGGCTGCTGCCTTTTTAACGCGGCACCCAGCTCATCTGAATGGGCTTTAAGACGGGTGATAGAGCCGCAGCTTGGTCACGGCTGCCTCCCGTTCATGTGATCTTCAGCCACGGAGCAGGCAGCTGAAAATTGCAGCTCCTGTGTGCAGAAGCCCTTAAACTGATGTAAAGCATAAGCAACATTGGTTAGGTCCTTGCTCGCAAGAGCTTACAGACTGTATGAAAATATATACACCTAGGGTATTATACATAAAGCTATGTGAGTCGACCACCAGTCGTGTTTGTGAATAAACAGATAAGAGGTACAATGGGGTGTCTAGGGGGAGGAGTATAGAAATAGGGTACTTGGACAAGAGGTTAGTTTTGGGAATACAGTAGGCCTCCCTAAAAAGATATGCTTTTAGGACTCACTTAAAGCTGTGGGTATTCAGAATTAACCTGATTGTCTGGGGTAGCGCATTCCAGAGAACTGGTGCAGCTTAGGAAAAATCTTGTAGACGGGAGTGGGAGGTTCTGATTAAATAGGAATTAAAGCTCCTTTAGACTGGACAATTATTGTTCAGAAAATCCTTCAGTTTAAATGCAGGCAATGACGAATGAGAATCGTGAGGTTCTCGCTTGTCCAGTTTCAGACGACATAAAAATCAGTGCCGCCTCGTTCACTTGTCGGGCAGTTTAAATGCTGCTCCTTCATTGTTTCACATAAGAATGTGAACCACTGAATGACAAGTGAGCGAGAACTGCACGGTTCTCAACGAGAATTGCGTCACCAGCTCATTCACTCGGGCAAACGAAAATCGTCCCGGGAAAAAGGGGCATTAGTCTGAAGTCATTAGCAGAGCAGAGAGCACGGGTTGGGTGATAGCCCGAGATCGGCGAGGAGATGTAGGGCGGTGCAGCACTGTGGAGAGCTTTATAGTTGAGAGTGATGAGTTTGTATTGTGTTCTGTATTTGATGGGCAGCCAGTACAGTGACCGGCACAGGGTGGAGGCGTCAGTGTAGAGGCTGGACAGAAAGATAAGCCTGGCTGCTTGCTGCATTCAGGATGAATTGGAGAGGGAACAGTTTAGGGAGGGGAAGCAGGATCAGCAGTGAGTAGCAGTAATCAAGGCGAGAGTGAATAAGGACAACAGTAAGGGGCGAGGCAGAATATCGCTAGTGATATTCCGCCACTGGGGAGCAGGGGAGAGAACTGACAGTTCTCTTCAGTGAGCCTATCTGACAGATAGGATCACTGCAGAGAATCGCGGCATGCCGCGATTTGAGTCCCACAAGCGGAGAATCACTATGATTCTCCGCTCGTGGACGGGGGCTGCGCTTTCCATAGCAACGCTATAGAAAGCGTGCACTGCGTTACTTGAGGCCGGATTATCGCCGCGAGTAACGCAATGCACTATCGCCCATGAACAGGAGCCCTAAGCCTGCCTGTTCTCGGCCGTGACAGAGTATCGCTAGCGATATTCCGCCGCGGGGGAGGTGGGAAGAGCACTGACAGGTCTCCGTGATGAGCCTATTTAATTGATAGGCGATTTCAATCCCGCGCGCGTAGAATCGCTATGATTCTCCGCTCGTGGACGTCGGGCTGCGCTTTCTATAGTTAGCCTATTTCACTGCGTTACCCGTGGCCGGATTATCGCCGCGGATGATGCAGTGACAATATCGCCCATAGACAGGCAGCCTAAGAGTTTTTGATGTCTCTGCAGTGAGGAAAGGGTGGATTCTGGAGAGATTTTTCAGGTGCAGGTGGCGTGAGCGGGCAAGTGACTGAATATAGGGAGTGTAGGAAAGTTTGGAGTCGAACATAACCTAAAGACAGCGGGCATGCTGCCGAGGAGTTAGGGTGATACCACAGACTGAAATGGAGATATGCAGTTTAGGTCCGTTTAGTAGATGGCGGAAACACGAGAAGTTCTATTTTTGAGAAGTTTTAGCTAGAGAGATGACATAGTGTTAGAGACAGCGGGCAGACAATCACGGGCATTTTGTATTAGTGAAGGGGAGATGTCGCTGGAATATATAATTGGGTGTCATCAGTGTAGAGATGATATTAAAACCCAAATCTGCTGATAGTTTGTCCAATAGAGGCCATGTAGATGGAACAGAGGAGAGGACCCAAGACCGAACCCAGAGGAACCCCAACAGCAGGGGAAAGAGAAGAAGCAGAGTCAGCAAATGATATACTGTACCAGCGATCGGAGAGGCAGGAAGAGAACCTGGAGAGCGCAGTATCCTTGAGGCTAATGGACCAGAGCTTATTAAGATGGAATTAGTGATTTACAGTGTCAAACGCCGTGGAGAGATCCACAAGAATTATGACACCCCTTATCTGGAAGGGTTTCCTTTCCACTGGCTCATGCTGATTGAGATGATCATTAAATACTAGGCCATGATTTTCCAATCTTCTGATTGTCATGAGTTGAGATAGATTGTGGGGTGTGAAACTTAAAATTCACCTATTAAAAATTAAAGGGGTTGTCCCGCGCCGAAACGGGTTTTTTTTTTTTTTTCAACCCCCTTCCCCGTTCGGCGCGAGACAACCCCGATGCAGGGGTTAAAAAAGAACACCGGACAGCGCTTACCTGAATCCACGCGCTCCGGTGACTTCTTACTTACCCGGTGAAGATGGCCGCCGGCATCTTCTCCCTCGGTGGACCGCAGGGCTTCTGTGCGGTCCATTGCCGATTCCAGCCTCCTGATTGGCTGGAATCGGCACGTGACGGGGCGGAGCTACACGGAGCCCCATTGAGAAAAGCAGAAGACCCGGACTGCGCAAGCGCGTCTAATTTGGCCATTAGACGGCAACCATGGAGACGAGGACGCCAGCAACAGAACAGGTAAGTGAATAACTTTTGATAACTTCTGTATGGCTCATAATTAATGCACAATGTACATTACAAAGTGCATTAATATGGCCATACAGAAGTGTATAGACCCACTTGCTGCCGCGGGACAACCCCTTTAACTAGAGATGAGCGAGCACCAAAATGCTCGGGTGCTCGTTACTCGGGATGAAATTATCGCGATGCTCGAGGGTTCGTTTCGAGTAACGAACCCCATTGAAGTCAATGGGCGACCCGAGCATTTTTGTATTTCGCCGATGCTCGCTAAGGTTTTCATGTGTGAAAATCTGGGCAATTCAAGAAAGTGATGGGAACGACACAGCAACGGATAGGGCAGGCGAGGGGCTACATGTTGGGCTGCATCTCAAGTTCACAGGTCCCACTATTAAGCCACAATAGCGGCAAGAGTGCCCCCCCAACAACTTTTACTTCTGAAAAGCCCTTATTAGCAATGGATACCTTAGCTAAGCACCACACTACCTCCAACAAAGCACAATCACTGCCTGCATGACACTCCGCTGCCACTTCTCCTGGGTTACATGCTGACCAACCCCCCCTGCACGACCCAGTGTCCACAGCGCACACAAAAGTGTCCCTGCGCAGCCTTCAGCTGCCCTCATGCCACACCACCCTCATGTCTATTTATAAGTGCGTCTGCCATGATGAGGAACCTCAGGCACACACTGCAGAGGGTTGGCACGGCTAGGCAGCGACCCTCTTTAAAAGGGGCGGGGCGATAGCCCACAATGCTGTACAGAAGCAATGAGAAATATAATCCTGTGCCACCGCCATCAGGAGCTGCACACGTGGGCATAGCAATGGGGAACCTATGTGCCACACACTATTCATTCTGTCAAGGTGTCTGCATGCCCCAGTCAGACCGCGGTTTTTAATTCATAGACACAGGCAGGTACAACTCCCTATTGTGAAGTCCCTGTGGACCGACAGCATGGGTGGCTCCCTGGAACCCACCGGCGGTACATAAAAATATCCCATTGCATTGCCCAACACAGCTGAGGTAGTAATGTCGTGCTTAATGCAGGTGGGCTTCAGCCCACACTGCATGCCCCAGTCAGACTGGGGTTCTTTAGATGTGGAAACAGATGCATTTATAATTCTCTGTGGACCCACAGCATGGGTGGGTGCCAGGAAGCCACCGGCGGTACATAAATATATCCCATTGCATTGCCCAACACAGCGGATGTAACGTCAGCTGTAATGCAGGTGGGCTAAAAATTCATTTGATTACACTGTAGGCGAGGGCCCACAAAAATTGCTGTATCAACAGTACTAATGTACATCCAAAAAATTGGCCATGGCCAACCAAGAGGGCAGGTGAAACCCATTAATCGCTTTGGTTAATGTGGCTTAAGTGGTAACTAGGCCTGGAGGCAGCCCAGTTTAACGAAAAATTGGTTTAAGTTAAAGTTTCAACGCTTTTAAGAGCATTGAAACGTATAAAAATTGTTTAGAAAAATTATATGAGTGAGCCTTGTGGCCCTAAGAAAAATTGCCCGTTCGGCGTGATTACGTGATGTTTCAGGAGGAGGAGCAGGAGGAGGAGGAGGAATATTATACACAGATTGATGAAGCAGAAATGTCCCCGTTTTGGATGGTGAGAGAGAACGATGCTTCCATCCGCGGGTGCAGCCTACGTATTGCTTAGGTATCGCTGCTGTCCGCTGGTGGAGAAGAGAAGTCTGGGGAAATCCAGGCTTTGTTCATCTTGATGAGTGTAAGCCTGTCGGCACTGTCGGTTGACAGGTGGGTACGCTTATCCGTGATGATTCCCCCAGCCACACTAAACACACTCTCTGACAAGACGCTAGCCGCAGGACAAGCAAGCACCTCCAGGGCATACAGCGCGAGTTCAGGCCACGTGTCCAGCTTCGACACCCAGTAGTTGTAGGTGGCAGAGGCGTCACGGAGGACGGTCGTGCGATCGGCTACGTACTCCCTCACCATCCTTTTACAGTGCTCCCGCCGACTCAGCCTTGACTGGGGAGCGGTGACACAGTCTTGCTGGGGAGCCATAAAGCTGGCAAAGGCCTTGGAGAATGTTCCCCTGCCTGCGCTGTACATGCTGCCTGATCTCTGCGCCTCCCCTGCTACCTGGCCCTCGGAACTGCGCCTTCTGCCACTAGCGCTGTCGGATGGGAAGTTTACCATCAGTTTGTCCACCAGCGCCCTGTGGTATAGCATCATTCTCGAACCCCTTTCCTCTTCGGGAATGAGAGTGCAAAGGCTCTCCTTATACCGTGGATCGAGCAGTGTGTACACCCAGTAATCCGTAGTGGCCAGAATGCGTGTAACGCGAGGGTCACGAGAAAGGCATCCTAACATGAAGTCAGCCATGTGTGCCAGGGTACCTGTACGCAACACATGGCTGTCTTCACTAGGAAGATCACTTTCAGGATCCTCCTCCTCCTCCTCTTCCTCCTCCTCAGGCCATACACGCTGAAAGGATGACAGGCAAGCAGCATGGGTACCGTCAGCAGTGGGCCAAGCTGTCTCTTCCCCCTCCTCCTCATCCTCCTCCTCCTGAATGCGCTGAGATATAGACAGGAGGGTGCTCTGACTATCCAGCGACATACTGTCTTCCCCCGGCTCTGTTTCCGAGCGCAAAGCGTCTGCCTTTATGCTTTGCAGGGAACTTCTCAAGAGGCATAGCAGAGGAATGGTGACGCTAATGATTGCAGCATCGCCGCTCACCACCTGGGTAGACTCCTCAGGCCCACTCTTCTGTAAATAATTGAGGAGGCTGACTCCCACTGCGCCGCGCAAGTTGGAGTTGGTATTTCACTATAGCTCTACGCTGCTCATAGAGTCTGGCCAACATGTGGAGCGTAGAGTTCCACTGTGTGGGCACGTCGCACAGCAGTCGGTGCACTGGCAGATTAAACCGATGTTGCAGGGTCCGCAGGGTGGCAGCGTGCGTGTGTGATTTGCGGAAATGTGCGCAGATCCGGCGCACCTTTCCGAGCAGGTATGACAAGTGGGGGTAGCTTTTCAGAAAGCGCTGAACCACCAAATTAAACACATGGGCCAGGCATGGCACGTGCGTGAGGCTGCCGAGCTGCATAGCCGCCACCAGCTTACGGCCGTTGTCACACACGACCATGCCCGGTTGGAGGCTCAGCGGCGCAAGCCAGCGGTCGGTCTGCTCTGTCAGACCCTGCAGCAGTTCGTGGGCCGTGTGCCTCTTCTCTCCTAAGCTGAGTAGTTTCAGCACGGCCTGCTGACGCTTGCCCACCGCTGTGCTGCCACGCCGCGTGACACCGACTGCTGGCGACGTGCTGCTGCTGACACATCTTGATTGCGAGACAGAGGTTGCGTAGGAGGAGGAGGAGGAGGAGGGTGGTTTAGTGGAGGAAGCATACACCCCCGCAGATACCACCACCGAGCTGGGGCACGCAATTCTGGGGGTGGGTAGGACGTGAGCGGTCCCAGGCTCTGACTCTGTCCCAGCCTCCACTAAATTCACCCAATGTGCCGTCAGGGAGATATAGTGGCCCTGCCCGCCTGTGCTTGTCCACGTGTCTGTTGTTAAGTGGACCTTGGCAGTAACCGCGTTGGTGAGGGCGCGTACAATGTTGCGGGAGACGTGGTCGTGCAGGCCTGGGACGGCACATCGGGAAAAGTAGTGGCGACTGGGAACCGAGTAGCGCGGGGCCGCCGCCGCCATCATACTTTTGAAAGCCTCCGTTTCCACAAGCCTATACGGCAGCATCTCTAGGCTGATCAATTTGGCAATGTGCACGTTTAACGCTTGAGCGTGCGGGTGCGTGGCGTCATACTTGCGCTTGCGCTCAAACTGTGGCGCTAGCGACGTCTGGACGCTACGCTGAGAGACATTGCTGGATGGGGCCGAGGACAGCAGAGGTGAGGGTGTGTGTGCAGGCCAGGAGACGGTAGTGCCTGTGTCCTCAGAGGGGGGTTGGATCTCAGTGGCAGGTTGGGGCACAGGGGGAGAGGCAGTGGTGCAAACCGGAGGCGGTGAACGGGCATCGTCCCACCTTGTGGGGTGCTTGGCCATCATATGCCTGCGCATGCTGTTGGTGGTGCCTCCCCAGCTGATCTTGGCGCGACAAAGGTTGCACAGCACTGTTCGTCGGTCGTCAGGCGTCTCTGTGAAAAACTGCCACACCGTAGAGCACCTTGACCTGTGCAGGGTGGCATGGCGCGAGGGGGCGCTTTGGGAAACAGTTGGTGGATTATTCGGTCTGGCCCTGCCTCTACCCCTGGCCACCGCACTGGCTCGGCCTGTGCCCACACCCTGACTTGGGCCTCCGCGTCCTCGCCCGCGTCCACGTCCTATAGGCCTACCCCTACCCCTCAGCATGGTGTATTACCAGTGATTTGATTTCCCAGGCAGGAAATAAATTGGCGCAAGCCTGCTGTTAAACGTAGCTGGCTGCGTATGATTTGTTTACTATCTCCACCCACCACACACGTACACAGAACGCTGAGGACTGACAGAGGCAGGGCACATAGAATTTTTCCCTTTTTTTAAAAAGAATAGGCCCACTGACTATATTCAATCAGATAAGAAATCTGTTCCACAGAAATGCAGTTATATGAAGTGCAGCAGAGCGGAGACTTTTCACAGGCAGCAAATAAATTGGCGCAAGCCTGCAGGACAAATTGAATGTTTCCCTTTTTGGGAAACGGAGGGCCCACTGACTATATTCAATCAGATAAGATATGTGTTGCACAGAAATGCAGTTATATGAAGTGCAGCACAGCGGAGACTTTTCACAGGCAGCAAATAAATTGGCGCAAGCCTGCAGGACAAATAGAATTTTTCCCTTTTTGGGAAACGGAGGGCCCACTGACTATATTCAATCAGATAAGATATGTGTTGCACAGAAATGCAGTTATATGAAGTGCAGCAGAGCAGTTACTTTTCACAGGCAGCAAATAAATTGGCGCAAGCCTGCAGGACAAATAGAATGTTTCCCTTTTTGGGAAACGGAGGGCCCACTGACTATATTCAATCAGATAAGATATGTGTTGCACAGAAATGCAGTTATATGAAGTGCAGCAGAGCGGAGACTTTTCACAGGCAGCAAGTAAATTGGCGCAAGCCTGCAGGACAAATTGAATGTTTCCCTTTTTGGGAAACGGAGGGCCCACTGACTATATTCAATCAGATAAGATATGTGTTGCACAGAAATGCAGTTATATGAAGTGCAGCACATCGGTTACTTTTCCCAGGCAGGAAATAAATTGGCGCAAGACTGCAGGACAAATACAATTTTTCCCTTTTTGGGAAACGGAGGGCCCACTGACTATATTCAATCAATAATATATGTCTTCTGGCCCTGCCTACACAATTCTCTCCCTGTAGTATTACTGCAAGGCGCAATGCTCTGCAGACAGCCGATTTTGAAAAGAAAAAAATATGCAACACTGCTAACAGCAGCCTGCACAGTACTGCACACGGATAGATGTGGCCCTAAGAAGGACCGTTGGGGTTCTTGAAGCCTACACTCACTCCTAACACTCTCCCTACCTAAGCACTACTTCTGTCCCTGTAGTATTACTGCAAGGCGCAATGCTCTGCAGACTGCCGATTTTGAAAAAAAAAAATTTGTGCAACACTGCTAACAGCACCCTCCACAGTACTGCACACGGATAGATGTGGCCCTGAGAAGGACCGTTGGGGTTCTTGAAGCCTACACTCACTACTAACACTCTCCCTACAGCAGCTCCGGCACCAGCAGCACTTTCCCTCAGCTAACTCACAAGACATCTGAGGCGAGCCGCGGGAGGGGCCGACTTTTATACTCGGGTGACATCTGATCGCCCCAGCCACTCACAGCAGGGGGGTGGTATAGGGCTTGAACGTCACAGGGGGAAGTTGTAATGCCTTCCCTGTCTTTCAATTGGCCAGAAAAGCGCGCTAACGTCTCAGAGAGGAAACTGAAAGTAATCGGAACACCACGTGGTGCTCGTTAAGAGTAACGAGCATCCCGAACACCCTAATATTCGCACGAATATCAAGCTCGGACGAGTACGTTTGCTCATCTCTAAAATTAACTGAACTTGCTCCACATGTAACTATAATTCCACTAGTAGAAGGCCCGTCCCAGGACGGTGATCTCAGTCTATGTATACATCATATATAATACATGCCGGTATATAATTTCCATGTTCAGAAAAATTACTGGGGTGGAATTAGGAATAATAGTAATAATGCAGAGGCATCAGATATATCAAGTACACAAAATACCCGGGACAAACCAACATGGAAGTTCCTTCGCTGTCTTATTCCCTCTGCTTGTGCAGCTCGGTGCTCATCTTCACTATAATATATTCAAGGACGTACCATGATTTCATAGGACTTAAAGGGTTTTGTCATTGGAACAAAACCCTGTCCCCCCGGCTAGGACCTGCCTAAAATAAAAATTGAGGGTGTACTCTCACCTCTCCTGGAGCCCCGGGATGCAGCTGACAGCCACTGCAGGCATTGGTGGTGAATTCCGGGTAGATGGCTGTGTGGAAGCTCGTGACCCCCTAGTCATTGCCCATACCGGCAGCAGCTGTCAGCTGTGTCCCGGGGCTCCAGGAGAGGTGAGAGTACACCTTCACTTTTTATTTTAGGCAGTGCCCTGCTTGGGGACATGTTTTTGTTCTAATGACAAAATCCCTTCAATCTTGGAATTTGTTAAATCAAGATTTTGCCAGTCCGTGAAACCGTGGCCGCGGATCCTCAGCAGATGATTGATGAAAATGTGTACATTTTATGATGTAGTCTTGTGTTTTTGATTGAGAGAAGTAGCTTCACGATGCTGTGTGGATGTAGATGATGTAAGGCATGAAGTTTGTTGTAGATGCTATGGTGATGGTGAGTGAGTATGAGGCATAGCATGTAGTTGCATAATACATCCACATGAGGGCAGAGTTGGTTTGATAACAGACTAAACCACATCAGACTAAGGTCTCCTGCCCATGGACGGATATTTGCTGCAGGTGTCCTCACCAAATACCGCCCATAGCATGATATGGGAAATCGATTCTTCCTGCACACTCATTAAAGCCACGTGTGGGTTCCGCAACGTAGGAAAAAAAAATCACAGCATGCTCCATTTTTCAGCGGATTCCATGCAGACAGCTTCCATTGAAGTCAACAGTCAACATTGCGGAAGGGCCGCAGATTCCACATCGTCACCTAGCGACGGCGTGGGGGGAAACATTTAAAAAAAATCTGTACTGCACATGTGCGACGGCGAGCCACCGGGTCCATCCGCAGTACAGAAAAGAAGCCGGCAGAGCAGATACGCGCGGACGCTGCTGCTGTCAGAGCCAGAGTCGGCTGCAGGATTCCGCATGCGGAATCCGGCTCTGCAGTGTGCAGGAGGCCTAAGATGTATATGTATTAGATAAGTGGTTATGGTACGACAGTGAGTCATGACAGCTTTATCATGAAATATTTTTCATTTATGACCATTTTAAGGCTACTTTCACACGATCATATATTTAGTTCATAATTCTTCCAAATATCTCTCAATGTGGAAAATCTCATAAGTTCTGATGGAGTGGACAAAATGGCTGCAGTGGCGAAAATACTGTCAGAAACGGGAATAAAATCATGACGTTCACTACTGGTCAAAAATCTAGATTTTTGACTCTTCAGAGTAGCCACCTGTAGCTGATACAACAGCTTTAGGCTGCTTTTCCACGCCGAGGTGGAATATCGCTAGCAATATTTTGCCACGGCGGAGCATGGGGGAGAACTGGCAGGTCTCCGTGGTGAGCCTATCTGATAAATAGGCTGACCGCGGCAAATCGCAGCATGCCGCGACTTGAATCCTGCGAGCAGAGAATCGCTATGATTCTCTGCTCATGGACGTCGGGCTGCACTTTCCATAGTTAAGCCTATGGAATGGGTTCACTGCGTTACCAGCGGCCAGATTATCGCCGCAGATAACGCAGTGACATATCGCCCGTGGACAGGAGGCCTTACACAGTCAAGGCATTCTTTCTACAATTGCATTCAGATATAGTTCAGAAATTTCTTCCCAATATTGTTGCAGAAGTTCCCACAAATGTGCTGCACTTGTAGGTTGCTTGGCTTTCACCCTTCTGTCTAGTTTATCCCAAATAAGCTCAATGGGGTTTAAGTCTGGAGACTGCACAGGCTATTCCATTCTTTGAAGCCTACTGGCTTCTTCTCGTCTTCTTTAAAGGGGTTTTCTGACATTTATGTCATTGGTGAAGTAAGGGGTCAAGTTGTGTGTAAAGCAAAAAACACACATACTCCCCTCCCACTGCACGCCGCTCTAGTATTCTGTTTATATCGGCGGCGATCATGTGGGTTGTTTACACACAGAACCGCTGCAGCCAATGGGAGGCTGGCAGGGACTTCCTCAATGACGTCCCATACATCTGCCTCGGGGCTTCTGCATTAGAAGCCCATGTGACAAGTTTATGTGACGTCAGCAGGCATTCTGGCCGGCTAACAATTGTCAAATGCCGCAGCGCCGGACTGCTGAAACAGCGGTCTGGCTCTGTGGTGAGTTTATTTCTTCTATATAGTTTTGTCCATGGGGAGCCCAAAACTATATAAAGGAAATAACTCGGAAAACCCCTTTAAGTAATTCTGACATAACCTAGAAGTGTATTTCGCATCATTGTCTTGCTGTATTATGAACCCCTGACCAACTAGACATACACCAGAAGCATATCAAAATGCTGTGGTAGTCCTTTGTGTCCAGTGTCCCTGTCACCCTGTGTAACTTGCCAGCTCTGGAACCAGCAAGAGCCTCAGATCATCACACTTCCTCCTCCATGTTTAATAGTTGGTGTCACATAATCAGAAACCATCTTTTCACCTACTGAACGGCCAACAAAAACCCTGCATGATGTCAAATTTTGATTCATCAGTCCATAAGACCTTCTTCCACTCTTCGGTAGTCCACTGGAGGTGCTGCTTGGCCCAGGCAAGGTCTTTTTTTAATCTTATAACTAGCTGATATACCCGGCTTCGCCCGAGTTAATTTGGTACTGGTGTTTATCTGGTGTTCACACGGAAAATCTTATGAAGTCGTGGTTACTTTAGAGATACCGGGAAAAAATATGTTCACTATTTTGCATAGTTCTCTGCATTACCCAGGAAACACCACGGGGAGGTAACCATACGACGTTTCCTTTATATAAAATAACATCAGGAAGTGAATTAGATTACGTACGTAAAACTTGGACGCTAATTCTTTTGCGCTTAGAATTGAATAATTGAGATGGGACCCATTAACTTTTCCAATTTATGACATAATCAATGCCCGTTCCAAATTTCAAGTTTCTATGACACTGGGAAGTGAAAGAATTAGATTCCATACGTAAAATTTGGACGCTAATTCTTTTATGCTTAGAACTGAACAATCGAGTTGGGACCCATTAACTTTTCCTATTTATGATATAATTAATGCTCGTGCCAAATTTCAAGTTTTTATGACATCGGGAAGTGAGAGAAGTAGATTCCGTACGTAAAATGTGGACGCTAATTGTTTTGCGCATAGAATTGAATAATCAAGTTGGGACCCATTAGCTTTTCCTATTTATGACATAATTAATGCCCGTTCCAAATTTCACGTTTCTATGACACGGGAAAGTGAGAGAATTGCATTCCGTACGTAAAATTTGGACGATTATTCTTTTGCGCTTAGAATTGAATAATCAAGTTGGGACCCATTAGCTTTTCCTATTTATGGTTCAAAATGTTTTATTCATTTTTCATCTTAACAAGAATTTAGCATTGTGTCATCAGGGGCCAGTAACTCTGGCCGCATTACAACATCAAATCAGTTGTGTATTATTAACAATAAACTGTTATTAACTACTTTCTGTTTGGTTCTGGGTTGCAATCCGTACAATACACCTTAAAATATTCTATAAACCATTTGATATTATCAACTTAATATAAAAATAATCAAACTGTCAAGTAGGACTCTAGTAGGATCTAGAGTCTAGTAACAAATAAAGAGAAGGTATAGTTAAGAGAATAGCATAGAAGGGGGGGGGTAGGCAGGGAGGAGGGGGGGAGGGGGTAGACTGACCTGGCAATCTTTCCGTTCAATTCTGTTCTGTTTGTCTCTAGTTATCTTGAAGTATATTGGTCCTGGGGGTAGGAATTGATCCATTTTGGACCCAATTGGAGATCTCCACCGACTCTCGTTGCGAGAGCCAAGCGCTCCAGATCTTTAAATGTTTGCTTAGGCGCATTTCGTCCCTGGCACATAATTCCTTCATGTATCCAATCTCATCTAGTTTTTCTATCCACATCAACCTGGAGGGAGTCGACGGCTCCCTCCACTTCAGTGGGATCGCTTGTCGGGTCACCAGTAGAAAGAACCTCAACAATGATCTCTTGGCCCTCGCCAGTGACCCCGGTATCATTGATAATAACGCCATTTCTGGTGTTAGCTGGGTAGTTTCCCTGCTAATCCAAGAGTACAGAGCTCCTATTTCCTGCCAGAGGGGGCCGATCATCATGCATGACCACCAAATGTGGATATATGTGCCCCTTTCCTGTTGACACCTCCAACAGGTGTCCGAGTACTGGGGGAAGATTCTGGCCAGTCTCTCTGGTGTTTTATACCATCTTGTTAAGATCTTATAATTCAGCTCTTGGTATTTGCTTGAGATGTTCATTTTATGCATTAGAATGTAGGCTTTCCTCCAATCCTCCTCGGCGGGTAAGTGGCCCAACTCCCTCGCCCATTCTCTTTCTAGGGCTATCCCACACCTTCCCGTTTCTGCCTCCATCATATAGCTATAAAGATTGGTGATTTAACTTTTTGCTTTGGGGTTGAGGATAAATTGTTTTTCAAACGTTGTTGGTGCTGACCCCAGCTTTTCCTATTTATGACATATTCAATGCCCGTGCAAAATTTTAAGTTTCTATGACATTGGGAAGTGAGAGATTTAGATTATGTACATAAAATTTCGACGCTAATTCTTTTGCGCTAGAATTAAATAATCGAGTTAGGACCTCTTTACTTTTCCTATTTTGGACATAATCTATGCTCTTACCAAATTTCATGTTTCTATGACATCGGGAAGTTGGAGAATTTTTGGCGAGTCAGTCAGTGAATGAGTCAGTGAGTCAGTGAGGGCTTTCATCTTTGTATATATAGATTTAAGCAGTGGCTTTTCCTACTGAAACTCTACCTGTCGGACCTGCAAATAGAAGTCTTCCCTTTACAGTTGAAATGGAAATTAGTTTTTTCTACTGCATTAAGCTGTGCTTGAAGATTTTGTGCCCTGAGGCGTCGTTCACAGAAACTGTTGATTCTCAAAAACTTGTCATCTGATTTTGCAGTGACATTTGGTCTGCCAGACCTCTTCCTGTCAGTTTCCTCCAGTTTCCAAGTGCTTCTTCATGGTATAGGAAACTGTACTGACTGCCACCTCGGCTTTCTTGGCAATTTCTCTGTAGGACAGACCTACACATCTAATTAGGCCTCTTTCACATGGGCTACAAAATCATTGCTATAAATTGCATGTATGTAAAGCTGATAGTTTCCAATGGGTTCTTTCAGGCTACAAAAAATCTCTCATGTGAAAGAACCCATTGGAAACCATCAGCTTCACATACATGCGTTTAGTAGCAAGAGTTTGTAGCCCATGTGAAAGAGGCCTAATGGCCCATTTAGACACAACGATTATCGCTCGAAATTCGCTCAAAAGCCATCTTTTGAGCGTTAACCGGTGCGTCTAAATGCGCTGCGATCATGCACTTTTCATGCACTGTTTTAGCAAGCTAAAAGTCAGCGATGACTCTTATCAGCGCTGCAGGCTGAGTTCTCTGTGGGATACCGCTGATAATATTCTTTCAGCTGGTATCCTGCTCGGACTTCTCAGCAGGATACCAGCTGAAAGCTCCGAGAACAATGCAGCTGTTTGTACATACAAAGCAGCTGCTGTTATCGGAGCTGTCAGCGGTGTCCTGCTCCGCCTTCATTTAACTCTTAAGTAGCTAATTAGCTACTTAAGAGTTTATGCAAAGACGAACGTTTAAAACTGTCACTCAAACTGTCATTTGAGTGATTTTTGAGCAATCTTTCAGTGTAAGGGTTATAATTGTCTGTCTGTTTTCTTTACTTAATTGCCCTTTACTTGCCATTATGATAGCAATGTGCTTTGTCTTGAAGAGAAAAACTGTCCACATAATGCCCTAGAGAGAGTTGTAATGTTCCAACACTGGTTATATAGAATCAGGGGATATGAAAGTAATCTACAAAAGTTGAGACACCTGTAGGAAAAGTTTGCATCCAATTTCAAACCATAATTTGCTTTCTGTGTTGCAGAGCAGCTGTGCATGATGTGTTCACTGAAAAAAAGCCCTTTGGTATAATAATCATAAATTCAGACTATTTTTGCATTAAAATGCCATAATATTATCAACTTATTTTTCTAACCTTTGAACCATTTCACATTATTTGCTGCACTTGAACTGTGTTAATGTCAAAAAATAACTGGAAAAATTGAGGTGTTCTAAAACTTTTGACCGGTAGTGTAAATTTGTAAATGTGACACAAGTTTACATTAGGATTTAGCATGAATGTTTCCATGGATTCGAACTCTGAAATAGAGTAAGTGACATCAGCATGCAAGTTCTGAGTTTCACATTGAAAATCCAGAACAAATGAGTTGCGTGTGAACATGACCTTGGAGAACCCATTTGGGAATAGTTTTCCCCTTTTCTGGCAACAAAAATACAGTAATGTGAATGTGCCCTAGGGCAGAAATGTATGTCCCAGTGTATCTTGAAAAGCTCTTGTACAGCTTTCTAGTCGGTTTAGCAGTAAATAGAAAATCAGAAGAAAGAGAAAGTATGCCTTCGGATCTCTCTTTCTGATTCTTTTTTTGTAGCATGTGATTTCTTGGAACAAATATGCCGTTGTGCCTTAAAAATACAATAGTGTGTTATAATTCTCACATCTTTCAAGCACAGTCTAACTTCACATCTGCGTCGGGGATTCCCTTTTTCTGCTCTGTTTGGGGAGCAGGAAAGGGGAATCCCCTGGCCGAACAGGTTCGTCTCATGACAGAACTGAACAGCGCCGAACGGACCCCATTGACTCTAATGGGATCCGTTTGGTTTCCACTCAGCTGCCCGTCTCTTTACCGGAAGGAAAAGCGCTGCATGCAGCGCTATTTATTTTGGTATATTGTGTTGGATCTGCGACGGAACCTCGGCACATGTGAACTCGGCCTAATAAAGGAAGAAGCCGTCACAATACGTCGGCTAGTTATTAGATAAACAACTAAAAAAGTGATTAGCTTGTATTTGCATTTGTTGAAATTGTGGCCAACTTTAGCGCGCTCGTACTTCTCATTGTACGTATATAACGTTCCAATAAAGCATACATTTCCTATGTAAAGGACGTATTATTTAGTCATTTATGATCATGATTTGGACTTTCGGCAGGCAATACGCCAGTGCAAGGGATGGGAAAAAGATATGTCAAAACATAGTTTCCATGTTAGCTACCATGTAATCTACAGGATGTGTGGTCTGCTTCCAAAACAAGCAGTAGCTCTTGGATACCTCTCAATCCAAACTTTTCCCTATTTATCATTGATAATGCCAGTATCTTGAGAATAATGTCCAATCAATGAGACAGCTGTTACTTGACAGGTTTTTTTAACCCTTGTGCGGTACCAGTTTCAAAGTGCAGGACAGTAATTAACAACACTAGGGTCAAATAGATCCCATGATACCACACGAGGGTTAATGCCCTTACTCCCTATGGCACCTACTGTAGTCCATACATACCCCTTTCCCCTCAGAGTCAGTGCAATATATCAAACACCCATACAATGCACAAACGTGAGAGGTGGTACAGTGCCAACCCCATGACTCCAGCCTCCATTTCAATGGGATCTTCTAAGTATATTTATCAGGACGGGTTCATATGGGCATACGTGCAATTGCACATGCCATAGCGCAACTTTTTTGCCCTATCAACAAGGCTTTTTTGTGTGCCCTTTGGCGTATTTTACTGTACTACTTCTTCCCGCAGGACATGGTCATATGAATGCAGCAAACAAATACACTAATTAGTTCCAAATCTGTTCTTTATCCAGCTGAATCTCCGTGCGTATTGCGCTCGCATTTGTGCATCCCCATTGACTTCTATGGGGACTTTTGGTGCGCAAATACACAGATAGAGCATGTTCTATCTTTTTTTGCATGGCCGAAAATGTGCATGCAAAATACGTGCTAGTGAACAAACCCATCAAAATCGATAAGTTCTATTCACTGCATATTGCATGCACAAATATGTCCGTGTGAAGCTGGCCTAAGAGCTCCTTCACACGTGTAATATGCAGAAAATAGAGCCCACTGATTTCATACACAGATCACTGATAGCTCCGCCCATTGGACTGTTCAGCTCAGAATGAGCAGAGATATGAAAGAATAGAATAAAAGTTACACTGAATGTTTCCCCATAAAACTATATATAAATCAAAGATGAGCGACTCCTGTCTTCACGGCCCGAGTCAAGTGACTGACAAATGAGCGATTTCTCACTGATTTACATAGGACGATTACCACCTGACTTCGCTATTTCCAGCGAAAGTTCAGATGATTATCACCCCATGTAAAGGCATCTTAAGCCAATGACTGGACAATGTGCTCTCAGATTGTACTTCTCCACCGGCCACCATCATTTCCTGATACTTCAGGGTATAGACTCAGATGTAACTCCTGTGGGGTGTCACATCACTGAAGACGAAGCATCACTTCTGTCAGTGGCGATCATCATACATCTAAATGATTTTCTTTTAGATTTTAATATTTGTTTTCATGGACTAAAATGTTTCTAGGTTTGTTTTACAGCCAAATTCATTTATTTGTGATTTTCCACCTCTGCTTTGACATCATTTGACATTTTCCAAACTGTTGGGTTTATTTCATCCCTGAAAAAAGGGGCAGAATAAGTGTTTTGAGTTTAGAGAAAGTCATTAGAAACACGAGTTATGTGCTATCCCACCACTGATGGACATCTACATCCAAGACATCTGGTGGAATCTGAAGACATCGCTGTGCAACCACTAAGCTCAAGTTCCCACACTCCAAATGTCACATGTCCGGTAGATCAGTGGGCTGTGGGATGAAGTCTTGTATATATACACGCATCACTGCTTCGGGAGTGTTTCATGCAGCCCTTTATTGTTTTCTAACCATTAAAAGTAATACAAGTTCTCCAGTTTAACCCCTTAGTGACCACCCCATAGTGTTTTTACATCCTGGTTTGCTGGGCTTTAATCCCAGGAACGTAAACCACCCCCCCAGTCAAATGATCTCAATCATGTGAAAGTCAATGAAAAGTAATTAAAAGTTAAGGATTCAGCTGCCCTGTTGGATTGGATCTATCAGGGCAGCTGAAAGTACTCATCCTCGTCCTCCGCGATGTCACCTGGTGTTCTGGCCTCCCAGTCCCGATGACGCCTTCTGCGCATGTGTGCCCGTCATATGTCGGGCAAGTGCACAGAAGGGCGCACACATCTCAGGAAATTTAAAATCTCTCTGGCTTACAGCTAACATGTGTAGCCCAGAGCAGAGAGATATCAGTGGGAGCCGCTGTATGCGGTTTCCGGTCACATGATTGCTGCGGTCCAATGGATAACAGCAATCATGTAAAGTTAAAAAAAAAAAGTAAAAAAAAATGTTAAAGTTTCATCTCCCCTCATGGATCATATCACGTACCTAAGGCCCCCGTATTTGTCCGCAGACCTCACCACGGCTTCTGCTCACGCACCCGCCGCCAAAATGGCAGACGCATTTGCAAAAGCCGCAGATTGTCAGGGTAATTAAAATCTCCCTGCTCCTGGCTTCCGAACGTAGCCAAGAGCCTGGAGATTTCATAGGGGGAGTGCGGTACGTGGTCTCTGGTCACGTGATCAATGTTTTCCAATAGAAAACGGTGATCACGTAAAGGTAAAAAAAAAGTTTAAGTTTCACCTCCAATCACAGATCCGATCCATGAGGGGAGGTGAAATTACTTACCTAAGGCTTCTGGCGATGTCCTCCGATGGGATCTTTATCCGCCGACCTTTCCCCAACTTCAGCGCATGCGCCCATCTGCAAAATGGCAGATGCAAGCGCAGAACCTGGGGAGGACCCGGGAAATTTAAAGTCTCCTTGCTCCGGGGTACTACAGATAGCCAATAGCCTGGAGCAGTGACGGAGGGTCGCAGTGAGCGTTCTCCGGTCACGTGTTGCCATTATTCAATGGATAATGGCGACTACGTAAAAGTTAAAACACAGTTGAAGTTTAATGCTCCTTTCGGTTTGGGCCTCATTGTGCACACGAACATAAGATTAGGGCCACAGTGGGTATGTTTCTGAACATAGGACAAACGGGGGTATCCATTTTGGGGTGAAAGTCTCCATTCATATGTGTGCTGCACAAAAAAACTATTTTTAAAATGACACACTTGCCAAAAAAATGAAAATCGTATTTTTCTCCTTCTGCTTTGCTTAGATTCATTCAAAAATTGTGGGGTAAAAATACACAGTACACCCCTAGATGAATGCTTTAAGGGGTCTAGTTTTCAAAATGGGGTCATTTGTGGGGTTCTCTGTTGTTTTGGCTGCTCAAGGGCTCTACAAGTGGGCAATGAGGCCTAAATCACCTTCATGCTAAATGTCTGTTCTGAAAACCACCCGCTGCTCCTTTCGGTTACGGCCCCGTTGTGCATACGGACAGAAGATTAGGGCCACAATGGGTATGTCTCAAAACACAGCACGAACAAGGGTAATCCATTTTGAGTGCAAATCCTCATTATCATGTGCACTCCAGAAAAAAATCTTGTCTTTTAAATCACATATTTACAAAAATATGAAATTGTATTTTTTCTCCTCTAAATTGCATTAATTCCTGAAAAGAAGCTGTGGGGTCAAAATACTCACAACCCCCTCAGTGAATACATTCACATGTGTATTTCTTTTTAATGGGGTCCCTGTGGGGGTATCAATCATTCTGACATTTATAAGCCTTTGCAATCTTGGCTTGGTGTAGGAAAACAAAGTGTTCCTCAAAATGTTAATAATTAGAGATGAGCAAGCACACTTGGATACAGCAGTTACTCATGTGAGCATCGCTCATCTCGAGTAGCTGCTTACTGGTCCGAATGTGCTCGGGTGGGGGGTGGAGGTGAGCGTCAAGCAGCGGGTGGTAGCGGGGGGGAGAGAGAGAGATCTCTTTCACTCCCCCCCCCACCACCACCACCACCACCACACACCGCTCATCCCCACTCCCCCCCCCCCCCCCGAGCATGCTTGGATCAGTAATCAGTTACTCGAGATGAGCGATGCTCACTCGAGTAACTGCTGTATCCGAGCTTGCTTGCTCATCTCTATTAATAATCAATCTTAAATTTGTACATCTTCTAAATGGTTAAAAAAAGCTGAAGTTTTTCCAATGTGCGTCCAGAGTAAAGTAAACAGATGGAAATATATATCTGATCAGAAATTTGTACAGTATGTTTGGACATATTTGAGATATTGCAGTTGAAAATGTGAAAAAATGACACTTTTTTCAAAATTTTCCCAATATTGGCACTTTTAATAAATATACACAAATTCTTTTGGTCTATTTTTACCACCTAAATGAAGTACAACATGTGGCGAAAAAACAATGTCAGAATCACTTGGATATGCAGAGCCTTTACGGTGCTATTCTATGTTAAAGTGACACATGTCAGATTTCCAAAATTTGGCCTGGCCATTAAGGCGCAAACAGGCTTGGTCACTAAGGGGTTAATCCAAAGTGTCACCACCAAGTTTTATAGGTTCATTCTATTCAGAGTAAGTGTCCTATGGGAAGCATAGTGATTTGAAACGGGGCTAGATTTTTTCCCATTGGTGTTATACTATGGACCACTGGAAAGGATGAGTAATAACAATAAGATAAAGGGCTGTGCAGTTATAAACTGTTGGTGGCCTATCCTCATCACAGGTCATCAATATTAAATAGGCTGGGGTCCATCGCCCGGGACCTCTGCCAATCAGCTGTTCACTGAGTTGGCAAGCTTGTGCACTGAACTGATTTCTTACTGCAGTGACCAGACTTGGTATTGCAGGCCAGGTTTCCATTCATTTATTCATTGTAATGGGAACTTAGCTTGCAATACCAAACCTGGCCACTGTAGTAAGAACAGAGTTCTCTGCGTCCTCTAGAAAGCATATCTGTTGGACCTGAGTGATGAACCACTGCTGATCTACTATTGATGACCTGTCCTGAGGATAGGCCACCAAAAGTATACAACTGGACAACCCTTTAAACCTCATGGAGGTGCTAAATATAATTACAGTTACCTATTATAAATACAGACACTCTCTGGCTACCCCTCATACTTATAGAAGCTAGCCTTGATCATAGTATAATCAGATACTGCAGTCAGTTTTAAAAATCACCATTAAAGTTAAATTAAGCAGGACAATGATTTTTCACTAGCTTGTTCATAGAGTTCAAGCACCCATTTTAAAAACAAAAGAGTCCATAGTTCTAATGTAGCTTGTTCTTCTAGTGTACTTTTGTTCCCATGTTTATGTGTAGGTTAGTCCTTGTTCCTAGCCTTAAGGCCCATTTACACGCAATGATTATCGTTCAAAATTCGTTCAAACAACTGAAAATGAGCAATAATCATTACATGTACACGCAAGCATTGGGTTCTTTTTAAGGTGAACTTAAAATCAATCATTCTGCCTCAGAGAGATAAAGTATCTCTCAATAGACCGCATGCTGTGTTCTCCTCGCGAGCCAGGAGATTACATTGTATTCTGCCTGCAGCCTGGAAGAAAACAATGCAGCTATGTGCACAGCTGGGTGTGTAATTAGTCACACGCCTTTATCTAGTGCTGTTAGCAGTTTTGCATCATCAAAAACTGCTGACGGACTTCCTTTAGTGTTGCAAACTAATTATTAAATAGAAAGCTGAACAGTTATACAACTAACTTTGTCGGCCATACCCAGACTACATTACTTCACACAGCCTCCGATCAAGCTCCTAACTCCCGACACATATCTGTCAGCAATCTTATTCTGCAACAGACCCTTTTCTTAAAGTCTCTGTCTCCTGGCCAAACTTCGCTGCATCTCAAGGTTTCTGTCAAGTCTGTCACAGTTCCCTGTGTCTCAAGAGTTGAGTCTTTTTATCACTCTTCCTTTGTTTCAAGGGGTCGGCCTAACTGACGGTCCTCTCCAGTTACATCCAGTACGTAATCTCACTACAAGACAACTTTGACTGCACCTCAGGTTATCAGTACACTCTCACATTCACACCAACAGTAATGGTAGCACCAGGGCCCCAACTCTTTCAACTGCATCCAGTCCACCAACCCTTCCATGATCTACTCCACCCTGTCCAGTCTAGCTCAGGACTTTACCACCAGACCATATCTCAGGACTGTTGGGATATCAGATCAAACTGTAGGTATCTCACCAGCACACAAGGTTCGTGGTCCCCTTACAATTCCAATTGAGACCTAATTACGGCCTTGCCCAGTTTGGCCCACAGCACCGATCACCTCCAAAATTGGTTATTTACCCAGCAGACTCTACAGAGTTATGGACCTGAGCACCTCAGCCATCACTGTCTATGCTGCAGCCCACAAGGGACACTAGCAGACCCACCTCCTACATGGCACTAATCTATCAGCTGCCAGACGACTAATGGTCATCTACTAGCTCACTGTCCACTCTATGAACTATATGGCCTCCAACTATCCTATCCCAATCCGACAGTGTGGTGGAGCGTATCAGCATCTCCACACAGTGTCCTCAGCTGCCACCAGGTTCTTCCTTGACTTTAGCAATCCACCAAACCTCCCTCACCACTGGCACCCAGAAGATCATATACGCCACAGCTACACCCTCAGGCGGCGATACAGCAGGGCAAAGCGTTCTGTACTTTGGTTGATCTGAGGAACAAAACAACACATATACAGAGATCTGCAAAAAAATTGCATCACATGCTCTAGTGTTTGATACTGAAAACATCAATGAGCAGCATAAAACCTCCGTAAACTGTTGTAGGTGGCTTTTAAATGTAATTAAATTAAATTTTAAAATCCTTTTTTCCCCCCTTTTACAACGGATGTTTTATGCAGTTTAGACTGCTTTCACATCTGCAGTGGGATTGCTGTTTTCCTGCTCCTCTGGCTGAACAGACCTCTCTTATGATGGTCCAAACAGACCCTATTGACTATAATGGGGTCCGTTCGGTCTCCGCTTGGCTACCTGGCATTGTACCAGAAAAAAAGCACTGCAGGCAGCGCTATTTCTTCCTGTATTTTGCGCCAGATCTGCAATGGAGGTTCCAACACAGATGTGAAGGCAGCCTGACTTACTGTTTTCACTACCAAACACTTAATGGAACATGTGACGCAATTCTTTTGCACACTTCTGTACACTGCAATACAACATACTGTATATCCATTTACATGCTACGAATAAATATCTGACGAGTCTCTCCATATGAAAAAAAAGGCAGAACGTATTTATAGAGGATATATTCTGTCCGTGTCTTGTAAGGGGGAGCGTATGGTTCATAAATACATTTTCTTACCTGTCCAGATCCAGTGCGGGTCTCCTCCGTGCCGGCCGGATCTTCTTTCTCCAGCACGATGGATGCGTCCTGACGCCCCGGCGACAAGCCGGACGCATGCGCAGTGCAATATATATATTTTTTAAATCTCCTGCTTTCTCGCGGATCCGCGGCATGTCCACAGTGACAGCTGTGGCTGTGCCGTCGATTGGACAGCTTCTATAGACTTCAATGGAAACCGCAGAAAAATGGAGCAAGCTGTGATTTCTTCCCGCTCGTACAATCCGCACGCCAGGAAAAAAAAAATCACACCCGCATGCTTTTAATTGTCTTGCGGATGCTAATGCATCCCTAGGGGCGGCTACAGGTGCGGATCTCCCGTGTGGGAGACTCACGCGATTTTATATTTAAAATCCCCCCGTGGACATTGGGCCTAAGACGAGGGAGAAAAAAAGGATCATAACTAGAGATGAGCGAACGTACTCGTCCGAGCTTGATACTCGTTCGAGTATTAGCGTGTTCGAGATGCTCGTTATTCGAAACGAGTACCACGCGATGTTCGAGTTACTTTCACTTTCATCTCTGAGACGTGAGCGCGCTTTTCTGGCCAATAGAAAGACAGGGAAGGCATTACAACTTCCCCCTGCGACGTTCAAGCCCTATACCACCCCCCTGCAGTGAGTGGCTGGCGAGATCAGGTGTCACCCAAGTATATAAATCGGCCCCTCCCGCGGCTCGCCACAGATGCGTTCTGACAGAGATAAGGGAAAGTGCTGTCTTGCTGGAGTTGCTATAGGGAGAGTGTTAGGAGTATTTTAGGCTTCAAGAACCCCAACGGTCCTTCTTAGGGCCACATCTAACCGTGTGCAGTAGTGTGGAGGCTGCTTTTTGCAGTGTTGCACTTTTTTTTTTTTTTTGTATATCGGCCGTGCAGAGCATTGCGCCCTGCAGTAATTATACATAGTCCAGGGCCAGTAGTGGTGGTGAGGCAGGGACAGAAGACATATTTATTGAATATAGGCAGTGGGCCTTTCCAAAAACATTTGGGAAAAAAAATCTATTTGGGCTGCCTGTGACCGTCCTCAGTGTACTGGGTCTGTGCTGGGGGTAGTTGTCCTAATTCATACGCAGCCAGCTAAGTGTTACAGCAGGCTTGCGCAAAATTATTTCCTGGCTCTGTGTTGGCTGTTACATCACCGCTGTATTCCAGTCCACAGTGCAACAGTCTGCAGTTATTTTACATACTCCAGGGCCAGTAGTGGTGACGCAGAGAGAGAAGACATATACAGTGTATATAGGCAGTGGGCCTTTCCAAAAACATTTGGGGAAAAAAATCTATTTGGGCTGCCTGTGACCATCCTCAGTGTACTGGGTCTGTGCTGGGGGTAGTTGTCCTAATTCATACGCAGCCAGCTAAGTGTTACAGCAGGCTTGCGCAAAATTATTTCCTGGCTCTGTGTTGGCTGTTACATCACCGCTGTATTCCAGTCCACAGTGCAACAGTTTGCAGTTATTTTACATACTCCAGGGCCAGTAGTGGTGACGCAGAGAGAGAAGACATATACAGTGTATATAGGCAGTGGGCCTTTCCAAAAACATTTGGGAAAAAAAATCTATTTGGGCTGCCTGTGACCGTCCTCAGTGTACTGGGTCTGTGCTGGGGGTAGTTGTCCTAATTCATACGCAGCCAGCTAAGTGTTACAGCAGGCTTGCGCAAAATTATTTCCTGGCTCTGCTGTGCGTTCCGTAAGCGAAGTCAGCCTCCAACCACAGGCCAATAAGCGGCACATTTAATTACAGCGTTCTGTTTCTGCACTACTGGTAATACACCATGCTGAGGGGTAGGGGTAGGCCTAGAGGACGTGGACGTGGACGCGGGCGAGGACGCGGAGGCCCAAGTCAGGGTGTGGGCACAGGTCGAGCTCCTGATCCAGGTGTATCGCAGCCGACTGCTGCGGGATTAGGAGAGAGGCACGTTTCTGGCATCCCCACATTCATCTCACAATTAATGGGTCCACGCGGTAGACCTTTATTAGGAAATGAGCAGTGTGAGCAAGTCCTGTCGTGGATGGCAGAAAGTGCATCCAGCAATCTATCGAACACCCAGAGTTCTGCGCCGTCCACTGCTGCAACTCTTAATCCTCTGGCTGCTGCTCCTCCTTCCTCCCAGCCTCCTCACTCCATTACAATGACACATTCTGAGGAGCAGGCAGACTCCCAGGAACTGTTCTCGGGCCCCTGCCCAGAATGGGCAGCAATGGTTCCGAATCCTCTCCCACTGGAGGAGTTTGTCGTGACCGATGCCCAACCTTTTGAAAGTTCCCGGAGTCCGGGGGATGAGGCTGGGGACTTCCGGCAACTGTCTCAAGACCTTTCAGTGGGTGAGGAGGACGATGACGATGAGACACGCACGCACCGCCACGCACCCGCACGCTCAAGCGTTAAACGTGCACATAGCCAAATTTATCAGCCTGGAGATGCTGCCGTATAGGGTTGTGGAAACGGAGGCTATCAAAAGTATGATGGCGGCGGCGGCCCCGCGCTACTCAGTTCCCAGTCGCCACTACTTTTCCCGATGTGCTGTCCCAGCCCTGCACGACCACGTCTCCCGCAACATTGTACGCGCCCTCACCAACGCGGTTACTGCCAAGGTCCACTTAACAACGGACACGTGGACAAGCACAGGTGGGCAGGGCCACTATATCTCCCAGACGGCACATTGGGTGAATTTAGTGGAGGCTGGGACAGAGTCAGAGCCTGGGACCGCTCACGTCCTACCCACCCCCAGAATTGCAGGCCCCAGCTCGGTGGTGGTATCTGCGGCGGTGTATGCTTCCTCCACTAAACCACCCTCCTCCTCCTCCTCCTCCTCCTCCTCCGCAACCTCTGTCTCGCAATCAAGATGTGTCAGCAGCAGCACGTCGGCAGCAGTCGGTGTCGCGCGGCGTGGCAGCACAGCGGTGGGCAAGCGTCAGCAGGCCGTGCTGAAACTACTCAGCTTAGGAGATAAGAGGCACACGGCCCACGAACTGCTGCAGGGTCTGACAGAGCAGACCGACCGCTGGCTTGCGCCGCTGAGCCTCCAACCGGGCATGGTCGTGTGTGACAACGGCCGTAACCTGGTGGCGGCTCTGCAGCTCGGCAGCCTCACGCACGTGCCATGCCTGGCCCACGTCTTTAATTTGGTGGTTCAGCGCTTTCTGAAAAGCTACCCACGCTTGTCAGACCTGCTCGGAAAGGTGCGCCGGCCCTGCGCACATTTCCGCAAGTCCCACACGGACGCTGCCACCCTGCGCACCCTGCAACATCGGTTTCATCTGCCAGTGCACCGACTGCTGTGCGACGTGCCCACACGGTGGAACTCTACGCTCCACATGTTGGCCAGGCTCTATGAGCAGCATAGAGCTATAGTGGAATACCAACTCCAACATGGGCGGCGCAGTGGGAGTCAGCCTCCTCAATTCTTTACAGAAGAGTGGGCCTGGTTGGCAGACATCTGCCAGGTCCTTGGAAACTTTGAGGAGTCTACCCAGATGGTGAGCGGCGATGCTGCAATCATTAGCGTCACCATTCCTCTGCTATGCCTCTTGAGAAGTTCCCTGCAAAGCATAAAGGCAGACGCTTTGCGCTCGGAAACAGAGCCGGGGGAAGACAGTATGTCGCTGGATAGTCAGAGCACCCTCCTGTCTATATCTCAGCGCATTGAGGAGGAGGAGGAGCATGAGGAGGATGAGGAGGAGGGGGAAGAGACAGCTTGGCCCACTGCTGAGGGTACCCATGCTGCTTGCCTGTCATCCTTTCAGCGTGTATGGCCTGACGAGGAGGAGGAGGATCCGGATCCTGAAAGTGTTCTTCCTAGTGAGGACAGCTCAGGACTTCATGTTAGGATGCTTTTCTCGTGACCCTTGCGTTACACGCATTCTGGCCACTACGGATTACTGGGTGTACACATTGCTCGACCCACGGTATAAGGAGAACTTTTCCACTCTGATACCCGAAGAGGAAAGGGGTTCGAGAGTGATGCTATACCACAGGACCCTGGCAGACAAGTTGATGGTAAAATTCCCATCCGACAGCGCTAGTGGCAGAAGGCGCAGTTCCGAGGGCCAGGTAGCAGGGGAGGCGCGGAGATCAGGCAGCATGTACGGCACAGGCAGGGGAACACTCTCTAAGGCCTTTGACAGCTTTCTGGCTCCCCAGCAAGACTGTGTCACCGCTCCCCAGTCAAGGCTGAGTCGGCGGGAGCACTGTAAAAGGATGGTGAGGGAGTACGTAGCCGATCGCACGACCGTCCTCCGTGACGCCTCTGCCCCCTACAACTACTGGGTGTCGAAGCTGGACACGTGGCCTGAACTCGCACTGTATGCCCTGGAGGTGCTTGCTTGTCCTGTGGCTAGCGTCTTGTCAGAGAGGGTGTTTAGTGCGGCTGGGGGAATCATCACAGATAAGCGTACGCGCCTGTCAACCGACAGTGCCGACAGGCTTACACTCATCAAGATGAACAAAGCCAGGATTTCCCCAGACTTCTCTTCTCCACCAGCGGACAGCAGCGATACCTAAACAATACGTAGGCTGCACCCGCGGATGGAAGCATTGTTCTCTATCACCATCAAAAACGTGGACCTTTTAGCTTCATCAATCTGTGTATAATATTCATCCTCCTCCTCCTGCTCCTCCTCCTGAAACCTGACGTAATCACACCGAACGGGCAATTTTTCTTAGGCCCACAAGGCTCAGTCATATAATTTTTGTAAACAATTTTTATACGTTTCAATGCTCATTAAAGCCTTGAAACTTGCACCTGAACCAATTTTTATTTTAACTGGGCTGCCTCCAGGCCTAGTTACCAATTAAGCCACATTAACCAAAGCGATTAATGGGTTTCACCTGCCCTCTTGGTTGGGCATGGGCAATTTTTCTGAGGTACATTAGTACTGTTGGTACACCAATTTTTTGGGGCCCTCGCCTGCATTACAGCTGACGTTACATCAGCTGTGCTGGGCACTGCAATGGGATATATTTATGTACCGCCGGTGGGTTCCAGGGAGCCACCCATGCTGTCGGTCCACACGGAGTTGTAACTACATGTGTCCACTTCTAAAGAACCCCAGTCTGACTGGGGCATGCAGTGTGGGCCGAAGCCCACCTGCATTAAACATGACTACCTAAGCTGTGATGGGCACTGCAATGGGATTTATTTATGTACCGCCGGTGGCTTCCTGGCACCCACCCATGCTGTCGGTCCACACGGAGTTGTAACTACATGTGTCCACTTCTAAAGAACCCCAGTCTGACTGGGGCATGTAGTGTGGGCCGAAGCCCACCTGCATTAAACATGACATTACCTCAGCTGCGATGGGCAACGCAATGGGATATATTTATGTACCGCCGGTGGGTTCCAGGGAGCCACCCATGCTGTCGGTCCACACAGAGTTGTAACTACATGTGTCCACTTCTAAAGAACCCCAGTCTGACTGGGGCATGCAGTGTGGGCCGAAGCCCACCTGCATTAAACATGACATTACCTCAGCTGTGATGGGCAATGCTATGGGATATATTTATGTGCCGCCGGTGGCTTCCTGGCACCCACCCATGCTGTCGGTCCACAGGGACTTCACAATAGGGAGTTGTACCTGCCTGTGTCTATGAATTAAAAAGCCCGGTCAGGTTGGGGCATGCAGTGTGGGCCGAAGCCCACCTGCATTTAATCTGATGTTAGCTCTGCTGTCCAGGGCACTGCAATGGGATACATTTATGTACAGCCGGTGGGTTCCAGGGAGCCACCCATGCTGTGGGTGCACACGGAATTCCCATTGCGGAGTTGTACCTGCCTGTGACTATTTATAAAAAAACGCGGTCTGACTGGGGCATGCAGACACCTTGACAGAATGAATAGTGTGTGGCACATAGGTTCCCCATTGCTATGCCCACGTGTGCAGCTGCTGATGGCGGTGGCACAGGATTATATTTCTCATTGCTTTTGTACAGCATTGTGGGCTATCGCCCGCCCCTTTTAAAGAGGGTCGTTGCCTAGCCGTGCCAACCCTCTGCAGTGTGTGCCTGGGGTTCCTCCTCATGGCAGATGCACTTATAAATAGACATGAGGGTGGTGTGGCATGAGGGCAGCTGAAGGCTGCGCAGGGACACTTTGGTGTGCGCTGTGGACACTGGGTCGTGCGAGGGGGGGGGCAGCATGTAACCCAGGAGAAGTGGCAGCAGAGTGTCATGCAGGCAGTGATTGTGCTTTGTTGGAGGTAGTGTGGTGCTTAGCTAAGGTATGCATTGCTAATGAGGGATTTTCAGAAGTAAAAATTGTTGGGAGGGGGGGGGGGCACTCTTGCCGCTATTGTGGCTTAATAGTGGGACCTGGGAACTTGAGATGCAGCCCAACATGTAGCCCCTCGCCTGCCCTATCCGTTGCTGTGTCGTTCCCATCACTTTCTTGAATTGCCCAGATTTTCACAAATGGAAACCTTAGCGAGCATCGGCGATATACAAAAATGCTCGGGTCGCCCATTGACTTCAATGGGGTTCGTTATTCGAAACGAACCCTCGAGCATCGCGAAATTTTCGTCCCGAGTAACGAGCACCCGAGCATTTTGGTGCTCGCCCATCTCTAATCATAACCATCCATATCCATCATGTCTGTCATGAGTGCAGATAAAGATGCAAGCTATGATGCCAGTGTGAACACAGCCTAGATATTGGCATGTACCAGTTATGCTACTAGCCCAACACCCATAGGGGAATGCAATCGCAGTCCAACACTTGTCTTCTACAACTTACTCATAGTGTTTTCCAAGGAAATGCTGATTTTTTTTTTCTCCCGAGACATCTTTGGTATTTGATCTTTTCATGTATCCTGTATTGTTTCGTTTGAACTCATTTTGTGTTGAAATATTTGCCTACAAACATTAAAACCCTGTAAATCCAATCCCATTTTATATTATGTATATAATATGTTACTTTCTATTGAGTTTAAGGGGGTTGTACCAGGATCACATGTTCTACCCTATCAAAAAGACCCCCACCAATCACAAGAACAGGAGTCCCATGTACCCCTCTATTGCTTCACCCCTTTCCCCCTACATTGATGTCAGAAGGAACGGATCGCTGGCTCAGCTTGCATGATCAGCACTCCATTCATTTTAATGGGGCTGAAACACTCCGGCACTTACCGCTCGGCTATTCCAAGAATGCCGTTGAAAGTGAATGGCGTGGTAGTGCGCCTGTGTGACTAGCACTCCATTTAGTCTCCTCCTTACTGCGGCGGTACATTAAGTCCGCCGTGGAGGAATCAGGATCCCTGTTCTTGGGATCAATGGGGTTCTCAGAAGTAAGATCCCCCACTAATCAGCAAGTTATCCTCTATCCTGTGGATAGGGGGTAACTTGTAATTCTGGTACAACTGCTTTAAGGCATGTGTCAGATGTTGTTAGAAAATGAGAATTGATCATTTCATGGCTTGTGTATGTCATACTGCAGCAAACAGTTACATAAGCCTTTCCCTTTAAGAGTGGCTGCTCTTGCCTTGATGTTACAAGCATATGACTAACTTATGATGAGTCTGGATTTTATGCCCTGAAAATAGATAGGCAGAACAATACGGCACAGAGATGATGAGTAATTACTATCCTGTTTTTACTCCGAGAGGAACAAAAATTTTCCAAGATTAACTCATGAAGGCACAGAAAAAGTTTTAAAGTTACACCTCCGTATTTTTAGTTTTTCTACTTTTTGACGTAGTGAAAAAGCACACAGTACTTTAGTAATAGCTGATATCAATTACTGTAAATGGGAGTTGTGGTGCAGAGTGCTAAGACCTGAAGGTTGAGAATTCAATTCCCACATGGTTCAGGTAGGCGGCTCAAGGTTGATTCAGCTTTCCCTCCTTCCGGGGTTGGTAAAATGAGCATCCAGCTTGGTGGGGGGTAATAAATAAATTACTTGGAAGCACTGCGGAATAAGTTGGTGCTATACAAATAACAAGATTTATTTTTTTTATTAAGTAGTGACTACAAATACGTGTCAGACTGCTCCCACTTTCCAAACAGCCATAGAACACCGTAAGCCGCCGTACAGACAACCTGCAAATTCAACATCTATACAGCTACACGTATACATATGTAAAAGGCGAAAATAAACTACTGAGCATTCTCTCACATAACTAGTCACTCCATTTAAGGCCTCCTGCACACGAATGGATTTGCATTGAGAAGTCCGCGGTGGGCGTCCGCCTCCGAACTCCACAGCAAATACCGCCCCATAGCATGCAATGACAGAACGCCATTTCATCTCCATGAGTGAAAATCGAATGCGTTTTTCCGCTTGCAGAGAAGAAATTGCAGCATGCTGTGATTTTGTGCGGGATACACACGGCTAGTTTCCATTGAAGTCAATGGAAGCCATCCATCCCTCGACACTTCCGCAGTGAGCACTGCGGAAGTATCGCTGGATCCACGTCATCCCCGGCGCCTACTGCGCAAGTGCGATGGAGTGCTGGAGCTGAACAGAAGACAGCGGATAGGTGCGCAGGGGTCACCGGCTGGGCACCAGGTCGAACTCTGCTGTTGGAATCCTGCATGCGGGTCCGACCCGCCCGTGTGCAGGAGGCCTAAAGGAAATCTGGCGCCATCTTTTTGCAGTCCCCTCTGAGAGCAGCATAAGTAGTGTCAGGAACACTAATTACAGTGATGTGTCTGTTGTGTGTATCTGTGCAGTAAGTTAGTAGCAGCCAGAAACAGAGGACTACAAGAAGTAGTCCTCCATATGCATGAGCTTCAGGTTAGCTCTGCCTACCCCGTCCTCTAGTCATTGGGAGGAGGCTGGAAGAGACGGGAGCAGTGCACTGAGCTCCCGCCCCCTCTCCGCCTCCTCTCCGCACTTCGACACTATTTGCAATTGGGGCGGAGCTAAGTCTCGGAACTTAGCTCTGCCCCACCCCGCCTCCTCTCATTGCAAATAATGCCAAGGGGTGGAGAGGGGGCGGGAGCTCAGTGCACTGCTCCCAACTCTTCCAGCCTCCTCCCCCTGCAGAGAGGGACGCCGTATATCGGCCAGCGTGAATACCCGGCCGATATGCGGTCGTCTGAATAAGCCCTTAAGGTGTTAAAAGAACAAGCAATCAATAGTAAGGGGTAAAACTGCAGTCCATGTGCATCAGAATGGAGAGTACAGAGGTCACCCTCTTACGCACAGGCCTGTGGTCATTCCAACAATAATGGATGCGCTCATCAGAGTGAGCTGTGCAGCTGAGGAGCCCAAGCCAGCAGACCTCTCCAAACAAGATCTCAGAGGAACCAGGCACAAATGTGCAAAAATGCAGGAATCCAATGAGCGCTACTGCTAATCAGTAAATATGTTTTTTAACCCTTTAGTGGCAAACTTATTCAATGTCTTACGGACCCAGTGATGATCATCATTGCATTGCAAGAACCATAACTTGTCGTATGAGGACATTTTTTCCGAACAAGTTGTATTTTTTTAATGGCACCACTCTAGTGTTATATAACTTTTATCAATTTTTTGAGAGGGAGATGGAGAAAATAAATTCAGAAATTCTACCATTGTTTTGGGGTTTTGGTTTTACAGTGTCTATAATTTGGCAAAAATAACATGATAACTAATCTGAATCAGCACGATTACTGCGATACCAAGTATGTATAGTTTTTCTTAATTTTTACTACTTTTGCACAAAAACACATTTTTAAAGAAAAACAATTGAGGCCTCATTCACACGAGTGTGAAAATCACTCCAAAGTTACCTTCGTAAAAAAAATTTGCGGCTAACTGTGCAAAAAATAGCGTGAATGGACACATGAAATCAAGTCCTGAGCTTAAGTAGTGGTAAAATTGCCCATTCACGCGATTTAAAGCTGCGTGTTGCTTTAAAAAAGGAGAGATAGAGGTAAAGGAGAGCTAAGCTCCACCCCTCCTACTGCTGGCTATGGACAAGGGGCAGGAGATTAGCTCCACCACTGCCCGCCCCTGCCATTGCAAACAGGCGAAGAGGAGGTGAGCCGGCGAGAGGGAAGAAAGGAGAAGAAAGCTCAGATGGTAGCGTGAATAAGCCCTAAGACCCACAGCATTTTTTGATTTTTCTGGCAACGGAGCTCTGCACTTGTTTTTTGCAGAAAGACTTGTAGTGTCTATTGGTACTATTTTGAGGTACATACGGTATTTAGGGCTTATGTACCTCAAAATAGTACCTTATGTACCTCTCCTGGGAGGGGCGGGGTGGAACTTAGCTCTGCCCACCCCTCCAATTGCAAACAGTGGCGAGGGCCATAGAGGGGGCGGGAGCTCATTGCACTGCTCCTGGCCCATCCCCCCTCCCCCCCTGCAGAGAGGACAGCGTATATCGGCCGGGCGTGAAACCCTGGCTGATATACGGTCGTCTGAATAAGCCCTAAGATTTGCTTTTTATTACATATTTTGGGAGGCAAACAAAATAAAAACAACAATTCTGGCGTTTTAACGGCGTTTAGAGTAACAAAATTTTTTCCCTGTCTGGGTCTCTGTGACTGCGGTAATACCTATTAGGTGTTGCTTTTTTAAAAATGTCTTTGGTATTTTATCTATTTAAAATGGGATTTGTGGGGAAAATCCGTATTTTTTAACTGGATTTTTTTTCCTGTAAATTAAACTTTTAATTTTTTAATACAATTATTTTTAGTCTCTTAAGGGGACTTGAAGATGCGATCGTTCGATTGCTAGGGGATAGTATACTGCATTACTTATGTAGTGCATTTTACTAATCCTATGGTAGCAGTTCATTAGACTCTGTGATCGCATTGCAGGGTGTCGATGGGTGACAGAAAGAGCCCCCTCCCTCTATTATCTGCTTACATGCTGCAGTTGCTATTGTTTGTGGCATGTAAGGGGTTAAACTGACAGAATCTGAGGTTTCTCCTCTTCTGGCAGATAGAGCAGGGGTCAGGCTGTCAGTCAGCCAAGCCACCGCCTTTAAAAGACTTATGTGCAGGTTTAAAGCCCATTAGTGAGGTCAGTAAAAGGCGTATTGGCCGTCACTAAGGGGTTAACAAATACATTTTAGTGCGTCATAGAATTGTGGTTTTACTGATTAGCGGTAGCCCCTGTCGGATTCCTGCATATTTGCACATTGCCGATTGGTGTTATGTACCGCATTGAGAACGGTACATTTACTGCATATGTCATGGTCTTGAAAAATAATGTTAAAAACTGCTAAAAAGAAAGGGGGGGACATAAAGTCTTTAGACATATTAACCCTTTCCAATCCAATTTGTATCCTGGTTTTCCTAGGGGGCTTACTCTTTTTCTGCTGTTATACAACGGCGCTATATGCTAGCTAAAGCCAGTACTGCGTGGCTGACACATTGGATAGGCTCTGACAGCAGAGAGACTGGTAATATATAGTAAGAGAACCCCGATAAACGTCTTCCAACATCGGAGCTGTACAGCCCTAAATCATAATGCCTTCAGAGGTCAGACAGTGGATTGGAAAGGGTTAAGGGAGTTATTACCTATTCCTGGCCCAACTATTGAGGTCAGAATCCTTTGTACTGGGGGGATCATGAAAGTCAGAATGTGGGATTTTGCACTCCATGGGGTCGACATGTCAACATTTCACGGTCTCCACATGCCATGAGAAATAACACAAGTACAAACATTTCTCATTAGGGGACTACTGTGCGGCTCCGGCCAATAACAATCAATGGACAAACTGTACCAACATCCTGTCCAGTGTGTATTTCAGCCACATCATGGCTGCCCAGATGCTACACTGTAGGGCGTTACCCTCAGATGTCCAGATCTGGACTCCACCATATGGGAACAAAATAAATATATAAAGTTACGATACATTAGTTGTTCAGTGGGTGAAGAGGCCAAACTATATTTTTGCCCCATGTGCAGGAAGACCTAACTACGCCTCTGGTCATGGCTTATCTTCATAATGGATCTATGACAACTAAAATGGTTTACTTTATAAAAAGATCCCAACAAAGTCTACAAGATCCCACTGATTTATCAAGGGATCCATCAAGCTTCCGTTGGAGATATTTTACTTGCAGACTACAATATTTTTTTGTAATAAAAAATATAATCGTGAACAGGTCCAAGGGTGGCCATACTCAGAAGATGATCCCTTTACATGGCCTGATTGTTGGGTGATTGAGTGCTTGGAGGAACGTTCGAGCCCAATAATCGGACCGCATAAAAGGACCTTTACAGACCATTAGGGTAATTTTAGTGGACCAGACAACCACCCCGAGTAATCGCTCAAATGTGCAATTACAGGCAACTGTCGGAACGTGTAAACACTAGACCCGACAGGGCAAGTGAGCGACAAACTCTCAGAGCTATTCGGTTTTCAGCTCATTTAAAAACCGAGCGACTGTCAGCCAGTGTAGACAGGCAGTCATTCATCTAAGAACTGCCTGTTCACTCTGAATGGAAGCAGGTGGCAGGAAGAGATCTCCAGCCAGAACCACCTCTATTCAGTGATCGATTATCACTCCCGTTTGAAAGCACAAGAGCGATTATCACCCAACAGTCAACCAGTGCAAAAGTACTCACTCTCTACTGACAGTGGTTTATCCTCCTGAGAACTGAAGGCCCTTTTACATGGGACGAGTGTCAGGCAAATGATGCCCAATGCTCTTCCCTGTGTATACTCGCTCCCGTGCTGTTACACAGGAGCGAGTATCGCTGACAGCGCAGCCAGCAGAGAGACAGAGCGGCTGGAGGAGAGTTCTCTCCCGGCTCTCCCCTTTAGTCATTCAGTTTCTGCATGCTTTTACAGGAACCTAAGGGATCAGGCAGTTGAAATCCAACTACCTGTTCCTTATCTCTCCTGACGTCTGCTGCATCTATTATTCACAAAGTTATTTATCAGAGTCCTCTGTGAAAGCACAGCTGGATTACCTGAAGTAATAAATATACTGAAAGTGGTATTGTTGTAATAGACATTCATAGTACATCCGAAGGATATGCCATAGATGTTTGATGGGAGTCCGACCATTGTGCCTTAGAACCCTGATGTAAAAGGAGGGAAGAAGCAGGTTGACATGAACAGGTAGGTTCATAGCCCTCCATTATATTCTCATTCCCCCATTTCTCAAACCATTTCGCTTTCACATTGTTTCTTGACATCTTTACCACCCAATACAAAAAGGACTTACCACCCAGACTTTCTTGGGAAAAACAACACACACATATGTGTGGAATGCAGTCGACCTCCATTTCTTTAAAAGTTTCATTCTCTTGTCCCATGGTCCCTCACCTCAACTTCTGCCTTGAAAGCCACTCCAATGCAGAATGAATGAGAACCTTTCTAGGATTTGGCAAAACTGTCAATGGTATAATGCACTCTCATTCCTATGTATCAAAAATGGGTCCTGTAACGGTCTCTTCTGATTTAAATACTCGCCGATACATCTGACTGGGCAAATTGTATCACCTGTTTCTAGTGTAATGACCAATACACATTTCCTGCTTTGGTCTTATCTATTACATCCACACACCTCTGCCCATCTTCATCAACAGTGTAGCAAATCCCTGGTCATGATCAGCGATATCTTTCAAAGTCGTGTTCATCTTCCTCTGGATCTTTGACCCGGTCTGATGTAGCTTCACCATACCAAAGGTAAGTTCTGATCCTGCTTGTACCTGGTTCACCTTAAAAACCCCTCAAATTCTAACCCTTAATTCCTAGCCTCCTTATCCAAATCTCCTTCCTGTCTTTCCACTCACTTAATACGTACTACAGGTGAGACAGTAGCTCACCTACCCTTCCTCCAGATATTCTGGTGCTGCTAGTAATGCGTCCTACACTATTTTATCCATATCCTACCTTTTTACAGACCCCCAATGCTAACTACCCATACTAGGGATGTCTGGACCCCCTAAAGATTCTAGAGCTTAACCCTTTCCAATCCAATTTTGTTTTCAGGGTTTCCTAAAAGGCTTTCTCTTTTTGCTGTTATACAATGGTGCCATCTGCTGGCTAAAGCCAGTGTGTGTGTGCCAGGGAGGCTCCGATAGCGGAGTGGCTGGCAATAGATGGTAAGAATACCCTGTCGGACGTCTTCAGACATTGGAGCTGTACAAGCTTCAAACAGAATGTAGGAAGATGTCAAACAGTGGATTGGAAAGGGTTAACCCTACATCCTTTGTTCCTAATTTTTTACCAGAAGACCTGGCCTCTCTCTTGTATATCTATGTATCTGTATTTAATCAAGTGTAGCTACTTTCAATGTACATAATAATGCAATACTTTTAATTGCAGATATTTTATTTTTTATCATCCGCATTTTTGGAAAAGAGACGTAATTGTTCTCCTACTAAGGAGTTAACATATCTGTATCGTCTCTAACAAGTACAGAAATATTTTATATAATACTGGCCTCCCTTCCAGATTTTCTGGCAGAAAGCCTAGAACGCAAGACACTGAATGTATTGGTTGGAACAGACATGTGCAGTCCATAAAAGACACAAAGCAAGTTTATTCAGGACCTCGGAACCCTATTAAGAAATGTTGAGGTTATTTCCCATGCACCATCTCAGAGTTACACCAATTCTACGCCTGATTGATACTGATGTCTCTGTGAAATCTTAAGGTCTTACTAGACGGGATGCTGGTCTCATATTCTACAAAGAGCAGATAACACAGGAAGCTACAGGTAAACCTTTATTATGTGTACATTTACTGATTGCTGATCTGGAGCATCAAATAAAATGGTGTAAAATCCATTATGTTATCTTAAGATTTGCATTTCGGGTTGGTTCTGTGCTCTTGGTTATATAGCATTGCACTTGCTTTATTACACTCTAACGTCTCGGTGCTTTTTAGCTTTCAACCATCAATAACCCATTTAATTAGAAGAGATGAACAGATTCTCATCCCAGGTGCAGGATGTCGATTCTTGAAGGGTTTAGATTAGATGAACCACAATGCCTACTATTGTCTTCATCCTACTTCTCAATACATTGATGTTCCGTCATTATCTTATTCAAATTCATTCAAAGATACAAATCTGAGCCCAACGCTAACCTAGAACTCCAGCTTTATATCCATGAAATGTATCAATTTACTGATATTTTAGAAATGCTTGTTTTTGCTCACCAATTTTACATAGGGTCTTATAGTGGCAAAAATTAGTATAAATTATAGGCACGGTTGGGATTTGGTACACCGCTAGAATTTCGAGTAGAACATGTTCCTTTAAGAGCTTTCATACTATGCTAAACTGAATGAAAAAATGGCAAGAAAGCCCTTACAGGAATAATCGATTCATTGATTTGAAGCCTTCCCTAGAGCCATGGACTAATGCATATAGGCTGACCGACCCCCGCCAATGCTTGGTGCTAATGTGACCAGATTTGAAATTAGAAGCACAAGTGACCCATGAAAGATTGACAGCAGGAGAAACCCGTTTTCATCCTAGGGAATGTAGCTAAATAAGGTGCAGAGGTACAAGAAGACAGCAGTATTATAAATGACATATAGAAGCACGCTTTAATGAGGACAAATCATGTCAAAGGAGTCCCACTGATTTCCTAGACTATGTCATAAAAGTGGTGGATGAAGGTGGCGCCGTGGATATCGCCTATCTGGATTTCAGTGAAGCCGTTCCATATAAAGAACTCATAGATGAGCTATTGGACTTAATCCTTTGACAGTTCGGCGTATTGGTAATTGGTTAAAAGATAGATAGCAGAGTGTTGTTAACGAAGTGTATTCTGAACAGGGATGGCTTACAGGTGGGGACCACAAGGGTCTGTCATGGGTCCTATTCTTTATATGTTCATAAGTAATAATAATAATAATCTTTATTTGTATAGGGCCAACATATTCCGCAGCGTTTACATAGACAGGGGGATACAGAAAGACAAAATACAAAACTTACAGAACCTCGGTTACATAGTAATCAATTGATGGAAACAATAGGGGTGCGGGGCTCTAACGAGCTTACATACTACGAATAGTGGGGTGATACAGAAGGTAAAGGGGCTGGCGGTGTGCATGGTGTGGTGAGGTGGAGAGTGAGGGGTGATATACACATAGACAATGGTCAGACATTTAGCCGTGTGACGGCAGAAACAGTATGACTGCAGCAGCAGTTTATGATGGCTAGCAGGGATTGCAGTCGGTAGGTCAGGGAGCATGTTATCAGGCGGAGTACAGAGGGGTTTGTTTAGGGAATGCAGTATGCCTCCCTGAAGAGGTGCGTTTTTAAAGCACGCCTGAAGTTCTGCGAGTCCTGGATTGCTCGGGTAGCCTTTGGTAGTGCGTTCCAGAGGACCGGTGCTGCTCTGGAGAAGTGACATAGGAGAAGGTTTAACAGCTAAGATCTGTCTCTTTGCTGGTGACACAAAAATGTGCAATACAGTTGACACTCCTGGTGACATTATAATAAATTGGACCTTTACAGATGCGGCGATACAATTTTTTGTTGTTGAGGGGGGGTTGTTTTGTTTTTAGATGCAACAACTAGAGAAAAAAATTTCTTTTTTTAATTTTAATATTTTTTATAATAATTATATTACTTTTATAATAATTTAAAAAACTCTATTTTAATTATTTTTACTAATCCCCATAGAGAACTTGAACTTGCAATTGTTTGATCACTTCTATGCTATAATTGAATACTATGGTATTGCATTATGCTGTATTTTAACAGGCAAACAATCATGGCAACCCTGGGGCTTTCAGAAGGCCCAGGATGCCATGACACCCAAGCTATACCCCTGCGATCTGGGGGCTGTTTGGGACATTTAACCCTTTCCAATCCACTGTCTGACGTCTAAAGACATTCTGATTGAAGGCTGTACAGCTCCAATGTCGGAAGACGTCAGGCAGGGTATTCTTACTGTAGATTAATGGCCGCTCTGTTGTCGGGGGCCTCTCCAGCATATCCAATACTGCAGTACTGGCTCTAGCCAGCAGATGGTGCCATTGTATATTGGCAGAAGGAGAAAGCCCCCTAGGAAACTCTGAATCCAAAATTGGATTGCAAAGGGTTAAAGAGAATCTGTCACCATCTTTTTGCAGCCCTCATTGAGAGCACCATAATGTAGTGCCTGTCACACTGATTGCATGATATGTTTGCTGTGTGGATCTGTGCAGGAGTTTTGGTGAAACTTACCATTCATCAGTAGTGGCTATTGCCTCTCTGTTGGGTGGTGTTACTCGAGTGGTTCTACAGGGTGATTTTCTTGCTAGGAAACCCAAATATTTCTCAATAAAGCTTTTTTAATTTTTGACTGGTTTTGTATGAGAATTGACATGGACAAAAATTATGGAGTAGCTTTCTGAAAACTGTCTAAAAGAAAAATTGTCTGTTGCCCATAGCAACCAATCACAGAGCAGCTTTTATTTTTCACAGAGCACTATGAGGAATGAAAGCTGGGCTGTGATTGGTTGCTGTGGGTAGCAAAAACTGTTTTTGTTTTAGACAGTTTCATAAATCTCCATCTATATCAAACCATCACAGCCCTCAATGAAGTGGACTGCACCCGTGAGGTTGAGACGAGACCACCAAATAGACCGTGCGCCGAAAATACTTACTTAGTTGAACAGTATGTGTTTATTGTTCATGAATATTGGCGAATGGGTTTATTTAAAAAACCAAATGGTGAAAAAAATTGAGACATCCAGAAGTGTTATTTTAAAGAAGATTGCACAATGTACTACACATCTAATGCAAGTGACCGCCAAGTTCACGAGACTCGACACTACTGAATTTTTTTCTTGTGGGGTTTACCGAAGGGCCGTGTATACAGTAATAAGCCGCAAACCATTGACACCCTCGAAGACGCAATACGGCAGGAGGTCGCTGACGTTACTGATGGGACATTTGCAGATGTGGTCTCCCATATGTAGACTCTAGAGATGAGCGAGTATACTCGCTAAGGCACATTACTCGAGCGAGTAGTGCCTTAGCCGAGTATCTCCCGGCTCGTCTCTAAAGATTCGGGGGCAAGCGCGGGTGACAGGTGAGTTGCGGTGGGGAGCAGGGGAGAGAGGGAGAGCGAGATCTCCCCTCCGTTCCTCCCCGCCCCCCGCCGGCCCCCGAATCTTTAGAGACGAGCGGGGAGATACTTGGCTAAGGCACTACTCGCTCGAGTAATGTGCCTTAGCGAGTATACTTGCTCATCTCTAGTAGACTCCCATACAAAAGAGCTTAGTTACTGAAGGTAAATACAGATCAATTCTTATCGGGAACCAGACAAAAAATTTAAAGTTATTGAGGAATATTTGGGTTTCCTAGCAAGAAAATCACTTTGTACTTAAAAAAAGACAATCACAGATCAGATTAAGTTCAAGAGTTCAACTTTACTGATCACAACTGCACATACAGTGGCACAAGGCTCTATGGTTGCGATCGCTTTAAGAGGCACAGAATAGTATTGGTTACAGTTACACTGTTACAGAATTTGGATTGTAACAGTAAAGGCTCGTTCACATCAGTGTTCAGAGATTCCATTTTCCTGCTCTTTCCAAGGAGCAGGAATATGTCACCCCCTGGCCAAACGGTTCAATCTTAGGGCGCCCACCCACTGGCGATTTTTTTTCCTTTGCGTTTTGCGTTTTTTCTCAAGAGCAATTAGTTTTGAATGTACTCCTGTCCACTGGCGTTTTTTTTTTCAGTCCGTTGCAATTTTTAACATAGGAACTTTCAGTTGCATATGTGTCCTTATTTTTCTCTTAATGCACCCATGAATGTCAATGTAAATTAACGGAAAAAGCCGCGAAAATGCCGCTAAAAAGCCGCGGAAAACGCTGCATTTTTCACGCACGAAAATCGCAAACGCCAGTGGGTGGGCGCCCTTATGATGGAACTGAACAGCCCCCATTGACTATAATGGCATCTGTTCGATTTCCAGCCAGCAGTCCAGTATTGTGACAGAATTTACAGGATGAAATAGCACTGCATTTCTAGGGGAAATCAGCAACTGAGGTTCCGAATCGAACCTCCATCGCTGATGTGAACTAACCCCTAGCAGTATTATAGCCTATCTTAGGCTCCTGTTCATTTCACAAGAGCTGCGCTTAAAGGAGTTATGTCATTGCAACAAAACCCCATCTACCTGCTGAGCTAAAATAAAAAAAGAGGGCATACTCCCAGAGCCACGGGACACAACTGAGAGCTGCCGCCAGTATCGGCGATGACTTACAGGTAGACAGCCCGGCAGAAGCCAGGTTTCCACTATGGCCAATCAGAGGCTGCAGCATCACTGTACATACAACACCCTACATACTTCTGGTAAGTATGTACGGTGACGCTGCGGCCTTTAATTGCTGCAGCGGACACGTGACGTCTGCCAGGCCGTGTACCCAGACATGGACGTCAATAGCGGCGGCGGCTCTCAGCTGCATCACATGGCTCCAGGCCTGGCTCAGCGGGTGGACGGAAGCTTCCTAGTTTCTTCTCTTTTTTTAAATCTTTCTTCTCATGTTTTCAATGCGTAAAAAACACTGTACATACGCAATGTCATTGCGTATGTACTGTGTTCTGAATACATCCATAGAAAACAATAGGGCTGCATGCGCATAATAGGCAATAAATATACACAAGTGTGAATGTACCAATGAAAATCAATGTACTTTCATTGACAACATTCACCGTAAATTATGCGTGCCTAATACGCAATTCAAAAATGCTCATGTGAGCCCGGCCTTATACAAGTGCTTTATGCTGATTAACCCCTCTCCTAGCCCAGACCCCACTGTCTAGAGCCCCACTCCTCTTCTCCAACACTGATATCAAGGGTTTTAATTCTCTTCGCACTTGGCCCTAAACTGATCATCAAAAATAATTTATAGGGTTAATCTTCTAGTTATTAAATTACATATGAAAAGTTGGTATTACATACATTCTGATAGGAAGCATCACCCGGCATCCATTAAACGGATATGTATCAGACTAGTGGCTGGTGAGGTTCGGGTTAGTACTCCAGCTCCAGAGTCCAGTGGTCACTTGCTTTGCACTCCTCCAGCCTTTCCCCTTCCTCCCCGGGTCTGGCAGCTCCATCTCTCTCCAGACTTGGACTAAGTGACACATGGGTGATGCAGAGAGCCTTCGGTATACTGTAACTGCAGTTATCATATGGGTGGCTGCACTGCTGAGGTGACATCGATCTTGGCGGAGCAGGCGCAGCAGCGGCAGGCCACTAACTCTGCCTCCTCAACCCCTTCCTATCATGTTGGATCCTTCTGCTGATCCCTGTTTGCATGAGGATGTCTTCCCAGTTGCCCACTAATTTTCTTCAATGCGGCTGCGACATCATGGCTCACAGAGCTGAGCTAAGAAATAGGCTCTCGAGGGCCCGACTAGCAGCAGCAATAAAGAGTTGTATTCACTCCACTCAACAACTACATAAATAACAAAAGTGCATTTGCAAAGAAACACTGTCACCCTCTCTATGGGGAACTATGACTTCACCACACCCTGAGATAGCTATAGAAATTAAGGATCTGCCCACTATGGTCTCTATAGACTTCAGTGGTTTCACACAAGTGCGGCCACTTTGCCATTAGAGGGGTTATTCAGAGTTAGAAAAACGTGGCTACTTTCTTCCAAACACAGCGCCACCCATGTCCATAAGGTTGTGTGCGGCATTGCAGCTCCATTGAAGTGGATCAGAGCTGAGCTGCAATACCAGACACAACCCTATGGACAAGGGTGGTGCTGTGCTTGGAAGAAAGCAGCTATGTTTTTCTAACTCTAAACAACCCCTTTAAAGTGTATGGAGAATGCAGCGCATGAACGATTTCCCGCGATACTTCTGCTGTGCTCACAGCGGAAGTATCACGGGACGGACGGCTTCCATTGACTGCAATTAAAGCCACCCCTGCGTTTCTCCGTTAAGTATTTCAGATCTTATCAATAGTTTAAGGAGTCATCCCAAGGTCTATATGTATCCCCTACACACAGGATGGGGGATAACTTTATGATTGGTGCGGGTCTCACTGCTGAGACCCTTAACAATTTTGTGAACGGGGATCCCATGCTCCCCTCTTTTTATCACTGTGGGGATGCTTCTCCCACATGCAGTGACATCACATGAATAGAGTGATAGCTGAGCAGGCATGGCCACCACTCCATTAATTTCTTTGGGGCTGACGGAAATGGCCAAGCACTTGCGCCTCAACTATCTCCAGCAGTCTATGGAGTGGCAACTGTGCAGCACACATGCACAACTGCCACTCCATTGCATATATGGGGAAGGAAGGGGTAGAAAGTCCACAGTGAAGAGGAGGGGGTCATGGGATCCCCATTCTCAGGATTGGTAGGGGTATCAACAGTGAGACCCTCAATGATCATAGAGTTATAGAGTTATTCTCTTGGGATAATCCCTTTAAACAGATTGAAAATATAAAAGTGACTACTAATATAAAGAGATCACAAGTATTAAGAGACAATGAATAATAATGACTGTTGAATCATAAGTGGTGAAACCGAGAAAGTTTCACAAGTACTGAAAATAGTATTGATATATAAGAGACTGTATTAATACAAAAGGTTGTTGTGTAGACTGGAGACTGTACTTGATTCAGTAAAGACCTGAGATTTGCAAACTGACTACTGCAGCCACATGTGTTATGCCCTTCTGCACTTGGCTGTCCCGTTGGGTGGGCTATTGGGCATATTCACCGTAACAGCATGTACAGATGCCCATGGCAGCTCACATAGGACATACTGTACATTTAAACAACTGACTTGCAAAGTCGTCAGCCTATAACAGAAGCACGTTGACAGTCAAGCTCTAGAGAACATGTATTGAGCTCAAGACCTGCTGGCAAAATTCGACCCGCCATGTCTTTTTACGTGGCCTGCAATGAGGTCCGGACACAGGAGGACCAGCTCTTCACTTTCCCCAGAAGACACAACCAGTATAGGGAGTTGGTGCCATCTTGGACTCTGGCGCCACCTCCACACCGCTGTGTTCAACAACTCACAATTTTGGATTCAGGGTTTCCTAGGGGTTTTTCTCTTTCTGTCATTATACGATGGCGCCATCTGCTGGCTAGAGCCAGTACTGCGGTATGGGACATGCTGGAGAGGCCCCCGACAACAGAGCAGCTATTAATATACAGTAAGAATACCCTGCCGGACGTCTTCCGACATCGGAGCTGTACAGCCTTCAATCGGAATGTCTGAAGATGTCAAACAGTGGATTGGAAGGGGTTAAGCTGTCTGTGTTACGTGTTTGTGTGAATGAACCCTTACAAATGGTCTTTTAAAGGCAACAATAATGCTGATGTGGCCCTTAGTGAAAATGGGTTTGACACCCCTGACCTGGAATATGATCCCTTCTTACTGCTGATATGGAGATCACATAGCTGTATGCCATCACTGAAATATACTTGTTACATCATTGCGATACACTTTACAAAGTAGATTGAGTCAAAATAACCGGTAATTGTACTTTAAGGTGCTGCTTTTATGAGATAAATGCCCTTTTGGCTGAAAGATGAGGCTTGACTTGAATTCCCAGGATTCATTGCAGTGCAGTTTGAAATTGATTGCACCCTGATCGTATAGCTTTGCATCTGCTGGGAGCGTCTATTCACTTGTGCAAGGCTTGGATGTACATTACTCCAAAATAAACATCAAGATTTGTCTAATTGATACAGTTGCTCAGAGGCCAATAGGATGAAGGCAAAGAATCTGAAATACATTTGAATCCTTTTTTTCTTTTGATTCATTCAGCGTTTGGTTTACATTGTGTATCATTTCCACTGCATTAATTCTATTCTTAACATTGTTTCTAATTACAACTGAGATTATCATGTTTACCACAAGGGGGAGCTGCAGGTAAAAGGTTATCTTGTTGCGTTATACATCATTACATAAATTACTAAAAAATGTATATAAAGGTTTCAGGCCTAAAGATTAATTGTATGAAAATATACATCTGGAAAGCCCCAAAAGGTGCTTTTATGCACAATGTTTTATGGAAAAATACCGTTGTTTTGGGGTCAGTTTTTCATGCATTTTTTAACCAAAGCCAGGTGGAAATTTAAAAGATATAGGAAATATGAAGGAAGGCCGTATTCTCCTGCTTGCTGCATCCACTTCTGGATTTGGCCCAAACAATTGTATGAAAATCTGCAGTAATGCTTTTCCAAAAACTCACCAAAATACTGTACTATAGAAATGCATTTTATAGTGAAAATTACGTTACACCAATAAGTTACGGGTTTTATTAATTTCCATTTACAAGTTTAAGGGGTTGTGTTATGAACATGGTTGCTGTCCTTAGATCTCATGGACACAGTCCCTGTCCTAGAGCTCATGAACACAGTCCCTGTCCCTAGATCACATGAACACGGTCCCTGTCCCTAGATCACATGAACACGGTCCCTGTCCCTAGAGCTCATTAACACAGTCCCCATCCCTAGAGCTCATGAACACAGTCCCTGTCCCTAGATCACATGAACACGGTCCCTGTCCCTAGATCACATGAACACGGTCCCTGTCCCTAGAGCTCATTAACACAGTCCCCATCCCTAGAGCTCATGAACACAGTCCCTGTCTTTAGATCTCATGAACACAGTCCCTGTCCTTAGATCTCATGAACACAGTCCCTGTCCTTAGATCTCATGAACACAGTCCCTGTCCCTAGATCACATGAACACAGTCCCTGTCCCTAGAGCTTATTAGCACCTGCAGACATCATAGAGGGAATCCCACGCTTGCTAGCAGCTTCTGTTCTATTGAAGTCAAGGCACCACACATGGGTGGCCATTCATCGGGATAGATGATCTGCAATACTGCATTTCCCCTGCAGTAGAAATGCCTGGCAGGTCACAGCTGTCCCCAACAAAGTCAGCTGATTGCTGGGGGTGCTAGGGACAGAACAATGAAACAACCGTTTTAAGAAAAGACTAAGACCAGGATCACACGGGCGGACCGGATTCCGCATATGGGAGGCCCGCAGTGGATTTCTTCTGTGAGCCTGGCCAGCGATCCTGCGTACCTGCTATTTCTGAATTGGATGTGACCACGGCGGCTCGCCATCGGTCATGTGCAGTACAGTTTTTTTTTTCTTCAATATTTGTATTTCTCACAACGTCGCTACGTGATGATGCGGGTACCCGCAGCCCATACGCATATGTTAATTGTGTATGGACTAAGGGCTGGACAGCCTCCATTGACTTCAATCGAAGGCCGTCCGCAGCAAAATTGGACATGCTGCGATTTTTCTTCCACTCGCGGAATATGCAATTCATATACTCTAGTGTGAGTGAAAAAGCTGCAGGCAGCAGTGAAGCATGGTCGAGAGTGGTACAATAATGAGTGTCTGCAGGCAGCAGTGAAGCATGATAGAGAGCGGTACAACAATGAGTGTCTGCAGGCAGTACACGATAAACGCTGCTTTAAAAATCACGTGTGAGAATAGCCTTAGGGTTCCATCGTCGTTGGTGAAGGGTCATTGGGAGTCATATGTTGAGATTCCCCTAGCTGTTTTCCATTGTGGGCCAATCGATTAGAGTGGAGGTTTATATATCCCGGCCCCTGCTCTTACTAGTTGCTGATATTCATGTCTGGTGGTGCAGTGGGTCTAGTCCATATTTCCCTTGGTGTTGCCATCCTGATGCAGTTAAGTAGCTGCTTTATTTACTTGTATATTGGAGACATTTCTGTCATCGCCCCGGCTGCCTATAGTTGTTACCACCTGTTTATAGACATTCCCTGTTTCCACTTATGGTCAGTTCGGGACAGGGGGTCTTATTTTCACGTCAATCACCCCACTTTAGGGAGTTTTTCCTGTTCAGGCTGTTATGGCTAGTTTTCCCTTTCTTTTCCCCTAGGTTGTGTTTGGTGGTGGTTTTGGTGATTTACGTGGGACCTACTGGTGTTTAGTTGTCCCATGTGAACATTGCGTTGTGTCTGTCCTAGGTGCGGTACATAAACGCTCAGCATGAGCTTAACAATATGGCCACAAAGAGCTCTGATCTCAACATCATTCAGACTGTCGGGGATTACATGAAGAGGCAGAAGGATTTGAGCAAGGCTACATCCACAGAAGATCTGTGCTTAGTTCTCCAAGATGTTTGGAACAACCTCCCTGCTGAGTTCCTTCAAAAACTGTGTGCAAGTGTATCTAGAAGCATTGATACTGTTTTGAAGACAATGGGCGGTCACACCAAATATTGATGTGATTTAGACTTCTCTTTTGTTCATTCATTTTGCATTTTGTTAATTGACAAAAATAAACTATTAGGGGCTCACTCACACGCGTGTATGGGGGCTGTGTATTATGCATGTATTTTTCATTTGTGCAATACACCGTTGCATGTAACAGGCCTATTTACTGCATATCTTAAACCTCCATAGCCTATGATGGGTGTATTATGTGCGCAATATGCACCAAAATAGGTAATTATGAGTGTAACATGAGCGTGAAAAAAACGCATGTCTAAATGGCCCAATGTAAATCAATAGCCTTTTAGGAATGCGCATTACATACGTGAAAAATACGGGTGTAATACGCATCCCCCATATGCCCGTGTGAATGAACCCTAACATTTCTATTTATTAATTTATTCTTACTTTGCAGCATCTTTTTCAGACCTGCCCACAACTTTTGCGTCATAGTGTATTACAGACATCATCATAGTCTTACAGGGAACCTGTCACCTACCTAATGCGCCATAAACTAACCTACGGTGCTGTTAGGCAAAGTGACAGGGAGTTGGGTGATGGATTTTTCATACTGGCCATCCTCCTGGTTCCCCGGTGCCGTCCTGTAAAGTCCAGCTGAAAATCCTGACACTTTTCAGATTTCTGCCTGGCTGGACTCTTGTTGATGATCAATTAATCAAGGGCAATTGATTAGTAGCATGTAGGTGCTACCTACCCTCTTAATTCCTATGTATGTATGTATATATATATATACATACACTGATCCTGTACACTTGAGAAAGAGGGTCTAACCCCCCCCCCCCCCCCCCCGTCCCCCGAAGTGTGTAGCTTGTCTGTGCATATGAACAAAGTCTGACTCCTGGTCATGAAGCCTGCGCCCTGGATGTGATTGCCTATTCAGCTTTATCCGCCATTCTTCAGATAGGATGAGGTTTTGGTGTGAGGTGTTCTTTTTTTCTCCAAACATAGTGTTATATATTTGTGCTAAAAACTTCCATTTTTATCTCATTTTCCCAGAAGCACTGTGGAACATCCAGGTAGATTCCGGCAAACTTAAAATGTGCAACAATGTTTTTTTGGACATAATCCGTTTCTTTCACGGTGGCCTGCCATTAAAACCATTCTGTGTTTTCCTGATATTGGATGTATGAACAGAGGTTTCTGCAGTTTATAGATTCTTCTCTGGACCTTTTGTGGTTATTCTTGGGGTCTTTTTCATCATCTCTTTAGGGATCACCCTTTATGCTTTTGGAATTATCCTAACAGGACACCCAATCCTAGAAAGAGTGCCAACAGTCACCAATTTTCTCTTTTTAATATAGTAACATAGTCTGTAAGGCCGAAAAAAGACATATGTCCATCCATTGCAGCCTACTTCCCCCTCTTTCCCCAATGATGATCCCAATTTAAGGAGAAAAAATTCCTTCCCATCTACAATCTGGCAATCGGAATAATCCTTGGTTCACCAACCCTTCTGAAGTGACTAGTGACGATAACATGTAAGATTGTTATACCCAAGAAAGGCCTCCAGACTCCTCTTGTACTCTTTTATCCAGTTAGCCATCACTACGTCCTCAGGCAGAGAATTCCATCGTCTAACTGCTTTTACAGTAAAGAACCCACTTCTTTCCTCTAGACATAGACAATGCCCCCTTATTACTGTCACAGTCCTGGTTACAGAGAAATAATGGGAAAGGTTGCCCCCTCAGCCATCTTATTTTCTAAACTAAATAATCCCAATTATGATAACCTCTCTGGGTATTGTAGTCCGCCCATTCCATTTATTACTTTAGTTGCCCGCCTTTGTACCCACTCAAGCTCTGATATGTCTATTCTTGAGTACTGATGCCCAAGACTGTACACAATATTCCATGTGTGGTCTGACCAGTGACTTGTAAAGAGGAAGAACAATGTTCCTGTCATCTGCCCCCAGACCTCTTTTGATGCACCCCATGATCCTATTTGCCTTGGCAGCAGCTGCCTGACACTGGTTGCTCCACTTAAGCTCACAGCTAGCTAAAATCCCCAAATCCTTTTCCATGTAAGTTTTTTCCACAGATGTTTATTCACTGTGCTTAGTAAAAGACATGGATGGTACAACTGTTCATGTGTTATTAGTTTAGTTATATTGCATCTGTCTATGTTTGTGACCACAAAAGTTTTAGGCAGGCATGGGAAAAAAGCTGCAAAGAATGTGTTCAAAAATATAAGTGTTAATAGAGTTTGTCTGTCAATAGCAAAAGGCAAAGTGAATGAAGAAAAAAAAAATCTAAATAAGGGGGACCACTCTTTGTTTTTCGGACAGCATCAGTTCTTCTAGGTACACTTGAACAAAGTCAGGGATTTTATAGGATTATAGTCAGGTATATGATTAACCAATTATACCAAACAGGTGATATGATCATCATTTTCATATGTAGGTTGAAACACAGTCATTAACTGAAACAGAAATAGCTGTGTAGGAGGTTTAAAACTGGGTGAGAAACTGCCAAACTCTTCAACTAAAGTAAGGTTGTGGAAGACAGTTTCATGTCACAGGTCATACACCATGGCAAGACTGAGCACAGCAAATAAGACACAAGGTTGTTATGCTGCATCAGCAAGGTCTCTCCCAGGCAAAGACTTCAAAACAGACTGGGCTTTCAAGACGTGCTGTTCAAGCTCTTTTCAAGAAGAACAAAGAAAAGGGAAATGCTGAGGACCGAAGATGCAGTGGTCAGCGAAGAAGACTTAGTGCAGCAGATAAAAAAAATATCATGCTTCCTTTGAAATTGGATGATTCCAGCAGTGCCATGAGCTCAGACCTGGCAGAAACCAGTCGGACCCTGGTACAGCCATCTACTGTTTGGAGAAGTCTGGCTGCAAGTGGTCTTCATGAAAGAATTGCAACCAAAAAGTCATACCTTCCATGTAGAAACAAGGCCAAGCAACTCAACTATGCATGAAAACCTAGGAACTGGAATGCTGATGAATGGCAGCAGGTGCTCTGGACTGATGAGTCAAAATGTGAAATATTTGGCTGTAACAGAAGGCAACTTCTTCACTGAAGGGCTGGAGAGCGGTACAATAATGAGTGTCAGCAGGCAGCAGTGAAGCATGGTGGAGAACGGTACCATAATGAGTGTCAGCAGGCAGCAGTGAAGCATGGTGGAGAATGGTACAATAATGAGTGTCAGCAGGCAGCAGTGAAGCATGGTGGAGAATGGTACAATAATGAGTGTCAGCAGGCAGCAGTGAAGCATGGTGGAGAACGGTACAATAATGAGTGTCTGCAGCAAAAATGAAGTATGGTGGAGAGTGGTATAATAATGAGCGTCTGCAGCCAACAGTGAAGCATGGTGGAGGTTCTTTGCAAGTTTGGGGCTGCATTTTGGCCTATAGAGTTAGAGATTTTGTCAGAGTTAATGGTGTCCTCAATACTGCCAAATATAGTCAGCTCCTTATCCATCATGCAGTACCATCAGCGAGGCGTCTGGCTTGCTTTAGATTTATTTTGTAGCAGGACAATGACCCCAAACATCCAGCCAATGTCATTAACAACTATCTTTAGTGTAAAGGAGTACAAGGTGTCCTAGAAGTGATGATATGGCCCTCCCTGATCTCAACATCATCAAGTATATCTGGGATTACATGAAGAGATGGAAGGATTTGACCAAGCCTGCATCCACAGAAGGTCTGTGGTTAGTTCTCCAAAATGTTTGGAACCACCTCACTGACGAGTCCCTTCAAAAACTGTGTGCAAGTGTACCTAGAAGAATTGAAGTTGTTTTAAAGGTAAAGTGCGGTCACACCAAATATTGATTCGATTTAGATTTCTCTTTCATTCATTTTGCATCTTGTTAAATGACAAGAATAAACTATTAAGGGCTCACTCAGAGAGAAGAAGAAGATACTATTAACACTTCTACTAATGAAAGCATTCTTACTTTGCAGCATTTTTTTCCACACCTGCCTAAACCTTTTGCACAGTATATAAATGGAACAGTATGCAGTAAGCTCCCTCTAGTGGTGGCTTTAGGCAGATAGCATTTCATCATTTAACACTAGGTATGCAGCATATTTGGTGCTCTGTATGGCAGGCAATTATAATGAAATTATTGGCACACAATGCTGGACCTAAAAATTGCGTCATATTTAAAGGTGGGATTTCCCTTTAATCCTTAAAGCAGTATCCCTGTCTTAAAAATCTCATGGCTGTAACCACTATATTCACTGTTGTGATACACCACTCCTATTTTTCACTCCCGAGTCACTTGCACTGCAGTGAACCCTGACGCGAGGATACATGATTTGTAAATAAAGGCCTTTTGATGTAGACCCAAATTTTTGCTAGTAAGGGTGAGGTTTTTCTCCTCCGACCACCCAAGACTTCAAGGACTAGAATTAGTAACAGTGTGGAAGTGCTAAGCATTATACTATGTCTTATCAAATTACACCCAAGACTGAATTTTGAGAATTTTACTAAAAATAAAACAATTATTCCATTGAAGGTGAATGTTTAGCTGCATGGCCACATTGTTTAAGTCAGCATTAGTCACGGGGAGCAGTCGGGCCATGCTAGACATACATGAGGGGTTAGGTTAGTACAACATTTGGTAGCATCAGGAGGCAGCAGTGAAATATTACCCTTCAGAAGTAAATATATAGAAGATGGGGAAAGTAAGGAACAAAGATCTGAGGACAATCAGAAACATAAGGAGGTGAAGCATTACAGTAGAGATACAATATATGAAGCCCTGCGTCCTACTCGCGTGAGCCGAAAATAACACAAAGAGAACTTGGACTTGGGAATGTTTTTATAGTAGCACATGGGTTAAACTGTGCATGGAGAAGGGTGGGGGACTGACTGTGCTGCGAGGGGGAGAATCTGGATTGAGTTTAGGGATACAAGCAGGGAGGAAGAAAGTTATGTACAGCCTCAGACATTCATGCATCCCCTCCCTCTCTAGAGGGACAAATGCACTTCTTAAATCACAGGACTTGGGTGAAACAGATGTTCTGGAAGTGATGCGTCTGATGATTCTGCAGCCCGCACACTGGTATCAGGTATGTACATTACCTAAAAACCATGCCAGTGATTTTTGGAAACAGTTAAGAAGAACAATAGGAGACTTGGGAAGTCATCCTATAGGTCTAGAGGCAATGGGTATGACTAGTTCAGAAGAGAAGACGAGTTAATGGCATGATACATAGTAAGACTTGCATGGAGAACAAATGTATCTATATCCAGAAATGAGAAGAAGTAAGTCATGGATTCTGTTACAAAAATGTTAGTAAAGGGGGCAGTAAATGGTTACAGTCTTCTACAATGTTGGCCGGTGGTGACCACTACAAGGATCACTATGGCCAGAAACTTCAGCAGGGAAGGAGGATTTAATGACTACCTTGTTGAAGTTCACTATTAAACTGACTGGAGTTAGAAGAAGTGGAATGCTCAGGTTGTATTCTTGCTGCTCGGTACTATTGTTTCCTCCTTACAGTGTAGCAAGGGGTGTTCAGGCGCTACTTATCATGTGTGCAGGCACCATTCCAGAAGTTGGGTATATCTCTATTTATTGTATAGACTAAGTTTTGATTCTCTTGTGATGTATGGAATTATATCACGATTGTCGGTATGTGAAAGTCGTTACGTAACTCAGGACTTTACAGACATAACTTTAAAAAGGCAAATCTCCAATATATTGTGTAAGTCGGCGGGAGAAAGAAGACCTTTATCTTTGGGCATGGAAGGGCACAGTTTGTCTAATTTAAAGCTGTCATTTAGAAATGCAGTATTACACCTGAACCGGTCATAGACCTCAGCTATTCGGGCAGCTTCACACGCACATATTTGCACCGTGCATTGCACGCATAATGCGCAGAGAGCAGAACACATTGATGTCAATGGGTTCATTCTCTTTAACGGGGTTTTTTTGCATGTATTTCGGTTGCGCGCAAAATAATAGGACCTGCTCTATCTTTCTGCGTATTTGCGATTCAAACAACCCCATAGAAGTCTGTGTATGGTGCAAAAATGCGCAATACACTGTGCAATTCCATGAAATATAGAACACATCTGGAGCTCTTTGAGCTAAATAGCCTTTTAACTCAGGTTGCGAGGCGTGGGGAGTGTCGCACGTGCAAATAACAGGCTATGCGTGCGCAAAAGAGAACAGTGCAATGCGCTGCTATGCAGGCAATTCCTTCACTGCACAAATACGTTGCGCTGAGACAAGCGTATTTGCACATGCGCTCATCCGCAGATTGGCAAGCCCTGTTTATTCCATAAGTATATACTGTTAGTCTTCTGTTTATGACTACCACAGTCATCAGATTCTCAGCAGATCACACCAGATTTACTGGATCTGTCCATAATCTGCAGATACATGTGCCATGTCTATGACCGGCTTCAGATCGGTTGATGCCTCTGATGTAATGATTCCTCTCACTAGTCTCCCTGGCAGTAGCTGGCAAGCTACTACTACCGGTATTTTGGCACCAACTAGGAAACATGTGCCTCCAGCTATGAGCTCCACATACTATTTAAATCACTATTATTAATTATTGTATAGGTTACACTTAACCCTTGAAGGACATGACCCTTTTTTTTTCACTTTCGGGTTTTTCTTTCCCCCCTTTTAAAAAATCATAACTCTTTTATTTATCCATCGCCGTCGCTGTATGAGGACTTGTTTTTTGCGGGATGAGTTGTATTTTTTAATGGTACTATTTAATGTGCCATATAATGTACTGAAAAACGAATTCTAAGTGGAGTGAAATAAAAAAAAACCACAAAATTCTGTTATCTTTGAGTGCGTCTTGTTTCTATGGCGACACACTGCAACAAAAAGGACAATAACTTTATTCTATGGATCAGTGTAATTACTTATGAGATGGGGTGATCAAAAAAGCACAATTTTGGCATTATTTTCTTTTCCTGACGACGTTCATCGTGGGGGGTAAATAACGCATTTCTTTGATAGATCATACTTTTACAGACGATGTGATCTCCCTTCATATATACTTGAAGCTGTAGGATGTAACTGGACGTCCTGTAGCATTAAGGGTCACTCTGGTGATTTTTCTTTTTTTTCATTCATTATTAGAGATGAACGAGCATACTCGCTAAGGACAATTACTCGAGCGAGCGTTGCCCTTAGCGAGTACCTGCCCGCTCGGAAAAAAAGATTCGGGTGCCGGCGGGGGAGAGCAGGGGGGAACAGAGGGGAGATCTCTCTCTCCCCCATGCTCCCCCCTGCTCACTCCCGCAACTCACCGCTCCCCCGCGCCGGCAGCCGAATCTTTTCTTCTGAGCGGGGAGATACTCGCTAAGGGCAATACTCGCTCGAATAATTGTCCTTAGCGAGTATCTCCATTCATTATGTAACTAGTCCCCCAGTATATATGTTGGCTTGTTTAGTTATACCTTTCTACCTGAAACTTCATGGAGTCCTTCTCCTCAGGGGGGTCATGTGAACTCATTGTGGCACATGAGATTTACCTGGGTTTATGTTCCTCTTAAAAAAATCATTGAATGGTAGTGATTGGTTATTGTAGCACAACTAAATCGCGATAGCACACAGAATTCGCGGGAACACAGCTATGATATCACTGTGATTTTTTTTGCGGCGATATCGCTGTCACCTATGTAAAAGAGGCCTCAAGATGATGACTGACAAGTATCAGACAGGTGGCTGCACTGCATGGAAGTGACTGCAATATCCAGTGGAGACCACCAGAGTGTGACAGGCAGTCAGGTGAGGGGGGAAACGATGGAGAAAATGTATTTTTTGCTGGAGAGGCCTTTTAGGACTCTTATTATATCAGTATCATGGCTTCCATTCAGAATTGTTGGCCGAGGATACAAAACTGCCTGGCAGACTCCACTAACTCCACTGCATGGGGGTGCGTCATTTTGGCGGGAATTTGAGGTTGAAGTTTTGAACTTCGCCTCCAACGCAAATGTGAGCAGAGTCTGGCTCTGATATAATCCCATTAGTTTATGCTGTAAGAACATTTCTTTTACCTTGGTGGTTTGAGGAAAATGGTGATACTGATAAACTGTCAAGTTAAGGGTGAGGTAGACAAGGGGCCACTGTCACCAAAGGCCATCCTGTAATTTCATTCTTGGCCACTACACCATGTAACGAGCTGTTTTGTTTTTGGCACACAGCATCACTGTTCACTAATATACAAGCATCAATCAGCTGTTCACTGGGGCCAGTGTGCTAGTGAATGGATCTCCGGTGTGCTGGAAGCAGAGTCCTGTACACTGTGCAGTGGCCTGGAGTGGTATTGCAGGCAAAGTTCCCATCCTTTCAATCCCATCTACAGGGTTATTGAAAAAAAAAGACATTGATGTGTATCATTTATAACGACTGTCTTCTGTTCCTTAACCAATTCTTTACCTTTGTACACTGTCCCCTAGTCCCTGCATCTGTAACTTAAAGGTCACTGTACTGTGAAACAACTTGTGTTAATATGATAGCCAATGTGAGAACTAGCAAAAGTGCAAATTGCTTTATTTATCTAAAATGATATTTTAGTGCTGTGAAACCACTTCAAAGTGTTGGCCACTAAAGGTCTTACTTCTAATTTGCTGCCCACTGCATGTTGTCAAGTGAGCTAAGTAGACCGCAACAGGAGAAAACCTCACACATGAGCGCTGGCAGGTTGGATGAATGGTAAATTTATGCCAAAAAAATTTCATCCAAGGCGAATAGAGGGAAATGGAGGAGGGTGGTGACTCATGCTGCTTATCAAAGTCTAAGGAGAGGGAAAGAGACTCACAGAGATATGTCTGCAATAACTAACAGGTTTGTGATTTAGCTATTGAAATCACATCTACACTGCTCAGTACTTCTTAAGCTGCTTTCACATGGCCAAGAAAATCGTGCAAGATTTGTGGGTTGCTAGATACAAAGATCTTGCATGAATATGGACCCAATTCTTTTGAATGCAGTCATAAGCAATTTTTTTTCCTGCACCGCATCACAGTGTGGGAAAAAAATCATGGCATGTTCAAAATTTTTGCATTCCCCGGAACGCATCACTGATTGTATTTAATGGGACAGGAAACCACATTGCACGGCCTGTGATATGCATGTAAGTGTGATGCGATGTGGATTTTGACATAGATTTTGATGTGGATTTTGTTTTCTGTTGCAGAAAATTAAGACAAAATCTGCTACTTGTGGACATTCCCTTAGTGGCCTCTGTGCTGATGTTATTTCTCTGTGTGCAGTAGAGAATTAGAGAGTAGAATCTGCTGTGTTCTCTATGTGCAGTATATATAGGACATTATAGCAGCTAGTCTCCACCCACTGAAAATTACAGATGTAGCCTGCAGAGGGCGAAAACTGGTGAAAAATGCCACATACAAGTCATACAATGGCCAGAGAATAGGTTATAGTCACTGAAGGGAATACCAAGTAATAGGGAAATCAGGATTCTTGGGTTACCTCTAGCACTGTCGGATATAGTGATGAAGTTAAATCCTTTATTGATTACTATGCATTCCGGTCTCCAAACTGGTGCATTCATCGGGAATCTGATAAGAGTGCCAGTTTGGTGCCACAACATATAATATTCAATAAAGAATTCAACTTCACTACTTTGGTCCACACAATAGTGCCACAATGCGTTTTACGATTACAGCCATATGAGCCCGGCCTAATGTATGGGACCTCCCAGCATAGACTGACCTTCCAAGAATAGGATCAGCATGTGTACTGTCTTCACAAACCTACAACATCCCTTTAGATACTATCCATGAAAATGTAATGAAACAATGTTTCCAAATGGATCATACAAAAATTGCATTTATTAGACAAAAACAAACAGAACTGAAAGAGTATAACTAAAAACACAAATTAAAAGCAAAAACATGTTGAACAGTGCAGGATACGGGGTCTGGCGTAATAAGCAATATATAACACATGTTAGCAATAAATACAGGATGAAATGTCAATGAAAATATAATTAAAAATGCACCAAATTCAATATGCAAATATCCAGAAAAAGTCCATTTGGGATGAATTTTGACACTATTTTTGATGTGGAATTGTGTACGTTGTTCACACCCTCATTTGAAGAAGTGGAATCCACATTACAAATCCAGTGCTAATGTCGACATGCTGCAGATTTAAATACGGCACCGCAAGGTCCATCTCCATAGCAGATTTTTTCGTCACCGCGTTTTGAAAACCTTATTCACATTGCTGCTATTCTAAATGTCATGGATTTTCCTTTTGGAGAGTCCGGATGGAACATCTGCAGCAAATCTGCCCCATGCGAACATACAGTCTTATGCTTCAGATTCAACTACAATCTTTTACAGCCCACTTGGAATTTTGACAGGCAAGCTAACCATATGGCATATACTCTGAGAAATCTTCTCAAAGCTCCCCCTCAACAAGGCAGTTGTACCACTCTCCTTTCCAAGAGGAGCTCCTTTTCTTTAGGGTGATCTCAATCTCTCCTGCCCTACTATAGGGTAACAAGTTTGTTATTTGGTGAACTGTCCCAGATTAAGCATATGTGCAGACCCTCAGCAGGAAGGTCTGGCTCCACATGCAGTTAGTCCACACTCTTATCAAAAACCTCTCTTTATGGGTTCCTTTTAGCCACCCTCCTACCACAAGTACAGTGTATCGGCATCATCACGCTCTAGATTAATGTACTTGCAGTCGCTACTGTCCTCAGACTGCCAAGTAGCCCATACTAAGACACTCGGTCACTCCTGCAACGGTACCGCAGCGCTACATAGATCATTGTCACCAACCTGCAAATAACAAAAAATATAAAATGCAACATAATGTATTTACATACGTTAAAGGAGTTGTCCAGTTGTAAACTACTAATGGTCTATCCTTAGAACAGGACATCAATAATACATCAGTGGGGGTCCACTGCCCAGGATTTCTCCGATCAGCTGTTTGCCAGGCTGGTGCTCTTATGCACTGACCTGGTTTATGCAGGAAGCAGACAGCTCCATTCCTTCGGCAGTGGCCAGGCTTGGTATTTATAGACAAAGTTCTCATTCACTTCAATGAGAACATCATCTGCAATACCAAACCTAGTCACTGCAGAGGGAACAGAGCTGTCTGCTTCCTGCATAAGAGCACCAAGGATGAGCTGATCGATGGGGTTCCTGGGTGGTGGACCCCTGCTGAACTACTATTGATGGTCTAAAGATAGGCAATCAATAGTTTACAACTGGGCAACTCCTTTAACTAATAATAAACATTAACAATGTCTCAGATCATATCTGTTCATTTAAAGGAAGAGTCAACTTGTGCGAAGTATAAATCCTTCTTACATTTAACCTGCTTTCATTCTGTTTTCTTGCAATGAAAGTTTTATAAGGCTTAAAATGGAAGGTTACGGCCTGGGAAGGTAGAAATGCATTAATTAAAGAGTACGTTGAAAAGAACATCTAAAATCAGAGCGTTCACCACATTAAAATATTCAACACGTCATTAGGGAAACGAGCCTGTGCACTTTTTTGAACTGGGCTTTTATTTTACAAACTGCTCCCATGGACAGCAAATATGGAGAATGCACAAATCTTGCTCTGGCAGATGTTTTACAGCATCGGACAGCTGCTTATATCCATCCATGGCCCCAGTGAGGGTGCATAGTGAAAAGCATCGAAAAGCCAAGGAAATGATATCAGCAGGTTTTCCATGTAACAGTTCCCTTCCTAAACAGATGATAAAAAGATGGCTGACTGTCTGACCACTTGAAAATAGAAAAATAACTAAACTTTTCAGCACTATATCTAAAATGCAATGGGAAGTGTAGCAAAAAGCCGCTTCCTCATTAATGACCCTCTGTGAATCTCGAGGATTACTATGGGTTAGGAAATGCAATTGGAAGTCAACACCCATAAAAATAAAAAACAAGGACTGTGTCATGATTATTAGGCAGGGACAGTTTAGATAGTGTGGCCCTGGGCAAAATTCTAAATGGGGTCCCTAGGTAGGTAAAGTCCCCTGGTGCAAGCACCGAGTCATGACTGACTCTTAGGGTGACGTAACATCCTGACGTTTTCTTGGCAGACTGTTTTTGTGGGCTAGTTTGCCAATTGCCTTCCTCAGTCATCTCTTACCCCCCAGCAAGCTGCGTATTCATTTTACCGACCTCGGAAGGATGCAAGGCTGAGTCAACCTTGAGCCGGCTACCTGAACCAAGCGGGGATTGAACCCACAACCTTCAGGTCATGAGCAAGAGCTTAGGACTGCATTTCTGATGCCCTAACAATCTAGACCAGCCTGCAAATCCAATAAACAGCAGGCAGATAGCTCCTGCAGCTTTTTTCACCTTGGCAGCTATGCCCTGCTCCCCGCCCCACAAAGGAGGGGAGAAAGAATCCTCATTTATGTTTACCCTGCTCCTCCCTTCCAGTGGTCTCCCCACCCCTTAAGGGGCTTGGCTGAAGTCCTATGGGCTCTAATGCAAAATTCAGATTGGTCCTCTCTCAGCCAGAGCTCATCCATAATTTTCAGCTGCATCACTGGGTCTCTCAAGTGACCGACTGATGCAGCATTAGCAGTCAGGGGCGCTTCAAGACATATGACTTATCCCCTCCCCAAAAGTGATAGTGATTGCAGTGCAGTTACCTCCGGTGACCACAGATGATGTCTTCTCTGATTGGCATTGTTCACTTTTTATTTTCTCTGCACACAGACCATCATTAAGAGTTTTTTCAGCCACAACTCAATTCCTTTATTCTCTATCCGTTGTTGCTTCCAATGCCCATTTCAGTTTCACCTACACTGTAATACTGCCCCGTTTTGCCCCTCACAGGGTAATAATGCCCCAGGAGTTACAGAAACAGAGTAGCGTGCTATGTTATGCTGTTTCCGTAACTTCCATTCACTTCAATGAGAGTTATTAAAACCGCTTACGACTAAGCTCCAATGTTTCCTGTATACCAGGTCAGGTGATCAGGAAGTAGCCGCTGGTGTCTCATCTTAGCCATGGAATGCTGAGATGGCAATACCTATTTAAAATGCTTTCTTCGTGCCCCTAAGGAACACCAAGTGCTCCTAACCTTCTTAGCTCCTCCAAAAGTATACAGTACCCCTTTATTACCCCCACAAAGTTACTGTGTACTCTAGAAACCCCCAAAAAGGTACAATGCATCTTTATTGCCCCCACAAATTTACACTGCCTCCATATGTCAGTTGTTTCCTCTTTATGACCCTCCAGTCCTATTCAGCAGCCGCTGCTATACTTGCAAAAGACCAGTTGGGCAGCTGGCTCTGCACTGCTGGAAACTCATGAGCTTCAGGGCTTAGTCACACGGGCGCATCGGCACCCTACACAGGAGCCGATGCGCCCGTGTGACTGTGCTCTTACTGCAGGAAGAAGACGGCCGTACTTCAGGACGGACAACCCCCCGCAGCGCAGAAGAAAGAACACATGGCCAGCAATGAAGTCGGTCACATGTTCTTTCCTCCAGCGCTGCAGAGAGACGTCCGTCCTGAAGTGCGGCCGTCTCCTTCCTGCAGTAACATGCGCCCGTGTGACTAAGCCCTCAGTTCCGTTTACCTCCTTGCTCCGCGGCTGTACTGTCACTTACTAGATCTCTGATCCTCCTTCCCCGTCCTTTCCTCTCTGGGTCCTCTTCACTGAAGTATCAGAGTACAAGAGACAAGGGAGGGGGATCAGAATTGTAGGCAGGGGGCCCCTTTGTAAATGGGGGCCCTGGGCAATTGTGGCCCTTGTCTTAGGTTTATTGCACATGGGAACGAGTTACTGAACTGGATTTATCACAGCAGACATCATTGATATTGTGATGGATTTATCAAAAGAAAAGAAAAATGGAGTGCTTCTTTAAGCACATGTTACGTGTTTGCTTTTTGATTGATCAATTTATTAGCATAACATTATATGTATTGGGAGGGGTATCATCACTCCTTAAGGAGAGCACCTAGAAGGTGCGTGAGGAGACTTATAAAGCCATGCACGCTCCTCTGGGAAATATATGCAAATAGGGAAGATGGAACAATACCTCTACAGTGCCACCTAGTGGATGGCAGCATTCCTGCAAATCAATGTCTTTATACAGGTCTTTATGAGAGTAACTGGGAATAGAAAACCAAGCAGAATCTATACACAGACAGCTATTTTGGGGTGTTTGCCCCTGATTATATGTATCAATAGGTTGTACTTTTCAGAAAAAGCTATTTGTATGTGTGTACACGAGGAATAACATAATTTCTGACCATTATATGACTCATATCTGCATTCTTTCACCAGTTTGCACCTCTGCAGGCTCTATTTCTAATTTCCAGTTTTCCCTGACCTGCTGGGTAGAGACTAGCTGATATGATGTCTACCTAGACTATACACATAGAAGCGCAGTCTCTCTTCTTCCCTATCCCTCTATAGCACATTCTCATAAGTAACAGAATCAGGGCGCCTACCCACTTGCGTTGCCGATTTTCGCGCGTGAAAAACGCGGCGTTTTCGCGCGTTTTTTGCACATTTTTCGCTGCATTTTTTGAGCGTTTTTCGCGGTGTTTTTTGCAGCCCTCCATTGACAATCATGGGTGCATTAAGAGAAAAATAAGGACACATATGCAACTGACAGTTCCTATGTGAAAAAACCCCATGAAACGGAAAAAAAAAACCCAGATGGACAAGAACACATTCTATACTAATTGCTCTTGAGAAAAAACACAAGACATCGCAGGAAAAAAAATCGCCAGTGGGTAGGCGCCCTCATGGAGAATATTATACAGCAGTACTGAGCAGTGTAGATGTGAATCCAATAGTTGTGACACAGTAAACACTATTAACCACAGCAGCATGTCCGTGTGAGCCTCTCTAATTCTCTCTGTCTTGCAGCTGCCTCGTCTGCATAGTCAACATTATTGTACAACACCCTCTCTTATTTCCTATAACGCATCTCAGTGTCACTATGAATGGACTTCACTTGGCAACAGTGGACGGCAAATTAGAAAGAAGAGAGACACCTAGTGGCCAGAGTGATTTTCAGTGCAAAAATGTCATTTTTTGCTAAATAAATTGAATTGTACTTTCCCTAGTTATCACACTGACTATCACACAAGCACACATTTTGTGTGACTAAAGTGCAGTGACTAAAGCAGGTCTACTGTTGCTAAAAATGTCTTTTAGATCCCTCTGCTGGTTTCTATAATGGCACATTTCCTCATTCCTTGCTTTCGGGATTGTAGAACCTTTTCTGGTGTGATGTTAGAGCAATGCTGTGACCCAATCAGATGTCTCCCACCGGCTGCTGCCCTTTCAGCTCCCGCGGATGCTATTTAGCTAAAAGACTGACTGAGAAGTTGCAGCTGCACCTCCCTCCTCCTTCCTGGCTTCTACTTACTGCTTTATACAAGATGAGGTCTTTTGCTGGCTGAGAACATTTATGACTATTTACAGAGTGTCTACAGGCAGGGATGGGAGGCAGCTGGTGACCGGAAGGGGAAGAAGATGCCACTTTCCCCTAAAAGGATATATTTATAAAGTATCCTGTATTCACATGCACTGCTAATTTAAGGGAATTGCATCAATTAAAAAGATATCCTTTTTTTGGAGACATTTTTATTAGAATTGAGCGAGTATACTCGCTAAGGACAATTACTCGAGCGAGCATTGTCCTTAGCGAGTATCTCCCCGCTCGGAAGAAAAGGTTCGGCTGCTGGCGCGGGTGAGCAGGTAAGGGGGGGGGGGGAGAGATCTCCCCTCTGTTCCTCCCCGCTCTGCCCCGCCGCTCCCCGCCCGCCGCCGGCAGCCGAATCTTTTCTTCCGAGCGGGCAGGTACTCACTAAGGGCAATGCTCGATCGAGTAATTGCCTTAGCGAGTATGCTTGCTCATCTCTAGTTTTTATGTTAAACATAATTTTAAAAAAATTTTGTGTTTTTTGTAATTTTCTATGTCATCAATGTATTTTAAAAAATAAATATTATATCTTACGATATCACAAATATGTCCATGGAGTCTGAGACCGAGGGAGACTGATATGATCTGCTGGCTAGTTTAACACGGCTGAGCGAGATATCAGGCTGTGAAACTCGGCCCAATATTGTGTTTCCCTCCCAAAGTGACGTCACTCTGAATGGAACACTAGCCGAGGATGTACAGTCAGCACTCATTTAATTTCAATGGAACTAACGGAAATAGCCAAGCGGTAACCACTCGGTTATTTCGGCATTCCTATTGAAAGTGAATTGAGCGCTAGTGTGCTTGCGTGACCAGCACCCCATTCAGCCTCATACTCACTGCAGGTGGCTCAGTAACCCCCCGCAGTGAGGAGGAAGGGGGACACAGGACCTCCAATCTTGGGATCGCCCTTACCAACCTGCAAGTTATCTTGCAATCTTGGTACAACCCCTTTAATTTCTTGCCTCATCTCCATCTCCTTACGTACCTAGTAGTTTGGAGAGGCTTCAAAAGACCAGGAGTAGCAGACCATTTTACATGTAAAGTTTACACTGTGTAACGGATAAGCAGATAGGGGGCTCATAGTAACTTTAGTGCGCTGAATTCAAATATGATATCCGTTTTTTTCTGCCATGTAGAGTTTTCCAATTATGGGGAATAATGTAATCCAATTGCCAATGTATTGCATTTTTTGGACATATGCCTATACAATTAATTCAGTAAGCTTGCCATTAACCTTGCTTAATAAAAAGAACAACAAAAGTGGTTGCGCAACTATTTTGTAAACGATGCGCGACACTCGTACCCGCATGCACTCGCTACCGTGCTATTGCACAGGAGCAAGTATCGTTGGCTCGCTCACAGAGCGGCCAGCAGGGAGGCGGGGAGGCTGCAGGAGAATTCAGTTCTTGTGCTCCCCCACCCCTCTCCATTGACTTAACATAGCGGCCATTCAATACTGAACGGCTGCTATTTACACTGAACGATGATTGTTCAGCTCATCGTCTATTGTTACCCAAACTAGTAGAAACTGTTTGGGTAAGAATACAAAGAGAGAACAACAGAAAGGACACAATTGTAGACATTTACTATAGGCCGCCTGGACAAGCAGAAGATATTGATGAACTCTTTCTACATCAGATGGCCAAGCTCTCAAAAAGGCATGACATACCGATCATTGGAGATTTTAACTATCCAGACATTTGTTGGGAATCTCTCTAAGGTAAAAGTAATGTATCCAACAAATTCTTATCCGCTCTTGCTGACAACTTTATCTTCCAAAAGGTAGAAGAGAAAACAAGGGATCTGATATATTGGACCTAATTCTTACCAACAGAGAGGAAATGGTTGAGGAAGTAAAGGTGGCTGGGACCTTAGGAGACAGTGATCATGCTAAAAAAGAGGAGGAAGACCAGAGAGGACTCAGACCTCAAGGTTGGATTTCAGAAAGGCAGATTTTTCAAAGCACAATCGTTAACAATTAGAGATGAGCGAACGTACTCGTCCGAGCTTGATATTCGTGCGAATATTAGGGTGTTCGGGATGCTTGTTACTCGTAACGAGTACCATGTGGTGTTCTGGTTACTTTCAGTTTCCTCTCTGAGACGTTAGCGCGCTTTTCTGGCCAATTGAAAGACAGGGAAGGCATTACAACTTCCCCCTGTGACGTTCAAGCCCTATACCACCCCCCTGCTGTGAGTGGCTGGGGCGATCAGATGTCACCCGAGTATAAAAGTCGGCCCCTCCCGCGGCTCGCCACACATGCCTTGTGAGTTAGCTGAGGGAAAGTACTATCGTGCTGGTGCTGCTGTAGGGAGAGCGTTAGGAGTCAGTGTAGGCTTCAAGAACCCCAATGGTCCTTCTCAGGGCCACATCTACCTGTGTGCAGGCTGCTACTAGCAGTGTTTTTTTTTTTTTTTCCTCAAAATCGGCAGTGCAGAGCATTGCACCCGGCATTAGGGACAGAAGTGGTGTATAGGCAGGGAGAGTGTTAGGAGTGAGTGTAGCCTTCAAGAACCTCAACGGTCCTTTCTAGGGCCAAATTTAACCGTGTGCAGTACTGTGCTGGCTGCTGTTAGCAGTATTGCATTTTTTTTTTTTTCTAAAAATCGTCTGTGCAGAGCATTGCACCCTTCATTGATACTACAGGGAAAGAATTGTGTAGGCAGGGCCACAACACAGTTATTGTTCATTGAATATACGCAGTGGGTCCTTCCCTTTGCTAAAAAGGACAAAAAATTATATTTGGCCAGCCTGTGTCAGTCCTAAGGTCTCCGTGTACGTGTGTGCTGCGTGGACAACGTACAAAAATCAGACGCAACCAGCTACGGTTTACTGCAGGCTTGCGCCATTGTGTATCCTGACTGGCAAATACCTGCTCTGCTAGAGTTAATAACTCTGCTACACTATAGTTGTGTGACACTTTTTGAGGGCCACACCACAGATATTAAACTTCTTGTTCATTGAATATACGCAGTGGGTGCTTCCCTTTGCTAAAAAGGAAAAGAAATTATATTTGGCCTGCAGGCTTGCGCCAATTTATTTCCTGCCTGGGAAATCAAATCACTGGTAATACAGCATGCTGAGGGGTAGGGGTAAGCCTAGAGGACGTGGACGTGGCCGAGGACGCGTAGGCCCAAGTGAGGGTGTGGGCACAGGCCGAGCTCCTGATCCAGGTGTGTCGCAGCCGACTGCTGCGCGATTAGGAGAGAGGCACGTTTCTGGCGTCCCCACATTCATCGCCCAATTAATGGGTCCACGCGGGAGACCTTTATTAGAAAATGAGCAGTGTGAGCAGGTCCTGTCCTGGATGGCAGAAAGTGCTTCGAGCAACCTATCGTCCAGCCACAGTTCTGCGCCGTCCACTGCTGCCAATCCGAATCCTCTGTCTGCTGCTCCTCCTTCCTCCCAGCCTCCTCACTCCACTACAATGACACCTGCTCAGGAGCGGGAACACTCCCAGGAACTGTTCTCGGGCCCCTGCTTAGATTGGGCAGGAGTGGTTCCTCTCCCACCAGAGGAGTTTATCGTCACTGATGCCCAACCATTCGAAAGTTCCCGGGGTCCAGGGGAAGAGGCTGGGGACTTCCGCCAACTGTCTCAACAACTTTCTGTGGGTGAGGAGGACGATGACGATGAGACACAGTTGTCTTGCAGTGAGGTAGTAGTAAGGGCAGTAAGTCCAAGGGAGCAGCGCACAGAGGATTTGGAGGAAGAGCAGCAGGACGATGAGGTGACTGACCCCACCTGGTGTGCAACGCCTACTCAGGACAGGTCTTCAGAGGGGGAGGCAAGGGCATCAGCAGGGCAGGTTGCAAGAGGCAGTGCGGTGGCCAGGGGTAGAGGCAGGGCCAGACCGAATAATCCACCAACTGTTTCCCAAAGCACACCCTCGCGCCATGCCACCCTGCAGAGGCCGAGGTGCTCTAAGGTCTGGCAGTTTTTCACAGAGACGCCTGACGACCGACGAACAGTGGTGTGCAACCTTTGTCGCGCCAAGATCAGCCGGGGAGCCACCACCAACAGCCTCACCACCACCAGCATGCGCAGACATATGATGGCCAAGCACCCCACAAGGTGGGACGAAGGCCGTTCACCGCCTCCGGTTTGCACCGCTGCCTCTCCCCCTGTGCCCCAACCTGCCACTGAGATCCAACCTCCCTCTCAGGACACAGGCACAACCGTCTCATGGCCTGCACCCACACCCTCACCTCCGCTGTCCTCGGCCCCATCCAGCAATGTCTCGCACCGCACCGTCCAGCCGTCGCTAGCGCAAGTGTTGGAGCGCAAGCGCAAGTACGCCACCACGCACCCGCACGCTCAATCGTTAACCGTCCACATAGCCAAATTTATCAGCCTTGAGATGCTGCCGTATAGGGTTGTGGAAACAGAGTCCTTCAAAGCTATGATGGCGGCGGCGGCCCCGCGCTACTCAGTTCCCAGTCGCCACTACTTTTCCCGATGTGCCGTCCCAGCCCTGCACGACCACGTCTCCCGCAACATTGTACGTGCCCTCACCAATGCGGTTAGTGGCAAGGTCCACTTAACTACGGACACGTGGACAAGCACAGGCGGGCAGGACCACTACATCTCCCTGACGGCACATTGGGTGAATTTAGTGGAGGCTGGGACAGAGTCAGAGCCTGGGACCGCTCACGTCCTACCCACCCCCAGAATTGCGGGCCACAGCTCGGTGGTGGTATCTGCGGCGGTGTATGCTTCTTCCACTAAAGCACCCTCCTCCTCCTCCTCAACCTCTGTCTCGCAATCTAGATGTGTCAGCAGCAGCAGCGCGTCGCCAGCAGTCGGTGTCGCGCGGCGTGGCAGCACAGCGGTGGGCAAGCGTCAGCAGGCCGTGCTGAAACTACTCAGCTTAGGAGATAGGAGGCACACGGCACACGAATTGCTGCAGGGTCTGACAGAGCAGACGGACCGTTGGCTTGCGCCGCTGAGCCTCCAACCGGGCATGGTCGTGTGTGACAACGGCCGTAACCTGGTGGCGGCTCTGCAGCTCGGCAGCCTCACGCACGTGCCATGCCTGGCCCATGTCTTTAATTTGGTGGTTCAGCGCTTTCTGAAAAGCTACCCACGCTTGTCAGACCTGCTCGTAAAGGTGCGCCGGCTCTGCGCACATTTCCGCAAGTCCCACACGGACGCTGCCACCCTGCGCACCCTGCAACATCGCTTTAATCTGCCAGTGCACCGACTGCTGTGCGACGTGCCCACACGGTGGAACTCTACGCTCCACATGTTGGCTAGGCTCTATGAGCAGCGTAGAGCTATAGTGGAATACCAACTCCAACATGGGCGGTGCAGTGGGACTCAGCCTCCTCAATTCTTTTCAGAAGAGTGGCCCTGGTTGGCAGACATCTGCCAGGTCCTTCGAAACTTTGATCAGTCTACCCAGGTGGTGAGCGGCGATGCTGCAATCATTAGCGTCACCATTCCTCTGCTATGCATCTTGAGAACTTCCCTGCAAACCATAAAGGCAGCCGCTTTGCGCTCGGAAACAGAGCCGGGGGAAGACAGTATGTCGCTGGATAGTCAGAGCACCCTCCTGTCTATATCTCAGCGCGTTCAGGAGGAGGAGGAGGAGGAGGATGAGGAGGAGGGGGAAGAGACAGCTTGGCCCACTGCTGAGGGTACCCATGCTGCTTGCCTGTCATCATTTCAGCGTGTATGGCCTGAGGAGGAGGAGGAGGAGGAGGAGGAGGAGGAGGAGGAGGAGGATCCTGAAAGTGATCTTCCTAGTGCGGACAGCCATGTGTTGCGTACAGGTACCCTGGCACACATGGCTGACTTCATGTTAGGATGCCTTTCTCGTGACCCTCGCATTCAACGCATTCTGGCCACTACGGATTACTGGGTGTACACACTGCTCGACCCACGCTATAAGAAGAACCTTCCCAGTCTCATTTCCGAAGAGGAAAGGGGTTCGAGAGTGTTGCTATACCACAGGACCCTGGCGGACAAGCTGATGGTAAAATTCCCATCCGACAGCGCTAGTGGCAGAAGGCGCAGTTCCGAGGGCCAGGTAGCAGGGGAGGTGCAGCATGTACAGCCCAGACAGTGCAACAGTCTTTAAGGGCCTGGCCAGCTTTCTGGCTCCCCAGCAAGACTGTGTCACCGCTCCCCAGTCAAGGCTGAGTCGGCGGGAGCACTGTAAAAGGATGGTGAGGGAGTACGTAGCCGATTGCACGACCATCCTCGGTGACGCCTCTGCCCCCTACAACTACTGGGTGTCGAAGCTGGACACGTGGCCTGAACACGCGCTGTATGCCCTGGAGGTGCTTGCTTGTCCTGCGGCTAGCGTCTTGTCGGAGAGGGTGTTTAGTGCGGCTGGGGGAATCATCACAGATAAGCGTACCCGCCTGTCAACCGACAGGCTAACACTCATCAAGATGAACAAAGCCTGGATTTCCCCAGACTTCTCTTCTCCACCAGCGGACAGCAGCGATACGTAAGCAATACGTATTATGCACCCGCGGATGGAAGCTACGTTCTCTCTCACCATCCAAAACGGGGACATTTCTGCTTCATCAATCTGTGTCTAATATTCCTCCTCCTCCTCCTGCTCCTCCTCCTGAAACCTCAGGTAATCACGCTGAACGGGCAATTTTTCTTAGGGCCACAAGGCTCACTCATCTAATTTTTCGAAACAATTTTTATATGTTTCAATGCTCTTAAAAGCGTTGAAACTTTAACTTGAACCAATTTTTCGTTAAACTGGGCTGCCTCCAGGCCTAGTTACCACTTAAGCCACATTAACCAAAGCGATTAATGGATTTCACCTGCCATCTTGGTTGGGCATGGCCAATTTTTACTGAGGTACATTAGTACTGTTGGTACACCAATTTTTTGGGGCCCTCACCTACAGTGTAATCATAGCAATTTGTATGTTCTTCACCTGCACTCATGGTACAGAAGTGTGTGTGGGGTTGGCCTACACTTTAGCTACATAAATGTAACTTGGGCCTTGGCTATACTGCAGCTACTGAAATGGAACTAAGACTGCGCTCCCACTATACTGCTGCTTCGGAATTGTTACTGGGGCCTGTCTTGAGTGCTACTATTGCTGAAATGGAACGAAGACTGCGCTCCCACTATACTGCTGCTTCGGAATTGTTACTGGGGCCTGTCTTGAGTGCTACTATTGCTGACATGGAACGAAGACTGCGCTCCCGCTATAATGCTGCTAGTGATATGTTAGTGGGGCCTGTCTTGAGTGCTACTATTGCTGACATGGAACGAAGACTGCGCTCCCACTATAATGCTGCTAGTGATATGTTAGTGGGGCCTGTCTTGAGTGCTACTATTGCTGAAATGGAACGAAGACTGCGCTCCCGCTATAATGCTGCTAGTGATATGTTAGTGGGGCCTGTCTTGAGTGCTACTATTGCTGACATTGAACGAAGACTGCGCTCCCACTATAATGCTGCTAGTGATATGTTAGTGGGGCCTGTCTTGAGTGCTACTATTGCTGACATGGAACGAAGACTGCGCTCCCGCTATAATGCTGCTAGTGATATGTTAGTGGGGCCTGTCCTAATGCTACGGCTGAAATGTTACGAATTCTGGGCTCTGCCTATACCGCTGCTAATGGTATGTCTCTGGGGTGTGGAAACAGAGGCTTCCCAAAGACATGATGGCGGCGAGGCCATTTCCCACCAACGCGGTTACTGTAAAGGTGCATATAACCACGGACACGTGTAGAGGACACGTAGTGCCTCAAAAACATCCCCCTCCTCCTCCAACAGGGAAAACAAACATTCTTGGCAAATGCCTTTGGATTGGTTCGTCTGGTGGCAGTCCAAGAATTTCACCTTTACCGACACTACAAGAGAGCCCCCCCACCATCCCCCCGCCACGGCCCACTTAATCCTGGCCACATTCCGAAAACCAACAAAATAAAACCGCGCTACTAGGTCCGCAGTCACCACCACATTACCACCAACGCGGTTACTGTTAAGGGTTAAATAACTTGAAAATGAGACGTGCCGCTATTATTCAGTTTTACCAGTGTAATCAGCAGGTTTTAATTTTACAGAAACATATCAATTAGTTTCTGTTATGAAAAGTTTTTAAAAATTTGTTGTACAGTGTAATCGTTTAGGCTCTTGCTGGATTGTGCGAAACTGAACGATTACGAAAAAAATGTTCCAAATTTGTGCTCAGATTTTGACTGTCGGCAACAAATTTCCAGACAATCTTAAGGCCGGCTTCACACGGCTGTAAGCATATTTGCGGAATGAACTATGCTTTTTTGCGTGCGCATTGGTGTTCTTCACTGTACTTTTTGCCCCCACAAGGCATGCTGATTTGCACGCAGCAAAAAGATAGAATTGCAATTAAATACGTCTTATAAATGTCCAAATAAACAGTAAATCCTGCATAGGGTCACATCCAGTTATAAGCTGGGCATAAGATCACCAGGTGGCAGATGTGGAAAGACAAAGAACTTCCAGAAGTGGCATGAAGATATGAGAAGTTATGTAATGTTTGTATAAGTCACCTATTTCTCTGTGTTCTCCCTTGGAATCAGTAATCATCCAGTATCGCAGGCGTCCACTCTCCTTCATACCGTTGTTCAGTTGCACGTATGTCCTGGTGAAATCTTTCACCCTGCTCATCTGATAAGTCCCTGCATCTCCTCAGGAAGTATTATCACACAGTTCTGATAAATGAGTTTTAATGGGCAATATACTGTAACAAAATGGTACAATATTGAATATCCTACTTTCTTATGATGTCCAGAACTTCATTATTTTGCCTGACAGTTTTCGTTGCCTTATTTGGATTCAGCACTGTAAATATATGTAAGGACATAGATATTACACAAGAAAATATACTCTTGCAACACAGTATAATCGTTCAGTAAAAACACTGCCAGCGACTGAACGACGGACAATAATTTGTTTGCTTATCATTCGTCATTCAATTTAGGTAGGCATAAAAATCAAATGTCTGTCGGCCTATATAAACAGGCAGTCTATGAAGGACTGCCTATCTACAGTGAATGGAGGCAGCAGACAGAAGTGATCGCTGGCCCGCTCATCTCCGTTCACTTAATGATTACACTGTTCTGCAAGGATTAGGATGTTTTTTTGGAATGGAGAAATGATTACGTAATCTATATATATAAAATTGAATGTATGTCTGCGTGTCTGTCTGTGTGTCCTTTATGCGCTACTACACCATTCATCCGATCGCCATGAAACTTTGGGAAGTTGTTGAGTACACTCCTGGGAAGATTATAGGCATAGTACATTTATGCTACGATAAATGGCGCGCGTGCGAGCGTCATCGACAGTTACGCCCCCCCCCCACGTAGATCGTTTGATTTCCATCACTGCCACTAATTCTCTCAGTTCCCAATGTCGTAGAAACATGAAATTTGGCATGAGCATTGACTATGTCATAAATAGGAAAAGTTAATAGGTCCCAAATCAATTATTCAATTCTAAGCGCCAAAGAATTAGCGTCTAAATTTTACGTACGAAATCTAATTTTTTCACTTCACAATGTCATAGAAACTTGAAATTTGGCACGAGCATTGATTATGTCATAAATAGGAAAAGCTAATGGGTCCCAACTCGATTATTCAATTCTAAGCGCCAAAGAATTAGCGTCCAAATTTTACGTACGGAATCTACTTTTCTCACTTTCTGATGTCATAGAAACTTGAAATTTGGCACGAGCCTTGATTATGTCATAAATAGGAAAAGCTAATGGGTCCCAACTCAATTATTCAATTCTAAGCGCCAAAGAATTAGCGTCCAAATTTTACGTACGGAATCTACTTTTCTCACTTTCTGATGTCATAGAAACTTGAAATTTGGCACGAGCATTGATTATGTCATAAATAGGAAAAGTTCAAGGGTCCCAACTCGATTATTCAATTCTAAGCGCCAAAGAATTAGCGTCCAAATTTTACGTACGGAATCTAATTTCCTCACTTCCCAATGTCATAGAAACTTGAAATTTGGCACGAGCATTGATTATATCATAAATAGGAAAAGTTCAAGGGTCCCAACTCGATTATTCAATTCTAAGCGTCAAAGAATTAGCGTCCAATTTTTACGTACGGAATCTAATTTTCTCACTTCCCAATGTCATAGAAACTTGAAATTTGGCACGAGCATTGATTATGTCATAAATAGGAAAAGTTCAAGGGTCCCAACTCGATTATTCAATTCTAAGCGCCAAAGAATTAGCGTCCAAATTTTACGTACGGAATCTAATTTTCTCACTTCCCAATGTCATAGAAACTTGAAATTTGGCATGAGCATTGATTATGTCATAAATAGGAAAAGTTAATAGGTCCCAAATCAATTATTCAATTCTAAGCGCCAAAGAATTAGCGTCCAAATTTTACGTACGGAATCTAATTTTCTCACTTCCCAATGTCATAGAAACTTGAAATTTGGCACGAGCATGGATTATGTCATAAATAGGAAAAGGCTAATGGGTCCCAACTCGATTATTCAATTCTAAGCACCAAACAATTAGCGTCCAAATTTTACGTACGAAATCTAATTCTCTCACTTCCTGATGTCATCTATATATATATAAAATGAATGTATGTCTGTCTGTTTTTCCTTTATGCATTACTACACTAGATATATAAAAACGAATGTATGTATGTATGTCTGTCTTCGCAACAACGCGCGACGGGTAAGCTAGTTTTACATAATTTTGTAGTGTTGAACACAAAAATGACATTGAAAATGCGAGATTTGTTCTTGTTTGGAAGTTAGAGGCAAAAGTAAAAAAAATGCTGAAGAAATGGGAAATTGCAGCATTTTGGGATTCTAACTACTTTTATCGGTATTTTAGTGGGACTACAGCAGGGCTTCACAAAAATTCTGTTATCTCTGCAAATGGGATAATCGTGACAGATTTATTAATTACAAGAAGGACTGGCCATGTCAATCACCACTTACACCAGGCCAGAAGAATGTAGTGTATCAGCCACTTGCCAATCCGGCTAAAGTCATCACTTGTCCGTGAGTGACTGAGTGAGTGACATGTTTCACCCCTGATCACATGATGGTGATGTCATCATAGGTCCTTCATCGAGTGAGTTACATGCCCCGCCCCTGATCACAGGTCCTTCATCCCAGCCATGATTTCACCTCAGCGAGCAGCTGAATTACCAGAGCTCTGAGCTCCGCCCCTGATCACATGACTGTGACATAATCACAGGTCCTTCAATATTTTGACTAACTCCAACCATCATTACAGATCCTTCAGTGAGTTACATGTGATAATGTCATTTACTATATTATAAGTGGTGCATTGCGCCACCATAAACACTGGTACTATAAATAATACTAATAACTAGTATAGATATAACCATGGCACCAGATTTTTGTTTATGGTCCCTGATGAGCTCTTTGAGTTTAAGGGTGAAACGCCTAAGATGTGATGATGTGAAAATGCCATCATGGTTTAATGGGGTCATTGGTTTTGAATCTTCCAAAGTATTTTATATATAGATCATAGCACCCTTGAGTTGGAGTATAAATGTAAATAGTAATTCCTATTTTTTTTTGTCAATATATCTATTGGTTGGTTCAATTCTTTTTTTTTTTTGTCTCCTGACCCCTACGATAACACATTGTTCTCCCCTTTTATCTAGAGTGAGGTAGGGTGAGTTAATGATAGAATGCTGCACGGGGTCATCCTTTTCAGGGCGGTTACCCAGCTTCATCACTTATGGGTCAGTGTTTGGGACCTCGTAGGTTAAAATATTTTTCTTTTATATGTCAGTTAATAAGTTATGTTTTATTGTATGACACAGCTAAAGATGAGCGAGCGTACTCGGAAAAGCACTACTCGCTCGAGTAATTTGCTTTATCCGAGTATCGCTGTGCTCGTCCCTGAAGATTCGGGTGCCGGCATGGAGCGGGGAGCTGCAGGGGAGAGCGGGGAGGAACGGAGGGGCGATCTTTCTCTCCCTCTCTCCCGCCCGCTCTCCCCTGCTCCCCGCTGCGACTCACCTGTCAGCCGCAGCGGCACCCGAATCTTCAGGGACGAGCACAGCGATACTCGGATAAAGCAAATTACTCGAGCGAGTAGTGCTTTTCCGAGTACGCTCGCTCATCTCTAGACACAGCCCATCTTCTTCTGTGACCTCGGAAAGCATTGGGTCTGTGAATAGTCAATATCCTTGCATAGAGGGCCATATATCCTTGGTAATTCTGTGAGCTATTTCTAAAAGTAAATGGTGCCCTGCAATGTTGGTAGATTACTGCTGGATGATCAGAAAAAACACTACAACAACAGGCTACAAGAGACAAACAAAAAGACAACATATTTGAAGCACTAATAAAAGAAAATCTCATTAAATTGAGTGTTCTTTCCTTCTTCCCTCTATAACTTACAAACAAGAACCAGTCTTGAATTTGCAATGTTATTTTCGTGCTCAGCATCTGAACATCATGTACAACTAGATAATCATGTCTCCGTTACAAAACCTCTGAACAGTTTTATCACTCCTGTGTGAAAGCACATGAGCAATAATCACTGGGATTACTTTCGGGTGCTTAGGCACCCAACAATCATTCTGTGTAAAAGAACCCTAAGAAGAGCCGTTGGGTGGTATTTCTGGAGCATTTCACTGTCAGCACCTGATAGTGTTTTCTGACCTGACCAAGCATTTGTTAGATATGAGGAACAAGGGTCAGGAGAGGTCTGGCTCTGTTACAGCTGGATAGAGATATTAGCCATATATTGTAGTGAAGGAGCATTGCTCTGTTACAGCTACTTGGAGATAGGTATATACCGCAGTAAGGTTGGGCTCCACCATCTCTCATAGTCTTCACAGCTCCATCTAACTGGACACAACAAATAATATCAATTGTAAAACCATTTTTGATATGCAATATTTTTGGAGTGGTTGGCCCCTCTGTAAGGAGTTATAGTGACCTGGTTATAACTCTTGTTCTCAGTAGCCCAAGACTTCCAAAATGTGGCATCAAGGCTACAAAATCAGGCTTGTACTAGTAAAATTAAAGGGGTTTTGTCATTAAAAAAAAAATTAATACTTACCTATTCCTCCCCAGACAGTCTTCTTACTGCATATTCTCCTCGCTAAGCTTCGCCAGTCCCCTGGGTCAGCTCACCTCCAGCCAGCCGGATCCTCCTCTTCTTGTTATGATGCATCCATTCTCTGCATTCTTCTTCCTGAGGTCTGTGTAGGTTAGATCACTAATGACGTAACGTTCACTGTCTAGGAAGGAATGCTGATCTGTTACCGAGACTGTGTGCTGTCCCACTGCGAGTGTTCATATACTGTTGGAAAGAGACAGAGTGCATGAGCCGTTTCTGCAATAGCTCGGCACTCCCTGCTAGGCTATGAATGCTACGTCACTAGTGACATAGTGTACATTGCCCTGCAAGAAGAAGACTGCAGAGAATAGATGCTTCATCACCGGAAGAAGAAGAATCGGCCAACTTGCGGTGAGGTAACCCGGAGGACTGCAGGAGACAGGAGAAGATCGTTTGGGAGTGGATACGGTAGGAAGACTGATGGGAATGAGGAATAAGTAAGTATAGAATTTTTGTTTTCTAATGACAGAACCCCTTTAAGCACTGTTATATTATACTCCATCTTATTAACTGCATGTTTGTACAAAAACCAAGTCAGGAGCCTGGTGGTAGTTGTGAAGGAAAAATTATCCAACTCTAAATCAAAGTGGAAGTTGAAATTTCTCTGAAATATTGCAAATCGGTGAAGATATGCTTTTTCTAATATATACACCTTAGGCCGGGCTCACACGAACGGGTTGGATTCCGCATGTGAGAGGCCTGCAGCGCATTGCAGCTGTGAACCGGCCAGTGACCCTGCGTATTTCATTAAACTGTATTGCGTATGAGCGCTCAATTTTTGGGGGGGTTTATTTGTATTTCCCGCACCGTCGTTTAGCGATGACGCAGGTACCCACAGCCCATAAGCAATGTTAATAGCATATGGGCTGCGCGTCGTATACCTTCGTTGACATCAATGGAGACCGTCCGCACAGATTTCACTTTCAAATAGAGCATGCTGTGATTTTTCTTCCGCTTACGTAATACACAATTCATATCCATGAGTGTTAAGAAAAATCCGAAAATACATGCCCTTCAATGCCTGCGTTTTACTGCCGATCCGCAACGCGGATGACAATCGTGGAATCCGCAATTTAATTCCAGCGTGCCTAATATACCGGTAGATGAAACTGAGCAGTTTGTGTATAGAGACATGCACAGTACACCATATTTAAGGATGTATAAGATATAAGGCCAGTGTGCAGTTTTATACTCCTGTAGTGAGTATGTAATATTATGTGTGCCGGTATAATGTGGATGCCAGTCTTGCGTGGGAATGTACCAGTTTACTTTGGCTGTAAAGTTGGGTGTCTGTAAATCCAAAAATAGTTCAGAAAGTGAGCTTCAATGTTGGATGAAATTTGGAAAGTCACCAGTGTATTTTCGCAGTCTGTCCAGATTCTAAGTGGATTATCTACTTATAGGAAGTTCGATGTTTTTTCTTGTTCACATTTGACCATAAAAGGGTTGGCAGATTTTCCTATCTTTGGCACTTTTCATGTGCTTCTCATATAATATTCTCTCCGTAGGAGGAAGCTAATTGTGGATTAATACAAGTCTAATCAATTGCGGAGGTGGCGCTATGGTCATGCTACTACTATAAGAGGTTGTTCACATGGGTGTAAGCACATTTCGGCTATGCAAATACACTGCATATTTGCGTGGCCTGAGAGCGGCGGTACACGAGCGTGTTTGTGTACTTTTTTGTGCACGCAAAATCTGTACGCGCTATACATGGACAACAGAACTCATTGATATCAATAGGTTTGTTTTCATAAGTGCGTTTTGCACCCGCATTTCGTGCGGGTGCAATAAAAAAGGTAAGTGTTAAGTACCCTGGGGCAAACACCGAGTCATGACTGACTCCTAGGGTGACGTCACATCGTGATGTTTTCTTGGCAGACTGTGGGGTTGTTTGCCTTCCCCAGTCATCTTTTACCCTTTACTCATTTTGCCGACCTCAGAAGGATGGAAGGCTGAGTCAACCTTGAGCCGGCTACCTGAACCAAGCAGAGATTGAATCTACAACCTTAAGGTCATGAGTGAGAGCTTAAGACTGCATTCTGCTGCCTTAACACGCTGCGCTACACAAGGCTCAGTGCAATAAAATAGGTCCTGCTCTATTTTCCTGGCAAAGTGCCATTGCAGTCTATAGACAGATAAGGGGAAGGGTGTGACACTGCGCAAAACGCGGGAAAAAGAAGACAGCTGGCCCTTATTAGGCTCAAATAACCACTAAATTCCATGGGAAGGGAGTGTCACAAGTGAACTGGCCCCGGATGTGCAAAAATAATATGCAAAGACATGTGCGCAACACCTTAATTATGGTCCTCTTCAAACCTTGTTCATGCATAAATTTGCTACACTGTGGCAAGCGTATTTTCACATACGCTCATGTGACGCCACCCCCAATGTGCTTATGCCTGCCTGTGAGCACAAATGCACCGCGCATTTGTGCACACAGACTCACAAAATCACCTTGATATTGTGTGTATATGTGCAGTGGATACGCAGGTTTTTTGCGCATGTCATGCACATTCATGCAAACCCATTGATTTCAATGAGCTTTTGCGGTGTGCGAATGTGCTGAGGATAGAACATGCTGCTTTTTTTAACGAGATCACACATTGCGAAAAAAGATACGCTCATAAATGAAAGGGTTCTATTCACTGCGCAAATTTTAAGAGCATAGTGTGCTGCACAAACCGGCCCTTTCAGATGCATAATGCATGACGTTACACTTGTGTCACCAGTATTTCATCGTTGTTTGATCTGTATTTGCCATCATTGGTTTTATTACTCTGCAGTATTCATCATTACCGCCTTTATCTCAGTAACGATACTTTTGTTAAGGCAGTGCGATATTAGCGACAAAGGACGTGTATCAGATTCTGATGTCAATTGTGGAAAAATTAGTCACATCGTGGGAAGATCTCGGAGAGGAGCAGATGAGTGTGCGCTGTGTAAGTGCGGGTGTACATGTAGTGGGCGCTGCTTTCTGGCTCCTACATGCAGCAAAGCTTAGAACTTCATTATAAGGCTAGTTTCGCCCGAGCGTTTTATTGCGGCAATTCTGCCGTGGTCAAACGCCGGCTTAGAATTGCGACTATCTGAAGCATTGGATTCAAATGCATTTGTTCAGATGGGCGATTTTACGCACCGGAAAATATAAAGTATACGGTGCACATTCCAGCCGTCCACTTTTACGCCGACCGGAAAAGATAGGCCTTGTCCTATCCTTTGCTGGAAGAGCCTAAGAGAGCCGTCAGGAAAGGGGAGGGGGAAGGAGTTTAGCAGCGGCTCGCATTGCTTAATTCCCTCCCCCTCCCCTTGCCGGTAGCTCCCACAGGCTGGGGGGAATAGGGGAGGGAGTTAAGCACAACTAGCTAAGCTACACCCCTCCCAGTCCTGCCCCCTCCCCTTGCTGACAGCCGGCATGGGGCGGAGAGGAGAAGGTTAACTATGTTAAAGTCGGCTTCACACAGGTGTAAGAGCAATTACATGCGCATTTGCACTGCATATTCATGCAATGGCCATTGTGCTTTTGCATGTGCCTGTGCGTGTTTTACTGTATTTTTTGCGTGTGTATGTCACGCATATTTTGTACATGCAAAAAAACACGCAAGCATGCTCCAATTGGTTTGAATGGGCAATTAAGTTAAATTAGTTTAATATGTGCCAAACCACACGAAAATAGAGCCTTCACTTAGGGTGCGTTCACGCATAATGGAAATGCTGCGGATTCTCCGTGGAAAAATTGGCATAATTTCCTCATCAAAATCCCCACTATTGGAAGCAATCGGCAAGATTTCTGTGGACTCGCTGAAAAATAAAACATGCTGTGATTGTTCTATCTTGCAGCATCGTTGTGAGAGTAAGATCACACATGTAAGCAGACCTATTGAAAACACGCAAAACTCGCTCATGTGAATGCACCCTAAGACCACTCTCACACACAAACTTGGCAAAACACTGCATTTTGACATGATTTTTACCGCCGTTTTTCGATGCAGGCTATTGCATCCAACAACATTTTTTTATACATCCCATCATTATGATGAGTGATGAGATGAGGCGCATTAATTGCTGTAAAATAGAGCTAAAAAATCACAGTGCTAGAAAGCACCGTGTTCGAGCGCCTGTCTGCGAGGCCCCATTGAAATCAATGGGAATGTTATACCGTGATTAACGTCGTGTTCAAAACACTGCGCTAATTGCGGTAAAAATGGATGTGTGAGAGTGGCCTAAGGCTAACTGCACACAGGTGAGCGCGATATGGGGCCGTGAATCATGGTCTTATATCTCGCTTGTCAACATGTGAATTCCCCGCGGATGTGAGGCGTTTTTATGACAAAACAGCCTTGCATCACTTCGGAGAAGAAGCGATCCTCCGCTGCAGCGGTCAGCCACGGTAGAGCATCAGAGTTTTTCCCATTGCTTTTAATGGGAGCTGTAGCATTCCATCGCACTCGCGTGCACCTAGCACGTGGTGTGATCCTGCCGCCAGCCCCATTGAAAACAATGGGCGCTGCGATGTGAGAGCATGCAGAAAGATAGGACATGCTGCAATTTGATTCCCGCATTGCAGTGCAAAGCAGGAAAACATCGCTCATGTTCAAAAGAATGGGGTTCAAATTTGTGCGTCTCGCAACACACAAATCTCGCATGATTTTCTTGCTCATGTGAAGGCAGCCTCAAGAAGCTGTCCAGATATCCTCATAGTTCATCAATAGTTGATTAGCGGGGATTCCCACTGAATTAAATGGGAAGAGTATCTGCAATACCAACCAAGGCCACGGAAAAGTATACAGCGCTGCTGCTCTGGACTTCGAAAACTGTATCAGTGGACTACTGAACAGCTCATCAGTGGGAGTCCCATGTAGCAGATCCCTACTGATCGATGATCAATCCCCGCTGATCAAGTTTTCAAGAAGCACATCCACTTTTCAGCTGTTCGGGGTCAGTACTATTGGATGTGACATACAGATTAATCATGCTGACTTATGACTGCTCAGCCCATTACATATAGTAGGGGAATGAATTACTGTTCCCTGATATCCTATTATTAAGGAATTGTTATGTCTTAGTCATGAGGACATTCCAATAATATCTTACAGGGCTGCAGAGGTTTCAGGGTTCATCCAAGACCGGGCAGCAGAATACAGGCTGCCCTTTATGTGTCTGCTAATGTGCTGTGAAGGAAATTGTAGATTATTTAAAATCCCCTCCAGACCCTTACTGGAATATTCATCCAGCTAAAGTGTAATATATTATATATTATATTAACCAGTTCCAAGCTTGAGCTTCGCCTCAACACCGTGATGACGAAGATGCAAAAAAACTGAATAGTATTACCATGTTGCTATGTGATGTCCAATCTTGGCCCCCTTAAACTCTCACCAGGTTTGTCCTTCTGAGGCTTCATTTACACGAGCGCATAAATGCTGACGTTTTCACGCCCGACTGATATATGAGATCATCTGAGCCATTGGTTTTCAATGCATCCATTCACATGGGTGAATATTGGGCGCATAAATACGTCGAACCATGAAGAATGGAACATACACGACCAAAATACGCGCTGACTCATATACGTTGGGCAAAAAATAGTTCTGGAACTATCTTTTGGCCAATATACGCCGGTGGGTCCCATAGACTCCTATGGGAGCTGGACAAAGAAAGGGAGGGTGAGGCAGTTTAGCAGCGGCCAACACTGCAAAAAGCTTCCAGGTGCCTCTATGTAGGCATTAGAAGTTAGTCAGAGAATTTAAGCCAAGCGAGGGTTTTCGGGGTTGTGACGTATTTTTTCGCTTAAAAAACACACAGTCATGTGAATGGGTGAGAAAATGTTAATTACCCTGGCGGAAAAAAATCCTTTCACGCAATTCTACGGCACCAGAGAGGAAACTTAAAAACGCCTACGCTCGTGAGAAAGAGCCCTGAGGGCTCTTTCCCACAAGCGCATATACGGCGATGGCGTTTTTATGTTTTCACTCCTCCTCCGTATTACCGCCTGAATGGGCTTTTTTCCGTGATCACGGCCATTGTTTTCTCGTCCATTCACACGACCGCGAGCGTCGTTTTTAGCGAAAAAATACGCCGCACTCCTGCCAAAATCTTTGGGATGCCTTCCAGTGCCAATGTAGAGGCACCTGTAAGCTTTTCGCAGCGTTGGACGCTGCAAAAATGCCTCCCCCTCCCTTCTCTTTCCCTGTTCTTATAGGAGTCTACGGGACCCGCCGGTGTATATTGGCCAAAACATAGTTCCAGAACTATGTTTCGGCTGAGCGTATATGCGCCGACTGCGTATATGTTCTATTTTTCGCGCTGATTGTTGATGTGTGTTAACCCGCTGAAATTAATGATTGTTTTCCCGTGCGAGTTCCATCCACCCGGCTGTATTCACCCACAATATCACTGCAGTTGTTCTGCGTCTACAGTGCGTATGTGACATGTTCATTTCCACACGGCAAACTAAGAGGCACCAATTCAAACGACTAATTAGTCTTAATGAGTTCCAGATGTGTTCTTTTTCCAGCAGAATTGCGCAGCGCATCACGCATCTCCTTGCGTATTGCATGCGCATTTGCTTACCCCTATTTTTTTTGTGTGCAACTGAAATGTACGCGCCAATACGGAAATTTGAACTAGCCCAATAAAATCAATGGATTCTATTACCTGTATATTGCGTGCGCAAATTTTGCTCATGCAGATAAGCCTGTGTGAAGGCTTATCAGACAGATGGCCACAAAACAGAACGAAACAATCGATATCCGCGGTTTCGTTATCATTAGCGTGATTCCCGCGTTAATACTACGTGAGAAAAAAAATAAAACTTGCCCTATCTTTCTTGTAAGTCCTTTTTCTACGTACGAGAAAAATAAGGCAAGACCATTTTCCTGCTTTTTTTGCAAACCCGCACGCAATAGTGCAGATTTGAATAGTCAAAAAGAACTGTAGCGGCGAGCGTATTTACGCGCCAGTCTGAAGCCGCCGTTACATCAGGTTTTCATATGTGTTTTTATCACATTGTTCATGTGTGTCTTTATTGTGCATTTTCCACCCGCGTGGGGAAAAAAATTAAAAAATTTGCATACTGTTCCAATAATAAATGCTTAAAAAACGCATCGCGCTCTCATGCAAATCGCGTCGTATGCAACGATGATGCGGTTTTTTTTCACACTCCCCTAGAAAGTACTTTAAAATTCTTGCAGCAGAATCGCAGCCAAATAGGACATGCTGCGGTTTTTTTCAATCCCAGTCCAAGAGAAAAATTGCTCCTGTGTATTAACTAACCCGTGTTTTTTCTCCCGCGCAAATTCTTTTCATCTAACATTCAAACGGAACTTGACCGGAAAAATGGCCGATGTTAATGCAACCCTTCGGACGGAACTCGCGCGGGAAAAATCGCCCGCGTGAATACTGCTTGGTATTACCTGGCGGTGTTAATTATATTGCAAAACCGTGTTGGTTTTCCGTACTGAGTGCTGATGCTTTAAGGCGAGGAGCGAAAACAACGGAAGGGAGAAAAGAAAAAATGTAGAGGGGAGACCGAGCACGGAGGCAGGGAGCAGCCTGCATCTCCCAACTGTGCTCACATCAGCATCACTAAGGCACATCCCTGCGGCAGAAGCGTCCACTTCTGGGGAGAGGAAAAGAAGACGGGAAAGAATACGAAAATTCATAAGGGAGAGGCGAGATAAGGCGGGCTGGAGATGAATGGCACAGGAAAAAAGGAAGATGATGTGAGCGAAAGGGCATAGAGGCGGCTGTAGCTCCATAGAGGAGTAGTGCGAAGCAGAGACCGAGCCAGGGAGGGAGGGAGCAGTATGCAGTGGTGATATGAGGAGGGGTGTCAGCAGAGGGATGGATGTGCACAGAATAAGGCAGGGAGATAAGAGGGGACCATAGACACGGGGAGGGGAGTGCGAATGGACCATTGCTGGCTGCTCTGCATAGCAAGGCCAGAGCAGGCTGAGGAAGAACAGGGACAAGGAGGTCTGAGGGCCGGTGTGAGGTGTAAGAAAGTGGGCAGGTGAACGTGACTGATGGGAGCAAGCCTCAGCAAGGGAAGAAGAGATAGTTAGAGGATAGAGGGGGGATATAATGGGCGAGCGAGAGAGGGCGAGAGCATTGGGGGGTTAACAAGGGTACGTGACTCCGCGAAAGAAGAGATAGAGGGGGAAAGGGATTGGAGGGTAAGAAAGACCTGAGAGGGAGGGAGAGATGGTGAAGCCTGCAGACAGACAGAGGTGATGTAAATACCTGGAGGGAGGGAGCGAGGTAGCCAAGAAAAGAGGGAAGGCAAAGAGCGGACAAGCTCCTGCTGCAGAATGATGGGGAACTCACCGCACAAACAGAGGAGCAAGAAGCATCACAGAATGCAGCCGGCAACAGGTACACGTCTCCATCTTGCTCCATCCCCACCCTACGCCCGGTCTGGGCGCCAATTAGTTGCACTGCCAGAATCTTACTGACAGGAGGAGGATTAATGCAGACGGTTATGTGGGAAGAGATTGTAAATACTGTCAAATGTGTGAAAATCTGATGGTAAATAGCGGATTCAGCATAGACTAATCCCTGTACCTTTATGTTAGAGCGCCATCCGGCGGCCTGCGGGGATGTGACAGAAAGCCACCTCAGGTGTTGCATGGGAGGTTTCAGGGAGACAGAGCCTTGGAGTTTACAAAATCACTCGGCGCTTAGTAAATCGGACAGCACTGTGGAATCTACTGCGTCGGCAGAAGCGCACAGAGTTCACACGGAAGTGGAAGCGAACTGCAGAAGCGTCAGGGAAGCGAATGAAAATGGTCCTAAAAACGCTGTTAATTAAAATATATAGTTGATGAGTTAGGACGCTTTCAGACAAGCGGATTTTTAGCTCCCTATGTAGTTTGTGTCTTGGGGAACGCAAGACTGAGCTAATGTAAATCTATGTATCTGTTCACATGGACGTATTTTTCACGGACGTTTTTTTTTTTTTTTTTTTTAAGTGCTGTTTGCTCTTTTTTTTGCCTCCGTATGATTATTTGTTTCTATTGGTCAAAAATATTGACCAATAGAAAATGCAATATATGGAGTGATGACATACGGTGGGAACGCCATCTGGAACGTGTCGGTATTACAGACATGTATCCATACACTCGTCTGTTACCGGCCTCATTGTGTGAGATGATCATATGCGCAAATGCACAACGTATTTGCGCTATGAACAAGGTTGATTTGCGAGCGTGTTTGCACATAGTACTGTACTTTTTTATGCACACAAGGCCTGTTCATATGCGTTCGCGACTCACCCAAACCCTGATTTAGATGGCTATTTAACCTAACGAGGTCCAGATCGTCTTCCTTTCACACAATTGCACAGCGTATTGTGCATTTTTGTTCGCTTTGTGCTCCTCCCATAGACGTCTGTAGGGACCTGGTGTGTGCAAATATGCACAAAATAGAGCAGGTCCTATTTTTTTGGCACACGTGAGAAATATGCGCGCAAAAGAAGAAATGAGAAGGAACCCGTTGACATCAATGGATTATATTGCTTGCATATTATTTGCAAAATGTGCGCAAATACGGCCATTTGAAGGAGCCCTTTAAGCTCATTTGGTAATTCTTAGCTGTATGTAGTGAAGAACAGGATAGGCCTTCTTCACATTCAAAATTTGCTGCACAATTGGCAATGAATAGAGCCCATTGATTTCAGTGGGTTCATCACATGTGTGTATTTACCTGCGCACTTCGGGCATGCAAAAAATAAAAATGCAGCATACTCTATTTTACTGCCCACTTGCGCACCAAGACACTATAGAAGTCAAAGGGGATAAACTAGGAGATGCCTGAGGCTGGGCTCACACAACTGTATGGTAAACCGCAGCGTAAAAAAACGTGTTTGTGATTTCGTATGACTGCAGATGACAGTAAATCTCACGCACGCTATCATGCACTGGCCTCCTGGTTTTGTTTTTTTCAAAATTTAAGGGCTTACTGACGCAAACGCATTTGAGCGCGCAAAATATGTGCGTGTACAGCGCAGAGAATAGAGCCTATTGTTTTCAATGGGCTCCTTCTCATTTTTGCTTTTTCGCGCAACATGCTGTATTTTGGTGCACAGTTATCGTCGATAAGTGGCATTTTAGCGGACCAGGTCTACAATGGCTGACCTGCATCAATGTCAGATCTGAAGGACTGTATTCAACGCCCTGTTGAAGGAATTAAAGCTGACTCATTGTGTTCGGTGGTGGAAAACCAACCTCCATTATACTGAGTCATTAGAGAGTCTGAAGTTTAACGCTTTAGTTCTATGGCCTGCTATGTAGCAGTCTCAAGTATGTTGGAACTCTTGTGGAACAGCCACTTGTGACTAACGTATAGGCGGTGGACAAAAATATGGGAACACCGTACGAAATGCATGGGATTTTAATAATTAGCACTGTGCTGCCCTTTTGATCCCTGCTTGGCTAAGATCTTTCTCACCAAATTTGCGTTTAGTTCACCTCTTGCCCTGCTCTGGGTGGTTTTGGGAGCAGCTGATAACAGCAGCTGAGTGGCTCAAAACCCTGACCAATAGAACCTTGTTGCTCAGGTAGATGTTCACTTCTTCCCGGCAACATCTGTGTCATATTACCTCCACCTAAAATCAGTCTCTACATGTCTATTGAAATATGATTTAGAACCTCATGTAACTTAAGGCATGCATTTCATACAGTGTTTCCATATTTTTGTCCACCTCCTGTCATAGATGCCATGTGTTTCCGTCTCTGGAAGTTAAGAACATGGATGCTGCTCCTTAGCATTGGCACCGGGAATACCAAAACTTCCAGGTTTTTGTTTTCCAGCATATGTAGCTTTAGTGTGGGCCAAGGATGAGAAGAGATGTGAAAAATGCTAAAGGGGTTGTCGGAGTTAATTATTTTTAATTGGTGCTCCCCATATTAAAACAATAATCAAAAATCTAATACTCCCCTCTTGCGGTCCCACTCAGCTTCAGCGCTGCAGCCCCATTCTCTTTGCCAGGTCTCTGTTAACAGGCTGCAGTCAGCCTGTGTAGGAGAGTGCTGAGGTCTGCAATTGGTTGCAGCAGCCAAGACATCCCATACACAGGGTGACTGTCAACACAGACCCGGCATGGAGGATGGAGCCGGAAGAGGTGAGTATAGTATTTTTATCGTTTTTATACATGGGGAGTATAAATTTAAAAAAATAACTTGCACAACCCCTTTAAGTCCTTTCTTTAGTTCTACTTTAACCCTTTCCAATCCACTGTCTGACATCTGAAGACATTCTAATTGAAGGTTGTACAGCTTCGATGTCGGAAGACATTCAGCAGGGTATTCTTACTGTATATTACTGGCTGCTCTGTTGTTGGGGGCCTCTCCAGCATGTCCCATACCACAGTACTGGCTCTAGCCAGCAGATGGCACCATTGTATAATGGCAGAAAAAGAAAGCCCCCTAGGAAACCCTGAATCCAAAATTGGATTGCAAAGGGTTAACGGGAACCTGTCACATTGAACCTGCAGTCTTATCTGTGGGCATGATGTTATAAAGCAGGGGGAGCTGAGCTGATTGATAAATAGGTTTATGGGGAAAGATTCAGTATAACTTCTAAAACCAGACATTTAAATCAAATGCATTAGGAGTCCAGTGGGCGGTCTTATCAGTGACTGACAGCCTTTGACTAGATCAGTATACATGCAGAGACAGCTGTCAATCACTAATAGGACCGCCCACTGGACTCCAAAGACCAAAAATTAAAATGCATGTATTAGAAGTTATACTAAATCTTTCCCCATAAAACTATATATCAATCTGATCGGCTTCTCCTGCTCCACAACATCATGTCTGCGGTTTAGACAGCACTTTTGAGTTGACAGATTCCCTTTAAGGATGATGTAACAGAAATGTGACTTGGTTTATAGTTACCGGCAATGGTGCAATGTGTTGTGGACAAATGGTGGAAGTATGAAGCTCAAGCATGAGGTTCAAAAGCGTGACGTGTTTCTTAACATGCTATGCCATTATCTCCCAGGGAACACACACTGAACCTTTATAAAGGAAGCAGAAGAAAATGCATATAATATCTCAATGCAGTGTTACATTTATACATATATTCAAAGCATATTAAAAATCATCAAGGAGTTTTGCGGCCAGATAAATGCAGAAGGCTGCAGGCAAGTTCCTTAAAGTAGGTCACAAAACTCCAAGGTGACATTCCTAATATGTTATAAAAGAGCGTACATTATCTTTGATAGTACGCACCTCAGCTGCTGCAGAACCTTGTTTCATTAACATGCCGTAATATGCGCCTCCCTGTATAGGACATTCTACGCAATGCAGCCATAATGTGGCCCGTTACAGCACTAGCTTCAGCGTGCCAAACACAGTGTGCCCCCCAAAAGCTAACTCCTTAACCCCTTCAGTGGCAGGTTTATTAATACCATGTCAGCTCAGGAAGCCCCGGAGATTTTCCTGAGGTAATTCGAAGTGGCAAACGTGTACAGTGGCACAATAGCTGTGTGTCCTGGCCAGCATTTCAGCACTAGAGCTGTCCACGGAAATCTTTCGGGGTTTAACTGCATGGTCAGTGCAGCAAGCCCTGGAGATTTTCCGGGCGTGCCACTTAAGGGGTTAAGGGGAACCTGCCACCATTTTTAAACCTATTAAACCCCTATACCGTTTAATAGGCGATAAAATGGGCATTTACATAGGTTGCTAACCATGCAGGTCTGAGCATACTTGTAAAATCAGAGGGTTAAAGTGTTCCCGCACTGCATGCAAATTTTGGGTGATTGGACCAGTGGGCATGCTGGACCGTCATAGGTGGGCTAGCCTGCATGCCTCCACAAACACTGTCCCATTCTGTGCATGTCAGCACCGCCACTATCTAAATCTTGCGCAAGTGCTGCAAGCAACACGATCAGTACATGCACAGTTGATTTCATGAAGCTGCCCAGTAATGGAGACAAACTACCTGCTCATGCAGCGATTACGTTGCTCACGGCACAAAATGTAAAACACTGTGGGGATGATGTGAGAACATCTGACATCACTAGCAGAGTGGGGTCAGTGTTTGGGGAGGCACGCAGGACCCCCAAGATGGTCAGGCCAGCCTGCATGCGTGGTCTAGCATGCCCACTGACTGAGTGTGAGAACACTTAAACCTCTGATTTCCCAAAGATTCTCAGACCTGCGTGGTGAACAAACTAAAAATGCCCATTTTATCACCTATTAACCCCTTTAATGGCACGCCCAGAAAATCTCTTAAAAATCATTGTTAAAATGTGCTGAAGACTACCTAAACTTGCCACTGAAGGGGTTAAATGGTAGAGGGGTTTAATAGGTTTAAAAAAGGTGGCAGGTTCCCTTTAAAAACTTCTTTTCAGAACAAGATTTTCATGTAGCTTTCTTTTCCTGCAACAAAAGTCCATAAAAGGAGTCTTATCTAGCAGTGATCAGTGGCACGGCCAAGATAGATAAGCGGTGCCTGTATAAAGTAGTTTCACTTTTATTCGTAAAATTGTTGCATTCGGATGTCTGATTACACAAATATAATTCACATACCAGGGACCAGATGACCCTGGAGGTCCCTTCCAACTTTACCATTCTATGATTCTATGACCTGCAGTATGAACGTCTTTGGGAAGATTCCATTGATGTGTTTTGTGCACATTTCACACCTTACCTACGGCGCTCATGTGATGTCAGCATTAGTGCAGTTATAAAAGGTTACTCCAGAGTCAGCAAGAAAAGCTGATTTATTCCATAATGAAGGGTTCTGCAACTTTCAGATGTACCTTCTGTATGCAGTCCTAATTATCTCCAAGGTCTTTGGTTGCTGAAACTCATTGAGAAGCTTCATTGGTAACTTGCAGAGGTTTAAACCTTGTTCCGGTCCGGCCTGTGTTGATCTCAGCGGTGTGAGTTCATTACAAGACAGTTTTTAGCCTCTAGCAGTAAACTACAAAAGGGTTCCATTTAAAAAGGGTTGTTTCATGGCAGCCGATGCCTATGAGGCGGTCCAAGCGTTACCCGAAGTGTGGGCAGCAGAAGAGGTGCAGGCGCACCTCTGCACCATTCAGTTCAATGGGACTCCCGTAGATGGTCAACTCAGCCATCTACAGCAGTTCCATTGAAGTGAATGGAATTGAGGTGTGATGCTCGTTCTCTGCTGTTCGACACTTTGGGACATTTCGGGGTTGTCTTCCAAGTATTACTTGTTGTTAGATAACCCCTTTAATGGAGCATACAGAGATCTTGAAGCTTTAGGCCACTTTAAGACGAGCGTATTACTGGCATATTTTTATGCCTTCATTATGGAAGAGTGTTCCAGCCCTTCACAGATCCCTATGATGCTATGAGTTTGGGTCAGTAGACCTGCAGATTGGCGGGGACACTCATCTGTAAGGCTTGCCTCACACGGCCGTAATTCACGGTGTGATGTATACATGCTGCGTGCCACCAATCTCCATGCCATGTATGCCACCAAGATAGAACATGCTGCAATTTTCTTTGCATGCGTAGTTTGCGCACTTTGTGTGAGTGGCAACTTAGAAGCCTATGGGGGATTGGTACAGCTTGCAAAACCTGTGCACATAATACACCATGACTTTATGCTCGTGTGAGCCCGGCCTAATGCATATGCATAAATGCTCCCAAAATACACTGGCCTGAAAGTGGCCTTAGGGTGGCTTTAGAGTTCCTTTACATGAATGTATTTGCTGATGCGAAAATTGCGAGCGCAAAGCACAGAGAATAGAACTCATTGATTTTTCTTTTTTTACATGCAAAAAAACGGACCTGTTCTATTTTCCTGTGTACTTGTGCACCAAGGGCCCCATAGACGTCTATGGGAAGTGCACAAATGTGTACGCAAAGCACTAAAAACATGCACAATACGCTGCGCAATTCCGTACAGTAGAGAACACATTAGGACCTCATTAGGCTAAATAGCCTTTCAAATCAGAGTTGGGGGGTGTGGTGCAAAAAGTACAGTACTGTGCTCCGATATGTGTCAAATCAACCTCTTTCACTGTACAAATGTATTGCGCTGAAACATGTGTTTTTGTGTATACGCTTGTCTGAAGCCGCCTTGGGCTGCCTGTCCACAGGCGATGATCCGCTTGCGATAAATCGCCCACAGATCATACTCTGTAAAGCTTTCCATAGGATTACTATGAAAAGCGCAGCACCAGCGTCCATGAGCGGATGCTGCGATTGCCGCGATTCTCAGCGGTGGCTCATCTCGGAGACCTGTCAGTGCTCCTCCCTCCTCCCCCGCTGCGGAATATCGCTAGCGATATTCCGCCTCGGCTGTGGACAGGGGGCCTTAGGCTGTATTCACTCCAGCCAGCAACCTAATTTGCATAAACCGGAAAATCCTTTAAATGTGCATTCGTTTATGTGTGATCACTGTCCTACTGCCTTTTGCATCCCTTCTGGTTCCCATCTGATAGCTACTTATGTAACAATACATCTTGTTATACATTTGTATCACATTTGTGATACATTTCGTCTGGGACTGCACACATATTTATAGCTTGACAGTTGAGATTGCAATGATTCTTCTATTTACAAACAACTTTAGTCAATAAAATAGACACAATATCATTTATACACACAGTGATATAAGGGGCTCTAACTGCACTCACTAGACCATACAGCGATGCAGAGACAAATGGGCTTCAGTAGCCGAGCAATTCTGCATGAATACATTTACAAATCAGTTTAAAAAATTGCATCCACGGTGGTGTACCTCTAGTAGAACATATGCTCCAGCACTGAAACTTCTCCTAATACACATATATATTCTTGATTTGCTTAAACATTTGTTTAATTATCTTATATATACCTCAGGCACCACTTCAGAAGTGTACAGTTGGTTTAATTATCATCAGGGTCTCTTTGGGAACCCAAGTCTTTATACATATTTATAAATGACTCCCAAGGGGCTGACATTTCTAGGCTGTTTAACCAATGCAGGTTTGTTCGTGACAATAACCAAAACCTTTCTCAAAGTGTTTTATTGCTGAAGGATAATGGCAAATACAAATGACAATGTTAGTTTAAAATTAACAGCTGCTTTAAAAAGTTTAACATCCTTATATAATTACATCTATCTATCTTATATTTATCTATATCTCTCTCTTCTATCTATCTATCTATCTATCTATCTATCGTATATCTATCTATCTTATATTTATCTATATCTCTCTCTTCTATCTATCTATCTATCTATCTATCGTATATCTATCTATCTTATATTTATCTCTATCTCTCTCATATCTACCTATCTATCTATCTCATATATATCTATCTATCTCATATCTATCTATCTCATATTTATTTCTATCTCTTCTATCTCTCTCTCCTATCTATTTTATATTTATCTCTATCTCTTTCTTCTATCTCATATCTATCTATCTCTCTATCTCATATCTATCTCTCCTATCTATCTTATATTTATCTCTATCTCTTTCTTCTATCTCATATCTATCTATCTATCTATCTATCTATCTTCTAGCTCTCTCATATCTATCTATCTATCTCATATCTATCTACCTCTCTCATATCTATCTATCTATTTATCTATCTATCTCATAGCTATCATATATATATCTTATATTTATTTCTATCTCTTCTATCTCTCTCCAATCTATCTATCTTATATCTCTCTCATATCTATCTCTCTCTCTCTCATACATATCTATTTATCCATTTATCTCTCTCATATCTATCTATCTTATATCTCTCTCATATCTATCTATCTATCTCTCATATCTATCTATCTATCTTATATTTATTTCTATCTCTTCTATCTCTCTCTCTCTCCTATCTATCTCTTTATCTATCTCATATCTATCTATCTATCTATCTTATATTTATTTCTATCTCTTCTATCTCTCTCTCTCCTATCTATCTCTTTATCTATCTCATATCTATCTACCTCTCTCATATCTATCTATCTATCTATCTCATATCTATCTCTCTATCTATCTATCTATCTATCTATCTATCTATCTATCTATCTATCGCATAGCTATCTTATATTTATTTCTATCTCTTCTATCTCTCTCATATCTATCTATCTCTCTCATATCTATCTATCTTATATCTCTCTCATATCTATCTATCTCATATCGATCTATCCATCCATCTCTCTCTCTCTCATAGCTATCTCTCTATCTCTCTCATAAGTATCTCTCTCATAGCTATTTATCTATCTTATATCTCTCTCATATCTATCTATCTATCTATCTATCTATCTATCTCATATCTATCCATCTCTCTCTCTCTCTCTCTCTCATAGCTATCTCTCTCATAGCTATTTATCTATCTTATATCTATCTATCTTATATCTATCTATATATCTCTCTCGATGTATGTCTTTCATATCTATCTCATAATCTCTCTCATATCTATCTATCTTTCTGTCTATCTATCTATCTATCTCATATCTATTTATCTATTTCATATCTATCTATCGCAGAGGTGGACAACCATTGTCCAACTGGCTAAATACTGTACAACCCACTGGTGCCCACCCTACACCTCCTGGCAGTCCTTACCTGTTTCAGAATCCTATGAATAGAATGTTCCAGGTCTATACAATCAATTCTTTACTTGATACTCTTCACCAGTGTGTGCCCTACCCACCCTGTGGACATGGTATACTGCTCACATGAGTGACATACAGCTGTAGCAGTCGTTAACATTACTGCCACATCATGATAACTCGATTTACCGCATTTTAGTACATTGTAGTTAAAGGAATTGTCCCGTTATAAACTATATTTGGCCTATCCTTAGGATAGGTCATCAACAGTAGATTTGTGGGTGTCTGCCTCCTGGGACCCTCACAATCAGCTATTCAGCAGGCCAGTGTAATTTGTTCAGGAAGGAAGCAGCTCCATTCTCACTGCAGTGGCCTGGCTTGGTATTACAGGCAAAGTTCCCATTGAAGTGAATAGCTGCAGTACTAAGCCTGGCCATTGCAGTGTTAATGGAGCTGTCTGCATCCTGCAGAAATCAGCTCAGTGCATGAGCACACCAGCCCAAATAACAGCTGATCAGCGGGGGTCCTTGGTGACAGACCCCTGCCAATCTACTATTGATTGCCGTTCCTAATGACAATCTTTTTAAGTTATACTATCACATTAAATGTCAATTTAACAATTACTACATCTATACCAATGAGACCCTCAACTATTTCAAGAACAGGATCGCACGCAGTTATTTCTACACTCCCAATTTAACATAATGAAGGATGACTACAACTGGTGCAGGCGCCACTCTGTTATAAATGTGGGGCGCAGGCAGAGGTTGACTGGCCAAAGAACAGGGAGGCAGATGTTTGGAGACACTCGGCATCCTTAGTTCCTCTGTGGCCACTTTCTCTGTGCGGCACCCTGACTTGTGCTGCATGCTGATTTCCTCTTCTGAGAGGCATCTTCTCAAAGGAAAAAGGCCGCAGCAGAAGGCAGGATGATGGCAGAGACAAGTGACAACTCCGGTAGAGGAAAATGGTCGGAGCAGAATTTAGGACGCCCTGTGGCCTTCAAAAACACTAGTTGTGCACCACTTGTGGCACTATCAGTATTCAGAGAGCACAGTTACCACTAAGGGGGCAATTAGGTCCACTATTAATACTAAGGGGGCACATGGGGGCATAATTACTTTTAAGGAGACACTTGAGGGCACTATTACTATTGAATACTTTTTCTATTAAGGGAGAACTATTAAGAGAGTACTTGGGGCACTACTATTAAGTGGGTCACAACTGTGGATATTATTATGTAATGGCTCAAAAGGTTTAGTTCTGTTTCTGGTGCTGTATTTGTTACCAGCTTCATCCTAGTGTAAACACCTATGTTATGAAGTTGGTTCTGGGGCTGTATTTATGTTCTGAGCTTGGTTTTGGTGTATATGTATATACTGATGTTAATTATGGTGCTGTATTTATGTTGAATAGATAAACAGGTGACAGATAGAAACTCAATGGCTGGCTGTACATTGCCAAACTACAGTCACCTGCTGTGGCCACAGGCCTCACAATCTTGGTGGTAATTTGCGCCATTGTCTGTATGGCTGGGCTGTGTGCAGCCATCCGCATTGTGTTTCCACCTTCAGGGTGGACCTCTTCTCATGGGTTAGTGCTGCATACTCGCCCCTAGGCTTCAATTTGCCGGCCAGCCCCTGGGCTCAGGACCTCTCTTTTAGGAATCATGGGGTTCCTAGAGTTGGAACCTTCATCAATTAGACATTCTTTTTAATTTTAAGGCCGCACCTGGTACTAGAAAATATGGCAAGTGCTGTGTGCAACCTATTGAACCCTACTACCTCAGGGGTGATTTTAGAAATATTATAAAAGAATATGTTGCACCACAGACCAATTTTTGCATGGACTTAAAAACAGCTTCTTTATGTCAGACAAGTAGTTTATTTATGAAGAATAAAAACATGGCGTGCCGTTCAATAATAGTTTAAAGCAAGGATGGTTTTTCATTATAGCAACGTTTCGGACTCATATGTCCTTCTTCAAACTAATAATGACCATATGCTCAGAGACGTCTTATTCAGAGAACAGGGGAATAGCTCTGTAAATAAAGATCAACGACATAGGAGGATAAACAGGCTGAACTAGATGGACATTGTCTTCATTCGGCCTTACATACTATGTTACTATGTTACCCCCTAAAGAACCAAGAAGCAACCACTTTCGGCAAGGGGAGGGGGTGGGAAGGGGTGGAAGCTTAGCAGAGCTAGTGTGCTAAATTCCCTCCCCAGCCTATGGGAGCTACCAGCAAAGGGAGGGGGAGGAACTTTAGCAATGCAAGCCGCTGATAAACTCCCTCCCACCTCCCTTTTTTCGGCAGCTCTCATAGGCTCCCATAGGAGTCTATGGGACCGGCAAGTGTATAACGGCTAAAGATCGGTCAATACCTATCTTTTCCGACCAGCGTATACGCGCTATCTTTTCCTGCCGACCAATTTTACGCACCAAAAATCACGCATCTGAACAAATGCATTGGAATCCAAGGCTTCAGATGGTCGTGATCTTCGGCCGCGTTTTATCGTGTGAAGGCAGCCTCAGACTCTGAGAGTGTATTATAGGGCATTTATGGCCCAGTGGTCAGGACTAGTAGAACCCTGTTCTGGATAGAACTTTGCTATAAACTTAGTTCGAGTTTGTGCCAAATTGAACTTTTAGCAAAGTTTAACCGAAAACTGCTTCTTAACTGGTTCGTTTCACTCAACACTGGCAAGCAGGTTTAGTGTAGTAGACGTGGATTTCATTGGGGCCATGTAGCCCTCAAAAGAGTGACAAAGAAAGTGGACAATTCTTTTAAAAGAACAGCATGAACATATTTGTATGAAACAATAATATAACAATAAGTAAGCAATATGAAAAAATAAATATTTAGAAACTGAAGCAGGGCATGCATCTAATATGGAGCTACTGCAATGAGGCTTGTAGTGGAGAGTTGCTGCATCCTTTGATTATGGTGCCACTAGCGGACACGGAGCTGCCTCTATACGGAGCTCAGTACATTTATTTCTGCTCGAGTTCAGTTCCAGCTTAGTAAACCATTTGGAGTTAGTGCTCTCTAGTGGTGTTTGCGTGCAGCCCAAATGATATATTTACCAGCATAAGGTCTTCCTCACACGGGCATTTTTTTCAGCATTTAACGCTGCGTTTTCAGCGCTGCGATAAACGCTGCACAACGCTGCCTTTCATTTCAATGGGGCTTCTCAGACAAGTGATAAAACGCAGTGTTTTTCAAGCACTGTCAGTTCTATCTTTGGGCGTTTCAGCGTTTTTAAACGCTGTGTGTCGCCTATTGAGATGAATGGGCAGCGTTTTCAGCGCTGCTGAAAACGTGGCACAACTTGGTACAGCGTTTTGGCAGCGTTAAATGCACTCTGATTTTCCAGAGGGGGCTTGAAATATAAACCCTACCCTGAAAATAAGCCTAGCTACACTACATGAAAAAAAACAGAACAATACTCACCTAGCAGGCGCCGTCCGGGTCCCTCCCGCTGCTCTCTGGCGCTCCTGCAGGCTTCCTGTGCAGTTGTCAGTGCTGACAGAACATCTTTTGCTGGTAACGGGAATTGAAAACCCTGCCTCCAGCAAGAGATTGCTCTGATTGGTTGAGCTGCGGTGCTCGAGAACCAATCAGAGCCGGCACTCGATGCACCAATCACAGCCATTTATTGAATTTTCAAACCCCGTTACCAGCTAAAGATGCTCTGTCGGCGCTGACAACTGCACGGAAGCCAGCAGGAATGCCAAATTGCAGGAGGAGGGACCCGGATGGCACCTGCTAGGTGAATATTGCTTTGTTTTTCAGTGTCTGTGGCTGTGTTTTCAGCTGTGCTGAGAACGCAGCTAAAAACGCACGCCAATGCTGCTTAAAACTGCAGTAAACGCTGCAGTTTGCAAAAACCTGTGTGAGGGAGGCCTTAGGCTATGTTCATATTGGCATTGTGACTTTCATTCATAACAGTAGCCATAATGCCCCATGGACCTCATTGACTTATAATGGGGTCTGTGGTACTGGTGCATCTTGTCTCCTCCACAAGAATGGGTGGAGACCTGGGATTGTGTTGGGGGAAGTATAGGTTACGCTCACAGCTGCCGATTAGCTGGGCTCCTATCTCTGCTGGCCGCTGGTCTCCTGTCTTCGCTGTGGTCCTTCTGGCATCTACACCTTAATGTCCTCATTTCTCATCTGCAAGCGGCCCACCCACCCCAGTGACTGTGACCGCCGGGCTCCGTGCAAGTGCCCCGCTGTCACTGTTACCGGGCAGCTCTCTGCAAGGTCTAATGCCGTACCTGCGCTCCGTGCAAGTGCCCTGCTGTCACTGTTACCAGACGGCTCTCTGCAAGATCTAATGTCGTACCTGTGCTCCATGCAAGTGCCCCACTGTCACTGTTACCGGCCAGCTCTCTACAAGGTCTAATGCCGTACCCGCGTCCCAGACGCCGGCCCTGTTGTCTGTCCTGACGTTTTCCCGGCAGTTGTCAGCTGTTTCTTCAGAGTCATGCTGTGACCCTGCTGTCCCTTCCGCAGCTGGCAGTGCCGCCGCTGGCAACGGCACTCGCAACCTCCATGGGGCTGCAACAGTACTTCTCGAACACCTCCTGAAGCCACCTCTGTGAGTGTCACTACTCTTGTAAGCCTAACCGTAAGGCTAACCCTATCCCTCCAGCCACGGAAAACACCCACCCTAGCCTAACCCTAACGGTAACCCTCCAGCCACAGCAAACCGCCACCCTAGCCAATCAGTAGCTTGGGGGCGTTAAATGGGCAGATACAATCACTGACTAGGTCTCCACCCATACTTCTGGTGGAGACATGATGCACCAGTACCAGGGTCTGTTGGTTTTTTTGATAGTAAAAACAGCACTGCATGTTATTATGCAAAAAAGACCCCAATGCAGTTGTGAATAGAGCCTAAGCAAAAGGAACTTAGCTCTTCCATACATATATATTATTAAATTCTCGGTGGGGCTCTTTTTGATTTGGCTATGCATCTCTGTATTTGTGTTTGCCTGTGTATAAGAAGTTCTCGTGATCAACACAACTTATTTAATGACTTTGTGTGTAATGTGGCATTATGCACTTACTGCAGTATATACACACATCTCCAAATACTGATTCTGCCGCACCACCTCTCCCGGGGCCCAAAGGACCTTCTGTGACTTGAATGACAGTCATGTGACTGTCATTCAGTGAAGGTCCTTTACCCTGCACAGTCATATCATTCTAACTGCTAGCGGTAAAGATTAGGCTTAACTGCTAGCAGCTAGCATGACATGACTGTGCCATGGACTGTAACATGACTATGATGTCAAGAGGCTAGCGACAAGCCTCTTGACATCATATTCATGTTACAGCCCACGGGCCGCCTGCAATCCTCTGCCGGCAGCATGTGGACCTCGGGCCGTATGTTGTGCAGGTCTAATCTAGTCCAACTGTACTAGTAATAATGTGTCCCTATATTTTGCATTGGCTTACACAGTAATAGTGATTAAGTCATCATATGGACTTGGTCCAGATTTTTCTCCCCTTACTTTTCCAGCAGGAGTCTAAACACATTGCTTAGTTTAATGCTTCAACATCCCTCGACTGATGAGAAATTTTACATTCTAAGCTGCTTGGATGTTAAATGCTGTGACACACCGCTCAGCTGCTGGCCAGATGCTCAGTGTGGTCAAATATAAAACATCTGTTACACAGATTAATACAATGGTCATAAAACTATCTTACCCCAATTGTTAAGGAGACCCCAAGTCTCAGGACAAATACTTCAGCAATATATAAAGGTTTAACTCGTGCGCTTAATTGTTGTGCTCTTCCAGAGCTTTGAAGAATGACTGCCACGCTTGCTATTGAGGATACACAGAGCTGTAAAGTCAGTGAATATGGAAAGTGTTGCCTACTGGAGGCAACTGCTCTGGAGATAACACTGCTGTCGGAATCAGACTATTGACCGCGCCACCAGGGGGGTGTAGAGTACGAACCGCGGTATTATCGATATAAAATAGTCAGTAGAGGTTTGAAATTTTATCCTCGGAATAGGTCATCAATAGTTGATCGGCTGGGGTCCGTCGCTCGGGATCACGACCGATAAGCTGAGTGGGCGCATGCTGTCAGCGCCGCAAATACACAGAGGTCGGAGCGCAAGCCTCCACGCTGACCTCTGTATAGTGGCCGGTGCATGTAACTGCAGGCACAGCTTGCGTTGATTTCAATGAGAGCTTGCCTGCAATTACAAGCACTGGACACTACACAGAGGTCGGCGCGGAGACTTCTGCTCTGAGCTCTGTGTATTTACGGTCCCGACAGCATGCAACCATTTAGCTAATCGGTCGGGGTCCTGAGTGACGGACCCTAGGTGATGAACTATCGATGACCTATCCTTTTGGAGTGCAGGTAGATCTTAGTTTTGGGGTAGGGCTAAAGTCGCATCACACAAAAACAGCGATTTTGTGCGTTGTGACAAAAATGAAGGCTCTATAGGGAAACATGGGGTTCAAAAAAATCTCAAATTGCGGTAATATATTATATATCTATAATATGTATATGCCGTGATTTTTCTTTCCTCACAAGATAGCATCACAGAACAGAGCGCTAATGTCAAGGAACCCATTGGAAAGCATAGGCTTCACATACATGCGTTTTCTCGCGCTATCGCATTGCGGCAAAATTGCGCAGTTTTGTCACCTGTGTGAAAGCGGCCTTATGATTCAGTAGAAATGTCATGTTAATGTTGTTCTACAGGTCAATATAATTACATCAATGCAACAATTAAAAAAAAAAAATTAAAACTTATTTTCGAAAAAAGAGCACTTTCTGTTGCCATATTGTGAGCCCAATAACGTTTTGCTTTTTGTGTTGATGCTGCTGTGTGAGGGTTTTTTTATGTGGGGTGAGCTGTAGTTTTATTCCTACAATTTTGGGGTACATACAACTTTTTGATCACTTTTTCTTCATTTTATTTTGCGGGAGATGACGTGACCAAAACAAAGGCAACTCTGGCATTGTTTACTTTATGGCATTCTCTGTGCTTGATAAATAATGCAATATTTCAGTAGATCAGACTTTTACAGACACGCCAATATCAGTTATGTTAATTATTTTGTTTCTAAAAGTTTTATTTAACCTTATTTAACTTTTTTTTCCTAGTCCTCCAAGGGGACATGAACTTGTATACTTGATTGCTTCTACAATATATTGCAATAATTTCTGTAGGAAGCAGACAGCGCCGTTCTCACTGCAGTGGCCAGGCATGGTATTACAAGCAAAGTTCCTATTCACTTCAATCTGTAACACCAAGTCTTGCCACTGCAGTGGGAATGGAGGTGTCTCCTTTACAGCAGAAATCAGCTCAATAAACAAGCCCACTTACCGGGTGAAGAGCTGATCAAAGGGAGTCTTGGCAACAGAACCCCGCCGATCTAGTACTGTTTGCTTGCCCTGCAGATAAGCCGTCAATGGTTTATAACTGGACAACCCCTTTAATAGACCTCAATACATATGAGCACTGGGAGCCTTGACTAAGGCTGTCATGGCAACCATTGTCACCCTACAATTGCATTATGAAGGGGGCTGATGGAATGCCCCATAAAGCCAACAGTTTGCATACAGTGATCAGCATTAACAGTTGTATGTAAGCTGTCAAATGGCTGCAATAGAAACTAGCTTCAGTCACGACCATTTGTGATGGGTGTCAGCTCTTTCTAACAGCCAGCACCGGAAGTGTATGAAGTGAGCTCGGCTCCTAAGCCTTCTTCATTCTTGTCCCACACCTCTGTGATGTGCAGTACAAATAGTTCACACTGTCACCATGTCTGCTTCGTGTAAGCGCTGGCCGCCTTGTATATTAAGTCAGCAAGGACAATACAATGTCAGTAACACATAACAATGGTGAACATGCAGTTATTCACAGTTCAATGATACAGTGAGGAGTAGGTAAAGTCCACTGGTGCGAGCACCGAGTCATGACTGACTCCTAGGGTGACATCACAACGTGACGTTATCTTGGCAGACTGTTTTTGCGGGGTAAGGAGGGGGGGGGGGTTGCAATTGCCTTCCCCAGTCATCTTTAACCCTCCAGCATGGGTAGCTGGGCATAATGACAGCCCACATCAGTTTTCAACTCTTACACCCCTAATATCTATATTCTGCCTCTTCCATCTACTTGTGTACTGGCTGATTTGTCCTGGAAGGGTCCCAATGATGTCAAACGGACAATTTTTAAAGTACTGTTTGTGGCCGGACTTATAATTGTTAAACTATGGATAATTCCTACGATGTTAGCAAAACCTGCATACATACATACATGTATTAAAATATGAAATGTGGGTCTATAGAAAGAAAAAATATCAATAATTTTTTAATCAAAGGGTCCCTTTAACCCCTAAAGGACCAAGTGCAGTAAATATATGGAGCTTGGTCCTGGGCTTTAACCCCGGATGATAGTAAAAATGCGGCGCAGGATTAAAGCCTCTGCTCCTGTAATCAAGCAGAAGCAGGAGGGGTTATCAGCTGTTAGTCACAGAAGGAGACCCAGAGGAGAAGAGAGAAGCAGTTTTTAACCACTTCTGCCTTCTCCTTTCCCAGGTACATAGCACTTAATGAGTGCTATGTACTAAGAAGCGAAAGTGGAAGTGTTTCTTCCCCTACACGAGCCGGCAATCACGTGACCAGCGAGTATCCTCTGGCACAGAAGAGCTGCAGGGTCCTAGAAGACCTTGATCAGCTCTACCAGTGACCATTGTCACTACAGGGGATGTTTTCCCTGTAACTGGAGCTCTTACGGATGCCACAGCTACATAGGAAAAGTGTGTAATGAAAATAACCCACGTGAATGTCCCCCAGAGGTCTTATATGACGTAATCGGGAACATAGATGGTAAAAAAAAAAATTACATAAATAAGAAAAACAAAATTACAGAATAAAATAAAAATATAAACATAAAAAAGAAAATAACCCAAAGCCGACGCCAACCAAAACAGTGGCCATATGTGCCTTGTAAACCAAATCATACATAAAATATATCAAAAGGTCCGAAACAAAATGAGGAACCCGTTCTCATACTTTATTTTAGCGTAAATATACGAATTTAAAAAAATATAACTATACATGTTAAAAAAAACTTTTGTTTTTAGCTTGTTACCCCCAATATAATTAAAAAACAGAAAAAAAGTCAGTGAAAAAGATATAAAAATAGCCGTATATGTCACAGAAACAAAACGCAGCAAAAACAATTTTGGTAGCTGAAGGAAAAAAAATAGGGCAGTAAAACCACCACATGGGTAAAATCCCTAAAAAGTGCCTGATCCTTAAGGTACAAGAGAGCCTGGTCCTTCAAGGGGCTGGATTATTTTTTTGCGAAGAGAATGTTTATTCTCCCTTTTCTTTCCTTTCCTTCCTCCCTCTTCCTTCTTTTCTTCTAGTAAGTTTTGTGTGTTTTTAGTTCTACTTATTTGCGTCACATTTCCTTCTCTTCTGTTTTTAACTAACTGAAAAATAAAGATATTTTCTTAGACCTGACATTTCATATGGAGGATTAAGTAAAGTTAGTGCTGGAGTGCAATGCGCCAAATGTATTGAGAAACGCAAACCTCTTAAAGCATGGGGGTAATTTGCTGATCAGCGGGACTCTCACTGCTAAGACCCCCTCCGATCTCGAAAACGTGGTCTTGTGTCCCCCGCCCTCCTCACTGGAGACTGAATGGAGCACTTGTCGCGCAATGGCACTAACGCTCCATTCACTTTCAACAGAACTGTGAAGTTACCCAGGCACTTGCCACTCAGCTATTTCCTTCAGCCCTACTGAAATGAATGGCGCCAACTGTGCATGCTTAGCCAGTACTCCATTCATTCTGACGTATCTGCAGGGAAAAAAGTGACCCCTGCAATACCAAGCAAAGGGGAACACATTCTCAAGACCAGCATGGGTCTCAGCGGTAAGACCCCCACGCTCAGCAAATTATCTCTTATCCTCTGGATAGAGGATAACTTGCACTTGTGCTACAACCCCTTTAATATATATGTCATAGCTATGGGTTGTCCAATGCTCCCAATCTGAAATCAGTGCCAGGTAGGAGCCGGCAAAGGTTTCAGCTATACGATGTGAATTATAGTAAATGTGATGGGTCATCCATGGCCACACCCCCTAATGCTAAACCCCGTCAACTCTTTAAAAATTGCAGAGGGCCCATATAAACCGTTAAATAGTTTTTACAAAATTTTGGTACTTATGTCAAAATTGTGACTCTTTGACGCCACAATTCTGGGCGAGCCATATGGTACATGTGCCTCAAAGTGCTTAAAAGTTGAAGGAAAAGTGATGGCCAATCATCGAGAAATGTCAGCGCTAACTTTGGTGTGGTAAACCCCTTTAATAGCCAACTCATTTCAGGTTTGTGACCAAAAAATGGTTCACCGTATACCAAGAGTCACCCTAAGTAGTAAAGCAGATCTTTCCGTAATCTGATTACATTGGTTTTGCAATGGACTAAAGAGGATTCTAAATATTGCAGATTATAGACTGATGTCTTGACGCCCACACAGGGAAATGTACAGCTACAGATGTAGGTTTAGGCAATGAATGCAGTCCCATCTGCAGCAGTAATCATGTGCTACGCCACGAGCGTTGTCTGCTTAGGGCTTTTTTTTCTCCAGATACAGTATGCCGGGGAGAAAAAAATTAATTATTCCAATTTATCAGTTTTTGGACATTCAACTCTAAGCTTATGAACAATATCACAACCACATAGTAAATACTATTAAAAGTCCAACCAGAAGCAAATTTCGGGCTTCCTGAAAGTACTGTAGAAGCTGATCTCGTAAAAGACAATTACCACCTAGCAGGAGTCTAAGGGCAGCTCCACACGAGCGTGTGCGCATAAAACGCATGCGATAGCGCAACTTTTTGCACAGTGAATGACACTCTATCGCATGTGTATCTGTGCATTATAATGTACTTTTTGCGCTGCCAGAGACCATTCACATTGGCACGGGACACACCATTGCCGTGATTTAACCCCATAAGGACACGGCCTATTTTGGGCATAAGGATGCAACGATTTTGGGGAGATTTTAATCTTCACTTTTCAAAAACCATAACTTTTTCATTTTTCTGTCAACATGGCTGTATAGGGGCTTATTTTTTGCATGGCGAACTGTAGTAACATAGTATGTTAGGCTGAATGAAGACAATGTCCATCTAGTTCAGCCTGTTTATCCTCCTTGTTGATCCAGAGGAAGGCAAAAATCCTTCCCGACTCCAGAATGGCAATCAGAATAATCCCTGGATCAACCTTTGATAGTTCCTACCTGACTGTAAGACCCGGAACTACAAACCCGCTGGTCACCTAATGTCTATATCCTGTAATATCATAGCACTCTAGAAAGACATAGTCCCCTCTTAAACTCCTCTATGGACTATGCCATTACCACGTCCTCAGGCAGAGAGCACCACAGTCTCACTGCTCTTACAGTAAAGAACCCCCTTCTGTGTTGGTAATGAAACCTGCTTTCTTCTAGACGTAGTGGATGCCCTCTTCTTACCGCCACAGTCCTGGTTATGAACAGATTATGGGAGAGATCCTTGTATTGTCCCCTCATGTATTTATACATAGTTATTTGGTCGTCCCTTAGCCGTCTTTTTTCCAGGGTAAATAATCCCAATTTTGATAGCCTCTCTGGGTATTCCAGTCCTCCCATTCAGTTTATTAATTTAGTTGCCGTTCTTTGAACCCCCTCCAGTACTGTAACATCTTTCCTGCGCAGTGGTGACCACAACTGTACACAGTATTCCATGTGGGGCCTGACAAGTGCCTTATAGAGTGGGAGGATAATGTTCTCTTTCCTCGGTCTTTTTCCATCTCACTTTTCCCTAGCAGTACCCCATTTAGTGTATATTGGTGACATCCGTTCCTCCTTCCAATAACCTTACATTTGTCAAAATTGAACTTCATTTGCCATTTTTTTCTTCATTTGTAGTTTTTATTAGTACCTATTTTGGGTACATATTTTATATGGTAAAACATTTATAAATTTTTTTTGAGAGCAGGGAGAGAAGAAACACCAATTCTGCCATTGTTTTTTGGGTTGTCTTTTTTTACAGCGTTAATCATGTAGCATAAATTGCATGATACATTTTGTTCTGCAGGTCGGTTGATTACAACGATACCAAAATTCATATGATTATTTTAGGTTTTTTTACTTTTCCACAAAAAATCTTTTTTTTTTTTCTACATCGCTGCATTCAAAGTCCTATAACTTTTTTATTTTTCAATAGATAGAGCTGTTTTATTGCATGACGAGCTGTAGTTTTTATTGGTACCATTCTCGGGTACACACAGCTTTTTTAATCACTTTTATTGCATTTTTTGGAAGGCAAAATGAAGAAAATAAGCATTTTGCCTCAGTTTTTTTTAGGTTTTTTTTCAATGTTTTTTACCGTGCAGGATAAACAGTGTGTTCATTTTATTGTACGGATCGTTACGGATACGACTTTTCAAATATGTGGCTTTTTAAAAATGTTTACATTTTTAATACACATAGGGGGCGAGTGCAAAAGAAGGGTTTTTTTTGTCCTTTTTTAAACATTTTTTTCTTACACTATTTTTTTTAAACGCTTTTTATATCCTTGTAGGGAACCTGAACCATAGCAGCTATGATGAGACATTGCAGGGTGTCTGTATTACAATGCCTTATTGCCTGTAATAGCGATCATAAGCACTGGCAAGCTGACACGCCAATATCTGGCGTTCTGTTGCAATGGCAACCCAGAAGAGGGCCGATGACATTACAGAGGGAGCGCCCTCCCTCTATGAACCCTTTACATGCCACAATCTATGTAAAGAGCGGCATGTAGGGGGTTAAAAGCGGAGATCAATGTTCTCAGTAACAGCCGGCTCCCACTACAAGATGTCGTGAGCTCAGCTCCTCATCCTATCTGTAGATTACATCTACATGATGTAAGTTTACGTCCTGGTGCATCAAGTACCACTCTGCCATGACGTAACTTTATTTCATATGGTGTTAAAGGGTTAAAAGGCTGTGCAACCTAATTTGTCCCCAGTGTTATTGATTCCCTGTGAAATTGCGCAGCATATCACGCAATTACGCAGGTATTGGGAGTGCATTTGCGCACCTCCCCATAGACTCCTATTTTGCCTTTGGTGCACAAGTGAGCACCACAATAGAGCACACTGCCTTTTTTTTGAAGAGAAAAGCGAAAATGGGAAAGCACCCATTGAAAACAATGGGTTATATTTTCTGTGTATTGCACATGCAGATTTTGCGCATGAAAATGCACGTGTAAACGTACTTGTGTGGAGCCGGCATTAGAGAGGTCCGACATCTATCAGGACATTATCTATTGTACTGCGAGGATTCAGTTCCTACGGACGGATTCTCATACAGACGTATTTACGTGCACAATACGCAGTGAATAGAACCCATTGATTTCAAAACCGCAGCATGTTCTGCTTTTCAGTGCATTTGCACACCGAAAGTCCCCATAGGAGTCAATGGGCAGTGTGCAAATGGACACGCAATATGCAAGGTGTTGCGTAGTACGCTGCGCAATTCCTGTGGGAAAAAAATACACATCTGAAACTCAGATGGATTAGCCACTTCAATTGGTGTGTCTTTGTTTGCCGCGTGTAAATGAACGGGTGGAAAAAGTACAGTAAATTATGCTGATGCGCACACAAAAAAGCATAGTTCGTTCCGCAAAAACACTGCACTAATTTTAGCCTTAAGAGCCAGTAAATCATTTCCCCTCTTGTGTTCCAGCGGTCATAACATTGTATTTTTTTCGTCACAGACTTTTTGTGTGGTGCCATATTCCAGGACTAGAACATTTTTATTTTTCAGTCAACAGAGCTGTATCAGGCCAGCTTTTTGTGGGACAACTTGAAGTTTTTATTGGTACCATTTTGAGGCATTTACAACTTTTTAATTCTTCCTGTTTGGGGGAGCAAGATGATCAGAAAACATTTTGGATTTTTTTTTTTTTTTTACGGAATTTGCCATGCTGGATAAATAAATGTAAATTGAATTAATGTAGTATGGGTTGTTAAGGCCCATTTACACGCAACGATTATCGCTCAAAAGCCTTCAGTGGAGCGATAAATGTTGTGTGTAAATGCTCCCATCTTTCATTCTTCAGCTGAACAATGATTTTTAGGTGAGCATAAAATCCATCATTCAGCGGGAGGCAAGAGAACTCAGACCTCATGCTGTGTTTGCTGTCTATGGTGTTGTATTCTCCACAGGAGCACTAATTACACTTTGCAGCCCTGCTGCAGAACAAAGGAGCTGAACCACCTGCTGTTCTCTGCATACAGATCCTGAAGGCTCATTTACATGCAAAGGAAGTTGATAAGCTGCCAATGGACTTTAGTGTCCATTAGCAGTTTATGCAAAACAATCGCTCAAAACCTCTCTGTTCAACGATTATCTTTGCGTGTAAATGGGCCTCTATAGATGTGGTGATACCAATTATATGTAGTTTTTTGTTCTTTTTATTCTTTTAATACTTAAAGCCAGTGTAAGTGGAAAATGTTTTTACCTTTTTGTTTTTCTGCAAAACATTAAGAGGGCATGTCAGCAATGACTGCAGCATCTGCAGGTTGTAGAGGAGTGAATAGATCAGCAAGTCCCCATCTTTTTACTTCTTTTCTAGGGAAAACCTTGTATGTGACAGTTGGAGAGCAAATATGCTTTCTGAGTGATATTGAGGGGAAAACATGAACAAAAATTCATGTCACATACAGGAAATCACAGCTCTTCTCTGCTGCTGCTGGTTCCCCCTCCCTTTCTTCCTTGTACACACTGCCTGAAAACAGCTGTAAATTAGGTAGTCCTAACTAAACTTCAAATGGCTATATCTCTGGTTCTTTAAGGGCTACGGACGTGCTTCTTGTGTCATTTTAAAGCCAAGAACCAGAGTTACAGCCATTTAAAGTAGAAAGAGCTCCGCTCATTCAAAACTGTAATGTTCTTTACCATTTGATACATGGACCTGCTGAGTTCTCTAGAGATTCTGATTTGGCAGCAGGAGACCTCTCTTCTATTAATCCTGAATTCCCTAAAGGGATATTTTAAAATTAGTTTTAGAAACTTTACAATCCTTTTGGTCAACATTTGACAGTGGTATAGGCAGTGTCAGTTATTAGGTGATCAACAGTGTGAAAGCATAGGAGTGATATTCATTGTGACGGCTGTCAGGCTCTTAAGCGCCCGGCGTGCATGCGCCCTTAATCTTCAGGCATAGAATCCTTGGTAGCTTCTGTCCATTAAATAGGCCACTATACAATCCCTTTAAAGTCAGCACCCAACAATCCAGTTCTTGGTGGTACTAAGTGTTCAGGCTCTAGGTTGCCAGTGGTAATAGTCAAGTCCCGCTACTAGGTAGTGATTTATACCATCTCTAGTGTTCAGTAGGCCATCTGGTGGTTTGGTCAATGATTGACAGTGGTATACACCGTGTCAGTCATTAGGTGATCAATATTATGTTACATTTTAAACGAATGAAGTGGATCCTCTAAGCTGCAAATATTTTGGCATTAGCTAGACTGTGGTGCAGAGTCAAAGGACACCAAAATAGTGCAATCAAAAAGATACAACTCATCCAGCAAAAAACACACCCTTATATGGAAATAAATGTGGCTTTTGGAAGGAGGACATGAAAAAGTAAAAAAAATCCCTGCTTCCTTAAGGCCAAAAATGAGGTGTGGACTTAGGGGGAGCTAAACGTATAGTCCTGGGGTATCCAACCTTGTGGCATCTGTGGGCCACATTGCAAAAAAAAGAGTTGTCTATGTCCCGACATCTCCAGGCCAGCAACGCATCACATGATAGGCACAGCTGGGAGGTAGAACTACTAAGCGCTGGACCAATGAGGAGGCTCACTGGCTTAACTCTGCTAGCATGGCTCTCTATTGGCTCTCTTCTCCAGAGACTCTACTAAAACATGGAGCACCAACAGCAGCAGCTGAAATGTAAGTGGCCACCCCCGGGCTTTTTTCCCTTGCATGCCAGTCTCTCCATACTCTATTAGTCACACAAAGTAGTAGTTGGACAGGCAGGCCGCTGCAGTTCTTATACACAGGGCAGGCCACATGTAGTTAAGTTGTCACTGACAACTGACTGGTATTTTTACAGTTCGGTAAACGCCAAACCGCCCCTGTGGTTGGACACTCCTCATATAGGCAATTCTTAGTTTTACATTGGGTCAGTTGCAGTTAGAATAACACGAAGATTCTACTAGCTCCCAGCTAGATAAAAACTTTTACCAAACTTCTTCTTAACATAGTCAATATTAGCATAAGTCAAATGCCATCAAGACTCTAGAGAGGTTCGGATCAGCCTTGATTTTTCAAGGACAGGAAAATGCCCCATTACAGAAACATTCAAAATGCCCATAGTGTCCCCATAACTGAACCAGCCCTGCAGAGTTCTCCTACTCAACCTTGCAGAGTTTATACCACATTTCATACCCTATAGGCCTCTGGTATTTGGAGATCTCCAAATCAGCAAATAAAGGAGCATGGCACTTGTTTGAGCAAGTGGTCACAGAGTAAAGGTAAAGTTCCCTTGTGCAAGCACCGACTCAGAACATTGTGACGTTTTCTTGGTAGACTGTTTCTGTGGGGTGGTTTGCCATTGCCTTTCCCAGTCATCTTTGAACCCCCAGCAAGCTGGGTACTCATTTTACTGACCTCATAGGATGGAAGGCTGAGCAACCTTGAGCCAGCTTCCTAAACCATGCAGTGATTGAATCCACAACCTTCAGGTCGTGAGTGAGAGCTTAGGACTGTAGTTCTGCTGCCTTAACACTCTGCGCCTCACAAGGCCCTTGGTCACAGAGTACAAATCCCTATTAATAACCTCTTCTTTACCTGCAAAGTTTTCATATTTAGGAAGTTTTTTCAAATGATATACAGCATTTTCAAATAATTTAAATTCTATATTTGCACAGGGTTGGTGGAGAAATAATCTCATTTTTTTATTATACTTATAAAACTACATGCTTGCATATACATGTTCATATAGTTGCATATAGCAATCTACCAGAGTAGTTTGGAGATATCTTGCAAGAATCGATTGTGAAGGTATATGCATCCTGTGCAGGTTATAAAACATGTATTAAGCATAAATTTTCTGTCTTAGGCCTCATGCCCACGGCCGGGTCGGATTCAAACTGTGAAATCTCGCAGTGGAATCAGACCCAGTGCCCAGCCAGAGACCCCCACTCATCTGTCCCAATCCACAACGAGTGTCTCGGCTGGCGTGCATGCGCAGTGCAGGGCATGGTGCCGACGCTGGGCTATGATGCAGATTCTTGCGATACTTCTGCAGTGCTCACTGCAGAAGTGCCACTGGATTGACGGCTTCCATTGACTGCAATGGAAGCCGTTCTTGTGATTTTCCGCACATAATAGAACACGCTGCGATTCTTCCCCGCGAGCGGAAAATTGCAGTTCATTTCCTTTTGTGGGCAGGGAAGAATTTTTTAACATAGCATGTCTGTGGACGGATATTGCTGCGGAATTCGCGGCGGGCATCTGGCGAAAATCCGTCCATGGGCATTGGGCCTTATGCAGAGTTTATACCAACTTATCTTAGTAATTTGTTTGTGAATGTATTACTTTTTTGCACTTTCCCCAGGGACTGTTTTTTTGTTTTGTCCAGGCAAGAAGGTGTTAAATGTGTGGTGTAGCTCAGCAAACAGAGTACAGAGAGAAGAAAGCACCTGTGTACTCACCTCTATATATAGCAGCCGTGTGACAGCTGTCATGCATGACAAACGCTGTGTCTTTAAAAAGGACCTGTCACTGCGTCTGACCTGTGTTTTAGTAAATTCTTGTATTCCACATGAAATAGCAATTCTGGAACATCTTTTCATAGAACTCTGCATTATACCATTCCTCTGTTATTCCTACTAGAAATTTATGAATAAATTGACAACAAGGTGTAACCATTCCTGTTGTTAAAGGGCCATGTCCTCACACAGTCTTCCAATGGCATCAATGGTAAGTGGTAACATAAGGTTGTTAGTTTATTCCTAAATTTCAAGTAGGCATAACAGAGGGACCGGACAGTGCAAAGTTCTAATAAAAGTTTTAGAATTGTATCATAGAGAATGCTATATATATATATATATATATATATATATATATATATATATCCCATCCAGATCTGTTTCATATACCTGCGGAAGGATCCTGATAGGTCTGAAAGCTCACTATAACATCATGTATTTTTGTTAGCCATTAAAAGGTATCATATCTATAAGATTACTTGGTTTCTCTTACTGAGAATGATCACATTTTGCTCTACTGGCTAAAAGCCCATTTAGACCCAATGATTCTCGCTCAAAAATCGCTCAAAGCCATCTTTTGAGCGAGAATCATTGGGTCTAACTGCATGGACATCGTGCACTTTTCGTTAACAAGTCGTTCTTTGTTCTCTTTCAGCAAGCTGAAAGATAACGATGAGCCTTATCAGTGCTGCACTCTAAGTTCTCAGTGGGATACTGCTGATACTATTGTTTCAGCTGGTATCCAGCTTGGAGAACACAGGCGGAGTATGAAGAAGACACAGTGCTCCAGCTGTGTTCTGTATAGACTGCTCAGAGCACTCAGGTGTATACCAGCTATGCACTCCGTGTACACAGCAGGAGTATGCAGAAGACAGCGCTGCAGCTGTGTTCTGTATACCCTGCTCAGAGCGCTCAGCTGTATACCAGCTGTGTGCTCCATGAACATAGCAGGAGTATGCAGAAGACAGAGTTCCAGCTGTGTTCTGCATACCCGCTTGGAGCGCTCAGCTGTATACCAGCTATGCGCTCCGTGTACACAGCAGGAGTATGCAGAAGACAGCACTGCAGCTGTGTTCTGCATACCCCCGCTCGGAGCGCTCAGCTGTATAGCAGCTAAGCGCTCCAAGAAAACAACCGCTGTATACAGAAGATAGCGGTCCTGCTTATCTTCTGCATACAGCGTGAGCCTTCATTTACACACTTAGGCAAAGTGAACGCTCAAAACTGTCATTAATACTTGAGCAAATTTGGAGCGATCATCTTGCCGTGTAAATGCAAACAGTGATTATTGCTCAAAAGATGTCTTTTGAGCGATAATTGCTGTGTTTAAATGGGCCTTAACACGGATGTCATGTACCTAATGGGTTTAATTAAACCTAACTTTTTAGATTAAACTGCTTTGTATAGATGAGAAATACTACTGTTTCTAGCCATTATTTGACTTGTATCCTGTACTTTCCCCATTTAACGCTCTACAGGGTGTATATCTAATTCTCAATTCTCTAACAATTGATGAGAGGAGTCTTAGCTGTTATGCTGTGTTCTATAGACTATGCACTGAGAACTGCAGATTCTGCTCTGTCTGTAGCATAGGAGTATACAGCAGTACTGAGTAGTGGAGGTGTAAATAAATTGCAACAAATAACTCATCATTAAGCCAGTCTCACATGAATGTATGCTACTGCTAGACTAGACCCCCTAGGTTCCAGACATGGGGTAGCCACTATCGGGGTGATCGCTTTAGGGCAGACACACACTGGCGTTTTTTTCTCCACTGCACTGCAAAAGTAAAGAAAAAGTCTTGCAGTGCAGTGCTAGAAAAAAACGGCATCACGCCGGGATATCGCCAGTCTTTTCAATGAGGCCAGCGGCAGCAGCGCTAGCCCCATTGAAAAGAAATGGAGAATGCCGCAGACTTCTGCCACAGCTGTGACAGCTGTGGCAGGAGTTTCCTTCATCCCCTCGGGGACCGCGGGGATGAAAGAATCCTCTGCCACAGCTGTCACAGCTGTGGCAGAAGTGCAGAATGATATCACATTGGTTTCAATGGGATCGGCACTGCTGCCGGTTCCATTGAAAGCAGTGCTTTCTGGCAAGCCCTGCAGTATGATTTTCAGGGAAGGGCTTGAAATATAAGCCCTTACATGAAAATCATCAATACGTGGTAAAAAAATGTTTTCCTCCGGCTGGCTCCCCGGCACTGCTGTCCTGCACTTTCAGCAGGCGGGGATTTAAAAATCCCTGCCTCCTGAAAGTGCTGTACTGATTGGCTGAGCGATCAGCCAATAGCAGCTAGTGCTTAGCTATTGGCTGAGTGCTCAGCCAATTGCAGATAGTGTTTAGCTATTCATTCATGAATTATGTCTTGGTGGCTTTTGTGGATGGCGCCGTGCGTATGCTTGTAACATATACCCTATGTTATACAAAAAGAACAAAAAATGTCATACTTACACATTTCTACACTTTCTCATTCATTAGCGAATATAGGAGGAGACAAAACTGCTTGTCAACTTTAAAATGCAGATTGCTCTAGTCATTAACAAGCGTGCATTGTTTACAATGTGACACGCCGCCGTGTTCTTCCCTTGTAGTAATTGATGGTAAAGAACGTGAAACTAGGTCATGAATGACAGCTGACAGTGTGAGCAACTAATGGTGTGTTGGAGCGCTAGCAACAAAAGGGTCACTTGCCACATATTACAATAGTCAACCAAAAAAAGAATTTCCTGACATCACAATTTGGACTGTATAGAACCCCTTTTTATATCAATTGCGTCATTAGATTTTCAGCAAGACTAAAGTGGTTAAATTCTCCCTGCTTGTTTTCTGGCAGTTTAATAAAGTTTTTCCATGTTAGTTGCTAGGATACGTATTCGATTATGGCGTGGGAGGATGCTGAGCGGGGACAGGGATCAGAATGAAAGACAGAGAATGGGGTGTTAGAGTAGGAGACTTACATTTGTCACAAGTGGAGAAGGTACACCATTCATCTCATGTCGTGACCATGCAGAAGCTGCTTCATGCTACATCAAGCAGCATTAAGATTAAAGATGGGAGGTATGATGACTGGGAAGATGGCAGGGATCAATGTGGGGGGACTAAATCATCATACACACTCATTGTCAAAAACAATCGCTCGCCTAGAAAGAGTTGTTGGAATAGAATGAAACTTTCTATGAGTGATTGTAACGCTGATATAAGTCAGTGATTACAATATAAGAGGAAAATAGAGTTTATTGTGGAAAACTGAACACTTGAAGGGAGACTCTAGTACCCTGTTGTACCACCTCTAGCTTGGATACTAGATGTGATACGGGCGAGCATGTAGGCTCTAGTACCCTGATGTACCGCCTCTAGCTTGGATACTAGATGTGATACGGGCGGGCATGTAGGCTCTAGTACCCTGTTGTACTGCCTCTAGCTTGGATGTAAGATGTGATATGGGCAGGCATAAGGGCTCTAGTACCCTGTTGTACCACCTCTAGCTTGGATACAAGATGTGATACAGGCGGGCATGGAGGCTCTAGTACTCTGTTGTATCACCTCTAGCTTGGATATAAGATGTGGTATGGGTGGGCATGGAGGCTCTAGTACCCTGTTAGGCTGACTCTAGCTTGGATATAAGATGTGATATGTGCGGGCATGAAGGCTCTAGTACCCTGTTGTACTGCCTCTAGCTTGGATACAAGATGTGATACAGGAGGGCATGGAGGCTCTAGTACCCTGTTGGGCCGCCTCTAGTTTGGATACAAGATGTGATATGGGTGGGCATTGAGGCTCTAGTACCCTGTTAGGCTGACTCTAGCTTGGATATAAGATGTGATATGTGCGGGCATGAAGGCTCTAGTACCCTGTTGTACTGCCTCTAGCTTGGATACAAGATGTGATACAGGAGGGCATGGAGGCCCTAGTAACCTGTTGGGCCTCCTCTAGTTTGGATACAAGATGTGATATGGGCGGACATGGAGGCTCTAGTATCCTGTTGGGCTGTTACTCGTAAGTAATGGCCCCTCAGACCATCACACCAGCAGGTCCACAGCAAAAGCAGGATTGAAGCGCTCCTCCCGAGGTCTGCAGACACGAACACGGCCGTCATCAGTGCCCAAGCTAAACTTGAATTAGTCATTGAAGACAACTAGATTTCACTCTGTAGCAGTCCAATTTTATTCACAATACTACTGCAAACAGAGGCAACGGGGGATGGGTTCAAAGGCCGTACATGTAATGGGTGCCGTAAGACCAAATGTCCTTCAGCCAACTACCTGGAAAGAGTTCTGACAGGCACAGGGGCCTGTAATGATGGTGCCCCCTGTCTCTGGATGTCGGACAATTAAATAGTTAGAGCTGCTCATGTTTGTCGGACAATCGGACGGTCCTCTCTACTGGTGGTCTGTTGAGGGAGTCTTGAGCCCGGTAACCTTGTGTGCCCACACACATCCACTGGTACTAATACCTCCTAAGAGTCTGGTCAGAATGACCCAGGTGACGGACAATTCAGCAATACGACCATCCAGCTTCTCACATCCTAATAATGCCCTGCTCACAAACACTCGAAATGGGGCGAAATCTCTTTGATTACATCATTGAAGTGTTTAGTGGTCAACAAGCTCTACAGAATCAGAAATAGAAGTCACTACACACAAGGAGCCTCTGAGAGCCTTTCTATGGGCCAAGGGTGGAACCACATTTAGGACGTCAGATGGCAAGACTGTCCATCTAATCACCCCAGAACTCTAATCATTTATATATCTGTCTGAAAACGACAACTTCTAGTTGCTTGATTTTTTTTCTTTATGAAGAATGTATTTACCATTATCACACACATGTGCCAGTTTATAGGCATGGCTCTCATCTAGCTCATATTAGGGTTATGAGATTTAGAAATCTCTAATGGCAGATTTATATATTTGGTAAAACCCTCTTTTTTACCACTGCTATTGCTGGTCACATAAAATATGCATGTATAGAAATCAAACAGCAGTTCATAAAGTGGGTTACATGGAACCCCATGGTTCCTTTATGGGATTCACAGGGTGCCATACTGTTTACCAAAAATGCAGGTGGGGGACACACTGTAGTTTAGGCATTAACGTATTGGACTGGCTATCTTGTGTCTTCCTTCTGTTGGCCACTACCATATGGCACAGGGAGGAGCTGGCGTTCGACAGCAGATGCACAGCCAGCTATGCCCCCTCTTGACTGTGTCATCTTGTCTGCGTGACAACTGACAGTGAGACATCTTGACAGTTCTACTACCAAGAAATAAAGTAGATCTCCAAACACAGTTACAAAGAGCACATAAACAAAAATGAAAACACATTAGAAAAAAGGGGGGTTTTTTTGGCTCTGGGTTGTGCTTTGTTATGGAAGCTACTACTTCTACTACGGTTTCTCAACTTATAAATATTAAAAGGAATCTGTCACCATCTTTTTACCGACCTCTCTAAGAGCAGCATATGATAGTGACAGTCATGCTGATTACAGTGATATGTCTGCTGTGTGTATCAGTGCGGTAGTTTGGAAGAAACGTGCATTTGATTATTAGCAACCAGAGAAAGAGGACCACAGGAAGTAGTCCTCCATATTCATGAGCTGCAGCTAGCCTTGCCCCTCCCACCCTCCAGTCACTGATTGACAGCTACTTCTCTATGAACAGTAATAGGCAGACAACAGTCAATCAGTGACTGGAGGGCGGCATGGACGGGGCTAGATGCAGCTCATGAATATCGAGGACTACTTCCTGTAGTCCTCTGTGACTAGCTACTATTAGAATGCAAATTTTAAACTATTAGATTAGTCCAAATGTTTACGTCTGAAATTACGTCTCCTCACCCCCCTTCTAGTCTTTGGCTTCCTGAGCAGCTGTGACGTTGGTCCCATTTTTCGCGATTATCTCGTAGAGTTTGTAAGAACCCATATACTTACTGCAGAAACAATCCCAATCAGATGTATGAAAAAAATTCCGTAACAGATCTACCCCCTGTAAGTTATGTACATTTGGTGCCATCAATAAGGTGTTTGCTAAAGAATCTAAAACTAGTTGAGTAGCTTTATGGAAGCCTATGAGGAATTCAGCGTGTATTCTCACCTATGAACAAATGAGCCAGTTAATTAATAAGCCATCGTTAATTAGATATAATGAAGCATCGGAAAGTGTTCTTGCAGTTTGGAAAGCGTGAGAGAAAGCAAGTGTTTAACAACCCCAAATGGTTGTGAAAATGAGCCTGTAATGGTGGCACTACATTGAGAATTTTCGCACCCCATTACAAAACTCTGTGTTCATCTGTGGAAAACATAGGAGAGTTGAATTTCTATGGCTTGAGGGCTCTTTCACACGGGCAACAGGGATATCGCCGCGAGAAAATCACAGCGATATCGCAGTTGTGTTCTGTGCGATATCACAGCGTTTTCTCACGACAATATCTCGATCTTGTGTTGCATTGAATAACTGTGATTGGTTCATCAAGTGCTGCAGGGATTGGCTGAGCCACGGCGCTCGAGAGCCAATCAGAGCCAGCGCCATCTGGAGGCGGGGGTTTTGAACCGCCAAACTGGGAAGCGCTGACTGAAAGCTACAGACAAGTGCCGCGGAGCTTCATAAGGAGATGTGTGGCAGAGCGGGCAGCGCCTGTTAGGTGATGGATTTTTTATTTTTTTTTGTTATAATGCAGATAGGGTGTATTTTAGGGCTCAAAGAGTAGGACTTCCTACTTTAAAAGTTGCATAACACATCCTTAAGGGAACGTGGGCTACAAAACATTGCAGATCGCGGCTGTATAGAGCATGCCGTGATTTTGTATTCTCGCAGTGTAGCAGCCTACAAAACATTGCTCTTGTGCAGGAACGCATTGGAAAACATGGGCTTCAAATACATGCGCTCAGCCAATGGCAGATAGCTCTTAGCTATTCATTCATGAATAGCTAAGATATTGCTATTCATGAATGAATAGCTAAGAGCTATCTGCCATTGGCTGAGCGCTCAGCCAATAGCTAAGCAGTAGCTGCTATTGGCTGAGCCCTCAGCCAATCTGCACAGCCCTTTCAGGAGGCGGGGATTTTTAAATCCCCGTCTGCTGAAAGAGCTCAGTAGCAGTGCTGGGGAGCCAGCCGGAGGACGCGGCTGACAGCAGGAGAGGTGAGTAACTTTTTAATTATTTTTTTAACCACTTTTTTATGATTATCGGGGAAGGGCTTATATTTCAAGCCCTTCTCCGATAATCATTCTGCAGGGCTTGTCAGAAACCACCGCTTTCAATGGGATCGGCAGCAGTGCCGATCCCATTGAAAGCAATGGGATAGCATGCCGCTGACCTCTGCCACAGCTGTCACAGCTGTCACAGCTGTCACAGCTGTGGCAGAAGTCCGCGGCATTCTCCATATCTTTTTAATGGGGCTAGCGCTGCTGCCGCTGGCCCCATTGAAAAGACTGTCGCAGCGATATTGCTGCGATTTCTAGCACTGCTCTGCAAGAGTTTTCACTTACTCCCGCAGCACAGTGGAGAAAAAAACGCTAGTGGGTGGGAGCCCTTGGGCCTTAGTCACACAACCGTTTATACGCAGCTATTTAACTGCGTCCAAAAATCGGGCAAAAACCGCGACCATCTGAAGCATTGGATTCCAATGTATTCATTCACATTTTTATCCCTATAAAAAAAAATTGCGCCAGGAAAAATAGAACATTGGTGTCCGTTTTTGGTCGCCGATTTTATACGTTGCGGCCAAAGATAGGTCTTGCCCTATCTTTGGCTGACGTACGCTGGAAACTCCCATAGACTCCTATGGGAGCTGGAAAAAAGGGAGCAGGAGGGAGTTTACCTGTGTCCAACACTAGGAAAAGAAGACGCATCGCAAAGCTCTATGTATTGTGACTGTCCTGCGTTTTTTTATCGCAGCGTTTTTGACACTTTAAACTTAATTATAGAGCAAAGCATGCGATTCTGCGATGCGATTTTTTGCCAACCATTGACTTGCATGGGCAAGGGAAAAATCGGACATCACACAAATATAAGGCAGTCGCAATCGATAAAAAATCGCACCCGCGCTGCGCAAAAAAATCGCGAATGCGCATAGCCACATTCCAACTCATTTGTTTCAAACTAGAAAGTTTTAGCGCTCAATCGCAGCGCTAAAAAAACGCAAATCGCTAACGGAAGTGGAAAGGAGCCCTTATTCTGAGGATTTCTGCTGATGAAGGGGTTTCCGCACCGCAGCGTATTTTGTAGCCGATACACAGCAGCCGCCTGTGGCTAAAGATCGGGACTTGTTTGTGGCTATTCTTCATTCATACGATTTTTTTAGCGCATACGGCCGAACATAACGCATACGGTTATGTGTAAGAGGCCATAGGGCGCCTTCTCCCATAGCATAATCACTGTGGTCATTTTAAATCCCCTCCACTTGGCTTGTACGGTAAATGCTGTGGATTTTCAGCAGCGATTCCACCAGCGGAAATTCTGCGGCGTTTCCACTTTGTGTGCAGACGGCCGTATCATTCTCACTTGAGAGCGAGGTGACACAGTATATCGACATCACCACGCTGTGTATTCAGACAGCATAAGGGCGAGCACCCACTGGCGTTTTTTTACCTGCGTTTTGCGTTTTTCCTGCACAGGCATAGAGATAACATGTGTTCCTGTCCACTGGCGTTTTTTTTGCGTTGCGTTTGCGTTTTTAACATAGGAACTGTCAGTTGCATATGTGTCCTTATTTTTCTCCTAATGCACCCATGAAAGTCAATGGAAATTAATGGAAAAGCCGCGAAAACGCTGCGTTTTTTCCCCGCGGAAAACGCAAACACCAGTGGGTGCTCGCCCTAAGGCTGGCGTCACACAGACGTATTTGCAATACACCGAAAATAGAACCCACTGATTTCACACTAACATTTTTCTTGAGCACTTCGGTCATGCCAAAAAATCCCCCAAAAAACACAGCATGCTCTATTTTCCTATACAGAAAATGTCCCCATAGAAGTCAATGGGGATGAGCAAATGCACGCAAAATACCCTAGAAGATGCATGAAAAACACTAATTGCGCAGGTAGAAGAACACATCTGGAGACTAAGTATGCATTTACACTCAGCAAAAAAAATACGCACCAATTGAAATGGCTATGCCTTGCAAGTGGAAAAAGTGCAGTAAAATACGCCGATGTGTGCACAAAAAGTATTGTTCGTTGCGCAAAAACACTGCAAATACGCATATGCTCATGTAACACCAGCCTAAGGCTCCTCCTGGGCGTAGTCCATCCATTGTACCTCCCCAGCAACTGTCTTCCAGAACACTCCCATTCCTCCCTACACTCACAGTGATACCGCACTGCAGCCTGTCGTCCAGCCGACCTGTAAAACTGAAGAGCATACATACAGAGGCGTAACATGAAGCTCCTGGGCCCCAATGCAAAACCTGGAACGGGGCCCCCAACTATAATGCTTTATTTATAGTACTGAGCTCCCTATATGGAGAAGAGAGGCCTTATAGGCCCCCTAAGGCTTGTGGGCCCGGGTGCAACCGCATCATCTGCACCCTCTATAGTTATGCCCCTGCATACATACATGCAACACAACTTGTATAGAGCCCCATGTGGCACAGAGTGTTAAGGCAGCAGAAATGCAGTCCTAAGCTGTCACTCACAACCTGAAGGTTGTAGGTTCAATCCCCACATAGTTCAGGTAACCAGCTCAAGGCTGACTCATCCTTCTCAGGTCAGTAAAATGAGTACCCAGCTCAGTGGGGAGGGGGTACTAAATAAATTACTTTAAAGCGCGCTGTAATAAATTGGCACTATGGAAGATTTATTTTATTTTTATTTACTGTACGTGTATAGTAGAAATAATTGTCTGAGCAGTTTCTTAGCAACAAATGTAGTCCATTTAAAGAAACCCACAAATGAAAAGGATAAGCCAGCATTATCTGCAAATGATCTATTCACCCCACATATTTCTGCGGTTGTGGAATAAGCCGCGAGATACAAATTCTTTCATTTTTGAAATGAACGGAAAAACTATGTATATTTTTTTGCACATCATTTTTCTTCTTTTAATTCATTGATCCTCTGGAAAAATCAGGCTCACCATATATTGAAACCGAACCCTGCATAAGGCTTTATCACAGCGGAGGAAAAGACTACGTTATGTGAAGGAAGGAAACATAGGGAGGGGGAAACAATAGTTAGGGAGAGACGTTTAATAAAACACCAAGTTCCTGCTCTCTTCCTCTCCTCCCCCATGTTTTCTCTGTACGACTGAAATATCCCTCTCGCTGCTCTCACAAAGCAGGAGTAATGTTCAGAAGACAGTCACACTAAGTACAGTACAGGCGGAGGATGTCTATTCTGCGTCCGACCTTTCCATCTTAACTGATGCTTCATCAAGGGCCTGGCTTTACAGGAGTCCTATACGACACGGATTTAGAGGGTTCCTTGGATTACGGCATATGATCAATGGCAACAGTTACCCCAAATAATGGAGAGTAGCAGTACCCATTCATTTCATACCTGCACCGTCTATATCCCTCATGATCAACAGAATCATTTCTCTCTGTTCTACCCGTTTTAGTCCATCATTATTTCATGTGACATCGACTCATCCATCCATCCATTCATCCACCTTCTCCATCGGGGTGAGGGATGTACAGCTGAACAGCTGTCCTTCCTGATAGGATCCTCCTGTTTTGGGGAGATCTATCTTTGGAAGCTATAATCAGATTGCAAGAAGATCTAGAGACGGGGAAATCTTGAGATTTGAGGGGGAAAAAAGCTACAGGAGTTTTGGATTTCGTAGGTGTTGCACAGGATGGATAAAGCATTAGCAAGTATCGCACGTGGCAAAGGTAAGAGGTTTTTGATACTTAAACCAATGCTAGAACATCTACGGCACAATTGAGATTTTACGGTGGTGTGATGATATCATCGGGATGTTTTAACTGGTTGCAGCCTGACACGTTGCTGTCCTGTGCAGAGTTGGCGGTTAGTAGGGGCACCTGCCTCCTCCTAGCACTAAATAAAAAATCTGCGCCATTTAATAAAGCGATGATTCCTCTTCCTGTGGATATTTAGTCATCGATCACAGAGGAGGTAATACTAGGTAACACGACTATTAGTCAGTTGCTCCGTACGTCTGGCATTGCATATACTTACAGAAAATATCATTCAGTGTGACGGTATAGGCGGAGGAGAAGAATAATGAACAGCCACCTACGATGATGCGGAGAGGAAGGTTAGAGCGGCGTTACGTTCTCCGTTTGCAAAGGAGGCTAGCTAATGTTACATATCATGTGTCCAGCGGCGTACAGAAATAATTAGCCAGCTGATTCTATTGCGCTATGATATTGCACCTCAGTCGCCCGACTGTTACCGTGTGCATTAACCTCTTATTTCCGAAGGCGAGATCCATTAGTCTGTGTACGCAGCGTCGCATGCTTGGAAGTGGGAGGATATGTTTCACTCAGCTACAATTACATCACTAGAGCAGGAGGAAAAAGAGTGGAAGGTTCTGTTACCATAGCGACGCTTCAAGCTTCTCAACGTTACTGAAATGAAAGGAGGATAGAGAACATATATGGATTTTTCCACTGAGCCCTTGCCATATTTAGCAGTTAAATCCAGATAGAAGCGGACCTGCTCACACTACGATTTTTAGTACAGTATTATTTTTTTTTTTATATACGTCCGATATATGCGACAAAGCATTGTGGTCCATCCATAATCAGAGTCAGTTCATTGGAGAGATGACAGTGGTATATAGTGTGTAAGTCTGTGATAGCAAACATCGAATTTACGTAGAAGTGCCAGGCGGTTAATATTTGGTGCTTTTACATAATATCACACATTAAGGCCTCATGTCAACGGGCAAAAGAACAATTAAAATCCGTAGCGGATCACCTGCACGCGGATCCGCACCCCATAGGGATGCATTGACCATCCAAAAAATTCTGGAGCATGAAAAAAAATGGACATGCTCCATTTAGGTGCGGGGCTCCCGCAGGCTTCTATTGAAGCCTATGGAAGCTGTCCGGATCCGCAGGAGACCCGCGCCTGAATTAAACTCACCTGCTCCGGGCGATGCAGATCTTCCTTCCTTCGCGGCAGGATCTTCTTTCTTCGCACATTCGCCCGGCCGAAGAAAGAAGATCCGGCCGCGAAGAAGGGAAGACACGCACGGCCCGCAGCAGGTGAGTTTATTCTTATTTTCAGCCCTCATGTCCGCGGGAAAGGAGCGACCCGCTACGGATTCTCCATGGAGAATCCGTAGCGGGCCTGATTTTCCCTGTGGACATGAGGCCTAAAAATCAGCAGTACTGTAGTAAAATTCCCACCAGGGCTGGCTTGCATCAGTATGTGCCTCTAGCCGGTTTCAAACGGGCACATTCGTGCACTTAAAATTTGCGCATTCAATACGCGGAGAATAGAACACATTGATTTCAATAGGTTCATTCACATGAGCGTCTTATTCATGCGCGAATGCGTATGAAAAATGCTGGGAGATGCGTGAAATGCTGCGGAATTGCGCAGGAAAAAGAACACATCTGGAACTCATTAGACTAATTAGCCATTTCAATTGGTGTATATTTTTTTGCTGCGTGCAAATGACCCTGTTCAATGGCGCAAAAAGTACAATAAAATTCACCAATGCACACACAAAAAAAGCATTCCGTCAATGCACAGCGCTCTAACGCACCCATATACACATACGCCCGTGTGAAGGCGGTCTTGAGGTGTATTTACACATGATCTAGACCGACTTGCACGGGAAAAATAACCCCTTGATTTTAATTAATGAGTTCATTTAGATGAGTCATTTTTCAATCACAACATTGATATCAGCGGTTTCGTTGGTCCCAATATGCAACCGTGATTATCACGGACACAAAAGGGGACAAAAACACATTTGTCTGAATCGGCTCTAACCCTGCAGATTTGTGGTGCCTCCTGCAGGCTATTCCTTGTGAAAGCACCCTTAGGCCTGTTTCACACAAGCGTTTTATCACGGCAACCAAAAATCGTGACCATCTGAAGCATTGGATTCCGATGCATCTGTTCAGATGGGTGATTTTCCGGCGCGTAAAATTCGGCCGTCCAGAAAAGATAGCGCATATGGTGCACATTCTGGCCAGCTGCTTTTACGCACCGCTGAAAAAGATAGGACTTTTTCACCAGCCGTTTCCATAGACTCCTATGGGAGCCTATGAGAGCCGTCAGAAAAGGGAGTCGGGAGTAAGTTTAACAGCAACTCACGTTGCTAAAGTCCCTCCCCTTAATGGCGGCTCCCATAGGCTGGGGAGGGAGGGAATTTAGTGTGGCAAGCGCTGCTAAAGTCCCTCCTCTTCCCCTTGCTGGCAGCTTCCATAGTCTTTTATGGGCGCTCCTATTACCACTATCAGCCAGCAAGGGGAGGGGAAGAGACCATAGCAGCGCCGCAGCCCAGCCGTGTGACTGGGCAAGAAAGCGGTAGATTTAGCCACAACCTGGTCACGGATTTCTCCCGTCCATGCGATGTTCGGCTGCGGTGCAGGCGGACGAAAATCGGAACCCCGATGTGAAAGAGGCCTTATGGTGTACCATATAGTACCGAAGGAATATGATTAGAGATGAGCGAGTATACTCGCTAAGGCACATTACTCGAGCGAGCAGTGCCTTAGCCGAGTATCTCCCTGCTCGTCTCTAAAGATTTGAGGGGCAGGGAGCAGCGGGGGAGAGCGGGGAGGAACAGAGGGGAGATCTCCCTCACCCCCCCCCCCCCCCCCCCCCGCTCCCCGCCGGCCCCCGAATCTTTAGAGACGAGCGGGGAGATACTCGGCTAAGGCACTGCTCGCTCGAGTAATGTGCCTTAGCGAGTATACTCGCTCATCTCTAAATATGATCAAACTGTAGCTCAATAACACTGTTCAATCAATAAAATAGGGGTTGTGGTTATATTACAGTGTGGCATTGAGGGTATCTAGGCACTGACACCACTAGTACCCCACTCAGGTGTAAGGCCACCAAAACCAGCCCCTTGATCCTGTTACAGTTGTTATGGTCATGGAACTATTCAGATAGATCTAAATCTTTTCTTATCTATAGCCTGTGTAGCATAATAAAGCATGTTTCCTCTTTCCCATTATTGGCTACAAATGGGATAGCCTACAGCCTATATCAGCATGGGTTTATGAGGGGTATTGTTGCTTTGCTCAGTCTTGCCATGCTCTATGACCTGTGACCCAAAACTGTCTTCCACAATCTCGCCCTTGTAGCTGTTTGGTGTTCCTCACCCAGTTTTAAACCTCCTACATAGTTGTTTCTATTTCAGTTAATGACTGTGTTTCAACCTGCATATGAAAATGATGATCATTATAACCTGTTTGGTATAATTGGTTAATCATACACCTGACTATAATCCTATATAATCCCTGACTTTGTGCAAGTGTACCTGGAAGCACTGCTGCTGTTGTGAAGACAATGGGCGGTCAGACCAAATATTGATGTGATTTACATTTCTCTTTTGTCCGTTCACTTTGCATTTTGTTAATTCACAAAAATAAACTATTAATACTTCTATTTCTGAAAGCAATCTGACTTTGCAGCATTTTCCACACCTGCGTAAAACTTTTGCTCAGTACTATATTATAGCAATGTGCCATCACTTTACTGGATGGGAATGTGTATGCAGGGGCGTAACTATAGAGGATGCAGGGGATGCGGTTGCACCCGGGCCCAGGAGCCTTAGGGGGCCCATAAGACCTCTCTTCTCCATATAGGGAGCCCAGTACTATGAATAAAGCATTATAGTTCGGGCCCTGTTACAGGTTTTGCATTGGGGCCCAGGAGCTTCAAGTTATGTCTCTGTGCAGCATGGTTTAGGTATGGGTACGGGTACAGATACAGATAGAAGGGGGGAATCACATTTTGCATCAGGGCCCCTGAACCTTTAGTTACGCCCCTGTGTGTATGTATTTTTAAAAATGATCATTATTCTAGCTGGCAAATACAGTGTTCCTCTCTACTCTTCCACCTGAATAAAGAGCCATCTAGGTTTTTCTGATTCTTGGAAGGAATCTCCCTGAATCCCTGCTAGCAGAGGCTCCCTTCATCAGTATATGTATCACAGTTACCTGATAATGTTCTTTCTCTTAGTTTATGTTGCTTTTGCATCGTCCGTTAATTGCTCGGATTCCAGCGATCCAGCGAGAAGCTGCACGATTTTTGTTCAGTGTAAGGCCGCTTTCACATGGGCGACAAAAATCGCACGATTTTCTCGCGAAGCAACAGCGCTACAAATCGCATGTATGTGAAGCCTATGCTTTCTAATGGGTTCATTCCATTAGCGATGTTTTGTAAGCTGCTACATTGCGAGACTATAAAATCACGGCATGCTCTATACAGCCGTGATTTGCGATGTTTTGTAGCCCATGTTTCCCTATGGAGCCTTCCTCTCTGTTGCATCACATGCGGTACGTTGAAACTATTACAGTAGGAAGTCCTACTGTTTGAGCCCTAAAATAACCCCTAGCTGCCCTAAAAAAAAATTTAAAAATACATCACCTAACAGGCGCTGCCCGCTCCGCCGTACTTCTCCTTCGCAGCTCCAGCACTTGTTTGTAGTCTTCAGCAAGCGCTTCCTGGTCAGGGGTTTTCAAAACCCTGCCTCCAGGAAGCACTGGCTCTAATTGGTTCTCGAGCGCCCCGTCTCGGCCAATCACTGCAGCACTTGATGAACCAATCACAGCCATCACTGCATGCTCTATTTCTCTGCGTGCCACTCAATGTGAGCCCCATAGTTTTGTATAGGCAGTGTATGCAACGTTGTTCATATGGAATACATTGCACATAGGCGGCGATTCATACACAATCCTGCTGTGAAACAGAGCGGGGAATAAAAAAAAAAGTCAGAATCACACTGCGCATGACCACTTGCATGAGATACACGGGCATGCGCAGTACACTCACAGAGCTGGCATCACAAACACCGGTTGAAAGCAATGGTGGATATTCTGTAATCATCCGCCTCTGCTGTAAGCCAATGTAATGCAAGAACGCCTTTCATCCGTGGAAAAATCACATTTTGCAGAATGCGATATCGGCCTGTGATCCACGGCCTGATATCGCACTCGCCAGTGTGACGTTAGCAAATTTCAAAAGCGGATTTCATTAATCCATTAAAAGGCTGTTTTTTACCAGACACTTTTTAGGGATTTTACCCATGTAGTAAAATGTATTTTTTTTTAGTTTTTTTTCCCATGACAAGTAGAGCTATTTTTTTAAATATTTTCTTTGCTGACTTTTATTTCTTTAAATTAGGGCGGATTCAGACGACCGTATATCGGCCGCAGGTGTCACTCTCTGCAGGGGGTGGAGGCTGGAAGAGCCGGGAGCAGTGATCTGAGCTCTCGCCCCCTCTCTGCCTCCTCTCCGCCCCTCTGCACTATTTGCAATGAGAGGAGGTGGGACGGGGTGGGGCTAAGCTTTGGGAATTAGCCCCGCCCTCATCCCGCCTTTCCTCATTGAAAATAGTGCAGGGGGGTGGAGAGGAGGCAGAGAGGGGGCGGGAGCTCAGAGCACTGCTCCCGGCTCTTCCAGCCTCCACCCCCTGCAGAGAGAGACGCCGTATATCGTCCGGTGGCCGATATACGGTCGTCTGAATGCGCCCTGAGTATGTTTACGCTAAAATAAAGTATGGGACCGGGTTCCTCATGTTGTTTCGGATGTTTTCATATATAATATGTATGGTTTCAGATTACAGGGCTCATACAGCGACTGCTTTGCTTGGCGTCGGCTTTGGGGTCATTTTTTTTTTTCATGTATATATTTTTATTTTATTCTATAAGTTTTTTGACTTATTCCTGTAACTATTATTGTTTTACCACCTATGTCCCCATGACGTCATATTAGACCTCTGGGGGTCATTCACATTGTCTTTTTTTTTATTACACACTTTTCCATAGGAGCCCCAGTTACAGGGAAAAACATCCCCCCTGTAGTGACAATAGTCACTAACCGAGCTGATCAGGGTCTAACAGCCGAGAACCCGACCTGCTCCCACTTGATTGCAGGAGCAGGGGCTTTAATCCTGCGCCGAATTTCTGCTATTGGGCGGGATTAAAGCCCAGGACCAAGCGCCCTAGATTTACAGTGCTTGGTCCTTAAGGGATTAAGGACCAATTCAGTTCGGGCATGGATTTTCAGAGCCAATATATATAAGAAACCCCCAATTTTATCAACTTATGTTAACAACTGCACCCCTCAAAGTATTCAAAATGACATTTAGAAAGTTCATTAACCTTTAGATCATTCACAGGAAATAAAGCAAAGTGCATCAGAAATTAGAACAGTTCCATATTTTTTTTGCAGATCTCCAGGTTAAAACCATTTTTTTCTATAGCACAGCAGGAGTTAGCCAAGGAATAAAAATGTAGAATTTATTACTCGGATTCTGCAGTTTTTGGAAATGCCCCATATGTGGACATAAATTGCTATCTGAGCACACGGCAGGGCTCAGAAGGGAAGCATGTGGCTTTATGTATAAGCTGTGTGAAGTTCATCAGGGTAAATCCTAAAACGGTGGTTCAATTTAATAATATACTTACAATTCCAGGGAATATATGTTTCACAGTGATATATGGTTTCCTTCCTTATCCTTCGTTTGTAACGGACTCTGCACTTTTTGGGGGCTTTTCCCTTCTTACCAGTGGAAGGAATTTCCCAAGGAAAGTGCTGCCCTGGTACAATACGTGTGGCTTCGCTTCCAGAAGTACTGGGCTTCTTCCCCTTCCTGGTCCCCAAATATTAGGACCGTGATGACCTCCTCCTGGAAGTCAAGAAAAGTGCCCCTCTGGCCTGTACATCGATATAGCATGTAGGCATTATACAGCCACCTATATGATGGGCACAGACAGTTTTCTATACCACGCCCTTGTTTTCCACATGGCATTGTACAGCCTGAGTACTTGATCAGACAGGTCAACCCTTCCCATGTACCTATTGTGGTCAAAGACGCCCTCTGGCTTGGGGGTCTCAATACTGGTACCTTGCTATGGCCGTGTAGCGTGCTCAATGTAAGGATATCCCTCTTGTCCTTATACTTGATACATAATACTTTGTCGCTGCATAGTGCCCAGCTGTCACCCTTTCTGAGAATTTACTAAAGCAGTGACTTAGGCCTTCTTCACATGATCGTACGCGTTTTTACGTTCTCCCGTACGCACCGTATTATCACATGAATGAAGATTTGACTTCATGGAGTCCCAATCTTTATTCACGTGTTTCAAGCCATTCACATGGGGCACTGCTGTGTGAATGATGGAAACCAACGATCAGCAGAAATCCTCGGAATGACCAATAATGCCTAACTAGGGCGAGCTGTCTTCTTTTCCCAAGCATTGTACACAAGGTAACTCCCTCCCCCTCCCTTTTCTCCAGCTTTCATAGAAGTCTATGGGAGCTTGCTGCATAACACAGTGAAAGATAGGGCAAGACCTATCTTTTTGCGTGCCGTATAAAACAGGTGACCGAAAACTGTCGCATAAGTGCTATTTTTCCTGGCGCAATTATTTTAAAAAACAGTCATCTGAATGAACCCATATCTTTTGAACAATTATTGTTCAAAAAATCATTCATTCAAAAGGACCCTTAATGAGACTTTTCTGTTTTTTCTAAGGGCGCCTTTACACTGGCGAGAAAATCACGCAATGAAAGAGAGTAAAAACGCAGACTTATGAAACCAATGATTTTCTATTTTTTCCTTCACATTTGCGATGTTTTCACTCATGTGATGTTGCGAGAAAGACAAATCACGGCATGTCCTTTCTTTCTGCGTTTTATGTTTTTTTGTTTCCCATGTTTCCCTATGCAGCCTCCATTTTATTGAATCGCAAAGCACAAATATGCGATTTTCCTGCATTGTGATGCATTTTTAACATTAGAAAGTCCTATTGTTAAAAAAAATCGCGTTTAAAAACACGCGCAAGGAAATCACAAGTGGCAGTGATGTTTTTGGAAGGAAAAGCAGCGCTGATGCAGAACATTGGGGTGTATAATATCCGTGCCCCAGTAGGCCCTAATGCTTGGCTTCTTTATTAGCTCCATACATGATACAATTTCCCAAACTATATGATTTCTGATGCATCCACGGGGGTCCACTTGTGGGCTTTGCAAAACTTTAGTTGGGGTTTTCTCGAATGAAACTTTGGGCATAAAAACTGGTTTGGGTAACAATATGGCCAATAAAATCATCCGGAAAAAAAAAACTTTAAAAAGTCGACCCTCTGAGTCCTGCTGTATCAAATTGTATCCCTGAGGTCATAGTAAAATCAGGGATCTGGCGTCTGAAATTTTCTGGGGTAATCCAATGAGCATCAGCTGAATTGGGAGCCTCTCAATGGTTTCTTTAACAAAGTCACAAGAGTGGTGGATGAAGGTGGTGCTGTAGATATCGCTTATCCGGATTTTAGTAAGTCTTTAATACAGGTTCACAAGAGTTTGTAGATAAGTTATTGAAAATTAGACTTAATCCTTTGATAGTCCCGTGGATTCACAGTTGGTTAAAAGATAGATATCAGAGTGTTGTTAACGGAGTGTATTCTGAACAGAGACGAGCTACAAGTGGTGACCACAAGGGTCTGTTCTAGGTCCTTTTTCTTTTTAATATGTATGTAAGTGACATAGTGACAGTCCTCTCCTCTGAGGACGGGCCTCAGGACCCTTGGGACATGGCTTACTTAACCAGTTAACTGGAGCAGCTAGTTTTCTAAGTTGGATTTGCGTGGGGCATATAATTTATAACGAGTCATTAGAGAGGGATGAGTGGAAAATGGCTTTCAATACTTTGGAAATCTGGTGATGCCTTTTGGCTTGACCAATGCTCCTATAGTACTTCAGGCCTTTATTAATGAAGTGCTTCAAAGGCTTAGTTTTGTTGGTATATCTGAACGGTATTGGATTTATTTGCCTGATTATGCCCCTCATGTCATCATCATAGGCTCTCACTCGTGGCCGAACATGATTGTCTTCCAAGTGTGGGGGCTTTGCGGTGGGTCTGTAGATGACTATAGAAGCTTATTCTTGATCTGCAGGTTCTTTCGCAGTGGGGACATTAGTTTCCAAGTCGAAGACAGTCCCGACAAGGGTTGGCTTGATGTGCTTTCCTCTTGATATGTTTCTCCCTTTCTCCCTCTATTCATGCCTCTTCAAAATTCACAGTGCTGTTGGTAACGGCTGACCCACAAATTGAGTGCTCGAGGGCCAGAGCTTCCTAGTTCTTGATGTCTATGCCACAGTTTTCATGGTTAGCTTCAGGTCCATCCTTAAATTTCTTTTGTTGTCCACCAACATTCCGTTATTCGTTCTTGAGTTGAGAGTATAGTAATTGCTTTGGAAGACGGTAATCGGACATTTGCATAATGTGGCCAGTCCAGCAAAGTTGATGGCAAAGGATCATCGCTTCAATGCTGGTGGTCTTTGCTTCTTCCAGAACGCTGGTATTTGTTCACCTGTCTTCCCAGAGATTTGCAGGATTTTTCTAAGGCAACGCTGATGGAATCGTTCCAGGAGTTGAGACTGACGTTTGTAGACGGTCCACGTTTCGCAGGCATATAACAGGGTTGGTAGAACAATAGCTTTATAAACAATCATTTTGGTATCCCTATGAATGTCCTGGTCCTCAAACACTCTCTGCTTCATTTGAAAAAATGCTGCACTTGCAGAGCTCGGACGATGTTAGCTTTTATGGAGGGGTGACTCCTAAGGTAGCAGAAATGGTCAAAACTTTCCAATGTTACACCATTAAGCTGTATTTCTGGCATTGCAGAAGAATTAGTTGGTGCCTGCTGATAGAGCACTTTGGTTTTCTCGATGTTCAGTGCCCCTCATGTATGCCATGTTCAACAGGTGTTGCAAGCACTTTGTGATAATGACTTGTTTCCTAACAAAGAGGAGTGTACATTTGCTATTCAGGAGGTCACCATTCTTGGTCATGTCATAACTCCTTTGGGTTTCAAGATGCATCCAGATAAAGTCCAGGCTGTCTTAGACTGAGTGCAGCCGAAAAATCTTAAGGCATTTTGAAGGTTTCTAGGTTTTGCTAATTATTACCAAAAATTTATACATGGATTTTTGGAGTTGGTTGACTGACATGACCAAGAAGGGTGCTTTTCCATCAAAATGGTCCCCTGAAGCATTGAAAGCATTTAATACCCTTAAAAAATGCTTTTCCACTGCTCCCAGTCTTTTCCAGCCAAATTCCTCTAAGCCATTTGTTGTGGAGGTGGATGCTTCTGAGGTATGAGTGGGAGCAGTTTATTTCTCAGGGTACCAGTGAGATGACGAATCTTCATCCTTGTGCTTTCTTTTCATGGAAGTTCTTTTCAGCCAAACAGAAGTATGACATTGGAGACAGAGAACTTTTGGCTATTAAATGGGCCTTCAAGGAATGGCATCACCTCTTAAAGGGGGCTCAACATAAGGTAACTGCTTTTATAGACCATAAAAATCTGGTGTATTTGGAGTAGGCAAAGAGAGTCAACCCAAGACAAGCCCAGTGGTTGTTATTCTTTTCTCGCTTTGATTTTGTTGTCACATATTGTCCTGGTTGTAGGAATGTCAAAACTTTCTAGGAGTTTTGTTCCAGTTGTTTTGGATGAACCTCCTGTGCCCATTCTGTCCAAGGGGGTAGTTGTGTCATTTGTGACTGACTCTGGAGGAGCAGATTCGTAAGGCTTAGGATCTGGCTTCTTCAGGTCTTCCAGATGGTATTAAGATTGCAATTATTACTATCTGAAATGCATGATTCTGTTTGGGCAGGACATCTGAGGATTAACAATAACAGGAGACTGATAATGAGAACCTACTAGTGGCCTTCTATGAGATGTGATTTTTACAGTAACGTGTCTTCTTGTAATGTTTGTGATAGAACTAGATCCCCTCGGAATCTCCCAGCTGGGAAGTTGTTGCCTTTGCCTATACAAAAAAAAAACCTTGAACCCACTTGTCTATGGATTTTATCACTGATTAACCCCTTCCAAGGGGACTACTGTTCTTCGGTGGTGTCATGTAACGGCTCTCCCTAGTCTTCCGAATGCAAAAACTTTGGCTAAACTATTTATAACTCATATTGTCAGTTTGCAATATTGTCTCAGATTGGGGTGTTTAGTTTGTAACTAAATTCTGGAGCCTCCTGCGCCATCGTTTGGGCATCCAGCTGTCTTCCTTCTCCGCATATCGTCCTGAGACAAATGGTCAAACAGAAGGATATAACCAGAGTCTTGAATAATACTTATGGTGTTTTGTTTCTGACAATCAGAAAGACTGGTCATGGGATTTGTCTTTGGCAGAGTTTGCACTGAACAATAGGTCTCTGGAGTCTACTGGTACCTCTCTTCCTTTTTTTCTGTAATTTTGGATACCATCCGTGTTTTGGTTCTTTTTTAAAATTTTTCTCTGAGGTACCTGATGAGAATTAATTTTTGTTCCACATTGAGATGGTTTGGGAGGAGGTTCATAAAAATCTTAGGAAGTCAGTGAGAGAGGGGCTTTCAGACAGAAATAGGTCGGAGGATGTTAATTACCGAATTGGAAATTTGGTTTGGTTGTCCACTAGGAACATTAAACTTAGACTACCATTTTTTAAACTGGGTCTGTGCTTCATCGGTCCACACAAAATCAAAGAGGTAATTAACCCTGCCGTTTTCAGGTTAGAGATCCTTTAAGATTAGAGGTTAGATTTCTTTTTAGATTACGGATATCTTTCACAAATTTTTATTGATTAAGAAGTAAATTAATCCTGTGAATGGGGAATCTCCCTCTCCTCCAGTTGTTGTCGATGGGAGTCTTCTGTTTGAGATGAGCCAAATAATTGATTTATATCGTGTTAGGAATTCATTGTAGTATTTGGTACATTGGCGAGGGTACGGGCCTGAAGAGAGGACTTGGGTTTCAGCTGTGAATGTCCGTACAGACTTATTGAGATTGTCCACAGGCTGTATGTTACTAAGCCGTGTCCTGAGGCTCCTCCTCAGAGGGAAGATATTGTCACGGCTTGATGGCCGCGACAAGTTCATAGTATACTGGCCGCGAGACCAAAGTGGACGGGCGGTACAAGGTCAGTCCAAACAACGTTATGACGCTTTTTTAGGTGCACGTTTCTTATCCCTTTGGGTTCCCTCATCGTTGATAAAGGGTTATTGGAGTCATATGTTGAAATTCCCCTAAGTGGTTTGTATTTTCCTTGGCTGGCTAATTTGGTTGAGAAGGGGTTTATATATTCATACCCCTGTTCTCAAACGTTGCTGCTTATTCATCTCTCATGGGTGAAGTTATTCTAATCCTTTTTCTCTTGGTTTTGCCATCTGCATCAAGCTAAGTAGTTTATGTATTGATTTATATCTTAGTATTGTTTCTGCCTTTTTTTTTTTTTACTGCGATTGGTTATTAGCACCTGTGTTTAGATATTCCTTGTTTCCACCTAGGGAAAGTACAGGTGGCCTAGGTTCCAGTGTCGAGCCGTCCCTATCAGGACGATTGCTCCACTTTAGGCAGGGTTATTTTATTGCCCCATGGATGTTAGGGCTAGATTCTTTTCCCTTGTTTGGTGTGGTTTTAGTGTTTTATGTGAGATTTTCTGGAGTTTGTCTCGTGTGAACACTGACTTGGTCCAGCACAGGTGTGGTGCTTAAATGCTCAGTACAGACCTAACACATAGGAGAAGGTTTAATAAGAAAGGTCTGTGTTTGCTGATGACACAAAAGTCTGCAATAGTGTTGACACTCCTGGGGTGTCTTGACGATGGAGGAGGATTTAGCCTTATTGGATAAATGGTTAAACAATTGAAACACCAGTTCAGTGTTTCCAAATGTAAAATAATGGTCTTAAGGAAAAATAAATCCTTGGACTGAGTATCATATTGGCTGTTCTGTGGTATCCAGGACTTCAGAAGAGAAGGATTCATTGTTTCTGATTTCTGACAACCTCAAAATGAGTCCACAGAGGAGTCAGGCAGCAAAGAAAACAAGTAGGATGCTCAGCTTTATAGCTGAAGGTATTACCAGTAGAAAGCGGGATATTGTGATCCTACTGTATAAAGACTTAAAGAACTTAGGGGGCATTTATTAAGTAATCTATGTCAGAAGTCTGGCATAGAAAACTCACGCATTTTTGCACAAGGCCTGCTTGTGCACAAAAAGGTTGCAACTTTTCTCACTCCTGTGCCAGCCCCGTCACTTTTATGAAAAGTTGGCTGGGCTTACGGGAGGTGGCCACCCCAGATTGACTGATTTATGTGTCATTTACACCAGAAACTGGTGTAAATAATACCAAGAACGTACGCTTGGTCAGGACCAGGTGTACATTTCAGTGAGGGCGCACAAGGTGGAGGGGATGCACCGAATACATGAAGAGGACTGTGCGCACCCTCTTGCCTACTGTTCTGTATGGCAGCATGTGTGCACTCACTGAAGAAAATAGTCAAACTGACTGATCGAGCGCTAACTGCCACTGGTGACAGCACGGTAGAAATGGAGGAGTTGGGTAAGTATAAAAAATACATCCCTGGACTCCTCATTCCCTGACCTGTAAGCATCATAACTTAGTTTATAGTACTTCTAGGATGTGACAAGCTTCCTTTAAGTAAACAAAGGTTTGGTATCATTGCTACATTTACATGAATATATCCGACTCCCATCATGCTTGTGAATAGTATCACTGCTATCCTCCCAGCTGGATGCGCCACCAGTTGAAACTTTTCCTATACTTTGATATCAGGCTGTCATATTATTCCTGGTTGTAGACTGAAGTACTTCAGATACATTATTAGGTTGGCCTCCATGCCTGAAATGCTTGATAAGAGTCTTGCCTCAGCATCTCTATGGCTCGGTTTCTACTTGATGCTTGCGCCCTGCTTTTACCACACTTCTAAGGTGTATTTGATGTACATGTTAATTGCACTGAAAGTCTGAAAACTGCATGTGTTTTACTGTGAAATGCTGCGCTTTTTCAATGTGGTTGGCAGCTGAGCAGCTTCTACCGGTGAAGCGTACGGTTTCCGGGATTACATAAACAAGGTATGGCTAGCTGTTCTACGGCGAATTAGTGAATTGAAGGAGGATTTTATTGCCAAGATCAGATGAACCCACAAGCCAATACCTATAAGTGCGGGGGGGGGGGGGGTGTTTGGAGTCAATGTGTCTTATAGAGTGAAGGTTCCGAAATACAATCTGACCATTGTGATCGGGCTGTTGTTCACACAACCGTGCGAACTAAATCGCAGTCGTGCAAACAAACTCGCGAGCTCACAAACGTGCGATCAGTTAGGAGTTCTCCCTCCTCTGCACAGACACCCATACATACTGCTGATTGGTGGTGAGCACCAGCGGGAACTTCCTCCTGCTGTACATGAGCACCGCTGTTACAGAGTTCTGCTGTTGCAGCAGTGCTGGGAATGCTGGGTTGATGGAGTTCGGTGCGGATTTTAGACATGGTTCTGCACCTTCTTGCTTAGTAGGTGTGACGCAATGTAGTCACATCTGTGGATGATTAGCTGGATATTTAGCTGGGATGGATAGGAAGCTAAGGTTCTGTAAGTTGTCATTTGCTCACTGTCTGAGCTGGCAGTTAGTGGTTCCCGTGGTCAGCATGGGATCCACTGTTCCTTACTCCGGACAGCGCTGTGTGCTGCGGCTTATTCTACTAAAGATAAGTGCTGTGCTTTATTTTGTTTTGTCCTTTATCAGTTTGGCCAAGTAGGGTTACTTAGATCCCAGTAACGAGTGCAGGTCCGCATCTATCGGCGCGATCAGTCTGCCGTGTTAGGCAGTGCGCTCTCCCACGTTCGTTATGTATTTAGGGAAAGACTTCTCGTTTATTATTTGTTGGTTTGCACTGTGAGCAATTCTTGTGCACGTCCGCAGGTGCTGGTCCAGCAGTCCTTTGCAGATATAACATCTGCTGCTTCTTTGGTGAAAGAGAAAGTAAAGGCATAGGAGTGCCCCTCCGTTGCCCGGTACTATCACCTGCACTGCCAAGTAAAGTCCCTGGTTGAGTTAAAAATATTTTTCCTCCTCTAAAACTTGGGTGCGTCTTATCATCCAGTGCGTCTTATAAAGCGAAAAATTTGGCACTTTCCTCCATATACAGTTGCAATTAAATTTATTCAACCCCCACTGCAAATTAGATTTATTTGCCAAATTGACAAACTTTCCGCTGTTTACAAAAACAAACAATCAAACAAGAACAAATTAAATAGCTCAACACAACTAGTATAACAAGTTGTTTCTCCAAATTCTTCACAAAATGCCATTTTAATGACTACTACTTATATACACCATGTAACCCTCTGGGAGGGCTTATGAGTGGCTGTCTCATCAGTGTCCTGCACCTGTGCAAACTGCTCCTCTGGCTATCTGCATGATGGGGTTACATGGTTTATATGCCTGCCCTCTTGCATCAGTTTATCAGTAACTATATGGCCGCTTTCAGTGACTTTTTTGTCTGTTTGTATATTCCCCTTCTGTGTTTTTAACTATGTTAGGGTAAGTACCCACAATATGCAAGGACCCTTGAAGCGGGTTGTGGGCTCACGTATTTTGGCCTAAATATCAGTAACATCCATAAACGCTGGGGGTGCCCAGTGACTTAATTTGTAATTTGGGTTGAATAATTTTGATTGCAACTGTAAATAGAAGAGCAATCTATGTATCTAAGCGCTTTGCACCTAGTAAATGATCGTCAAAACAATTTAGCAGGGAGCTTTTTAATATTGCTCCAATGCTTTATACGTAGGATGCTGACTGTATGAAATACTACATTTTAAGCATACCATCTGATTTATCAGACCTCTAAAAAGAACTACTGATCAGATCCCTATATGTATATGTGCATTATACACCATTGATCAGGTCCCAGCGGAACTTCCTATATGCATATGAGCAGTATACACCGTTCATCAGATCCCAGTGGAACTTCCTATATGCTATATACTTCCTATATGCTGTATACTTCCCTACAGCTAATCTCTGGCCTGAACATGTCAGCTGCACCTCAAGAACATCGCAAGAATCCGCTCTTTTCTCACCGTGGACACACTAAAAACACTCATTGTTGCCCTCCATTCACGCCTTGATTATTGCAACTCGTTGCTGATCGGCCTCCCCTGCACCAGACTCTACCCTTTCCAATCCATCCTGAATGCGGCAGCGAGGCTCATCTTCCTGCCCAGCCGCTACTCGGACGCCTCTGCCCTGTGCCGGTCACTGCACTGGCTGCCCGTTAAATACAGAATTCAATTTAAACTGACTACCTTCATCCACAAAGCCCTCCACAGCGCAGCACCACCCTATATCGCCTCCCTCATCTCAATCCATCAACGAGCCCGGGCTCTCCGCTCTGCTAATGAAACTAGACTGCGCACCCCTCCAATTCAAACTTCTCATTCCCGCCTCCAAGACTTCTCCAGAGCAGCACCGGTCCTCTGGAACGCACTACCAAAGGCTATCCGGGCAATCCAGGACTCACAAAACTTCAGGTGTGCTCTAAAAACGCACCTCTTCAGGGAGGCATACCGCATACCCTAAGCAAACCCCTCTGTACGCCGCCTGATAACATGCTCCCTGACGTATTTGCTGCAATACCTGCCAGCCACCATCAACCGCTCCTGCAGTCATACCGATTCTGCCATCACACCGCTTAACGTCTGCCCATTGTCTATGTGGATAGCATCCCTCACACTCCCCACCTCGCCATACCTTGAACATCTCCAGCCCCTTTACCTTCTGTATCACCCCATTACTTGTAGTATGTAAGCTCGTTGGAGCAGGATGCTCACCACTATTGTTTCCATCAACTGATTACTATGTAACCGTGGTTCTGTAATGTTTGTACTTTTGTCTTTCTGTATTTCCCCTGTCTATGTAAGCGAAGCAGAATATGTTGGCGCTATACAAATAAAGATTATTATTATATGTATATGTGCAGTATGCACCATTGATCAGATCCCAGCGGAACTACCTATATGTATATGAGCAGTATGCACTACTGATTAGATCCCAGCGGAACTTCCTATATTTACAGTATATGTGCAGTATACATCATTGATCAGATCTCAGCGGAACTTCCTATATGTATATGAGCAGTATGCACTACTGATTAGATCCCAGCGGAACTTCCTATATGTGCAGTATACACCATTGATCGGGTCCCAGTGGGACTTCCTATGTGTATATGTGCAGTATACACCATTCATCAGATCCCAGCGGAACTTCCTATATGTATATGTGCAGTATACACCATTTTTACATTCTAGCGCTGCATCCCCCTCTGTGCACCACTATATCTATCTATCTATCTATCTATCTATCTATCTATCTATCTATCTATCTATCTATCTATCTATCTATATCTTATCTATCTATCTATCTATCTATCTATCTATCTATCTCTCTATCTATCTATCTATCTATCTATCTATCTATCTATCTATCTATCTATCTATCTATCATCTATCTATCTATCTATCTATCTATCTATCTATCTATCTATCTATCTATCTATCTATCTATCTATCATCTGAATGGGGTCAGTGACGCCATTACAATACATCTGTATCACACAGCACTCTGTGTACCGGAGATATGTTTTATATTTAGTTTTGTTTTTCATACCTTTACCTAATTTACCATGAAAAAATGTCAGCATTGCAAGAATTTCAAGTACTCTAATGGCCCCGCCGTCTCCAGATCCTATATTTTACGGGCGCAGGCACCATACAAACAGTGACAGATGCCCTTGTGCTAATGCTTATTCTTCCTATAAAGCCCAGGCAATGCTCCATCTTATAGGGTCGCGCTGTTAGATCGGCGGCTGCAGTTGTTCATGTACGTGGCATTCGCTCTGCTTCTTTTCTCTATCTGTAAAGTTACTGGTGCGCGGCACAGACTGTAATTATTCCTTGTTCTCTTGTGTGCAAGTGATGTGCCGACATGTTTATACAGTCTAAGTGTATAGATATAAGTGCGTATATATTCAGAACACACAGTTTCCATGGATACGGAGAGAAATGCGGAGGTTATTGTGTTAATTCCAAGAATGCATCTGACAAATAAACGCTTTACAGTACTAGATCTTATCTGTTTGGATGCTTTATTAAATGGAACTTTGATCATCAGGGACTCTTGGTTCACAGCTAATTAGTAGGAGGGTGATGGGAACGTTAGAAGAGGTCATATTTGTGCATAGCGTAGGCTTCCTTAGTGCATCACTTGCCTTCCATTGCTGTCGGCATTCATTGTATAGTCTCCTGGAAGAACAGGGTGTCTCAAAAGTGTAGAAACACTTATATAGGATTAAAACGGTTTTGCATACAAGTTGCAGGGGAAACCTGTGAGGCCATGTGACCAACATGACGGCCATTTTGAATCCCACCATTCAACTCTAATATTTCCAGTGGGAAGGTAGGTGTGTGATATATCATACTGGCAGAGAATTTCACCAGAAAACCAACGGTGTGCTTTATTTTACCATACCTTTATTCGTTCTCATGTTAAAGCAGAGATTTTTCTTCATCACAGACAATATGAATGATGGTTATCTCAAGCAGGATGTGTTGAGTTCTTCCTCCATCAGATGTTGCAACATTTACACTTTGTAAGATTGCGTAGACACAATTTATGGAGACACGGCTAACCCCGCATTCTTGAGACAGGCGATGAATGCTATGGCTCATACTGAATGAGGCCAGAACCGGGACAGCTGATGCTTTATTAGTTAGGGCAGCCACACACAGGTGTAAGCGCAAACATTTTCAGTCCTTCGCAAAGTATATGCGCAGTGAAAGAGTGTTTTTTTGCACCCGTGCCTGCACAAATATTGAGCGTATTTCCGCAGGCACCGCCGGGGAATCACCTCCCCCCTGACTGAAAAGGCTAATTAGCTTTATGGGGTGTTGGTGCTCATGGGTATGTGCAGTGTTTTGCATGTACACATACATACATACGTGTGCAGCCATATAGGCTCCCATTTGGACCTCTGGTGCGCAAATGCGCACAAAAATAGAGAATGTTGCATTTTTTTTCACGTGAGCAAAATGCAAGCGCAAAAGAGAACTGAGAATGAAGCCATTGAAATAAATTGGTTCTATTTGCTGTGTATTACGCACGCAAATACGCCCATGTGCGGCCGCCCTAGTCGTTCAGATTTTGGTTTATCAGCGACAGAACCTGTTTCTAGGAATTTGGAAAGACTGCACTGTGGGTTAAAGAAAGTCTAGTTGGGTGATATTGATTGAAATCTGCGACGATTACAAGCGTGCTATGATCACCTGACATATAGACTATCTCAACGCCTTCTGCTTGACATAACACCATCATTCACATTGCTTGTTATGAAGAAATATCAGAATGTTAACATGAGAATGTAAGTTATGTTAAAATGAAGCACATTTTTAGGTTTCTGGTGAAATGCTCTGTCAGAATAATATATCACACGCCTATCTTACCAAAAACTAGAGTTGAATCCAAGATGGCAGCATTCAAAATGGCCGTCATTTTGGTGACAAGGCCCAAGAGGTTTCCCATTTCCCTCGCAGGTTGTAAACAAAATTGAATCACTGTCTGCCAAACAAGTCTCATTGTGTATGGGTGTTTCTATACTTTTGAGGCACTCTTTAAAGTTATTTCCATATAGAAAATGTTTGAGTTCTAGTGCCGGCAACAGATGCGCATTACAGCATGGCAGTGCGTGATTTGCCATACAGACCCAAAATGTTTCATCTCTTATAACGATGCAGATAACATTATATTGTGGAGCTGCATTATCAGCACTCTTACTGGAAGTGCTCTCTCATAAGTGGGAAATATTCAAGTACGAGTAAAAAAGGTAAAGTCCCCTGGTGCAACCACTGAGTCATGTCTGACTCCTCGGGTGACGTCGCATCGTAACGTTTCCTTGGCAGACTGTTTTTGCGGGGTGGTTTGGCATTGCCTTCCCTAGTCATCTTTTACCCCCCACCAAGCTGGGTACTCATTTTACCGACCTCGGAAGGAAGGAAGGCTGAGTCAACCTTTCAAGTACTAGTGCCACACTTCCTGGACTGCTCTAGTATGCCAGTGGGGCAGTTCTTGCACTAAATAATGTATTAGGTTGTTTATAGTAATGCACTATCCTTTAAGTTTAGTTTGTAGCAGATTTCTATAGTTTTGGACAAAAAGGAAACATTCTAAGAGAGTCAACAAGAAAATGCTACTTTTTTATATCACTGCCTGATATATTATTCTGCACATCAGCTACACACTGCATTGGTTCCTGTTACTAAGAGCTCACTCGCGGGGGTGTATGTCGCCTACATATTGCGGGCGTATTTTTCACGAGTGTAATATGCAGTGCTAAAACCCCATTGATTTCTATTGGGCCAGTCACACTTACGCTTTTTTTCATGCATGTATTGCACACGTGAAGAAAAAGCAGCATGTCCTATTTTGGTGCATATTATGCATATAGTACGCACTAATACAGGCTATGGGGATTTAATATATGCAACACATTCACATGTACATGCGTATTAGCCATGTACTGCGTATTTTACTCGCATAAAAAATGTGTGTAAGGGCGGCTTCAAACAAGCGTATGCGCAAATGATTGAGGTTGATTTGCGTGCATAGAACTGTACTTTTTTGCACACGCAGGGTCTGTTTATATGTGCGCACAACATCCCACCCACCCCAATTTAAAAGGCTCTTTAGCCTAGTGAGGTCCAGATGTGTTCTATCCCCCATGGCTTTGCATAGTGTTTTGCGCATGTTCTTGAGTATTGCGAGTGCATTTGCGCACCTTCCATAGACTATAGGGGGCCTTTGGTGCTTAAATACACAGAAAGATAGAGCAGGACCTATTTTTTCGCACAGAACTAAAATGCGCACAAAAAAAATAAAAATACGCCCGTGTAAAGGATCCTCAATACGCCCATGTGAGTGAGCCCTAGAGATTGACTGATACTTCTCTACACCGTAAGAGGGACAGGATGGCAGGGAAAGGCAAGACCTTCCTAACAGTGCTGTACATATACAACAGATCTCAAGAAGGGCCTAAAGGGGTTGTTCAGGGTTAGAAAAACGCTGCTGCTTTCTTCAAAACACAGCGCCATCCTTGTCTATGGGTTGTGTCTGGTATTGCAGCTTAACTCTCATTCACTTCAATGGAGCTGAGCTGCAATATCACGCACTACCCTATGGAAAAGGGTAGCGGTCTGTTTCGAAGAAAGCAGCCATGTTTTTTAGCCCGGGACAACCCCTTTAAACTCAGTAATGCTTACCTATAAACATATATTCATACATTTTATCATAGAAGTGCTGCTATAAAAGCACTGTGCATATAGCTAGCATACCACACGTTGCTAAAACTGACCTCTAGATAATGGGGCATATCTATTATGTTTTGTATGCCAGTTGTCTGGCGTAAAAAAGTTGCAATTTTGGCATACATGCCAAAATTACAAATTTTTTGGCCATTTATACAAAAAGCAGGCGAGACGAAGCATTAGGAGGCATGGCGTATTTAGTATAATGTACTAGAAACCTACCCCACCTCATAGCTGGAGCATCCACCTGACACACAGAGATGCCGCCAAATAAGACATATGTATTAACTTGCTTGTGACTCTTAATGCATTTGTCACTCGTAGCTGGGCACAGAATTTACTTAGATCAGTGTATGTAATGCCAGTCTAAGTAAATATGCCCCAATGTGTTTCAAATAGGTGTTTGGCAATTTCTAGAACACACACCTAACCTCATGATAGGTCATCAATAGTTGATCGGTGGGGCTGCAGTGCTCAGGACCCCCATCAGCTGATGTCGGGTCAGCATGAACAGAGCTGGAAGTCGACAGCTCTGTGTCCATTGCGGTGGCTTGACTCCCATCGAATGCAGTGGGAACAAACTCTGAGGACCTTTTCTTCCTTGTGAAAATGAAAAATAATAGGATTAAACCATGTATTACTGGAAAAAAAGTGTAATTTTTCATTTTCTTGTCCTTATGCTATAAAATCCTGAGATACACCGGTGGGGTCAAATGATCGTTATGCCCCCTAGATGAATTCCTGGAGAATGTGGTTTCCACAATAGGGTTCTCTGGAGGGTGGCTCTTATGTCTTCATATCTCAAGGTCTCTGAAATGTTGCCTGATAAACATTGTAATAAGGACTCAAAAATGTATAAGGTTCTCCTTCATGTCTGAGGCCGGTGTTGGGTTACATTACGCACTGCTGCCTTACTGAGAAAAATTCACTGGAATTGAAAATCTGGAAATGAAATAATTTTTTACATTTCAACTCTATTTTGCCTTAATTCGTGTGAAACAAATAAAGTGTCAGATTACTTCCTGAATACAGTTCTAAATACTTTCAGGGGTGCAGATTTAAATATGGGCCGATTTTATAGCGAGTTCTTGAATATATAGACATATCAAAGTCACTTACAAACTGAATTGGTTCGTAAGAAAAATAGGTTTTAGTAATTTTCATGAGAATTTGAAAAATTGCTGATAAATTTATAGACTTCTAAACATCGTAAAAATATAAAAGGATATAATTAAAAAATGATGCCAAAATAATAAAGTAGATATATGGTAAATGTTAAAGGGATTGTACCAGGGTCACAAGTTATATGGGATAACTTGCTGATCGGTGGGGTCTCTTCTTCTCTTTGCTTCTGTTCTGCCAGGTTTTTTTGTTTTTTTTTTCTGGAAAAATAACATTGCAGACAGCGCTATATTGCCGTAAAGAAGTTGGAAACCTCACGGAATGGAAGGAAACGGAAGCCTTCTTTACAGCTTCATGGCCTACTGTTTACATATAAACAACAAAACTGGTTTTGGACAAAGTCAAGCAGCTACATAGGATTTGCACATCCTGTTACAATTATAGTATAGTTAGTTGTAATATAGTATAGTGTAAGCAACTTGGGATCATTCGCTCACATCAGAGGTAGACATCAACAGGTTAAAGTCCAAATTCTCATTTATTTACACCTTCATAGCAATATCCGCTTGCTTCAGCACAGCTCTTTAGCCACTAACTTAAAAAAAATGTCTTTTACTTGAGGGTTTCAATAATAACAGTCCAACCGTGGTTCTCATCCACTTTCCTGGGCAACGTCATGCAGCTTTCCTCAGGACATGTCCTAAATAGCTTTTCTCAGGAACGCTTCACCCAACTTTCCTGAGGCACACGATCAGTAATTCAGTATCCAAGTCTCTTCCTAGACCTCTCTCCCTAGCTCTTAGGTCAGATCCTTCTCTCTGGACCTCTCTCTGGCTTCCAGCCCACTTCTCACCTGAATGTAGAAGGAACCGACACCTTTATCCTACTTCCTGCCACACCTATGGGTGTTTTCCCTTCTTTCAGGCACCAGAATGCCTGTCTGTTGCCTCCTATAGGTCATTCCGTGTAGTGCCCCTCTACAATAGTTATAATACTGGTATTGCACACATTCATAACACAAAGTCCTATGACTACACATTAAAAGAATATTCACTGGCATGAAACTTGATTTAATATTTGTCGTGAAAGTTGTTTAGTAGAAAATATGTGTTTGACGTAGGTTAGTGTTGGCTTCACAATGACCACTTCTCAAAGTTCACTTTACACTGTCCAAGGTCTTGACTCACACAAAGGACAACTCCCAGTACCACACACTCATAATAACTTAGAGAGGAGAAGGGTCATTGCTGATCTTGGCCCTGATCTCAACAGCTCTTTCTTATACAGTCTTTCTTGCCAAATGTCCAATGAGTTCATATTGTGCCTGGACTGAATTATCCAAAGTGCATATACATACAGTATTAACAACAACTATGTCTCTCTGTCTGAGATCTCGGATAGCTCCATGGTAGTCCACTCTGGACCAATGTTACTTCAGACAGGTCTTCCCTTAAGATCCTCTTCCCTTTTGGGATTCACATTAATATCCTCTTTCCAGATCTTAACTGCAAGGGCCCCTTCTTCTGGTCAGGAGGTTGACCTCTGTTATCCTAGGTTCTGACCTCAAGGCCTCTTATTCGTCTTTCCCCAGACCATGCTCTCAAAGCCCCTACTCATAACACCCACATACAGAAAAAAATGGGTTTTGTCCTTAACACAAAAATGTCTCATATCACACCCCTAACCAGACGCAGCTACAGCTTCCTCAAAGTTTCAGTTCTGCAGTGCTAACCCCTCCCTGTTGCCCTCCAGATTGACATCTCAGCAGACGTCCTTGAACTAACCCAATTAAGACTCACATAGTCCAACAAGTTGTTGCTTCTTGCAGCTATGACTACCCGGCTATGGTACTCTAAAGTGGAAACCATTTCACAGTCAGTTCACAGTTTACTCCGAGACACCATTCAGACCATGCTCAGTGAAACAGTCATACCACTCACCTCCTCAATGCTCCAGGTGACCCTCTGCACAGCGCATCAACATGCCCCATGTCTCACTCCCAAGCCTCCAGTCCACCGCCTCTCCCACAATGGGCAGGTCACTCTGGCCTTCAGCCCACCAATGCCTATCCCGGTGAACAAGCTGTATCTGTCCTACAGTTAATGAACATGCCCCAATGGACAAGCCCAGCTCCATCCGTTGCACTGATCAACAACAGGTTCTCCAGGCACTTCCCACATTCCTCTCTCTATTACCAAAACCACTTCCATGTGCTCCAAACACTGCACTCCATGCACATACCTTCATCAGTATCGGACTCTGATGAAGTCAGTGCTGCCACAGATACCCACTCCTCAAGGGAAGGCATGGCAGCGCTGCCAAGAACAGTGGCCTGCCATCTCACCACCAACCTAATCCACAACAGCCCACGGTCCTCCTAGTTGTTCTTATCTTGTCAACAGCCTCTAACAGGCGCTGAGTTAAAGCCTACTGCAACCACCTCATCTCTTCACAGACTTGGTTGATGCTTCTCATTATAGGAGACTGCTCCAGGTTTCCGACCTAGTTCTTGTTTCTGCATGCCATGTGGCCTAAGCCACAATCTGCTCACTTCCTGACAACAAGTTGTATATATCTATCTATTACAACAGTGACATCTAGTGACAGCAGATCATACTACACTATTAATCCTTCCAAACAGAACTATATTCAAACAGGGTGGAGCACAATATGACTTTGCAAAGTAAAATGAAAAAGGTTTGGTATGGTGTTAGCCAGTAGTGCGATTGTTCTAAGAAAGAGAAACCAAGTAATTTTGTAGATAAGATACCTTTTAATGGCTAACAAAAGTACATGATACAGAAAGCTTTCAAACCTCACAGGGTCCTTCCTCAGGCTTAATGGAACAAATCTACAGACGTATTTATATTAAAAAATATACACATAATCACAAGGGAGGGTACAGACATGGTGAACTTAATTTGCACTTACATAAATACCAGAGACTGGGTAAGAGGGCACAGATGTTTTGTGATTAATAGCACTTAGATACATACCAGGGAGGGATGAGCATAACAGTAAATAATTAGTCCAGTGACAAGGAATGTGAAAGGGAAAGTTTATAGTCTCTAGATTGATATTAGGGGGTCACCACCATGTCAACGTGTTATTTCTGCTCTAGGTTTCTCATATCTCATAATTTCCACTGATGTAAGAACCCCCCTCCGAGATTCATACCATTTCGGATAGTATCAAAGGTAGTTATAAACTTGTATTCCCAAATTCTTCTGTGACGTTGGGACTTAAAATTGCCTTCTAAGCATAATAACTTTCATGTGTTCTATAAAAGGCACATTGTTCAGTCCATAGGCTGTAATTAGAGAGTGTAAATTCACATTTCTTACATACTTGTACATTATGAGAAGTGCTGTAACAGTTCTATGCAGAGATAGGCTGTTGTGATATCACTTACAAGATTAATTGATATCTAAATAAAACAAGATGTAATGCAAAAGATAAACAGACTGTGGTGGAGGAAGATAATTTTGCTTCTGTTTTCATCTGAGTATTCATGTTGTGTATCTATAGCAATCCTGTGTGTATCTTAACCCCTTATCGCCACAGGATGTAAGTTTACATCCTTGCAGGGTAGTAGTTAATGCAACAGGACGTAAACATACATCCTATGGATGGAGCAGGCTTAAAAGTGAGCCCGCTATCCCACAGCAGAAGCCGGCTGTGACTGATAGCCTGCAGAACAGAATGGCTTCTCCTTACACAGCGCCTGGGGACAGAGCCACCGAGACTGACTAATAACTCCAGTGCTGGGAGACTGATCTTGAGGACATAGGAGTACCAAGTAGGGTTGAAAATCAAGAAAACATAAAGCAGACATTTATTAATACGGTGTTATATGAGAACAGCTGTGCCTGCACTAGGGAGAACAGCGCAGGCACAGTTGGAGCTCATTTTACCGCTATGAATTTTCAGCCCCGTCTGATCCTAGCTACATAGCTGAAGAGGGTTTTTATTTTACGAAAAACATACAGAATAGGCTGATAAAACCTATTGAAAAAATGATGAGAACCACCTACTCTGCATTTAAATTCCTTGATCAAAGTTTGGGGGTAAAGAACGGCCCACCCACTATATAATCGTGGGGTGCAGTTCATTCGCTTGGGCAGCCTGGGGCCACCTTAAGGCCCCCAGCACTGCCATAGCTGATTGCCTATCAAGCCATGCCTGTGGCGTGGCTTAATAAAATATCTGTTAATTCACAATTTAATGTAATAGTATAAGATTACACTATACTGCAGGAGTGATCAAATGATCGCAAGTTCAAGTCCCCTATGTGGATTTAAAGAAAAATGTAAAACTGAGTAAAAGAAACTTCATTATTAGAAAAATAAACCCTATTCCCGTATTTATAGTAAAAGCAAAACAATAAACGAACATATTCGGTATCACTGCGTCCGTAAGAGTCCGATCTATCAAAGTAACGCACTATATATCCTGCATAGTGAATGTTATAAGAAAAAAATACACATCAGAATTAAGATTTTTTTTTTGTTCACCCTGTCTCCAAGAATAAGTTTAATAAAGTGATCAAAAAGTCATATGTACTCCAAAATGGTACCAATAGAAACTACAGGACGTTCTGCAAAAAATGAGCATCGCGCAACTATGTCGTTGGAAAAATAATAACGTTATGGCTGTTGCATTGTGTGCGCCATAGAAACAAGATAACCCCCCCCCCCCCCCCCAAAAGGTAGCGGAATTTAGTTTTCTTTCCATTTCACTCTACTTAGAATTGCTTTTTTATGTTTTCAGGACATTATATGGTACATTAAATAGTACCATTGAATAATACAACTCGTCCCGCAAAAAGCAAGCTCTGGATAAATAAAAGAGTTCTGATTTTGTGCAAGTGGGGAGGAAGAATGGGAAAAAAAGGGGCAGTCCTTAAGGGGCTAATTAAAACCTGAAAATTCCGATGTAACTGAAGTTTACAGCATGTTATACCCTCAATGGTCCAGGAAGCTGAGCTAGGAGGGGTTGTTTAGAGGAATCCTCACACTGGAGAGAGATTTGGCTCTCCGAGTCTCTACAATATGTGATACTGTGCTGGCTTATGATTTATATCTGAGTATATACACATAGAGGTCAGTTATATCCTCCTCAGTATATACACATAGAGGTCAGTTAGATTCTCCTCAGTATATACACACAGAGGTCAGTTATATCCTCCTCAGTATATACACATAGAGGTCAGTTATATCCTCCTCAGTATATACACATAGAGGTCAGTTAGATTCTCCTCAGTATATACACACAGAGGTCAGTTATATCCTCCTCAGTATATACACATAGAGGTCAGTTATATCCTCCTCAGTATATACACATAGAGGTCAGTTATATTCTCCTTGGTATATGCACATAGAGGTCAGTTAGAGTCTCCTCGGTATATGCACACAAAGGTCAGTTAGATTATCCTCGGTATATGCACACAAAGGTCAGTTAGATTCTCCTCGGCATATGCACACAAAGGTCATTTAGATTCTCCTCGGTATATGCACACAAAGGTCAGTTAGATTCTCCTCGGTATATGCACACAGAGGTCAGCTAGATTCTCCTCAGTATATGCACACAAAGGTCAGTTAGATTCTCCTCAGTATATACACACAGAGGTCAATTAGTTTCTCCTCAGTATATACACACAGAGGTCAGTTAGATTCTCCTCAGTATATGCACACAGAGGTCAGTTAGATTCTCCTCAGTACATGCACACAAAGGTCAGTTAGATTCTCCTCAGTAAATGCACACAGGGGTCAGTTAGATTCTCCTCAGTATACGCACACAGAGGGCAGTTAGATTCTCCTCAGTATACGCACACAGAGGGCAGTTAGATTCTCCTCAGTATATGCACACAGAGGTCAGTTAGATTCTCCTCAGTATATGCACACAAAGGTCAGTTAGATTCTCCTCAGTATATACACACAGAGGTCAGTTAGATTCTCCTCAGTATATACACACAGAGGTCAGTTAGATTCTCCTCAGTGTATACACACAGAGGTCAGTTAGATTCTCCTCAGTATATACACACAGAGGTCAGTTAGATTCTCCTCAGTATATGCACACAGAGGTCAGTTAGATTCTCCTCAGTACATGCACATGGAGGTCAGTTAGATTCTCCTCAGTATATGCACACAGGGGTCAGTTAGATTCTCCTCAGTATACGCACACAGAGGGCAGTTAGATTCTCCTCAGTATATGCACACAGAGGTCAGTTAGATTCTCCTCAGTATATGCACACAGAGATCAGTTAGATTCTCCTTGGTATATGCACGCAAAGGTCAGTTAGATTCTCCGTGGTATATGCACACAAAAGTCAGTTAGATTCTCTTCGGTATATGCACACAGAGGTCAGTTAGATTCTCCTCAGTACATGCACACAGAGGTCAGTTAGATTCTCCTCAGTATATGCACATAGAGGTCAGTTAGATTCCCCTGAGTATATAAACATACAGATGAGATAGATTCTCCTCATTATATAAATAATTTCCCTAGGCTTTATGGTTTCTAAGAAAATAACTATTTCATGTATCGCAGATTTTCACACAGTTTTTCACGCTTAGAATTGAATATTGATGTTGCGACACCTTTACTTTTTCTATTTATGGCCTTAAAAATGGTCGTGACAAATTTCACGTTTGTGCAATACAGATGTGTGTTATTAGTTACATTGCATAGGGGGTCACTTACTTTTGCACCTATAATTGAATAATCAAGTTGTGACCCCTTCACTTTTCCTATTTAGGACCTAAAGAATGCTCCTGCCAAATTTCATGTTTGTACAACACGGAGAAGTTAGAGAATTAGATTAGGTACATTACATGCGGGTGCCAATACTTTTGCAATTAGCATTGAATAATCGAGTTGGGACCCCTTTACTTTTTCTATTTAGGACCTAAGGAATGGTCATACCAAATTTGATGTTTGTACGACATCTGGAAGTTTGAGAATTAGTGGCGAGTCAGTCAGTGAGGGCTTTCACATTTATATTTATATATGTATAGATAAGAACGCCATAAACTCCCTCCCTCTGTTCTTCCCTCCCCCATGCAGGCTCACCTCTCGTTTCTCCCTGCTCGTTCTGTGCAATGTGAGGGGGTGGGATGGGGGCGGAGCTAGGCGCTGATCCGCCCCGCCTCTTCCATTGATGGCTCTTCGCCCCCAACGTAGTGTATATCGGCCGGCCGTAAAAACAGCCGGCCGATATGCGCTTATGGGAAAAAAGCCTGAGAGTGTGTTTTTTTGCGTGCGCAATTGTGCATGATTTGCCTGAGCAAAAATGCAATAAATACCACTGTTGCGCATGTAAATATACAATGCCCGATGCACAAAAGTGCACGCAAATACGCATATGCTCATGTGACACAGGCCTTTGGGCTCCTTATGGGCTCCTGCACACTTGCGTTTTTCTTGCGCATTGTTTTCACACATTTTTGCTGTGCCTTTTTAACGTGAAAGTCAATAGTCATTGCAAAGTACGAAAAGTCAAAATGCGTTTTTAACATTAGAAAGTCCTATCGACTTTCACGTTAAAAAAACGCAGCACAATTGTGCGAGAAAAACGCAAGTGTGCGGGAGCCCTTAGATGGACATATTTGCACATGCAAAATTTGCACGCACATTACGCAGAGAATACAACCCACTGATTCCTAATGGGTTTGTTCTCATCCCTCATTTCACGTGCATGGAAAAAAAACACAGCATGCTTTATTTTTGCGCATTTCTGCACCAAAAGTCCCATAGAAGTTTATGGGAAACACTATCCACCCGCAATAGGCTACATGTTGCGCATGCATGTGAACAAGCCCTGTGTGCGCAAATAGTACAGTACTAAGTACAGTTCACGCAATTTAACCTTGTTCACTGCGCAAATACGTAGTGCTGAGGCCAGCGTATTTGCACATATGTTCTTCTGAGGCGGCTGTTTTGGTTCGCAGTTTGATCATCGGCTGCGTTTACACGGAACGATTATCGTTTATTTTCATTCGCTTGAACATTTTTTTTTTTAGCTATAACCGTTCCATATAAAAGCGCGATTAGAGACGCTCCGCTGAATGATCCCAGCCCCGTGACGCCGGTTGATGCCTTTCCTTCTCGAGTTTCTGCTTTGTAGCCCTGACTCATAACTCACCAAGAAAAACAATTGTAAACACATGTAAATACACCCACCCATCTTCCTAACCGCAACCACAGGGCATGTCCTCCTCCCCGACACTGGAGGCGGGGGGGGGGGGGGGGGGGGGTGTTGTGGTGAGCTATAATGAGCCCTTACAAGTTTGGGGACACTATCACTGCGAGGAGGCGATGCTTGACAGAAAGGTAGGAATGCTCCCAACTTTACATGGTAACTTATTTACTATGGAGATCATGTTGCCTTCTCTGACTAGAAGTCTAGAGGAGAGAAAAGCCCCAGCGACTGCAACTATCTATCTTCTCTCAGTGGCATTGGCCAACAATAATGACAATTAGCGAGTCAATCAGTGCAAAGTAATGAAAACTGCTGATGGTCAATAATAAAGGCTTGTTACTGTATAGATTCAGGTGTCTCCCACAGCAGTAAACTTTTTAGGTGTTGGTATATGTTGCCTTGTTGAAGTGTTGGGTCGTATGTGAAGCAGCTTGGGGGCTGTGACATGTATTGATGTTCCCTGAGTACATTGTATATACTGATGGACTGTGTACATATATACAGAGGGATTCTCTCGCTATGAAACCCAAATATCAATCAATAACTTTTAAAACTTTTGTCTGGTTCCCGATGAGAATTGATCTGCCTAGAGCAGAGGTTCCCAAACTTTTTTTGCCCTGTAGACCACTTGCTGATTTTTGAAAAAATTTTATGTAGACCCGCTGCCTGACTGAGGCCAGCTGCACACGATCGAGTCGGATTCCACATGTGGGAGCCCTCTGCGGAATCCGACCCTGTGCCCAGCCGCATCCACGCGTACATGTCATTTCTTCTTCTTTTCTGTACTGCGGATAGTCAGCTTGGCTCGCTGTCAAACATGCGCAATACAGAATTTTTTTTTAAACCCCTGCTTTTCCTTTGCGCAAGGGCTGCGGGCCGGATTTTTTTCCTCCGCGATCGGAAAATCACTTGATTTCCGCTCATGTGTAGGAAAAAGCATTTTTCGGTGCATACAGTGCTGTACAAAAGTTCTAGGCAGGTGTAAAAAAATTCTGCAAAGTACGAATGCTTTCAGAAAAAGAAGTGTTAATAGTTTATTTTGTCGGTTAACAAAATGCAAAGTGAATGAACAAAAGAGAAATCTAAATCACTTCAATATTTGGTGTGACCACACTTTGTCTTCAAAACACCATCAATTCTTCTAGGTACAATCGCACACAGTTTCTGAATGAACTCACAGGTTGTTCCAAACATCTTGCAGAATGAAGCACAGCTCTTCTGTGGATGTAGCTTGCTCAGAGCCTTCTGTCTCTACATGTAATCCCAGTCAGACTGGATGATTTTGAGATATATGTGGGGGCCGAATCATCACTTCCAGGACTCCTTGTTCTTCTTTACGCTGAAGATACTTCTTAATGACAATGGCTGCATGTTTAGGGTCGTCTTCCTGCTCCACAAAAAACTTGGAGTCAATCATACATATCCTTTGCTGCCCACACTTAGAGACCCACTGGGGCTGCATTCTCAATATCAATTTTGGTGAGACAACCCCAGGGCCCAGTTTGTTTAGTTTTTTTTCTGAATCGGTAAAAATTGTCTGCTGATTTAATTTTTAAAATATTGTATATCATTCTAGTGGTCAAAGTTGCATTTTTTTGATTCTGAGCTCCAAACCCTTGCACAGTCTTAGAATTAAAGGGGTTGTCTCGCGGCAGCAAGTGGGGTTATACACTTCTGTATGGCCATATTAATGCACTTTGTAATATACATCGTGCATTAAATATGAGCCATACAGAAGTTATTCACTTACCTGCTCCGTTGCTAGTGTCCTCGTCTCCATGGTTCCGTCTAAATTCGCTGGCAGCTTGCTTTTTTAGACGCGCTTGCGCAGTCCGTTCTTCTCCTTTCAGCACGAGCCGCTTCAGTGTGCTCCCCGCTACAGCTCTTCTGCGCATGCGCAGACGAGCTGTCACTGCTCGGGAGCGCGCTGGAGCGGCCATTCTGTACCATCCTCTGTTAGAGGAAGGTGCAGAGCCGCTCAGCTGTCCCGAGAAGCCGCCCAGCTGTCCCACCGTCCAGCTGTCCCGCCGTCCTGGTAAGTGATGGGTCGGGGGGGCTGCCGCTGCGCCGGGGGCGGGCTGCGCCGAGGGGGGGGGGTGCCGCTGCGCCGGGGGGGGGCTGCCGCTGCGATGGGGGGGCTGCCGCTGCGATGGGGGGGCTGTCGCTGCGATGGGGGGGCTGTCGCTGTGCCGGGGGGGCTGCCGCTGCGATGGGGGGGGCTGTCGCTGTGCCGGGGGGGGCTGCCGCTGCGATGGGGGGGCTGTCGCTGTGCCGGGGGGGGCTGCCGCTGCGATGGGGGGGCTGTCGCTGTGCCGGGGGGGCTGCCGCTGCGATGGGGGTCTGTCGCTGCGATGGGGGGGGCTGTCGCTGTGCCGGGGGGGGGGGGGGCTGCGCCGGTTACCTGCTGCCTGGCGGTGGGTGACTGGTCGGCCGTGTTCACTCCAGGGGTCCGGTCGGCGGCTGCGGGGCGTCTGGTTGTCAGGGAGACACAGCTGGTAGCGTCTCGGGAGCGCGCACGTCGGGCTACAGCAAGCGACGGGAAAAGAGCCGGCGGCCATCTTGGGAAAATTTTTATAAGTTGCTGAAACGCTGGAACGGTAAGTACAAACCAGCTAGAAAAGTCATTTACAGGGGGGCTTAGTAATGTATGCTTAATTAGGGGGACTGGGCAGTAAAAAAAAATCCACTCCTGCCTCGAGACATCTCCTTTAAGTGCTATAATTCTCACTTTCTGTAACCATTGGGGTATTGAACTCCATAATGAATCCGGATATAATCCTCTTTAAAGCTCCCCCTAGTGGTAACTGAAGGTAGCCAGAATTTTATCATTTAAAGAGATATTCATATCTCAGACTTTCATGGCATATCGACAGGATAGAAGAGATACAACGAGAGTTTCGCAAACAGCGTAGCACAAAAAGTACTCTGGAGCTACGGAAACAGCATAGCTCACTGTATTATGCTGTTCACGTAGCCCACATTGACTTTCATTAGAGTTAGAGAAACAATGTAGTTCAGCCAAGCTCAGCTGTTTCTGTCAACCCCGCTATCAGCAGTTTTCACATTTCGCCATGTTCAGCCAAGATGGGAACACCCCTTTAACTCAATGGCTGTATAAAGGAAAGAACAGCAGGAGATTTGGAGTTCTGCACTAGAAAGAAACCTGTTCCGTCAGCTATGAAGAAATATTTAAAATCGTTCAACATTAATGTTGGACCTCAAAACAACAGCGTGAAAAAGTGTCCCTGAAAGAAGATCTCCGGGGCAGCAACTATGAAAGTTATATTTGGACTTATCTTTTGAATCTGCTTAGAGCAAAATACATCTAGAATATTTATTTGTAGCACTGGAATACACAGATGCACAATTTCCTTCCCCTTATCTACACCAAAAGAGCCTGCCTGCACTAATCTTTGTTTCATCTTTCTTTATAATTAAAGCGAGTTTCTGTGCAAATTCTATTGATGGCCTCAGGATTGGTCATCAATCACGGGGACTCACTGCTCAGGATCCCCAGCGATCAGCTGATGCTCCGGCCTGCTGTCAGTGTAGCGGACTGGATTTCGTCATGTGTGTCATGTGCTATTCCTAATCATTGTTTTGTAGACTTGGTCAAAAGTCATACATTGATTTGAAGGAATGCTGCCATGCAATAGGTGGCGCTGCAGAGGTATTATTCCATCTTCCTTATTTGCAGGTCTGAAGGAAAGATAACACACAGGCCTGCGACCCCCTAACAGTAATTTAGAGATCATAAAACTGTCACATTCCTTACGTAATTAAGTATTTACTTCTCTGCTCATTTTGTCTGGTATTGTTTTAAGTGCAAATTAGTCTTGCTATGTCTGTGCCTTCTCATGTGTGTATATTTGTGTAATATATATATACCCCAACCAGATCTGTTTTATTATACTTGAGGAAGGATCCTGAGAGGTCTGAAAGCTCGCTATAACATCATGTATTTTTGTTAGTCATTAAAAGGTATCATATCTACAAGATTACTTGGTTTCCCTTACTGAGAACAATCACATTGAGGCCAAAGTGTCATTGAGGGCTACAATGGTGACATCAATGAGAGTGCTGCCTCATATTACACTTCCATGCCCAACCCCAGTGTCATGCTAGAAGTGCTGGAAGTATATTAAGAGGCTTCAGCTCCCCTTTATTTCAGTAGGAGTGAAGCCTTCTCCGACGCTTCTGCCTCCCGACACCAATGACGACGTCTGTCCCTGCTGCACTGACAGCGGCCCAGACGATCAGCTAATCACAGTAGATTCCGAAAGTGGGTTTTCCAGGAACAAGATATAGGCGACCTATGCGATCCTTGGCATAGGCCATCAATGTAAGATTGGTGGGGCTCAGCTGCTCGGGATCCCTAATCAGCTCTGGTAAGCCCCACAGCCACTTCACTGCGTACCAGACACAGTCCCATGGTATAGCAAGTCAATCTCATTCACTTGAATGGGACTGAGATGCTTTTAGGCCAAGTAACCGATGAATGTGATGTTACAAGCCTGAGAAGAGGCTGTGGCATTCGCCCAAATATGTGCTTCCTTAAATCATGTGATCAATCTGGTTCTGAGCTTCAGATGCCCACCAATCTGATATTCATGACGTATCCTGAGGATCGGTCATTAGTATCTTAGTCCCAAAAACCTCAATTATTAAACTTTTTTTTATAGCAGTGTCTACTATACACTGCATTTATAGCTGTGGATTAGATCAGGCCTAAATAGCCAATGGCCTTCAGGCAAGCAGAAGAAGGCCAGGATGGAAGCAATTGTTGCTCTTCAGTGATATTACAAACCAGTAAGTACAATAATTCTGCAGTTCTAGTAAGTGCATCAGGTAAACCCGACGGGTAGTTATCCAGCAGTCTCATCCATAACTGATGGGAACTGGAAGTGCATGCAGAATGTGACAAGTCAGTGCTGCTAAATCTCTGCATTTAATAAGGAGACCTCAGATAACGCCATCTACAAGAAACTTTCACTTGCTGCTCATGAAACATTCTGTTCTGTTCACATAGAAACTGCCCTATTAGGATTTCCTGAGAGGTTGCAGGCATGATGGAGAAAGGAGGGTTGTTATGGGAACTGAGAGCATAGATAGAGGTAGGAATAGCCTTATGTACGCAGCGTCGCCAGGTACCATTTAATGGGGAATGAAATGCCTATCAGCCTATGGGACAAATTCCCTTATGGGCACGTGCCCTTGGTAAATACTTAGAGCATACAGCAACCTGCAATTAGTATTCATTTCACTGTCCCAGACTACCAGGAAGTCTAGAGCTTATCTCTAAACTGCCTTAGACCATCAGAAAATGCAAAGCTAATTCTTTCACTGCCTTAGGCCCAATGCACATGGCCGGGTCCAGAGGCATAACTTGCCCCAATGGAGGCCCCAATGCAAAATTTGTAACAGTCCCCCAACTACAATGCTTTATTCATAGTACTGGGTTCCCTATATGGAGAAGAGATGCCTTATGGGCCCCTTAAGGCTTCTGGGCCCCTGCATCCCCTATAGTTATGCCTCTGGGCAGGTCAGATTCCGCTGCGTATCTGTCCGGATTCTTGTTATCTGTTCTGCAGATGAGCTGACCTTCGCGCCAGTGCACATGCGCAGTACGGATAATGCCACGCCGTCGTGGAAGGGCCACGGATCAGATGGCTTCCCTTGACTACAATGGAAGCTATCTGCGTGAAATCTGCGCTAGACTAGAACATGCTGCAATTTTCCAACCGTGAGCGGAACATTGCAATTGATTTCTGCTCGAGGACAGGGAAAAGCAATTTTCAATAGCATGTCTGGGCAGTATTTGCTGCAGAATCCAGAGGCGGACACCTACTCCGTATTCGCAATACGCATACGCCCGTGTGCAGCCAGCCTTAGACATCCATGGACTTAAAGCGGTATTCCGGATTTTTACAGCTGATGTGATGACCTATCCAAAGGATAGTTAAAAAGCCAAAGTACCCCTTTAAGTCCAGAGGATAAGACATCAGTAGTTGATCAACGAAGATCTGCCGCTCAGAATCCTCTTCCATCAGCTCATTGTCCGACCTACTCTCAGTGCAATGGTATTGGGCGACGTCATCAGTGGTAAGGGCTGGAAGTGAAAGTGTCAGCTTCACTCCTATCGAAATCAATGGGAGCGCCGGCATCTATTACACTTGCAGCTCCTCTTATGGTTAGTATTGGACATCCTGTCCATAATACAATTGGTTAAATAGCCATTTAAATCAGGGTGTGTTTGTCTGTTGCGCACAAATGAACATGTCCTGCATGCATAAAAAACCCTCCAAAGTAAAATGCGCTTACACGTACACCAAAAAACCTTATTAATAGTGCAAATACGTTGCGTTGTGGCATGTATTAAAATGCAAACACCCGTGTAAAGCCACCCTAAAACCCACCAGTATTATGTACCAGTGTATGATGGGAGCATACCCTGTTTCCCTGAAAATAAGACATACCCTGAAAATAAGACATAGCAGGATTTTCCAGAATTTTCGAGGATGCAAAATGATTTTTTAGGCTTTTTGATGATGCTTAAAATATAAGCCCTACTCTAAAATTAAGTCCTACTAACAGTTAATTTAAAAAGTCAATTTAAATAGTGTCCAGGCAGCTATATGTAAAAAAGTTAAACCTTTTTCAACAAAAATTAATATAGACACTGTTTTATTTTCGGGGAAACACAGTAGTTCTGATGCTGTGTATTGTTTGGGCATTGTATGACAGTATTATATTGGCATTGTACAGTATGGCAAAAACAAGATTATTTGTGCAATAAAAGCTAGATCTGGGCACAGAAACCACAATGTTTCAAAATTCTGACATATGCTTTTTTGCTCATGCTGGGAGACAGCTGAAGTTTTGACATTAGCACTTAGTAGTTTTGTTGTTGTCGCAAAAAAGTAGAAAACAGCACTCAATGCCAAGAAGCAGCTGCAAAAGCAAATACAATTTGGGATGCCTTTGCATATGATGTCCATTTTAAGGCCACATCTTAACTACAGGGTGCAGCTGTTAGCACTTCATTTTAGAAGTGATGGAGTTGAAGTGAAGGGCATGGAAAGAGATAAAAAAATTGGTTGGTTGGTGCATTTCACAATGAAAGAATAGAAGAACTGGGTTTGTTCATCCCTGCCAAAGGGTTGTATATAGTAAATATCAATAGGGTCAATGTAAAGGTGTGTCAGGAATTTGTTACTGTACAACGGACATGGGGACGTCATTAAAGTGTTAATGAAAGGCATTTGTATCATCATTGTAGGAAAGTGTTCTTTACAGTAAGAGTGATTTCACAATAGAAAGTTTCATCATAAAGTGCAGTAACCGCAAAATCAATACTGGATTTATGTTATATGTAACTATACTGAAAATGTCAATCAATTGGGTGTAAGAAGGGGTTTATTTCATCTGGGGAATCATCACTCCCCTTGTAAAAAAGGGAAGAAATTGGCCAGGGAGAGGGGGTTGTTTTGGCTTCTTCTGGAAAAACTAGGTATGAGAAATATGAACGTTACCAAATATTTTACGTTTTAAACCAATGTCCTGGCTCATTTCCAGAATGCTGATTTTCATATACACTGAACAATCACTGCATTACTCAATAACAGGTCCACCTTTTTGGGCAATAACTGCTTTCAGATGTCAGGAAATAGATTTCACAAGGTTGCAAACATCCTCCATACTCAACTGCACCAATGCCGACCGCAGGAGCTCCATCAGTTGGAGCACATGCTGGGGATAAGTGGGAGCAGATCTCACAGCCCTTTCCAGCATATCCCAAACATGCTCGATGGGGTTACAATCCTGTGAGTTTGGCAACTAAGGCAGTGTGGAGAATTCTTTGCCTTGTTCCTCAAACCACCCCCTAGTAATCCAAAGTCAATGTCATGGAGCATTGTCCTGTTGAAAAATGGCACTGTGGTCAGGGAAGACTTCCTGAAGATATAGGTGAAGGTTATCAACCAACAGATCCCTGTAGTGTTCACCATTCAAGGATTGTGGGATGATAACCAACGGTCCTAGACCATTCCAGGAAAACACTGCCTAGACCATGACACCACCACCACTGGCCTGTTGAATGTCAACAGCACACCTAGGGGCTACAGCTTCATGCTTTTTACACCAGATGTGGGCCCATCCATCTGTATGGTTCCACAGGAAACGGGATTCGTCACTCCAGACAACCTTCTGCTATGTGTCCAAGGTCCTATGTGGAATAGTACATACACACATTTTTATAATTGACTGTATAATAAAAAGCATGAACAATCTACAGAAATGTAGGAATACTATGCTAGAGAATCCCCAAGCGTAGGGCACATATATATAATGCTATAATGTTCTTTTAATTTCGAAGACAATAGTTCATTGAGGAACATCAAGGGACTATTTATTACTTTTCATGGTCTACAGTGAAAATAATATCTCAAGCTTAATATGTACTCATTACTGTGGGTGTTTGTAGGCCACTGAATGGTGTGTCAACTGAACCATAATCACTCACATTCTCAGCTATGGACATACCGTATGTAGCTCAGTGCACCAAATCCATTAACCAACCAACATCAAAGTGCTACCTACACTGTGGCACTTTATGTACTGTATTATACAACACTTTCCGAATGTCCCATCTGATATGTTTGACAAGTCATATCTTTATCCACAATTATTACCTTGTATGGCACAATGATGCCCCTATTATAGCACTTTTACAGTATAAATTGCACAAAAATAAGAACTTTTTGGTTATACCTTTCAGTAATAAATTAAATGAGCAAAAGGGGAACTGATTGTTTTCTGTTAGCAGTTTCTTAGATCTCAGGAAACTTATTTAGGAAGGAAGTAGGATTATGAAACAACATTTCTCCATAGGCGATGCAATATGGCTTACCCGTGTACACAACTACCATGTAACGTTCATTAGCGCCATATTGTTCCATCTCATCATATACACTGATCAGCTATAATATTAAACCCACTGACAGGTGAAGTGAATAACATTTATCATATCATCATAATGGTTCCCATAAAGGGGTGGGATATATGATGCAGCAAGTGAATAATCAGGTCTTGAAGTTGATGTGTTGGAAGATTGGTCAAGGGCCCTTTTACTCAGGCCGATAAATCGGTCAGATACCCACATCGTTCACTGTAAATGCACACCCCGACTGAATGACGAACAAGAATTTGTTTACTTCTCCATACGTCTCTAAGTTTCTGCATTCATAAAACTAAACAATGGATTGACCCGTGTAAACAGGCAGTCTTTCATTTATGAACAACTGCCTGTTTACTGTGAATGGAGGCAGGTGGGTCGGATTGATCCACAGCCGACTCCACCTCCATTCACCCAACGAAAGGACATGAACCATTATCCTTGGGACGACCTATTGGGTATCTGCACCCAACAGATTATCCCGTGTAAAAAGGGGCCTTAGAATAAGTACTTGAGCAACTTTAACAAGAGCAAAATTGTGGTAGGTAGATGACTGGGCCAGAGCATCTCCAAAATGTCAGGTTTTGTGCTGTGCTCCTAATATGCAGTAGTTAGTATGAAACATGACTCAAAGAATGGCAAGCAGTGGACTGGCCACAGAATCATGGGTACTAAAGGTTTAATGAAGTGTGGGGGAGCTAAAGCTACCCTATCAGGGTCAGTCCCACAGAAGAGCTATTGTAGTGCAAAAGGCTGGCAATGATAGAAAGTTGTCAGACCTTCAGGTTGTGAGCGAGAGCTTAGGACTGCATTCTGCTGCCTTAATACTCATACTTATAGGGCCTCATGCACCACATGAGGCCCTATAAAGTTGGGTGCATGTGTGTAACTTAGCTGGGGAAGTGATGGCATCAGGATGCAACGTGATAAGAAAGCAAGCCTACTATTACTATTGGCAGGGGTCTGCCGCTCAGGACCCCTGACGATCTGCTGAACCCTGAGTCCGCTGTTAAAGCAGACTGCACAAGAAGCAGGCTGTGCTGTCAACATTGCAGTGGCCCAGTTTGGTACTACAGACTCAGCTCCCATTGAATCCAATGGGAGCTGAGTCTGCTGTACAGAACTGGGCCACTGCAATATGGACAATGCTATCTACTGCCAGCACTGTCCACTCTGACAGCAGGCCTGGCAATCAGCAAGGTACCTAATTGGTGGTCTTCCACCATTCAACTGTTGATAACCTATCCTGAGTGTATAGTAAAAATCTTGAAGAACCCCTTTAAGGAATCAGCTGCTAACTTCTTGGAGCCTAATGCCAGAGGACACGTTCAGAGGTCCTGTGGAGTCCATGCCTTGATGCGTTAGAGCTGTTTTAGCATGAAGGGGGTCTACACATTGCTAGACCGGTAGGTTTATGTTATAGCTAATTGGGGTGTAGCGTGATAACATGTCAAAGAAATCCTAGTTTATATAACACCAGGATATTCAGCAGTATTTTACAATCCATGAAGTAAAAACGTACAAAAAATGTGTTACAAGCCCAAACTGGGGTGGCCAAATAGTCAATCTCCATCCACTGTTTGACTCTAGATTGGTGGCTGCTAAGGGAACTAGGAAGAGGCAGCAGAGAGGGGTAAGAGACAGAGGCGTCAGACAACCAACAGGCCTACGTGGGGGGAGAGGGACATATTTGATTGTGACGGTTATATTTTGCTGCTCACTCGATGGAACATCTAGACGGAAAGCAAAAACGCTAGTGTGACATGGCGCTGACTGTCACCGCTACTGTATGAGGGATATCGGTAGCTGGCACAGAATGTAAAGATGGCGGCAGAGAGAACCTTAGTGGGGTCTTCACAGCAACATTGAAAACATTATAGTCAATCGGGTCCATCCGGTGATGGCCAGTTCTGTTATAAAACGGATCGGTTCAGTCAGGGGATTCCGCTTTCCTGCTGCCATAACAGAGCAGAAAAATGGAAACCCCAGCGCAGAGATGAAAGCAGCCTAAGGCCGGGCTCACATGAGCATACGCGTAAAACATTGCGTCTATAATGCAGCATTCGCTTTGTATGTCAGCGATTTTGGATTACGCATGACAGCGTATCTCACGCACACAGTCATGCAATCTTCCTAGTAGCTTTTTTTAAAATTTCCCACTCCCTTTGCTTAGCGATGGTGCGTATAAAGGCTGCACATACGCATACGATGTCGCCTGAAAAAAAAATTGTGTCATGTCCTATCTTTCTGTATTTTACGATTTCTTTTAATCTCCCATGTTTCCCTATGGAGCCTCCTTTTTATCGCATTGCAACGCACGAATTTGCAATTTTTGTGCGAGGCGTTTTTAACATTGGAAAGTCCTATTGTCTGTCTTGCAATAAAATCACAAGTGGCAGTGATGTTTTTGCGAGAAAACTGACACTCAGAAATGGTATGAACAAAACTGCGATTTTGCCGCAATATCACGTTTACCATTGTGAAACCAGCTTGAGGGCGCCTTCACACTGGCGATGAAAACGCACGATTTCCCAGCTCTGCGAGAAATCGCAAAATTACGAAGCCAATGGCTCCATTCACATGTGTGATGTTTTAACGCTTGCGATACAGCGTGAAAACAAAATCGCAGCATCGCCATTCTTTTTGCGATCTTGACTATTGTCTCCAATGGGGCCGGTGACAGCAGCGCCAGCACCACTGAAATCAATGGGAGATGATTGCGATCCTCTGCCACTGCTGTTACAGTAGTGGCAGGGAACTCCCTGTGGTAAGGATTTTCGGGAGGAGGGGCTTGAAACGTAAGCCGTACCCCGAAAATAAACCCTTCAGCCCTGCAGGGATGGAAGGCTGTTTCCCTGCGAAAATGTCTCGCATCGAGGGCTTCAGAAGGATTGCGAGAGCGATATAGGGGCGCCAATCACATTAGAGCCCTTAGAGGGGCAGTAGAGACTTGCTGTATCATTCCTTCTGCAGTATGAGTTCTGGGAGAAATGGTTTCTTAGTGCTCCTGCACACGAGTGTTTGCGTAGATACGCTTGTGAGAGAATGACGTGATTGTCCCATTCATGCGCATTTTACTGTACTTTTTTATGTTACCGGGCCCATTCACATCAGTTTTGAACCGGCTCAGCAGCGTAATTAGTCACCAGTGTTAGCAATTAACACCGAGAAAACGCGTGCACAAATTGTGCACAATTTTGTGTAGACAGGATGTGCATTTGCGCACCTTCACAGACTCTTATTGAGCCTTGGATGCGCAAATGCGCACAAAAACAGAGCATGTCGCGTATTATTTCAACCAATAGAAATGCAGTTGCAAAATGGCCAAATGTGAGGGAACCCATTGAAATCAATGGGCTCTAGTGTCTGCAGTTTGCGCAAGCGATTTTGGGCAAGCAAAATTGCCCGTGTGCAGGAGACCCTAATCCGCTTTATACGTGTTTTATTGTGGTGTGCTTTTGAACATGTAATTCTACACTATATTCAATGTTTCCCTGCAGTTCAAATAGCAGGTCATCAATTTTCGAATGGGTGCGGACATAACATTACAAAAACAGAAAGTTTTACACTGCTGACACAGGAGAAGAAAGTTCAGCGTGAGGCGGCCGGGTCAGGATGGGATGAGGAAATGGAGACAAACAAGAAGTAACAAATTAGTGGCAAAAGAAACATGAGGGATTCCAGATCAACCACAACTTTTACATCTGTAGATGAGCTACTGGCGGCTCCTCGAAAGAAGAACATAACCGGCCAGTCTCTTACTGACGAATTGTCATGGCGCGTCTCGTACCCAATTTTCCCTCATGTGACACACAATGCCAATAGCCCATCTAATCAGTGATTCTACAGGTCATTGTGCTTGTGCACTGAATTGTTTTCTGTAGGAAGCAGACAGCTCCATTCAAACTGCAGTGGCCAGGCTTGGTATAAGGACTTAAACACATGGGCGCTTGCGCACATATGCTCAACGCAACGCAACATATTGGTGCATGAACCTGTGAAAAGTCTTTCAGTTTTCTTCTTAACTGTTCAAACTCTGCCCTATGACCTATCTTTTCTCACATGTGAGAATATCACACCATAATCACGGCCATGAGAACAAAGCTATTGAAGTCAATTGCTTCGCTTCGTCACTTTTTGCAGCCATGAACTGTATGGCTGCAAAAATCTTCGCAAACACGGTTGTGTGTTTACACCCTCACAGGCAAACTGCCCATTGAAGTGTATAGGAGCTTTGCTTGCAACTCCAAGGCTGACCACTGCAGTAAGAACAGAGCTGTCTGCTTCCTGCAGAAATAAGATCAGTGCACAAGCAGACTGACCCAACAAACAGCTGATCTGAGGGGGTCCTGAGCGCCCCCACCCCCACTGATCTACTATCAATGGCTTATTCTGCATCAACCATCAATAGTTTACAACCAGGCAACTCCTTTAACTGTGGTCTCTTACAGGCAAAGTCCAGTAGCTGTTCTTAGGAAATATGACTTGTTATGTAACTGGATGTTAAGCAATGGTTTAAATGAATCATCTAAGAAATAATGTCCGAAATTAAGCCATAAGTCATGCTGTAAGACATTCGTACTAATTTACTTAGGTTAAAAAACGACACAGCTCCATCAAATTCAAACCTTTTTTGCTCCATTATTATTATTTACTAGATTAATTGTCGGCCTTAATTCCATTTGTTATTAGATATATAACCAGACCCTTTAAAAAATGCTGATATAGTATCTGCCATTACTACTTCTTGGGGTAGGATATTTCATAGCTTGACTACTAGAGATGAGCGAGCATACTCGCTAAGGCAAACTACTTGAGTGAGTAATGCCTTATTCGAGTACCTGCCCGCTTGTCTCTAAAGATTCGGCTGCCGGCGGGGGGCGGGGAGCGGCGGGGGAGAGCGGGGAGGAACGGAGGGGAGATCCCTCTCTCCCTCTTTCCTTCCCCCCCCCCCCCCTCCCCGCTGCAACTCACCTCTCACCCGCGCCGACAGACAAATCTTTAGAGACGAGCGGGCAGGTACTCGAATAACGCACTACTCGCACGAGTAGTTTGCCTTAGCGAGTATGCTCGCTCATCTCTATTGACTACTCTAACTGTAAAGAACCCTTTCCTATATGGATGTCTAAGTTACCTATCCTCCACCAGTAATGAATATTTGCTCGTCCTTTGTAAAGTCCTTGGAAAATTAATAATTTGCTGGGTCTTTGTGGTGATCACACATATTTATACATGCGTATGAGATCACCTCTAAGCCGTTGTTTTTTTTCCAAGCTGACCAAGCCCAATTTTTCTAACCGCTCATTATAAGAGAAGCCTTTCACTCATTTATTAATCTAGTCACCCACCATGTCCAGTTCTCCTTCTTAGAATATGGAGCCCAAAAACTGAATCCAATAATCGAGATGTGGCCTTACATGGAATGTATAGAGGGGTAATATTACATTGGGATCTTGGATAATTATCGCTTTTTTTTAAATACTCTAGGATGGTACTTGCTTCTTGCTTTTGCAGCTGCTGCTTGACATTGAGTACTGCCGCTTAGCTTACTTGTAACCAGAATACCCAAGTCTTTCTCTTGCTCTGATTTCCCTAGTTGTATTTTTGTACTGCATTAATAGGAAATTGTAATATTTGTAAGCAATGTATAAAGTTGTTAGATGAAGGAACCCGCTCTCAAGAACACACTACCATAACTGCTGACAGGTCCATGATCATAATCGGGTATGTTCAAGCATTTTATAGAAAACATAGCTTTAAAGGGGTTTTCCAAGCAAAATACTATTGATGACCTATCCTAGGACATCAATAGTTGATCAGCTGGGGTCCGTTGCTCGGGACCACAGCTGATCCTGAGGATAAGTTTTCGATAGTATTCTGCTTGGAAAACCCCTTTAACAAGTGTGATGTGCCAAAAGGAGGGAAAAGTCTGCAGGGTGGATCCCCTTCAGCATCTCATGCATGGCTGACAAGTGACTGCTTTCTCTCTTTTTGTGTATAGACCTGTCAATCATGGTATGCCAGATGGGAAAGATGGAGGGGAGCTGCCCAGCGCATGTTTCGCCCAACACAGCCCAGTGCTGAAGTCGTTTTCTCTAAACTGCGGCATTACTTTAGAGTTAAACATAGCTGATTATGATCGTCCGACCCTTCAATGTGTCATTCTGCGGCTTCTAAAGGGAACTTGTTATCGCCTTTGAGCACCAGAAAATAAGTTATGGTGCTTGTAGGATAGGTCACAAGGTGTCCGGGGATGTACTTTTTATACTTACCCGGTTACCCATTCCCACTCTGTCACCCCTGGAAGCGGGGAAACGGACAGTGCAGTGGGCACATGCTGCAGAGATGGGTTTGCTGCACTGTCCAACTTCCATGGGGGACAGAATGGAATGGGGAGCTGGCTAAGTATAAAATTACACCTCTGGACCCCCCAAAGCCCATCCTATAAGCATCATCACTAACTTTATGGTGCTCGTAGGTAATGACAGGTTCTCTTTAAGTGTTAAAATTTATTCAGTTCCAAATATTCTTTTCAGAGAAGCTCTGAAAATATTTGCAATAAGGCCCAGAAGACTTAGTTAGAGAGCAAAAACAAGTCAGAAAATGATGATACAATGGTGAGCCTGGCAATAACGTGTTTTTATCTTGTTTCCATCTTTTTGTAGCTGCCTCCACTTTAGACCACTCCAAGCTGAGTAACTGGCAACAGCAGCCTGTAAATGTATTCCTGTCATCAAAGCGTCCTCCTTGTGTAGAGGAGCTTCATCAAGAAGCTGAACTCAACCTACAGAGTCTTCTTCAAGGTATGAGAGAAATCTCCATTTTCTGGGTCACTTTCATATGTTGGTTACATTGTGTACTTAATGGCCATCTACAAAATATTAGCAAGAAGCAATCATGTTATCTTATGGGAGCATGGAACAATACCTCTGCAGCGCCACCTATTGGATGGATGGCAGCATTCCTGCAAATCAATGTCTGACCCTTTATGCAGGTCTTATAACAATGATTGGGAATTGCAGAGGAGCATGAATGGCCTTATAAGTCTCCTTACTCACCTTCTAGGTGATCTGCTCAAGGAGTGATGATACCCCTTTCCGACACATCTGATAGGAGATACTGCCGCAACTTTTTGCTCCCTCTGTACACTAGGAAGCAACATTGCAAAAACTCAGACCCGTCCCTCTTGTTGATCCTGGTTTATACTATCATACCCCAACATCTCAGTACAACTCATGGCTTGCTACCCTCAGCCCCTTCCCATCTTGTAAGAGAGAATTAGAATTGTTTAGTCATTACCCTCATATTTGCAAATGTGGAGTCCAGGGAATGTTTGCAAACACCAAAAGTACGAGGCATAGAGCTAGCTTTAGCGAATAATCATTTAATGCATTTTGTAAAAGATAGAATGTATTCAGATATAGGGTTGAACCCAGAAGTATTTGGACAGTGACACAATTCATTCTTTTTTCTCTGTACACCTCCACAAACCCATTGATATATGATTGAACTGTAGACTTCCAGCTTTAATTTAAGGGGTTTAACAAAACTATTGCATTAATTGTTTATAGCATGGTCCCTCCATTTTTACAGGTTCAAACGTAATTGGCCGGTTGACTGACAGACCGGTTTCAGACTAGCATATTCTTAAACCATATTTGGTCCGTGTCTTGCAGACCATAATACGGAGCAGCTGTAAATCTAAGTATCTATTTACATGGGTGAATTTTTCATGGCTTTGTTTGAAAACCTCAGCATGCTCTACTTTTGTCCAAATTGTGTGAAAAATATGCCCATTATGGTCTATGGAAAGTGAGGAAATTATGGAAGTAACTGTAGGTCATCAGTATTTAATCTGAATGTCCCTCCATATTTACATTCATTGCGAATACAAATCTGGTTCTGCCTAGCAGAAAATAAAGCAGAGAGCAAATATGGTAGCTAATACAGATCAACTACTGATAACATATAGTTGCATCCATATTATAATCATGTTCCATGGACTATAATGGGCATATTTTTTATGCAATATGGATAAAAGTAGTGCATACTGAGTTTTTTTAAAGCATGGCCATGCAAAATTCACCTATGTACATAGATTGCATTACCATCTGTAACACGTCCCTATTCTGGATCTATAGTGCAGATGTTTTACAATACGCTTATGTGAAGCTCCTAAGCAGTTTCGTGCTCCAGTTGGGTATGTTCCCTCTATATTTCATGACAAATTAAGGAGATTAAAGGTCTGGAGTTGATTCCAAATGTTGAACGTGCATTTGTTAGGTGTTCTCGGTAATTCTCGATATGTGGGCCAAAGAGGTACCAATGCAAGTGTGGGAGACCATCATTAGGGTGAAAAAACACAAATCTATAAGAAAGATAGCAGAGACTTTAGTAATGGCCACATCAACAATCTGCTACATCCTTAAACAGTAGGAAAGCATTGGTGAGCTCAGCAACACCAAAAGGCTGGAAGAGCACGCAAGTCAACCAAAGTGGATGAGACCCTCCACAACATCTAGCCCGGTCAAGTACACTCTCAAGGAGGTAGGTGTATCATTGTCAAAGTCCACAATTAAGACGTTGTTCTGAATGTAAATCCAGAGGGTGTATCACAGGATGCAAACCACTGGTAACACTCCAAAACAGAAAGGCCAGATAAATATTTTCTAGAAGATATCTAAAACAACCGCCCGGTCCTGCAACGAGAACCTTTGAGCAGATGAAACCAAGATAAACTTGTAGCAGAATACTGGGAAGAGAAGAGAATAAGAAGGAAAGGAAGAGCTCATGATGTGAAGTCTCATAAGATTAGGGCAGCGCTCCACTTACCCTTATGGTCATCAGATTAAAGAGAATACAAATGGGGACTTACCCCGTGACGAGCGGAGTTCCTGCCCAGGAAACTCCACTAGCACCTCCAAATCGTGGTAAGCGTGTAATATATGTAGGTAGGATCCTCCTGTTGTCCCTCTATCCCGAAATAATACAGGAGAGCTGCCAAGTATTAGTGTCTTCTATTGCTACAAGACCCCAGATCCAATGAATAGATGAAATAAAAAATAAAAAAAGACTCTGTGCTCCCAGAGACAGACTATCAGAGGTCCTCCATAATGTACGAGGTTGGACTGTTATTCCAATGCAACGCGTTTCATCGCCAAACTGCGACTTTATCAAGCATAAAACAATTCAATCTCTCTCTGCATATTTACAACATACAATCATTTAGCATTCACTTACATTTCTGACGGCGTTTGGCTGGTACGGCAGTTAGCATTTTCAGGTTCCTGGATCTATGGTTGAAACGTAATCAACGTCATTCCGTATGATAGAACGCAGCGCCATCTCCCGTAGCGTACATGCGTTCCTAGACGCGATAGCATCACTCATTCAGTAAGTCCAAAAAACTACGGCTAACTACCGAAACAGCCAAACGTCGGTGGAAATGTAGGTTCCAGAGACAGAGGGTAAGAGGGCACAGACATGTTGAGATTAATAGCACATAAATATTAGGGAGGGATGACCATAACAGTAAATAATTAGTCCAGTGACAAGGCAGTCATTGACTGAAAAGTATTTGCATCCAGATGTTAAAAATATTCCTTATTTTTATAATTATGTTAGTTCGTCCATCTGCTATTGCATTTGGGAGAATGGAGGAACTATGTAAATAATTAGCTGTAATTCTTGCATAGTTTATGCAATATTTTTCTCAATGGCCCTTGAATTCATTCTTGATGACTTTATTTCTAATCCATTCTGGTGATGCTCATACAATGCAATATGACTACATTCTGTCTTTTTCAAAATGCACAAATGTAGAATTAGCGGTAAATAGATAAAACCAGTCTCTTGGTGCCTTTTAGGAATTACCCCCATTGAGAATTTGTTCTGTGACATTATGAGATGATATCAGTAGTAGACATGACCAAGCACACTCGTTTAAGGCTGCTGCTCGATCGAGTAGCAGTCTTATTGAGTAACTGTGTACTTGCCCGAGCAGCATGCGGGAGGGGGGGGGGGTGGGCGGCAGGGGCGGGAGCGGGAGGGAGCAGGGGGAGAGTGAGCGAGATGACTCTTTCCCTCCCGCTCCCCTTCACTGCCCTCCCGCATGCTGCTCGGGCGAGTACACAGTTACTCGATAAGACTGCTACTCGATCGAACATCAGCCTTAAACAAGCGTACTCGCTCATCTCTAATCAGTAGCTTTACTGAAACATGCATTACATAACATACTGTTTTAGGACATGTCCACATCTGTGTTGGAGGCTGCGCAATTTTATCTGGGAAAATGCTGGTCAGAATGCCAGAAGATGGATGAATCCCATTATAGACAATAGGGTCCATCCAGCACTATTTGGATCCAGCAAGTGCCAAATCCAGAAGTTCCAATAGTTTTGTTGTTAGGGCCAATCAATGGAAATAGACCAGAGTCTTGGACACAGATGTGAACATGCTCTAAGGGTATGTTTATATCAGCTTTCTTTTATTCGCTATTAATAAATCCCTCTTTTTTCTTTTTAAAACCAAAAAAAGATGTCTAATTGGTGCAACTAACGAATCCATCACAAAAAAGGATAGTTTCTGTTTCCATCAGTTAGACATCCATTATGATCCCTTTAACAGTACGTTTTTTGTTTGTTCGAAATGTAGCTCAACTGAACAAATGCATATTGTAGGTGAGACATAGGCATAGACATAAGCATAGACATTAGGCATAGGTCCTAATTTGGAATGGCATGTATTTTTTTTCCTGAACACTTCAGGAATGAAAACTGGCCACTAGAGATGAGCGAACGTACTAGTTTAGGGCGATTTCGCAATCGAGCAGCGCTTTTTTTTCGAGTAACTGACTACTCGAGTGAAAAGATTCGGGGGGCGCCGGGGGTGAGCGGGGGGTTGCAGTGGGGAACAGGGGGGAGCTCTCTCTCTCTCCCCCCCCCCCACTCCCCTCTGCAACCCCCCGCTCACCCCCGGCGCCCCCCGAATCTTTTCGCCCGAGTAGTCAGTTACTCGAAAAAAGCGCTGCTCGATTGCGAAATCGCCCTAAACGAGTACGTTCGCTCATCTCTACTGGCCACCCCTTAGTGACACATACAACTTCACCAGAGATTCTTACTTAATTCACCAGCATCCACACATATCATTGTCTTTGCTACAGTATAAAAATCAGCACATTGACAGTCATTACATAAAAACCATTTCTTCACTAAGAATTTGCAGGAAATGAACCACTGGAGTTTCCTGTGTAAGCACAACTCTCAACCTTTGTAATGACTCTCTGGGGCGACACTATGTTAAGGACACAACCCACATTTCTTCCTTTCTCAACTATTTATCCTATTAGTAAATCTGCCAAGAGGTCTCATTCACATCTTAACTTCCTAAAACTCTCTACTTTGTTTTCACTGTACTTTATATTTCAGCTAATGCTAAGAGAATAGTTTGAAACTGAGGAGCCATTAGAAACACATTCACGACAAAGGCTGCCAATTAGATTGTTCTTAAAAAAAAAAAAAGAATAAATCCCTTAACCCAAAAATCAGGTGCCAAAAATATGGCCTGTGGCAAGAGGCCACGCGATGACTTCATATACTGTATAACACACTCTTAAAACTCAAGAAAATGAGCACAATACACCCAGGATTGTAGGGTGGTGACTGCCTTATTGGCTGGAATTAGTGTTGAGCAAACTTTTGAAAAGTTCATTTTGGCCATTTTGACAAAATTCAGCTCAGTCCGAATTAGTTCAAACCGAACCATCTCCAACACCCCTACAAAAAATTATAGGTTCTGGGACAGCGCTCTGAAGGTGTAATAAGACACGTATATTCTTTGTCTATTCGTATCAATTGAAATGTTGGACTCGCCTTGCGCTTGTGGTCTCACCCAAATTTGGATTTGACCGCAAACCTTGATGTTGTCCCAAAGACCAGAGGGTTATGTCCTTAAATTTTAGCACATTGTGCACTAAACCTTATGTGCATTGGACCCATTTTCCTATTTTTATTTGCAATACCCCTAAAAATTTGTATATAACATGTTGGTCCTGTAACTCAGCAGTTAGCACTGTTACCTTGCAATACTGGGGTCCTAGGTTCAGATCTTACCAAGGATAACATCTGCATGAAGTTTGTATGTTCTCCCTGTGTTTCATAACAAGCACCTTTATTTCTATAGCACCTACATATTACACGGTGCTTTACATCACTTGATATTTTCTGTCCCATTGTGGCTCGCAATCTATATTCACCTATTGATATGTTTTTGGGGAACATACAAACTCCGTGCAGATGTTGACCTTGCTCATGTGTGCAGCTAGGACCTCAGTGCTTCAAGACAACAGTGCTATCCATTGAGCAACCATGCTTCTGCTTCCTACTTGACCCTCTTCCTCCTCCTTGGGAAGAAGAAGACAGAGGAAGGAGAAACATTATGGCTCAGTGGTTAGCACTTTTGGCTTGCAGTGCTAGGGTCCTGGTTTCAAATCTGACCAAGAGCAACATCTGCATGGAATCGTATGTTCTCAAAAAACATACTAATAGAGAATATAGATTGTGACCTCAATGAGGACAGAAAGTATCGAGAGATGTAAAGCACTGTGTAATATCAATAAAGATAAAAGACAGTGAGAACAGACAAAGTCCATGCAAGTTGTTGTTGTCAGTCAGTTTTGAATCTAAAGGCCCATTTAAACACAACGATTATTGCTCAAAATTCGCTCAAAAGCGATAATCGTTGTGTGTAACTGCACTGACATCGTGCAGTTTTCGTTCAGCCGTCGCTCATCGTTGTCTTTCAGCGTGCTGAAAGACAATGATGAGCCTTACCAGGGATTCACAGCGGGATACAGCTGATACTATTGTTTCAGTTGTATCCCGCTCCCTGATAACAGGCGGGGTATGAAGAACAGAGCGGTCCAGCTCTGTTCTCCACACCTTGCATGAAGCGCTCGGCTGTATAACAGTCAGGTGCTCCATGCAGAAAACATCTGGATGCAGTAGACAAGCGGGGACACCCCGCTTGTCTTCTGCATCCTCTGCTCGGAGCGCTCGGCTCTATAACAGCCGGGCGCTCTGTGCAGAAAACAGCCAGATACAGAAGACAAGCAAGGACACCCCGCTTGTCTTCTGTATCCTCTGCTCCGAGCGCTCAGCTGTATAACAGCCAGGCGCTCTGAGTGGGGAACAGCTGGATGCAGAAGACAAGCGGGGTAGTAATTTCATTTTGAATAGGTTTATACAGCCTACTAGCATCAGTGGAAGGGAAGCCCATCAGGCCGCCATGACCTCTACCAATTCTAACAATGGGATAAGGTTGTCCGCATAGAAATGGTAAGAAGACATTCGCACCCTAGATAGGTAACTCTATCTATCCACCTCAGGGGGGCAGGGAGAGCAAGAGGTCACCGGGGCATCAATGTCTAGCAGCCCAGTTTTATCCCAATTGACCTTCACCCTAGCGTATATTCCAAATGCATCGAAAATAGAGAGTACTGCCACCAAAGAGGATTCTGTGTCCTACAAGAATAGGAGGGTATCGTCTGTATATAATGCCACGCATTTTTCGTATGTTCTCAGTCTAAACCCGTTGCTCGGTTGACGCTCAGATTTGGATCGCTAGTGGTTGGTTGCAATTGCAAAGAGTGCTGGGGACCGAGAGCAACCCTGAGAATTGCTTAGATATATAAGTGTTTGTGCGTATCCGAGCCACTGGGTGATGGTACAGTATTTGCACCCATTTAATGAAGTTTGCCCCAAACCTGAAACGAGTCAGCACTTCCCATGAGTATCTCCATTCCATTGAATCAAAGGTCTTCGCTTGATCAATGAAGACCAGAGTACGCTTCCCCTGATTGGAGTGCAATATAGCAAGGTTAATGAAGAGTCGTCTAATATTCATAGTCGCGCTCTTGCCCAGCATGAATCCCAATTGATCAGCATGTCTGATGTGGCTAAGAACCCGATTGACATGTTTTGCCAGTATTTTTGCCAGGATTTTAATGTCATTATTAAGGAGGGAGATGGGTCGGTATGAGCCACAGTCTTCTGGGTCCTTCCCTGGTTTGGGGATTAGAACTATCAGTACCTCATGCATGGTCGCCAGCAAGATCCCCACCTGAAGGATATTATTGTATAACGTGAGGAGTTTCGTGGCTATGAATTCCATGTTTGTTTAATACCACTCCAAGGAAGTCTGTCTGAGCCCAGGGACTTTCTGTTCGGGAAGTACCGGGTAGCTTCTACTATCTGCTCCAGCTCTAAGGCCTCATCTAGCCTAGTCATGCTACTCTTGGGCAATGTTGGGAATGTGTTAGTGTTGAGATAGGTGTTTAGGGTTTTCCCGTGGCAATTGAGTTTTGAAGTGTATAGAGTTGTGTAGAAGTTGGTGAATGTGTTATTAATGAGCTTGGGATCAGGGACCATGGCTCCAGAATAGTAGATATAAGCCCATATACGTTCACTTATTCTGTAGTTTGTTCCGTGACTCCGTGCAGATAACGAGCCCCTACAGCCACAGAGGATTCCTCCACTGAAGGCCAGGAGCACCAGACCAAACTACAGTCTACTGACTCTCGAGCTTAAATCTATACCTGGTGCCAGCTAGTTGAAAAATAACCCAAGAGAAAGAGGAGGAAGAGCAATAGCCAACATAAGGCAGTTACTTTAATGCAATCATAAGACATGCGTAAAGCATTCTGAACCTAATGTAACATACAATCAAGCATGTAATACCTTCTCCTCCAAGGAAAATCTATCTCCCTTCTATAGAGCTAAGTGGTAGCATTATTAATGTCAGTAAAAGGCGTCAGTAATGGTTTCAACCGGTGAGTCCCCTTGGGGTAACACAAGGCACTCAGGATCTATTGGCGCTCTAACCAGGTGATCCAGTCTTCCAGCTTGTCGAAGAAATGAGCGCGGTTGTCACTGATCACTTTCAGTCTAGCCTTTAGCTGATCTGTCCTTGTAAAAGGGTCTGATCTGTCGTAGTAAAATGGCCTAAAATGCCTTACTATGACAGTGCCTGTTTTGGCCTACTTTAACCCTTTCCAATCCACTGTCTGACGTCTAAAGACATTCTGATTGAAGGCTGTACAGTTTCTGATGTCGGAAGACGTCCGACAGGGTATTCTTACTGTATATTACTGGCCGCTCTGTTGTCGGGGGCCTCTCCAGCATGTCCAATACCACAGTACTGGCTCTAGGCAGCAGGTGGCGCTATTGTACAATGGCAGAAAGAGAAAACCACCTAGGAAGCCCTGAATCCAAAATTGGATTGCAAAGGGTTAAAAGGGTTGTCCCGCGCCGAAACATTTTTTTGTTTTTTTTTCAATAGCCCCCCCGTTCGGCGCGAGACAAACCCGATGCATGTGTTGAAAAAAAAAACCGGATAGTACTTACCCGAATCCCCGCGCTCCGGTGACTTCTTACTTACCTTGCGAAGATGGCCGCCGGGATCTTCACCCTCGGTGGACCGCAGGTCTTCTGTGCGGTCCATTGCCGATTCCAGCCTCCTGATTGGCTGGAATCGGCACACGTGACGGGGCGGAGCTACGAGGAGCGCTCTCCAGCACGAGCAGCCCCATTCAACACGGAGAAGACCGGACTGCGCAAGCGCGTCTAATGGGCGATTAGACGCTGAAAATTAGACGGCACCATGGAGACGGGGACGCTAGCAACGGAACAGGTAAGTGAATAACTTCTGTATGGCTCATATTTAATGCACGATGTATATTACAAAGTGCATTAATATGGCCATACAGAAGTGTATACCCCCACTTTGTTTCGCGGGACAACCCCTTTAAGGGCTCTTAGGGGCTCCTTCAAATGGGCACAAAATATAGAGAATAGAATCTATTGATTTCAATGAGTTCATTCTTCTAAGCGCTTTTCTCTCGTGCAGATTTTGTTTGCGCAAAAAATAGGACCCTCTCTATCTTCCTGCATTTATTAGCCAATCAATTCCACAGAAAGGGAGTGTCCCGTGCGCGTGTTGACTGGCCCTGCGCATGCAAAAACTACAGTAATAAGCACTGACACGCGTGCAACACCCTGGCTCTTGAAACATCGTTCATACGCAAATACGTTGTGCTGTGGCGAGCGTATTTGCACTAATGCTAGTCTGAAGCCACCCTTAGATATACATATTTACACATGTAAGATATACGCGCGCAATACGCAGATAATAGAATCCATTGATGTCAATGGGTTCTTTCACATAAACGATTGTTTTGCGCACAAAAATAAGGACCTGCTCTATCTTTCTGCATATTCACGCAGAAAAGAAGTCTATGGGACATGCGCCAATGTTATGCAAAACGCTGTGTAATTCCGTGAACAATAGACCTCATAAAGGCTAAATAGCCTTTTAAATCAGGATGGGGTTTGTGACATGCGCATATGAACGGTCCCTGCGTGCGCAAAAATGTACAGTACAATGTGCCGATATGCAGGAAAATGCACCTCGTTCACTGCACAAATGCGGTGCTATGGGGCGAGAGAATTTGCGCATACGCTCATTGGGAGAAGTCCTAAATAGATTCACGTACAGAATATTATGCATGTTAGAGGTAAAGAAAGATCAAAATTCTACTGATGCTAAAAAAGATTAAAGATGAAAGCTAAAAAAAAGTGATAAAAAACTTATGCAAATTAAATATTAAGTTATATGTATTTGTGTGTTTATTTGTATCCCAGCATGGTCCCTAAAAACCTGCAATTTGCCCTACAAACAATAAGGCCCCTTAGAGCTAAAGCAACATAAGGCAAAATTGTAAAGATGAAACCTTTGTGGGTTACCTTTCACTCCAAACCGTTTCTCTGCCACGGGTTTCCCATGACAATCTGTGCCGCGGCCGTAAATATTTAGCAATCCAACACCTGGGAATATTTTGTAGGACTTCTGGCCAACTATTGTTTACCTAACATTCCACTGCTGGAAACAGGAGCCGGAGATAAGCAGAGCAGAGTTGTAGGTGACCCCAGCAGTTGTTTTGCTTTTTTTGAGAACTTGTAGCATTCAGCAGTTTGATGTTTTTGTTTTGCCCTAACAATATCACTGTCATCAACACGGGTCAGAAAGCCCAATGCTCAATGGTTTTGTTAGATACTAATAATCTCAGATATCCGGGCTGTTTGTGTATTTGATGTAAGCAGTCTGTATTTCCACCTTAACCCCTTAGTGACTGCCAATACGCCCTTTGACAGCCTCACTAAACGGGCCTTATTCCAAACGGCCATCAATCGGCTGTTGGAGATAGCCGAGTGCCTGGAGCTGTCATGGGTGGCCGCGGGGAACGACCCCTGGTCACGTGGTCGCTATTATCCAGTGGATAACAGCGATTGCATGAAAGTGAATAAAAAGTAAAATAAAGTTAAAGTTTCAGCTTCCCTCACGGATCAGATCCATGAGGGGAGCTGAATGTACTCACCTTCGTCCTTGACACCAGGACTTGACACCGCCTTCTGTGCATGCACGCCAAATGTCAAGCGCATGTGCAGAAGGCCGGTGAGACCGAGAGATTTAAAATCTCCCTGCTCTCAGCTAGCATGAGTCACCGAGAGCAAGGAGATGTCACCAGGGGCTGCAGTATGCCGTCCCTGGTCACACGATCGCTGTAATCCAATGGATAACGGTGATCATGTAAAGTTAAAAAAAAGGTGTAAAAAAAGTTTTAAAAGTTTGTTTCATCTCCCCTCATGGATCATATCCGTGAGGGGAGATTAAATTACATACCTAAGGCTCCAGGATTTATCTGCGAACCTTACCACGGCTTCTGCGCATGCACCCATCGACAAAATGACAGGCGCAAGCGCAAAGGCCGAGGATTCCCAGGGTAATTCAAAATCTCCCGGTTCCTGACTACCAAACATAGATGGGGATTTTAGCCTAGCCAAGCCAGAAATCTACTGCACACTGATGAGGGGCAAACACCCCCAAACAGCTGTCTGTGTGTGGATTTCTGGCTTGGTTTCCTATTGCCAATCATTGTTTTACAGACTTGTTAAAAAGTTGTACACTGACTTGAAGGAATGCTGCCATCCAATAGGGGGCGTTGCAGAGGTATTGTTCCATCTTCCTTATTTGCATTTTCAGTCCAGATAAGTCTGTCTGAAGATATACATATTATCTGCGGTGTTATGTCTTATTACCTGTATACTTGTGGTTCTTATACTTGTGTAACATCTAATTGTTGTCACATTTCCACCTAGGGATAGTCAGGGTAATCCCAGATTCTTGATGTGAGTTTGCCCTCATCAGGGCGAACGTTCTACTTTTAGGTAGGGTTTCCTCATAACAGCAGGTTGGGGTCCGTTCTTCTGCTCCCTTATTTTGTTTGTTTCCTTTTATACCATTTTGTGTTATCCACGTTTGTACTTTTTCTCTATATTCATTCTTTAGGCTAACTTCACATGGGTGAGCACGATATGGGGCTGTGAATCCCGCCCCCATATCATGCTCCCCAACATGTGAATTCCCCATAAATGGTAGGCAATTTCATGGCCAAACAGCCTTGCATCACTTCGGGGATGTAGCGATCCTCTGCTGCGGCTGTCACAGCTGGGGCAGAGGATCGCGGAGTTTCTCCCATTGCTTTTAATGGGGTCAGCGATGCTGCCGCTGGCCACATTGAAAACAATGTATGGTGCGATGTGAGAGCACACAGCCAGATAGAACATGTCGCATGGCATCGTGGTGCCATGTGGGAAAACATCAGTCATGTGTATGACCCCATTCAAAAGAATGGGGTTCACATTTGTGCGTCTCGTAACGTACAAATCTCACGCGATTTGAAGCCGGCCTTACAGACACAAAATGACATCCTTCTCGAACGTAACATCAGCTCTCCTGACATGACTGATTTGCAATTACTTGTATTCCCCAAGAAATAACAATTCAGAAGCGTCTTTTCTTAGAATTCTCAGTCATGCCGTTCATCTGTTCCTTCTAGAAATTTTTGAAGAATTTGACAATTGGTTCCCCCACCATTGACCTACCCCCCCCCCCCCCCACACACACACACACACACCTTGACCTCAACCCCATTGAACACCTTTAGAATGTATTAGTACCCCAATTGCGAACCAGACTCTCCCATCCAACAGTAGTGCCTGACCTTACAAATTCCCACAGACCTGCTGCAAAATCTCATGGAGCAATAGTTGGCTGTTGTATTCGCAAAAGGGAGCCTGACTCAATATTACTACCCTGGGTTTTGGAATTGGTTTTCTAAACCCTTGTACTGTAGGTGTGATGGTCAGGTGTCCACATATTTTTGACCATATAGTGTATCAGGGCCGAAGAGTTAAATTTGAGTATCACCTCTCGCTCACGACCTGAAGATTGCAAGTTCAAGTAGCCGGCTCAAGGTTGACTCAGCCTTCCAAACTTCTGAATAACATGAGCACCCAGCTTGGTGGGGGGTAATAAAGAAATTACCTGAAAGCACTGCAGAATAAGTTAGTGTAATACAAATAACAGTGTTAAGGGACACCAAAAGAGGGAGAGAGGACAAGAGGAGAGAATGGTGTGTGACTACAGACTCTAAGGCTGAACGCCCACGGGACGGAAATCCCACGGAAATCTCACGGCTTGGCCACATCGAAAAACTGTGAGATTTCCGTGAGAGAGCCACAGCTTCAAAACCCGCAGCATTTCGCCAAGAGTTTTGGAGCGGTTCGGCCGCCAAGATTCCGTTGCTGCTTTTTCACCCCATAAAGCGGAGTGAGGCCGCAACGGAAAAAAAATTATTGACATGCTGCGGCTGTCAATTTCGCGCCGCAGCGCCGGTTCGACCCGGCATTGCCACAAGGGATTTGCCGCCCCATGTGAATGAGATTTTTGCAAAATTTTATCCACATGGCTGGCTAATCCCGGGATTAGGAGCCGCAGTCGGATTTGCCGCACAGAAATTCTGCACAGAATTTCCGTGGCAAATCTGTCCCATGTGAACCCAGCCTAAACGTTTGGCTGGTGAGGAGATCCAGGGAGGGTCAAGTTTGTGATACCAAGATTGGTAATGGAGGTAAGAGGCTGAGGAGGGAGGAACAGTAGGTTCATGCATCTGATAAGATTACTGACATGGACTCTAGAAAAATGTCTCCAATAACTTTATTTCTCCATGGACGGAGCTCTCTGAGGTGTAGTTTTTATTGGTATCATTTTGGGGGGTACAAATGGCTTTTTTGATCATTTTTATTGCGTTTTTTGGGAAGCAAAATGATCAAAATAAGCATTTTGCCTCTATTCTTCAACGGTTTTTTTCCTGCGGTTTTTGCTGTGCAGTCTAACTACTGTGTTGAACAGGTCATTATGGATACGATGATACCCAATATGTGAGGGTTTTAAAATGTTCTTTTTTTTTACAGAAACAGGGCAAAATGTGAAAACCTTTTTTTTTTTTTTTTACTTTTTTAAATTTTTCTTCTTACATTTTTTATGTCCCTGCAGGGGACTTGAAACATAAAAGCTCCAATCGTTATGATAATGCTTTGCAGTACTTCTGTACTGCAATGCATCGCTCACAATAGTGTTCACAAGCTATGTAGGCCCAGACACCAGTGTATGGCGTCTGATTTCCACAGCAACCCATCGGCCATCTGTGATTAAATCTTAGCGTGCCCATGACGTCACATAGAGAGCGCTCCCTCTGTGAACCCTTTACATGTCGCTATGTACATTGCTCGCGGCATGTAAGGGGTTAAGAGTTCTCACCAATCCCCACTGTTGCAGCGGGAGGCCAGCTATCAGTCACAGTCCCCTTCTGTGACGGGATGGCACAGGCTCACTTCTAATCCCGCACCATCCACAGGATGTAAGTTTATGTCCTGTTGCATTAGGTGTCCCCCAGCAATCCTGTAACGTTAAGGGGTTTATGAACAATGGTTCTAACAGTGTAGCGAGAACGTACTTACCATAAAGGCATGGGGGCCGGATGGGAGGAGGGTGGGCTTTTCTTGGGCAGTTGGAACCACTACAGGACATCCTTCTCCAGAGTACCTGAATTGCTCAAAAACAAGAAGGTGATTAGGCTTTTTTCACAATGGCGATAGCATCTGTGTTCTGTGCGATATTGTTGTGTTGTCTTGCTGCGATTTTGTGTCGCTTTAAAGTCGCACGACTTTGTAGCACTCTTTTGAGAGGATTTTGGGGGGAACTTGAAATATAAGCCCTACCCCAAAAATAAGCCTTAGCTGCATGACAAAATAAACAAACAAAACACAATACACCACCTAGGAGGCAGTGTCCGCTCCGCCGCATGTCTCCTTTCAGCCCTGGCACTTGTTTGTAGACCTCAGGCAAAGCTTCCTGGTCAGGGGTTTAAAAATCCCAGCCTCCAGGAAGCTCTGCCTCTGATTGGTTCTCCAGTGCCACGGCTCAGCCAATCACTACGTTGGCCGTGATTGGTTCACTCGAAAACCGATCAGAGCCAGCGCTTCCTGGAGGCTGAGATTTTGAATCCCTGATCAGGAAGCAGGGGGGGAAAGACTACAAGCAAGTCTGCCAGAGCTGCAAAGTTTTTTTGTTTTTTTTTACTGCAGCTAGGGCTTATTTTAGGGACAGACAGTAGTATTTCCTACTGTAAAAGTTGCATCGCACCACACAAAAAACGCGTTTCTGTGCGATCTGATGCAACACAAAGGAAGGCTCCATAGAAGACATAAGCTACAAAACCTCGCAAATTGTAGTAATATTCAGCAACCCGCAATTTTTTTTTCCTCGTAATGTAGCAGCCTACACAATGTGAAGGAACCTATAGAAAAGCATGGGCTTCACATACATGCCATTTGTAGCTATGTCACATCGCGAGAAAATCGTGTGATTTTTGTCGCCCGCGTGAAACCGGCCTAAATGTCTTAAAGGGGTTGTCTCGCGAAATCAAGTGGGGTTATACACTTCTGTATGGCCATATTAATGCACTTTGTAATGTACATTGTGCATTAAATATGAGCCATACAGAAGTTATTCACTTACCTGCTCCGTTGCTAGCGTCCTCGTCTCCATGGTTCCGTCTAAATTCGCTGGCAGCTTGCTTTTTTAGACGCGCTTGCGCAGTCCGGTCTTCTCCTTTCAGCACGAGCCGCTTCAGTGTGCTCCCCGCTACAGCTCTTCTGCGCATGCGCAGACGACCTGTCACTGCTCGGGAGCGCGCTGGAGCGGCCATTCTGTACCATCCTCTGTTAGAGGAAGGTGCAGAGCTGCCGAGCTGTCCGAAGAAGCCGCCCAGCTGTCCCGGTAAGTGATGGGCCGGGGGGGCTGCCGCTGTGCCGGGGGCGGGCTGCCGCTGCGCCGGGGGGGGGCTGCCGCTGCGATGGGGGGCTGCCGCTGCGATGGGGGGGCTGTTGCTGCAATGGGGGGGCTGTCGCTGTGATGGGGGGGTTGTCGCTGTGCGGGGGGGGGCTGTCGCTGCGATGGGGGGGCTGTCGCTGTGCCGGGGGGGGCTGTCGCTGCGATGGGGGGGCTGCCGCTGCGATGGGGGGGCTGCCTCTGTGCCGGGGGGGGGGGGCTGCGCCGGTTACCTGCTGCCTGGCGGTGGGTGACTGGTCGGCCGTGTTCACTCCAGGGGTCCGGTCGGCGGCTGCAGGGCGTCTGGTTGTCATGGAGACACACCTGGTAGCGTCTCGGGAGCGCGCACGTCGGGCTGCAGCAAGCGAAGGGAAAAGAGCCGGCGGCCATCTTGGGAAAATTTTTATAAGTTGCTGAAACGCTGGAACGGTAAGTACGAACCAGCTAGAAACGTCATTTACAGGGGGGCTTAGTAATGTGTGCTTAATTAGGGGGACTGGGCAAAAAAAAAAAAATTCACTCCTGCCTCGAGACATCTCCTTTAAGGCTCATGGAAAAGGAGTGGAGGGGAGAACAAAGAGCAGACCCTTCTGTCCTAGGTGCCAAAATCCAGCTTCTTAATACAGGGCCCATTATGATTTTTGATATGGGCCCCCCTCTCTTCTATGTACGCTGCTGCAGTTTAACCCTTTCCAATCCACTGTCTGACGACATTCTGATTAAAGGCTGTACAGCTCCAATGTCAGAAGACGTCCGGCAGGGTATTCTTACTGCATATTACTGGACGCTCTGTTGTCGGGGGGCCTCTCCAGCATGTCCCATACCGCAGTACTGGCTCTAGCCAGCAGATGGCACCATTATAAAATGGCAGAAAGAGAAAGCCCCCTAAGAAACCCTAAATCCAAAATTGGATTGCAAAGGGTTAATATTCCTTTAAGAAAGATTTCCTCTCTCTGAGTGTATTCTTGACCCTCTGCTGTCCTTCTTGTGAGCCCTTCTGTTAACAGGAAACCGAGGCTCGCTGCTATGCATCCCATGATGTGAATTCCTTCCTACTAAACCTTTCATCAATTTCAATACTAGCAGTAATACAGACCTTTAATATTTAAGTGTTTTGTGAAACTTCTAGAATTGTGGCAGTTACTGATATGTAGTAATAACCAAAAAGTGCTTACAGGATTCTAGAACCACCAAACCCACTCATTACTGCCCCTGCCCACATGAAATACTATGACCATACTAAAAGAATTATATCAGGGTAACAGTCGTTATTATACATGGCTTTTCTATCACACGGGCGACAATGATTTTGCCACGAGAAAATCGCAGCAATACCGCAGTTGTGTCCCCGCATTCTTTGTGCGATATCACTGTGTTTTCTCACGGCAATACTGCGATTTTCTCGTACGATTTTGCAGCAATTTGGGGGTAGGTCTTACTTTCCCCCAAAATAAGACCTACCCCGAACATAAGACCTACTCTAATTTTGAAATATAAGCTCTACCCCCAAAATAACCCCTAGCTGTATTACATAAAAAACCCCCAAAACAATACAGTACCTAATAGGCGCGGTCCTCCCACTGGTCTCCTTTGCTCCGGCACACTTGCTTGCACATCGCTTCCTGGTTATGGGGTTCATAAACCCCGCCTCCAGAAAGTGATGGCTCTGATTGGTTTTCGAGCACAGAGGCTCAGCCAAACAATGCAGCGCTCAATGAACCAATCAAAGCCGCTATTTTGTGTGATGCAATGCTACACAAAGCTCCAAAGGGAAACATGGGCTACAAAAAAAATTGTGGCCGTATAGAGCATGCCGCGATTTTTTTTCCTTGCAACATCGCATCAGGAAAACATCGCGAATGTGAAGGAAAGCATTGGAAAGCATGGGCTTCACATACATGCGATTTGAAGCACTGTCACATCGCGAGAAAATCACGCGATATTGTCGCTCATGTGAAAGCGGTTTTACTTCCACGTGTCTTTTTTTTTTTTATCTCGTACACAAAAAAACTGCGGGAGGATCAATTTTTTTACCATTGCCTAGCAACGATCTGTGAAAAACCGGAGTGCACAGGGATGTTCTACGTATGTACTACATTTTTTTTGTACCCTTTGACTTGAACGGGTGATTGACATCCGGGAGATTGGACCAGAAAGGGACATGATGCAGTTTTTGTACATGGACTCTGTCTGCAAAGCCCGATTGTCTCTAATGGGTGAGTGTGCGGTCTGGGTGCAGTCAGGCCTCTTTCACACGGGTGAGAGCGATATCACCACTATATATGTACACGCAATTTTGTAGCGTCAGTCATGCTTTAACTTGAGGAAAAAGGTTGCATCGCTGCTACACACCATTTTCGCGGGTGACCAAAATGCGTGATTTTATCACTAGAAAGTTAATCGGACTTTCTAATGTTAAAAAGTGCATCGCATTGCACAAAAATCGCAAGTTTGTGCTATGCGGTAAAGAAGGCGGCTCCATAGGGAAATATGGGCTACAAAAAATCGCGGCAGTATACAGAATGCTGTGTTTTTGTGGTTTTTTTTGCTAGCAACATAGCATCAGACAAAACATCGCTAATGTGAAGGAACCCAATGGGAACCATGGGCTTCTTATACATGTGTTTTGTAGCCCATGTGGAAGCGGTCTTTCAGGCTCGGGGCTTATTTACACGAGCATATATCGGCCGCCATTTTCACGGCCAGCTGATATATGCTATAATCTGAGCTGTCTTCCCCCTTCCCTCCCCCTCGCCGTCTCTCTGCCTCTCTCCTCCCCTCTGGATGTTTGCAATGGAAGGGGGGGGGATTTAGGCTCCGCCCCTCCCCCTCCCATTGCTGGCTGCAGACAAGTGGCGGGAAGCTTAGCTCCGCCCCTGTTCCACCCCCTCCCATTGCAAACAGCCGGAGGGGATGACCGAGGCAGAGATTCAGTGAGGGGGAGGGAAGGGGGAAGACAGCTCAGATTGTAGCGTATATCAGCCGGACGTGAAAACAGCAGCCGATATACGCTCCTGTGAATAAGCCCTCAGGCCACTATCACACAGGCGTTTTTTTACAGCGCTTTAGTGGGCACTTAGACATCAAATACACCTGATCCAAAGACATTTCTTCACTGCTAGTAAGAAAGAGCCTTCGTCTACTTCTGTCTGTTTCTGTCTCCGTATTTGCAAATACGGATCAGTATTTACACAGCACAAACTAACCGATGACTGCAAATACAGATCAAACAATGCTGCGAGACTGATGGCATACAGTGCAAGTGCATCTGTAAGGGCGAAAATATGGCGACGGCGTATTACGTGCATGGGTTTTGCGCACGGAGTACTTTGTACCAATCTGCCACAGGCTCCCATGGTGCAATTTTCACATATTACTCGATATATGCACACATGAAGATCGCAGCATGTGCTATCATGGATCGTATACATGCCAAGTTACTGCATGGCGATTGGCGGCACGTAGCCAGTACGCAATATCATCGCGTACTTGCGTGCCATGTGACTATCTTATGCGTGCGGCATGCAGCAAATTACACTTCTGTGAAGTCGCTTTTACGCGCCTGTATAACCGACACGTTTGATGTGCACATTATTGCATTTCTGAAGAACTGACTGAAGACTGTATGCATTTTACCGTAAAACGCAGCGGTTTTGCAATACGGTTTTCAGCCAATCGGATGCTACAGGTGAAACATTATAACGCAGTACAGCGCCACGTGGGGTCACCGCCTACTAAATACGTATCTCTGCTTCTAACCTACAGGGGACTGTTTTGCAGAGGAATTTGAAGATCGCTACTTAGATACTAAAGTGACTGGTCAGACGTTCCGCTACTCTGCTCTATCACAGTCTACAACTCTTCCGCCAGAGACTCCCACAAGGAGCACACCCAGGCGCCTGGAATTCGTCTACCTGGTAAGTAGCCACAAATCTACTAAATATATGCCAATGACTGCCGTCATGTTAAATGGCTCGTCCCACGAAAAATATTGTTTCTAGTTCCATCCAGCCCATAATTATAAAAAAATTTTGTATTTACACTTATTTAGAAAACTGTTTCCAGTATCTAACAGTAATTCCCCATCAGACACCCCATTGTCCGCGGGGAAAAACTCCCAGCGTGTCCCAGTCCTGTCTGTTTCATGAGGGAGAAATAGTGCATGCAAGACATGTTAGTGTGCACTGTGTGCACATCGGGTGTCCAAGTGCTGAAGTGCCCAATGAATTTGGGCGCAATTCACAGTAATGGCCACTAGTCTAAATAGAAAACTGTTTAGAATTATGGGCTGGATTTAACTATAAACAATATTTTTCATTGGACAATCCATTTATTCTGTTGCCATGAGTGTAACCTTTGCCAAGTGTGATGCATAATACATCTTTTTTTCTTTTTTTTTTTTTATAATTTTATTTTTATTAAAGAGATTTTTTCCATACTAAACAAGGGTTATGCAGGGAGAGAGAAAAAGAGAAAGGGGGAAAGAAAAGGAAGAAGAGAACAAAAAAAGGGGGGAGAACATCAAATTAGCAGAATAGGTACATTTCCCGGGCTGGCTGTGCCGTTCAGGTTCGTGTACATTTTTTTTTTTGCTTGTCAAATGTCCAAACAGTATATTACAAAGAGGGGGGAGCACTGCTATATCTTTTGGCAGGCCATGGTGGGTGCAGCAGACCCCCGCCAAGCTTGTGTCTAGCGGACCCAGCGCGGGGGTCCCTCGCTGCCTGTCCGTCCACCAACCTAGCAAACTATGCATAAGCGGGGTTAGAGGTCACAAATTCTACCCATGGTGCCCTTGAGGCTAGCCAGGAAGGGTTCTTGATGTACCTGCGTGAGTAAACCTCCTCTAGGTGGAATGTTTGATTGACAGAGTTTATGACCTCTGAGGGTGAAGGAGACCCACATAATAGATATTTAACCTCTTGAGGATGAGGCTAAATAGCTGTGATTGGTTCATTGAGCCCTGCATTGATTGGCTAAGCCGCGGTGCTCGAGAACCAATCAGAGCCAGCGCTTCCTGGAGGAGTGATTTATGAATCCCCCAACCAGGAAGCGGCGACTGAAGACTGCAAACAAGTGTGTCGGATCTTCGTAAGGAGAAGTGCGGAGGAGCGCCTGTTAGGTAATCTATTTTTTTTTCATGCAGCTAGGGCTTATTTTAGAGGTAGGGCTTACATTTTAAGCCCCACGAAAATCCCAGCAAAAGAGCACTACAAAGTCGCGCGACTTTGTAGCGTGACAAAATCACGATATCACTGCAAGAAAACACACAGAAATCGCAGGAACACAGCTGCAATATTGCTGTGATTTTCTCATGGCAATATTGCTTTCGCTCGTGTGAAAGCGGCCTAAGTTAGTGCCTCAGAAAAGTCGCTAAAGCGTACAAACACCAGTTGTTTGAAACCTTTTACACAAAGTGCTTGTTGCTCATCAGTTGTTTGCAGAGATATAATTCGTAGAGGAGATCTGAGGGCACTTCTTCTGTGATGTCATCGGAGCCCGCAATGTTTTCGCGGAGGGCCGACAGGCTGCCATGGCAACAGGATGCCAGCTACAGGCGTCCTGCATTACAACTGCCTATGATCTCTCCTGCAATGCTTTATCGCTTGTTATAGCGAAGTTCTGCAATGCTTTATTATAACGATCATAGGTGTAATGGCCCATTTACACGGCCCAATGATCGCTCAACGATCGCTCAAACAACAGTTTGAGTGACAGCTTTAAGCAATTATTTTGCATAAACTATTAAGTAGCTACTTAGCTACTTAAGAACAATCAAATGTGCAAATGAAGCCTTTAGCTGAATGCAGTTAATAGCCAGAGGGCTCTTATCTGCATTCAGATCCTTTGTTCTCCACGGGGGAACAATGCTATCAGCACTCCCCGTGGAGAACTGCTGATAAGGCTGAATGACGATTTTTAGGTTGGACTGAATGTAATGATCAGCTAACAGTGCATGAAAAGTGCATGATGGCCACGCATTTAGACGCAACGATTATTGCTAAAATGATCGCTTTTTTTTTAAAGCGATCATTGCTCCATCCATGGAAAAATTAAAAAGTTATAGGGCTTTGAATGCAGCGATTTAGAATTTTTTTTCCCAAAAAGGGGGTTTTATTTCGGAAAAGTGGAAAAACCTTAAAGAAAAAAAGAATCTAGGTATTGTTGCAATTGTATCGACCCGCATAAAAAAATGTATTGTGTCATTTATGTTGCATGATTGACTCCTAAAAAAAAAAACAATGGCAGAATGAATGTGTTTTCTCTCCCTGCTATCATTAAAAAAATAATAAAAGTTTTACAATATAGTCTATGTACCCAAAAGTGGCACTAATAAAAACTACAGTTCGCCACGCAAAAATCAAGCCCTCATATGGCTGCGTCGACGGCAAAAGTTATGGCTTTTGAAAAGTGGCGATGAAAATCCACCTAAACTCGTTGGTCCTTATGCCCCAAAATAAGCCATGTCCTTAAGGGGTTAAAAAGTTGTTTGTTTCTCTAGACACTTATTTCACATCCATCATTTGTTATTGATGTATTGTTCATGCTAATAAGAACAAGAGGGGCAGTGATGTGTTAACGCTGCATATTACAGTATTATAGGTCTTATGCGCCAGGGTGCTGGGTGCGGCTCCGTCATAGTATTGCTTGGCTTGTGGAAGTTTTTGAGCCAAAGCCAGAAGTGGATCCAGCAGGAAGGAGAAGTAGAAGTCCTTCCTTTATATTTCCCATATCTTCTCAATTCACTTCTGGCTTTTCAACAAAAACTTCAAGAAAAACTACCACAAAAACATAAAGGGTGGTTTTACCCGTAGGTTTTTGTTGCATTTTTTTGCAAGAAAGCCAGAAGTGGATTCAAAAGGAATAGGAAATATAAAGGGAGGACTTCTACTTCTCCTTCCTCCTGGATCCACTTCTCGCTGTATTAAAAACTATGCCAAAAACCAATCTGTGAAAGCATCCAAAGGGCTTATTCAGACGTGCGTATATCGGACGGGTTTTCACGCCCAGCCGATATACGCTGTCCCTCCCACTCACTGGCTCTCTGCATCTATTCTCCTCTCCAAGCGGTTTGGAATAGGAGTGGACGGGATGGGGGGAGCTATGCTCCGCCCCCTCCCACCCCTTGTCCATGGCCAGCAATGGGAGTGGGCAGGACAGAGTGGAGCTCAGCTCCGCCCCTCCCCACCCCCTCCTATTGCAAATGCAGGAGTGGAGGAGAGAGACTGAGAGCCAGCGAGGGGGAGGGAAGGAGGGACTGCTTAGATGGAAGCCTTTATCAGATGGCCATGAAAACACCGGCTGATATACGCTCATGGGAATAAGCCCTAAAGCAATCATCCTGAAAGTGTGGGCTGTGATAACAGTAAGAGCTTCTTCAGACAGACTTATTTGCACCACTCTTTGCATGCACAATATAGAGAGGATAGAACCCATTGATGTCAAAGGGTTCGTTCTCATTAAGAATTTTTTTTTTCTGTGTGCATTTCGGTCGGGTGCAAAAAAATAGGACCTGCTCTATCTTTCTGCGTATTTGCGCAGCAAAGGTCTCTAAAGAAGTCTATGGGAGGTGCGCAATATGCTGCACAATTCAATGAAAGATAGAACACATCTGGACCTCATTTGACTAAACAGCCTTTTAAATCACGGTGGGGTGTGTCATGCACGCATATGAACAGGCCCTGCATTTGCAAAAATGTACTGTACTATGCACAGATCAACCTCGTTTGCTGCACAAATACATTGTGCTGAGGTGGGTGTAACCGATCATCTGAAGGAGCCATAACAAACACACGCTTCAGCACTCATACACACCTAATATCTGTATAAAAATGAACAACTGTGTGTGCCCATCCCCCACATCAAATTTTGCTGCATTGGGTTCTGATAAAACTACACGGTTGACACATAGATCCGCATATGGACTACAAGATATTTTTGCTGATAAAATTAATCAATATTTGCAAAGTTGAATTATCAGAACCCCTATGAGTCCCTCTGATTTCACTGTACAAATTGGTTATTGAGAAGAGTGTGCATGCAGATAAAGCCAGGGACACAGACCTGTATCGAAGGCAGTATACTTCTAATTTATTAAAAGCATCATGATACATATATACTCCAAATGACGTAGCAATAGAGATACATACCCTTAAAATCATAAGAACTCAGAATAGGCTCTAGTTTCTAACACTTAACATATGTTAACGCCTTAAGGTGTGTGTTACTACTAAAACATGTGATTTCCCAGAAACAGAGAGAAATGAAACTTAATGGAGAATAAACTTATTAATATCCCTGCTTGGCTTATGGAATGCAAGTGGGGAAATGAGCAGCTTCACTTATCAGAATGTAGGCCTCTCTCATGAGAAAAGCCCGTGGGAGGTGAATACAAGTGTCTAACACATTCTAGTGTATAATATTGTACTAGTTAACCATTTAGCTGCTGCTATTTACTAAAAAGAAAGATATATCTATAATATATATAAATATATCTATATATATCTATATATATATATATATATATATATATATATATATACACACACACACACACACAGAGAGAGAAGGAAATAAGTTTTTGATCCCTTGCTGATTTTGTAAGTTTGCCCGCTGTCAAAGACATAAACAGTCTATAATTTTTAGGGTAGGTTAATTTTAACAGTGAGAGATAGAATATCCAAAAATAATCCAGAAAATCACATTGTCTAAATTATATATGTTTATTTGCATTTTGCACAGAGAAATAAGTATTTGATCCCTCTGGCAAACAAGACTTAATACTTGGTGGCAAAACCCTTGTTGCCAAGCACAGCAGTCAGATGTTTTTTGTAGTTGATGAGGTTTGCGCACATGTCAGAAGGAATTTTGGTCCACTCCTCTTTGCTGATCATCTCTAAATCATTAAGATTTCGAGGCTCTCGCTTGGCAACTCTGATCTTCAGCTCCCTCCATAAGTTTTCTATGGGATTAAGGTCTGGAGCCTGGCTAAGCCACTCCATGGCCTTAAAGGGGTTGTCCCGCGGCAGCAAGTGGGGTTATACACTTCTGTATGGCCATATTAATGCACTTTGTAATATACATTGTGCATTAAATATGAGCCATACAGAAGTTATACACTTACCTCCTCCGGTGCTGGCGTCCCCGTCTCCATGATGCCGACTAAAGCTGCCTTCTCCTTCCGTTAGACGTGCTTGCGCAGTCCGGTCTTCTGCTCTGTTGAATGGGGCCGCTCCGGCGTGCTCGCGCCGGAGAGCGGGTCTGCGCATGTGCAGAAGACATGTGCGGCGCGAGCACGCCGGAGCGGCCCCATTCAACAGAGCAGAAGACCGGACAGCACAAGCGCATCTATTGGAAAGAGAAGGCAGCTTTAGTCGGCATCATGGAGACGGGAACGCCAGCATCGGAGGGGTAAGTGTATAACCTCTGTATGGCTCATATTTAATGCACGATGTATATTACAAAGTGCATTACTATGGCCATACAGAAGTGTATAACCCCACTTGCTGCCGCGGGACAACCCCTTTAATGTGCTGTTCTTTGAGCCACTCCTTTGTTGCTTTGGCTGTATGTTTAGGGTCAGTGTCTTGCTGGAAGACCCAGCCACGACCCATTTTTAATCTCCTGGTGGAGGGAAGGAGGTTGTCACTCAGGATTTTATGGTATATGGCTCCATCCATTCTCCCATCGATGCAGTGAAGTAGTCCTGTGCCCTTAGCAGAGAAACACCCCCAAAACATAATGTTTCCACCTCCATGCTTGGCAGTGGGGACGGTGTTCTTTGGGTCAAAGGCAGCATTTCTCTTCCTCCAAACACGGCGAGTTGAGTTACATTTTTTGTCTCATCTGACCACAGCACCTTCTCCCAATAACTCTCAGAATCATCCAAACTTCGGACGGGCCTGCACATGTGCCTTCTTGAGCAGGGGGACCTTGTGGGCACTGCAGGACTTTAATCCATTACGGCATAATGTGATACCAATGGCTTTCCTGGTGACGGTGGTCCCAGCTGCCTTGAGATCATTAACAAGTTCCCCCAGTGTAGTTTTAGGCTGATCTCTCACCTTCCTCATGATCAAGGATACCCCACGAGGTGAGGTTTGGCATGGAGCCTCAGATCGATGCCGATTGACAGTCATTTTGTAGGTCTTCCAATTTCTTACTATTGCACCAACAGTTGTCTCCTTCTCACCCAGCGTCTTACGTATGGTTTTGTAGCCCATTCCAGGTCTATGATCTTGTTCCTGACATTCTCTGAAAGCTCTTTGGTCTTGCCCATGTTGTAGAGGTTAGAGTCTGATTGATTAATTGAGTCTGTAGACAGGAGTCCTTTATACAGGTGACCATTTAAGTCAGCTGTCTTTAATGCAGGTAACGAGTTGATTAGGAGCGTCTAACTGGTTTGGAGGAGCCGGAACTCTTAATGGTTGGTAGGGGATGAAATACTTATTTCTCTGTGCCAAATGCAAATAAATATATATAATTTAGACAATGTGATTTTCTGGATTTTTGGGGGGATATTCTATCTCTCACTGTTAAAATTAAACTACCCTAAAAATTATAGACTGTTCATGTCTTTGACAGAGGGCAAACTTACAAAATCAGCAAGGGATGAAATACTTATTTCCTTCACTGTATATATATGTGTGTTTGCATAAGCTGATGTGAGAAACATATGTAAAGATATATACAATAAAATACATATTTTAATACTATAACAGTTGCTTCATTACCCTTTACAAATATCATTCTAAGGGCTTATTCACATGAGTGCATATATGCCGCGTTTTTACGCCTGACCGTGTATACGCGACCATCTGAGGCATTGGTTTCCAATGCATTCGTTCACACGGGTGAGTATACAGACGCGTGAAAATGTCGACCCGTTGAAAATAGAACATACGCGACTGAAATACGTCCGGCGTATATACAATGGCCAAAAAGATAGTTCTGGAACTATCTTTTGGCCAATATACGCCGGTGATCCCCATAGACTCCTATGGATGCAGGGGGAAAAAAAGGGAGGGGTAGGCATTTTAGCAGCGTTCAACGCTGCAAAAAATTACCGGTGTCTCCAATAGGCATTGGAAGGCATCCTGAGGAGTTTTGCAGCGCGAGGGTTTTGCTAAAAACAGCGCTCATGGTCGTGTGAATGGGTGAGAAAATGCTGGCTGGGGTCGCGGAAAAACGCACATTCACGTGGTTTTACGGTGCGGCAGGCTCGTGTGAATGAACCCTCAGCTAGTATTGGGCAAACTAAGTGACCCATGGATGTGTTAAAAAGATTGGAGTAAAATCAATTACAGTGAAATCTCTCTTTGAGAAGACCACCCCTTCGCCTAGACCTATGGCAGATTTTCATTTCCATCATACATTATGCATAGTGGCCATGTTCCTTAAAAAAAAATACAGCCTTCTAAAAGACCATTTTAATGCAATTTTTGGGTGGTCCTCTGAAATAGATTTGATTATTTGTATTGACCTTTCTTTTAATGACCAACATATGTTTTTTCTTAACAGCCAACCAACAGAAGAGTGAGTGAAGATGAAACCACTACAGTAGGAGTAAGGCCTCGGGAGACTTGTCTGAGTCTACCTACTACTCCAGATAAGCAAGTGGCCTGGATTAAAGCCTTCCCATTTCCTATCCCGGAGGAGAGGCGGTGGCATCAGTCAAACTCCATACAGACAAACATTGTACCTATAAATGTATCTGGTATGTTAAGAATGTTTTATTCTCATGGTCAGTCGTTCCTGGCTGATCCACTAGATAAATGCTTTTCTAGTAATTTTTCATTTTTATATTTGCAATTTAATGTCAGTTTTCTGAACTTTCTGTTTATCAAAACCGATGCTGCCTGTATAGGGAACGGACAATCCTTAACCCCTTAATGCTACAGGACGTAAGTTTACATCCTGGCTTGGTGGGGACTTAACACAACAGGACATAAACTGATATGAGGAGTATGTGTGGGATCAAAAGCTGAGCCCATGCCATCCTGCAGCGGAAGCTGGCTATTACTGCAACAGCAGGTATAGATGACAACAGCGAAACTCACTGTTAACTCTATGTAGATCGTAGCATGCAAAGGATTCACAAAGGGAGCGGGCTCCTTCTGTGATGTCATCGGCCCTACGCGATGTAATCGTGGAGGGTTGATTGGGGTGCTGACAACAGGATGCCAGATACAGGGGTCCCGGCTTGCCACTGCTTCTGATCGCTATTGTATGCAATAGGGCATTGCAGTAAATAAGTCCTGAATCATAGAAATTATAGCTGTTACGGTTCAAATCCCCTACAGGGACATAAAATATATAGAAAAAAATTTACAATAGGAAAAAAACCCACATGTAACCCCCCACCCCCCCAAAAAAAAAAAACTCCTTTTTTGTAAAAAAAAAAAAAAAAACTAAAAACAGAGGCAAAATGCTTATTGTGTTCTTTTTGGCTCCAAAAACAAATTGTACACTAAAATGATACCAATAAAATCTGCAGCTCGCCACACAAAAGACAAGCCCTCAAGAGCTCCGTCCATGGAACAATAAAAGAGGTATGGGGAAAAAGGGGTTTTATTGTGCAGAATGGAAAAACCTAAAGAAAAATTATAATAATATTGATATCGTTGTAATTGTCCTGTCCTGAAGAATAAGATTATCATGTAATTTATGCAGTGAATCAACCACATCTGCATTGTGGCCGAGTTCTTCTGCAGTGCGCTGTTCAGATAATTAGCCATACCTGATTGATAAGGCTACGATACCCTTGGAGTATTATCTGAATTGAACCAAATAATTAACAGGTTAAAAGTTTTTGCTGCACCACCTTTCCCAGAGCCTATGGGACCATCCCTGACTTGAGTGACAGTCCTGTTGAAGGCCGGTCACATGACTGTCATTCACTGAAGGTCCTTTACCCTGCACAGTCATGTGATGCTAGCAACCAATAGTAAAGTGTAGGCTTTACAGCTAGCAGCGGCTAGCATGACATGACTGTGCCGTGGACTGTGACATGACTATGATGTCAAGAGGCTAGCGATTAGCTTCTTGAAATCATAGTCATGTCAGTCTACGGGCCACCAGACATCCTCCGCTGGGCCATGTGTGGCCTCCGGGCTGTTTGTTGTGCAGCCCTGAGCTATGCAGTTAACTAGCCGAAGACGAATTTTTCAGCTCGGTCTTCACCTAGCTGCATAGCGGAAGAGGGGTGTTCTACGAAAAATGTACAGAATAGGCAGATAAAACATTTATAAAAATGCTTAGAATTGCCTATAGTGTACATTTTTGAAAATCTGTTTGTAAGGAGCACCCCTAGTGGTGACTTGCTGGCAGAAAGAATTTTTTAATTAACTCAATTACTGGAAGCAGTTGCCTGTAAGTGAGGGCTGTGGGCCCTCTAATTCTTAGCCATCAGGAAGTGATAGATTGATTAAATGGCCAGTTTATCCCGAGACAGAGATGCCATAGCTAGTAACAGGCAGTGCCCATCCTCAGAACTAGGAGAATTAGTTATGTTCCACCATAGGTGGCATTGCACACAGAATATCCATAATATTGTCAGAAGACCTTCCTACCTGCCCCTGTTCCTTCTCAAATATCAACCTGGAAGAGCCCTTCACAGGGTAATACTTGATCAGCAGGTCGCAGCAAAATGGGAGTGACCTTTCCAAGAAGTGTGGTTTCTATAGAAAGGTGTAGCTAAATATATTCGGATCTCCTATAGTAATATCAGACCAAACATCAGACCCCTAAATTAATTTCAGACTCCCCCAAATATATTCAGACCCCACCGTTACTAGTGGGGTACCACAGGGGGCAGTATTGGGCCCTATTCTTTTAAATATATTTATTAATGACCTCGTAGAAGGATTGTAAACTAAGATAGCAATATTTGGAGATGATACAAAACTATGTAAATTAATTATCACAAGAGAGGACAGTATATGGTTGCAAATGGATCTGGATAAGTTGGGCAGAGGAAATACATATCACCATTACACAATAAATGGGAAGCACTGACATGGAAAAGGTCTTGGGGATTTTACTTAACTGTAAGCTTAAGTGGAGCAACCAGTGTCAGGCAGCTGCTGCCAAGCCAAATAGGATCATGGGGTGCATCAAAAGAGGTCTAGGGGCATGTGACAAGAACATTGTTCTTCCTCTTTACAAGTCCCGGGTCAGCACTGAATATTGGAATATTGTGTATAGCTTTGGGCAGTGGTACTCAAGAAGGATATATCAATATATCCAATTCCTCCCATTCTGAACGATTCTCCCTTGAATGAGCCAGCGATGCATCTGCCTGTCTAAACAGGCTGCATGAGCTAACAAATTAGCGGTGATGTCCTTCGCATGTTAAAATGATAATCAGCTCTTCTAAAAAGACCCTACATAAGATGACCATGCATGAGTGCAGTGATCTCCATTGTAGTTTATGAAAGTAGTAAAACATCCGGTTTCAATGGAGACAGCTGCATGTACAAATGTAGCAAACGTTAACTTGACATTTAATGAGCTATGATAGCCCAACTACATTGTACTACAATTCTGTAAATTGAGTTTTCACAATGTGCCAGTCATCTTAACTTCTGCTATATCTGTATGTATGGTCTCTTCCTTTTTGGAGTGCAAACAGGGAATAAAAGATTCCCTTGTATTTCTGATACGTGGTGGTCCTGGAAGTGAAACCAGCACCTATCAGACATTTCGATATGCCATAAATGTCTTAGATGATAATGTCCCTTTAAGTTTTATTGCAATCCTTTAGAAGAGGTTCATCTGACAATATGGCAGCTGGATGGACAGATGAAGGAAATCTCCAACCTCCATTTGGATCCTTCGTTGCTTATGTAAATTTCCATATTTGAAGAAATAATTTTCAACATAGCTGATTATTAATCTCCAAAAGTAATTTCATTGCATCTAGCATTTCGGGGAGATAATCAGGCATGTTATTTCTCATTTGTCATCATTCAGGGATTCTGTCACACATTATTACATTAGCAAATGTTATGCTGAGTTATGATAGTTGCTAGGGCTTGCTTATGAATTTGGTAACGGTCAATTATGGAGTTGTAAAAACGTAGACTTGTAAAGTAGACAAGACGATGATGAATCTTTTGATCTGAACTCATTTATTTCAAAGACTGTGGAATTCCAGTTATGTTATCTACATTACATGACCAAACCTATCTGGAAACGCAAACATTTCCATAGCCAGCACTATGCTGTTGCCCTTCTCCTCACCGTGCTAGTAGAGTCAACATTATTCTGCAAAGGTTTCGTGCTACATTTTGGCACATGGATATAGGAATTTCTGTCCATTCAGATACAAGAGTACTAGTTGAGGTTCGGCTCCAATGCTCATCGATAAGACCAGACTCACAGCCAGCATTTTTAAAGGGAATGTGTCATCAGAGAATGAACTACTGTTTACATTGATTTTCTTGTGACACTTTTTTTTTCACATTTTGGAGCTGTCTTTTTTTCCCCGAATCTTCCATGTCATTATCTATATTAATAGAAATCCTGAAATATTGCAGTTTTCAGTCTGACGATTGAGTCCCCAATGGACTGTCACTTCCTGTTCTGTAGAGATCACTTCTCAGCAGTGACCTCAGAGTCATCACAGGCAGCATTACATAGGATCCCACCAGTGACAATAAGGATGGGCACAGCTTACCCTCATCCTCTCACTTCACAATGGCCTCTGTGACTGCAAAAGGAGTTTATTATTACTGTTTTGGGGTGAAGAAGGGGCATTGTTACTTTGTAGGGGGAACACAAACTTGGAACCTTGGGCTGGAAGCACAGGATGGAAGTTTTAATGCCATGTGAATGTAGCTTAATGCGTATCTGAGTTCTCAACAAGTTTTCTAAAGTACACCAGGTTCTCCTTACCCACTCATACATGCTGCTGCCTACACTCTGTTTCATGTCTGTAAGTTCTGATTTTCAGGTAGTCTTGCCCAGTGGTGTAACAGAGAAAACTTTAGACTGATCCCCCTCCACTGGTACACTAAAAGATATAATTCCATATTAATCATATCCATCTACAGATGGTCATTATCATCCTCCAATGTCTCCAAAACAATACCCATCACTCTTTAATGTTCCTCAAACAACTCCCATTATCCTCCAATGCCCCCTGAACAAACCTGTGAAGATATTCCCTCCCCTTGTTGCTAAGGAAACATCCTTGTGTCATTGTTACTACAGAAGCTCTGTGCCTTATGACAGAGAGTGGATTGCCGAGAAGCTGGAAGGGAGACCTCTAGTGGCAGCCATTTCAAACATGATTTACAGTGGTAAAGCAACAACATTTTGAATGCAAGTATATTACAGAAATAATGAGACTAACACAAGCTAGTGGATGAGCATACGTTGTGGGAAAAGTTAGTGCTCCTTTAATACACCCATGTGCATGAGCAAAAACCACATCTGTAGGCACCAATCCTTGAGCACCAATGATTAGGATGCCAGATGTTCTAATTAAAATACTCTCTTTATTAACCCTTTCCAATCCACTGTCTGACGTCTAAAGACATTCTGATTGAAGCCTGTGCAGCTCTGATATCTGAAGACGTCCGGCAGGGTATTCTTACTGTATATTACTGGCCACTCTGTTGTCGGGGGCCCCTCCAGCAAGTCCCATACTGCAGTACTGGCTCTAGCCAGCAGATGGCGCCATTGTATAATGGCAGAAAGAGAAAGCCCCCTAGGAAACCCTTAATCCAAAATTGAATTGCAAAGGGTTAATGGAAACACAAACATAAAATATAAAAAAAACTATGCATTTTAACTCCGAAATAGGGTCTTCCCAAGTTCTCCTGGTGCAATATCTAAACATTTGTATAGAGGAAGACATTTTGGTTTTATCATACTTCGGTGGGGCCAAGCTGAAGTCCTGCGCCAAGGCTCTGAGCCTTTAGTGTCCCCTCTGCTTCTATGCAGTGACTAGTAACAGTCCGAGTTCAACTGCATTTATGGAAAAGTGTGCCAATGACTGCTTGAACTTATATTTGTGCTGCATTGTGGACAGAGATCAGCTGATGTAGTTCACATACATCGTTAGGGCTTCTTCACACGACCGTATTTGCGCATGTACACAGAGAATATAACCTATTGATTTCAATCAGTTCACTTTTATGTGCGCAAATACGTCCGTGTAAAGCCAGTCTAAGTATACAGAGGTTATTTTCAGGAACATTTGCTAATATCTCAGTTGTGGACACTAAATCATGATGTTCCGATTTCACTTACTAGGTGTATCCTTGACCTAAAAAGAAGGTATTGAGATCGTACAGAGGGGACCTGGCATCGCCTGCAGTTTGCATTCCTTTATCCTTCCTGTTATTCTAGCAGAAGAAAACATGAAATAGTTATTAATAGGAAACTTGCACTGTTTCCTGAAACACAATCCAGACATAATGAAAATACCTTCCTGTATTTGCAGTAGCATCCAGTTTACAAGAACCATCAGATTTGCCCTGTCAGGTCCTATGAAATAAAGTGCATTCTATGTATATTGTATGAATTGTGATTAGAGAACCCTTATACTGTCTGCTGACCAGTAACAAAACGCGCTGACTCCAAATCAAGTTAATTGCAGCTCAGAGACCTTTATATAATCCTATGCGCAGCATCATTTCATTATACCCTTCGTTGCATCAAATCCGACTGCACCGCCCTGCGGTGTGCCCAGCCGCTTTACAGGGCATAGCTTGCAATTCTGAATCCGCGAGGACATTTAGCGGGAGTGTGAAGGCTTCTTCAGACGACTGTATTTGCGTGCTGTTTGCACGTAACATATATGCATGCAATGCAAGTAAGGAAGATGTAACAATACCTCTGCAGCACCACCTATTGGATGGCAGCATTCCTTCAAATCAATGTACGGCTTTTAAACAAGTCTGTAAAACAATGATTGTGAATAGGTTTTTCAATCTGTTTTACAAGACTTGGTAAAAAATCGTACATTGATTTGAAGGAATGCTGCTATTCAATAGGTGGCGCTGCAGAGGTATTGTTCCATCTTCCTTATTTGCATAAATTACCCAGAGGCGCATGCATGGCCTTATAAGTCTCCTCACTCACTTTTCAGGTGTCTTCTCACACCCCTTCTGGGTGCCATCCAAAAACTAACGCCAGAATTGCCATCTTCTCTTTTGTTCGCCTCTCAAAAAATGCAATCCGAAAGTCATGCATGCCTCAAACTGGTACCAATGAATTCTTTCCAATCCAATTTGTATCCTGGTTTCCTAGGGGGCTTACTTTTTTTTCTGCCGTTATAAAACGGCGCTATCTGCTGGCTAGAGCCAGTACTGCATGAGGTGACACGTTGGATAGGCTCCGACAGCAGAGAGGCTGGCAATATACAGTAAGAGAACCCTGACAGATGTCTTCCAACATCGGAGCTGTACAGCCTTAAAGGGGTTGTCTCGCGAAAGCAAGTGGGGTTAAGCACTTCTGTATGGCCATATTAATGCACTTTGTAATATACATCGTGCATTAAATATGAGCCATACAGAAGTTATTCACTTACCTTCCCTGCGCTGGCGTCCCCGTCTCCATGGCTCCGTCTAACTTCAGCGTCTAATCGCCCGATTAGACGCGCTTGCGCAGAAGGGTCTTCTGCTTTCGGCTCGGTCTGGCACGAGCGGCGTTCTGGCTCCGCCCCTTCTACGCGTCATTGCGTAGCTCCGCCCTGTCACGTGTGCCGATTCCAGCCAATCAGGAGGCTGGAATCGGCACACGTGATGGGGCGGAGCTACACGATGACGCGTAGAAGGGGCGGAGCCAGAACGCCGCTGCTGCCGGACAGACCCGAAGGCAGAAGACCCTTCTGCGCAAGCGCGTCTAATCGGGCGATTAGACACTGAAGTTAGACGGAGCCATGGAGACGGGGACGCCAGCGCAGGGAAGGTAAGTGAATAACTTCTGTATGGCTCATATTTAATGCACGATGTATATTACAAAGTGCATTAATATGGCCATACAGAAGTGCTTAACCCCACTTGCTTTCGCGAGACAACCCCTTTAAATCATAATGTCTTCAGAGGTCAGACAGTGGATTGGAAAGGGTTAAATCTATAGCTGGTCCCACAAAAAACAAGCCCTCAGAGCTCTGTTGCCAGAAAAATAAAAATGCTGTGGGTTTTAGAATGCGATGATGCAGATTCAATTGCTTTTCTTTAAAAACCTGTTTTAAGTGTGTAAAAATTTAAAAAATCTATATAAACTTGGTATCGCAGTAATCGTGCCGATCCAGATAAGAAGGTTGCTGTGTTATTTTTACCGAATGGCGAGAGCCGTTAGAATAAAATCCAAAAGTAATGCCGGAAATTCTGAGGGGTTCTTCCACCCCCCACCCCTACCCCCCAAATAAAAGAAAATGTAATAAAAGTCATACACCCCTAGAGTGGTGCCATTCAAAATAGAACACTGCGACAATGATAATCGCTTGGTCCTTAAATCAAACAATAGGCTCGTTACTAAGAGGTTAAATATTCTTTTTATCTCCTGGTGATGTTCTTTCCTATTATTTCCCCCGCAGGAGAGCTATTCGACAAGCATGCCAGCTCCCACCACTCCTTGTTCAATACAGAGACTGCTGTGAACCCAAAGACCACTCTAAGACGCAGAAGGACTATTATTGGCTTCTCCCATCATCAGACCCAAGATCAGGAAGAGCGTAAGACATCTGCAGCTTCCGAGTCAACCCCCAAAAAGTCCTCAACAGGTATCCACCCACATCCCCCAGTTCTCATCCTTCTGCTATGGGTTTGACTCTAAAAATGACTAGGGTTTAATAGAAGTCTAATTACATACTGACAGCGGTGCGATGCTAAATCATGCATGGCAAGCCATTTCTTCAATTATTCAGCAGATTAAAAAATCTAATTTCAGGAAAACATTCAACATCCATATTTTACAAATTATAGCAGGGATATTGTAGCTGAAAGCAACTTTTTATATCAGATATGGTAAAGCAAAATATACAGTGACAAGAGTAATACAATATTTGTCTGCATCACCTAAAGGGGATTTCTAGGGAAATACTATTGATGACCTATGATCAATAGTTGATCAGCCAGGCTCCGTCGCTTGGGACCCCGACTGATCAGCTGAGCGGGCACATGCTGTCAGCGCCGCCATAACACAGAGGTCGGCGTGGGAGCTTCCTTGCTGACCTCTGTGTAATGGCCGGCGCTTGTAACTGCAGGCACGGCTCTCATTGAAATCAAGGCAAGCTGTGCCTGTAGTTACAAGCGCCGGCCACTATAAGGTGGCCAACGCGGAGGCTTCCACTCCGACCTCTGTGTATTTGGAGCGGAAGCCTCTGCGCCGACCTTCCATGTAGTGGCCGGCACTTGTAACTGCAGGCACGGCTCTCACTGGTCGGAGGTTCTATTGCAGATCCAGATCAAAATACCGGTAGAAATAGTGCTGCAGCTACGGTAAAAGGCTGGGCAGCTAAGTCAATGCGGTCTGTTGGGCGATGTTTGGTTCCGCCATAAGACGAACCTGTTCAGCCACAGGGATTCCCCTTTCCTGCTTCCCGAATGGAGCAGAAAACGGAGTCCCCGCCACAGATGTGAAGGCAGCCAATGTCCGGGTTTATTGGATTATCTATGCATTTCGGTGTTATTTATGCCTCCTTTTCCTCACTCCATCAGGTCCTTTCCTCTAGTTTTCTTCTTTCCACATACTTTCCTTGTGGCTTAATATAGTCCACAATATATAGTTTACATTTCTCCTTTTACATTTCCTTCCTTTTGCCTTTATGTGTTTTCTGTATTTCATCCAGATTGTTATATACAGTAAATTGAAAAAGATCCATCACGTTCTACCTTTCTCAGGGTAATCTGTCATATAATTAATTATTAATCTGCTTCCAGCATATAGTATTATAGTCGATTTGCTAGCTTCTGCATAGAATTGTTTTCTTCCCTGTGACTTCTTAATATAACTGTTCTAAAATGTAATAAAAAGAGGTTTTAGAAATTTTTTTCTATGATAGCAGTTCTTAACAAACTGCACTAATTCATGTGAGCATGTGCCTCTACAGTGTCATCTCTTAGAAGACAGCATACCCGCAAGTCAATGTCTGACCTTTTAACCGGCCTTGTAGCAATGACTGGGAATATAAGCCAAAACTAGAGTCTTCTACAGATGGTTCTCTTTTCCGTCTTGAGAAGGCTCTGGCTTTGGCTTATATTTCCAGTTAGTGTTGCAAGGCCTGTTAAAAGGTCAGACATTGACTTCACGAAATGCTGCCTTCCAGTAGGTGGCGCTGCAGAGAAATTGTTCCACCTTCCAATTTGCATATACTTCCCAGAGGAGCATGCATGACCTTATAAGTCTTCTCACACATAAAAGATTTTGCCCTAAGTAGAAACTTTTCCCCTTTGAATTAACCAAAACATCCACCCACGTGACCATGGGGTTGAGCGGGTGGCCCCGCTTGTCTTCTGCATCCAACTGTTTCCTGTTTGAAATGCCCGGCTGTTATACAGCCGAACGCTCCGAGCAGGGTATGGAGAACAAAGCTGGACCACTCTGTTCTTCATACCCAGCCTGTCTTCAAGGAGCGGGATACAGCTGAAACAATAGTATCGGCTGTATCCTGCTGTGAATTCCTGATAACAGATCGCTGATCTTTCTGCATGCTGAAAGATAACGATCAGTGTCGGCTTAAGGAAAACTGCACAATGTCAGTGCAGTTAGACACAACGATTATCGCTCAAAAGATGGCTTTGAGCGAAAATTGTTGTTTCTAAAAGGGCCTTAAGATAGGAAGTTAGACACAATTATGTTTCATTTACATATTATATGGTTTGATAGGACTCCAAGCTAGAAAAAAAAAATCACTTGGCTCCTAAGTCTAAAAATTTAGGAACAAAATTATATTTTTTGGTCACTTTGGTGACCAATTTAGTTGCCATCTGGAGCCTTGCCTTCAAATTCTGTACTAATTCCCAATGACAAGGAAAGAATTGGGACTGCTGTAAGAGCAGTATCGAAAGGGAAAGGTTGTTTTTGCCCAAACATAATCTACTAAATTCCAACCCATTCTGTGGCTTAGGTTAGGTGATCAGTAATTATAGGGTAACGTCATGACTCAGGGTAATTGGTTTCTTTTGCGGTTCATCAATATGCTACTATATAATCTTTATAAATCATGGATTACTTTCTACTCTATAGGAAATGTCAATGGAATGACAAGCAGTGATCAGAATCTTGACCCACCAGATTCTCCACCTGCAAAATCAGAATCGTCCCATGGGAGGCACCCAGGAGGAAGAGCGGCAACACCTCATCCTCAGCAGCTGCCATTAAGAAAGACTTTCAGCGATCTTGGTCATATATTACAATCGCCAAGCAGTATGGATAGTGCAAGTATGATCTATTCTAGCCCTCCATGTAATGGATCCAAGGACACTGCAAACTCAAACTGTCAGGGAAATACATTCAACTATATGACGCCGTCTAGCCCAGTAAAAAGTCAACAGTCCCATGCCAGTGAACTAGCAAGAGGTTCCAGCACATCCATGGCATCACCTGGCATTAGTAAAAGTGGATCTTTTAAAATAAGGAAAGACAACACAAGGACCAATTTGGGAAGCTCTTGCTCAAGTGCAACACTCCCATCACCATCTGTTGAACAAATAAAGATAGAGAAATCAAAATCTGTCTTCTATCCTAGTCATTCAGGGGCAAGTAACATGACTAACTCGTCAACCTTACCAACTTCTTCCAGCGAGTGCACATTCAGAGAAAGGTCATTATCAATGCCCACGGACTCTGGTTCTATGTCTTCAGTAGATATTACTTACACAGAAAACAGGAGAGGAAGTGGAGACTATGCCCTAAATTATCCCAGTGGAAGCTCGGAGGAAAGCACAAGTACAGAAAATGTTTCTGCTGTAACTGATCAAGAAAGTGCAGAGCGCAGAAGATCCAGAAGTATCTCATTGCGAAAGCCAAAGAAAAAGCCTTCTCCTCCGGCACGTAGCGTTTCCTTGATAAAAGATATATCTGGTCAAAAATTACAGCCTGTAGCTACCATGCCAAAGGACCAAAGACCTAAAAGCCTCTGTATTGCATATGATAGTCAAGGAAATAGTTACGTTCAGACATCAGTACAAGGTAATGCCACCATGCCAACATCAAGAAGCATGCATTTTAATCAGAACTGGAATTTCGGAGATTGCAGGTCCAGCGACTTGCATAGGACATTATCTGGCTCTAGTACAGCAACAGGTACCACAGTGATAGAGTGCAAGAGGGTACAAGGGAGTTCAGAGTCACTTACATCTCTGTTCAATTCAAGAGCCACAACTCCCTCCCAGGTTTCCATAGAGACTGATTCCAAGATGTCATCACCAGGAAAGCCTCCAGGTTTAATGTCCCCATCTAGTGGTTACTCAAGCCAGTCAGAGACTCCAACTGCAATACCAACATCATTAATTTTAGGGCACTCACCTTATCAGACCAATAGGATAAGGCCCATGGTTCCTGAAAGAAAATCATCCCTTCCTGCTGTTTCTCCGATAGATAGAAGTCCTAATATTCGACAGACATTTGATTTACCTCTAACCCCACCCACACATCTGGATCTGACTAGTGTAAGAAAGTCTTCAAAGAACAAGGTGAGGACTAGCAGAAACCATTCGGAGTCAACTTTTAGCTCTAAATCTCCGAATCAGAAAACCAGTCCAGTGCAACCCATCATGCCAATGGTAACTCAGTCAGACCTACGGTCAATTCGTCTTAGATCAGTCAGCAAATCAGAAGCAGACGACAGTTTGGATATTGTAGATCATATTGAGGAATTGACAGATGAGGCTTTCCCCTTGCCAGAGAAGAAGACGAAGCCACCAGTTGCCGAAAAACCTCCAATGTCAAGAAGACCTAACAGCCTTTCTTACAGATCTACTGCAGTAACACCAGAATCGCCTGTGATGTCACCATCTTCACCTGGAAAATATCTTCGAGATCAATCATCTCCTCAAGATGCATACATGGTGATTGGAACAATGCGTCCCAAAAAGAATTATGATAATGAAGCTCGTATGGAAACACCACCTTCTTTAGACCCATCTCCACCTCCGGACAGTTACTTCCAAACAACATCATCAGATATAAGGTGTTACTCACAGATCAGTGCTGAAGAAGACGAATTCATGAAGGGAAAACTATTTCCAGAAAGAATATCCCTACATAGCTTGACATATATTGATAAAAAGCGAATAAAGGTTCCACCACCTATTCCAAAAAAACCTAGTGGAATACACTTACCAGTTGCCAGTCCACCACCTCCAAGTCAAATGGCATCATCTTCATCTGAACAAAGGTTATCTCCCATTATCAATATGGGTTACGGAGCCAGCTCTTTTCCTGATATTATTGAATTCCAGAAATATAGTAGTGAAGGATTTTATCATGCTGCTCAGCCAGATCTGGTATCTGTGGACACATGTCCAGGTAAGCAATACTCACAATGTATAATAGTTTATCTGCCACTGGGGTAGTAAAAGATTGGGCAAGTAATGTAGGGAGACCTACCATATTCCCTAATCCAAACTCTTCTCCGTCTATTCTGCTTCTACACCTGACCCCTTTCTTCCTACTGCATCCCCCATGCACCACATTGCACCTCTTACCTGTTCACACACAAACACAACTGGTGATTGACTCACACAGCTTAATGTATAGTACCATATACATTAAAGGGGTTGTCTCGCGGCAGCAAGTGGGGTTATACACTTCTGTATGGCCATATTAATGCACTTTGTAATATACATCGTGCATTAAATATGAGCCATACAGAAGTTATACACTTGCCTGCTCCGTTGTTGGCGTCCTCGTCTCCATGGTGCCGTCTAACGCTGTCTTCTCCTTCCATTTAGACGCGCTTGCACTGTGCGGTCTTCTGCTGTGTTCAATGGAGCCGCTCCGGGTGCTCGCGCCACCGTGGTCTTCAGACCAGCTCTCCGGCGCGAGCACGCTGGAGCGGCTCCATTGAACACAGCAGAAGACTGCACAGCGCAAGCGCGTCTAAATGGAAGGAGAAGACAGCGTTAGACGGCACCATGGAGACGGGGACGCCAGCAACGGAGCAGGTAAGTGTATAACTTCTGTATGGCTCATATTTAATGCACGATGTATATTACAAAGTGCATTAATATGGCCATACAGAAGTGTATAGCCCCACTTACTGCCGCGAGACAACCCTTTTAAGGCTGCCCAGAAGAAACTTTTATATCTCTTGTCACCCCTACGTCCTTATAGTCTGTAACCTCCTGTGACCAACTTGTTTGGTGTATGTGTCCCTGATTTGCATATGTTGGTGCTATATAAAAAAGATTATTATTATTATTATTATTAATAATGGCATTTTATACTGGCCAAAAGGTTACCCAATGTAATAACCGCTGATCCTCATAGGCTGGCTGTGCATCTTCTGTTCACATGGGAAATTCCGCTCAGATGGTGATAACTAGCAAAACTACAAATAATTTTTTTTACCTAACATGATAAGTTGCTTGCCACTGGGAGTTTCACTTACTTCTAACTTTCTGTCCACTGACTATTGTCATGGTAAATCTGTCTGGTAGCAGAAACACTGAACCAGATTGCAGAAAATTGGGTTAGTCGTTGCTTGTTGCTGTCTCATACTGTCTATTAAAGTATATGGAAGGGCAGGAGGAGGAGGGAGCTACTGAAGGGTAAAAGAGGCAGGGAGGCTCACACACAGTTATAGCCACAGCGTCTAGTAAGTGTTTTAGTTAAATTAAGTGCTGGATTCACATCTATACTGCAGTATAAGGTTCTTCATGCAGTTCCTTTTCTGTATATGGGAGATAAAGGAGCAGGATCTTCTACTCTCTCTGTGCAGTGTATAGTAAGCATCATAGCAGCTAGTGCCCACCCACCAGCTCAGGGAAGACTGATAATTAGATATAGAGCCTGCAGAGAGGTTAGCTGTAGAAAAATACCATATTCGAATCATATAATGGACAGAAATAGTGTTATTCCTCATGTACACACATATACATATGGCAGCTTATTCTGAAAAGTTAGCTGAAAAGCTTGATACACTTTAATAACTGTACAAATATAAAGTTCTGCAACTTTTCTAATAAACTTTGTATTTCAGTTCTTTACCCATTTATATATTGCAGTTTGATGTCAGTTAATTAGAACTTCTTGTTTACATTCAGAGGCACCTGAAACCGGCTCTCAACTCATAAATGGATGAAATTGCATAAGTCTAGACAATGCTCTATGAGCTAAATACCTACACTGTATGTCATTTTATCCACTTGTTTTTGGCCTTGGAATGTAAACAAGAAAGTTTTCATTAACAGACAGCAAGTCTGTTTTCCTCTTTGCAGGCTCTATATCTAATTATCAGTCTTCCCTGAGCTGGTGGGTGGAGACTAACTGCTATGATGTCTACTATACACTGCACAAAGAAAGAATAGGATATCCTGCTTCTCTATCTCTAATATACCGAGAAGACATAGCGTGAAGAACATTATACTGGGTTTTGCTAACATTATACACTGCTTTTGCTAAAATGTATCAGTCTAGAGTCTAGTCTGTTTATGGAAAAATGCAACATATTCAATTTGCTGTAATATTTGTTTTATTCCTCATTCACTGCAACAGCAAAAACTAATACTTTGAAACTTGCATGTAAAGGCCACTACAGTTTTCTATAGCATCATCTTAAGGAACATTTCTAGAACTGTTTCTATAACACTTTGTTCTTCTGCGGCTTTCACTCTGACGTGTTAAAATCGTACCAAAATTCAAAGTTTGTGCTCAGCCTGAGATTCTAAGGGTACTTTTACATCTGCGTTGGAACCTGCAGCCAGAAGTTCCGTCACTGATGCGGCTGAAAATATTGGCAGGAAAAGCGCTGCATGCAGCACTTTCTCTTTCGTCCAAAAGCTGGCCAACTGGGTGGAAAGCGGGTGGACACCATTATGGTCAATGGAGTTCACCCGGCACAGAGATGAAGCCGATTAGCCTCGGGGATTGCCCTTTCCTGCTCCCTGAACGGAGCAGGAAAGCGGAATCCCCAGTGCACATTCGAAAGCACCCTAACCCACTGTACCATAATTTATGGTGTTAGCTGCTTAAACCCATTGTGTTTTTGTTCCATAGGAAATTACATAGAAAGTCAAGAAGAAAGCAAATGTGTATCAAGCAAAACAGCAGACTCCATCATTGAAGATGATGACGAGGTGTTTGTGAGTTCACGAACCACTGAAGATTTATTTACGGTCATTCACAGGTATGAGCGATTTTACTAGAAGTTACTAGCCTATCCCTTATTACAAACAATCCAAATAATTCCTGAAACCTCGTTTTATTATTTTCTCAGGTCAAAAAGGAAGTTACTTGGTTGGAAAGACTCTGGAGACTCATTTGGTAGCAGACAAAGTTCAGTGTCACCGGTCAAAAATTCATCGAGCTCAAATAGTGACTCTTCATACGGAACCTTGAGCATAAGTCGGACTTCCAGCAAAAACGAAGACTTTAAGGCTCTTCTCCAAAGAAAGGGCAGCAAGAGCAGCTTGGGTAGCCGCCCATCGGCTGCAGAGCTTTTAAAAACCACCAATCCTTTGGCAAGGAGAGTGATGAATGAGTTTGCGCCAGAAATAGAAAAAAGTGGCCACACAAAAACTTTGCCTTGATAACTTTCTCCAAGGCTTGAAGAAGAAGCAGTGTAATCTTAAATCTGAACATATATGCCAAATTTGCATCCTAGTAAGTCACACAGGGATTTACCATTTGTAGATATCTGGCATTGCACAGTGCATGAATGAGGAGGGCTTTAGGCCATTTTCTTAAAGGACTGAATTTAGCTACAGAGATCTAAAATACTCTAAACGGACAGTAGTTTCTAAGCCATGTTGTGAGGCACCAGTTGTAATAATAATGTGACATCTAACACATCTCTTTCCTGGAATAGACAGGAATATGTGCATGGCATCCAGATATTGTTTTGCAGTTACTATGAGCTTTGCATTTTGTAGTATATATTTCATTTTATATGTATTTCTCCCATCCAATTTGGGAGATCGGAAACAAATATGAGCTACGACTTGACGACCCTCTGCAATACGGCCAAGTATTAGAACATAGCCTACTGAAATTGTATATATCCACTGAACCAAAACACCAATAGCTTAATATGAACCTATTAATATCATAATCATTGACCTACAGTGTATTATGCAAATCATTTTGGACACATATTGAAAAATACAGAAACTTTTTTGGAAACTTTTTGGAGCCGTGTAGCAAGGGCCAAACTTATTGTCATGAGTTCCTTCACATATATATCTATGAATGTAACCATTACTTCTTTTCATATACTGGATTAACTTTTCAATGGTAATGGTCCTTTAAATACTGGCATACATCACATCTCGATGGCTCAATCTTTCTCCTAGATTTAGTGGCCTTTTCTTCTGATACGGTAATGTAAAGGATCTATATGTGGACTCTATCCTCCAACCTTTCTCAGATGCAAATTTTAACAATTCAAGAGTTAGTACAACTATCCTGGTGGTGTTGATGTACATGTGGATACTGTAGATAATGCCAGCTATTCCGCCAATATTGTGATGTATTTCAAGTCGCTGTATCTTTGTACATTTGACCTACAAGAGGAGCCATAACATTGACCAGGATAGCAACGTGAATCTTCTACCATCTGTGAATTGACAATCAAAAGTGCTGGTGACATCATGATCATGTAAAAAGTCCAAGGGGCATGTATATAAAATGCACACCTAATTAAAATAAAACACACAACATGTACGTATATGATCTACTGTATAAAGAATTACGTTATGAGAAAAGAACATGGCACTGTTCGTCATTTTCCTCCTTACTTGATAGAAGTATCGGTGATGCCACCCATGGTTTCATTTTTACATCAGTCACTCATAGATTTCTCTTTTATACATGAGGATACATTTTGTAAAAACCAGCGCCAATACATGATATATAACACGTTTCTACGTAACTTGTGATTACTTTTGAGATCACTTGTTTTCCTTTCCGTCTTTCCGAGCAGATGCCTGTTGACATGAGGGGATATAACGCCGACAAACGATCATTTCTAGGTCATCAGATTTCATTAACGACCAATGAGCACATATTCACTGATCGGACAACGACTGGGAACATTTGCTCAATACATTTTTTTTACATGATGATCGCTCCATGCAAAAGAGCTTTAAAGGGATGTACCTATATAAGCATTTCATGGCCCAGATGGGAAAATATGGCCCTCTGTTTCCAACCACCTGTCGGAGACAGACGAGTGTTTTAGCCCATTTCAATGGGACCTGCAGAAACATTGCTGGGCCAAAGCACTTGGCTGTTCCCTCCCTCGGAGGGATTGGAAGGCTGAGTCAACTCAGAGCTGGCTACCTGACCTTGGAGGGAGAGAAGGCTGAGTCAACCTTGAGCTACCTGAACCATGCGGGGATTGAACCCGCAACCTTCAGGTTGTGAGCGAGAGCTTAGGACTGCAAGGAGACAACAACATGCAGCTCTCACTTGCTTGTCCATGTAAACAGTGTAAGCCATGGTTGATACAGTTAGGCAAAAAACTAATGTATGGATTTACATCACGCATGGCACTGCGCCTCCTTCCCATGCAGTCAGCTATAAACGTTTGAGGCCAATTCAAAATAGTTTTTCTGACAATGATCACCCTCTATAACAGAGTTGGATTGGAAATGCACTTTTCAGACGATGCCACTGAAGCTTTCCATGGCATTGAATACATGGTTGCACTCAGTATGCTAGAGCAGGAGCTGTTCTTTAGCGTTTTACCCTTTCTGCCTAATAGAGGGCTATCCTGGGTGGGGTGCCCCCTTCAATGATTATCCATATGCCATACAGTATGAACAGGGGTTGTCCAACTCTTCCGATAAATTGGTGCTAAAAACTAAAAAGAGGTCAACGGCCTAGATCTCTGTTAAAGGAGTTCTCCACTGTGGACAATTCCTCCTTGCTAGGCAGTCGTTTTACAATAAGTTGAACACAAAGTGCCCCCCAGCGATCAACTGTAATCTGTGGAGAAACCAAGCAACAAGTGTTCGGTTTCCCTGCAGTGCCTCCACAGGGGAAATTGAGAATTACACAATTCTCATTAATATCACAGGTTTGTCTATGTAATAAAGGACTGGTCCTCCAGAGTACGGGCTACGTTTTCTAACTCTGCTCCAATTTGGCCAAGACATTACCTGAACAGGATTCTCGAATAAATAAAAATCAGTTTTCTAAACCGGACAACCTCTTTTATCCAAATTCATCAACAGCTTACACAGTTGTAGCTGCACAGTATTACTTTCTAATGGAATGAGCACTTTTATGAAAAGCTAAGCCCTCTAATGGGAAAGATAAGGCTATTCTAAAACCTATGCCTGACTAAGGGCCAGTTTACATCTCGTCTGAGATTTGGTCCATTTGTGCTATTAGGTTTTCTGTTTAAAATTCCCAAAACAGCACCCCTGGAAGGAACCCGGCTGGATACTATCTCTGCCATTAATGAAACCTGTTTTGGCAGGATTCTGTTTGTTTTTCTTTTTAGCAGAAAAAGAGTCCACCGTGGGGTATTAGTGTTTCTTGACGCCACTGGAAACTAGAGGTTTGACAGAAGGAACGCCCCTCTTACACCCCTAGCTCCCGATTGGCTCAAGGAACTGAGGTTGTGGAAGGCAGTAAAGTGGATGGAGAAGTGCCGTGGTAAGGGACAGTGGAGCCCTCCGTATGTTATCTGCAGCTCACCTGCAGCATCTAAGCATTTGTCCCCCCCGGCCTCCCAGCTCTCCTCCTTGTTCTGCTGTATGCGGCGCAGTGTCTGTAACACTCACTCCCCTGCTGCAGTTGCCACCCTGGCCATGTGCGGCACATGTGAGGAAGTATTGCCTCCGATGCTGCCTCCTTCCTGTTCTGATGCTGTGGGTGGACGGCATGGCTTAGTTAATAGAGGGCTGCCGCTGTGTTCTCTTACATGCGGACCGGGGGAAAGGAAGGTGGGGTAGGAGGGGAGGGGAGGACACTCAGCGGGCCGCTGGCATACACACTTGACGCTCCTGTGGCCTACCTCATGGTGACCCCTGTGTACGATGTAACACAGAGCGGGGTGCCTTGATCTGCACAACCGGAGGAGAGGCGCTTTGACTTGAGCAAAAGCGCGGGTCCAGCAAGGGCACCGAATGAATAGGGGGTGCCTTCTTCTGGCCGGGCGGCCGGGAGGGTATTTCAGCAGCCCAAATGCGACCCTCCAGCAGGGGCCCTCAAGTAACCCAGGTGCATAGCTCCCTACATTGCAGCTGCAGCATAAGCTTAGTGGCTGCCAGGACCTGCAGCCCATCTAGCTCTGCAACCAATCAGGTACAGGGGGCGTCACCCTTCCTGTCAATCTTGACTCCACCAGCTCTTCCTGGTGGCGTCAAGAAACACTAATACCCCACCGTGGTGCTCTTTATGGCACAGAATGCTGGAAACAAATGATAACATGCCGAAAGCGACACCCATTGGCCTCCATTTCAGATTTCTTTAATGGCAGGGCTAGTTTTCATACAGGGGTGCTGTCTTTTGGATGTGAAAGCCTGATGGCACTTTTGGTCAGAATCCCAAACGAGATGTGAACAGACTCTTCAGCTGTTTCTAAGCTTCATGTCTCATGTCATGAACGCCCATCTTCTAGCTGACAGTATTAGAAATGACTAAGTATATAAAATAAATGATTTTTGTCTGCTGCATAGAGTTACATATCTGTATTTTTCTAGAAAACTGAATGTTTTGGGACAGACATAGAACCTCGGTAAGGACAGCCCAGATTTTACATAACTTTTTGAACCCCGTGAGTAATGGAACGCTGCAACATTCATACAATTTGTAGCCCTTAAATAAGGTAATTTGTGTTTATATTTCGCCCATTATACCAAATCATATAGACTTCTAGAGTCAACAGGCAATAGATAAAACTGCTCCATGGATCTGGCTAACCCAACTGTATAAATAAGCACTCTACTAAAAGCCGTGGATTACAACCAAGCTACCATACAATACCACTTGTTAATCCGCATCACTGTACAGTAAGGCATTTTCTAATTCTATATACATAATATCTCTGGATATATCTGGATTTGTACTTTGTAATTACTGAACATACGGAACTCACTTTCTATTGGAAACGTTGGAGCCTTGAGCTATGATGATGCTTTCAATCAGTGTCTATTCTTTATCTGAAGGAGGTTAGATCTTCACAGCCTACTTAAGGGTGTCCTTGCGTGGGCAAGAAGAATACTGCATATTCTAGGACTGTTCTTCTGAGTGGAGAATGACGATGAGCATTTGTGTATAATTTCAAATGTATTCATTCGTATTGCCTTTTATTTTGCATCCAGGTAATAAAATGTATTGGTTTACTAAAGCTATACATTTATATACTGTTCTTTATTTTATGTCAATAGCAAGTTTTCAAAAATACAATACAAAGATACATAAATTAGGCAGGTTTCATATCTGCGTCGGAACCTTCGGTTGGAGGTTCCATCACCGACCCGGCTCACTATACCGGAAGAAATGGCGCTGCATGCAGCGCTTTTTCTTCCATCCAAAAGAGGGGGAAGTAAAGCGGAATTCGAACAAACCCCATTGCAGTCAATGGGGTCCATTCGGCGCTATTCGGTGAAATGGAGCTGTTCGACCATGGGGATTCCCCTTTCCTGCTCCCTGAATGGAGTAGGAAAGCGGAACCCCGTGTGCAGATGTGAAACCACCCTTAGATGATCACCTGAAATCATGTGCCCACCTTCCTTTCTGATATAAAGTCCTCCACTCTCCTGGGAAGGTCTTCCATTTTTGTATACACTGTTATCTACTTCATCATTGCCTGACCTATTCTGTGAGTTTGTGCCGTCAAACACTAAGGTTACAGCGTCAACTAGATGTTTCGGCTACTTTACCGCTTCCCAACACACATACGGCTATATACGTCCTAATACCCCATGCAGTTAGTACATATATAGACACGCACAGCCCGCTCCATACATGATGGGTATCGGCTGTCTTTGACAGCAGCCTACAGTAGTTGTGTTTGGACATAATTCAGATTAAGGCCGTTAACTGTTAAGTGTCTTCAAAGGTCCCGATGTGACAAGATCTCGGGGTTTCCGTCCAAGTGTCATGACATCCTGGGGCCTTTTGAAGGCCCCCAAGGGCGGCTATGATTGTTTGCCTATTAAAACGTATCTGGCACATGTCTCCAATAGGAAGCCTGTAATACAGTATAATGCAATGCTATACTTCATAGAAAAATAACTAAAAAAAAAAGACTTTTTAATAATTACAAAAACTAAAAAACATTAAGCAGGCTTTTTCGGAACAAAAAATGAAAAAAAAACCATAATCGCTGCATCTGTTAAGGTCCAGTTTATTAAAATATTACATTATTAATCCCATATGGTGAATGACGTCAGAAAAAAATGCAATGCGAGAATTACACTTTTTTGGTCACTCTGTCTCCAAGAAAAAAAAAAAAATAAGAGATAAAAAAAAAAAATCTTATGAACCCCAAACTAGTATCAATAAAAAACGCGCCCTCACACCGGACTATCAACGGAAAAATAAAAAACTTATGATATTTTGAAAGTGGGAATGCCAAAACTGCAGAATGTGACCTGCAAGCAGGAGCGTCAATGACCCTTGGTCATGAAAGGGTTAATAATAGAGATGAGCGAACTTACTCGTTTATGGCGTTTTTGCACTCGAGCACTGCTTTTTCTGAGTAACCGACTACTCGGGCGAAAAGATTCGGGGGGCGCCGGGGGTGAGCGGGGGGTTGCAGAGGGGAGTGGGGGGGGGGGGAGAGAAAGAGAGAGAGCTCCCCCCTGTTCCCCACTGCTACCCCCCGCTCCACCACGCCGCCCCCCGGCGCCCCCCGAATCTTTTCGCTGGAGTAGTCAGTTACTCGGAAAAAGCAGTGCTCGAGTGCAAAAATGCCCTAAACGAGTACGTTCGCTCATCTCTAGTTAATAAGAACTGACAACGTATTACAGACGCAAAACCTGGCCCAATTATTGGTCAATTCACCAGGATTGCAAAACTTCCAGGATAGTTAGTGCAAATAGGGGACTTTTGCCAGCGTTTGTGAAAAAATGGACGTGTCCGTGATTTTTATGAGGCCAGCGACGTTGGAGCAGGTCGATGTTATTGTATCAGTAAATGCTGGCTATGAGGTCATGCCACTATATTGAACTTTAGCTTATATGATTCATTATGGTTTTCTAATGTGTGTGTAAAAATGTTGGCTGTTTGTGATTTTCGGATATGCCGTCCACCGCATGGTAGCGCAGTCCTCGCGGGGCTCAGCAGTACAACCAAGCGCCGACACATGGGGACATCAGCAGCTCCGAAGACACGATCGGACCACAGTGACTTGAGAATAAAGAGTTTGGGAATAAAATGTGGTATTGATTGGAGAATGAATAGAGAGCGTTCAGCAGCAGAAGTTTATTTAAGGCTTCATTCACATGCCCAAAAGACCCCACTGACTAAACTTAAAAGAGTTAAAATTGCTGAGGATCCGCGTAAAAAAACGCTTCAAAAGCTGCAGCAATGGCAATACCCTCATAATCACTGCACATTACAGATTTTAGATGGCTTCATACAGCCTAAGGGCTTATGTCCATGGGCATAAGTGTAAAACAGCGTGGATCTCCTGTGCCATATTACACATATACGGAGGACTATCAGCCGGGTATACAATGCGCATGTCCGGGAATATGGCGTCACGGACATGCACAGTGTGAATTTTTTCTTTTTCAAATTCCCCGCTCTGTTTAGAGTGGGGACGTGTTTTTAAATGCTGCCCTCTCGAAATGCCTGCGTTGGGGTGTTTCGATACGGAGCCCATAAGAGGGCTCCATACGGCCCCCTGTCCACGGCCATTGCGGAATATCACTACTTGGGTAAAGCTGGGTTTATACGGGACAAATCCATCTGCTCACTCCTATACCTTCCACAGAAGCGATAGTTGTTCTGTGAACGGAGGGCGCTGGAAATCTTCTGTCCGCCTGCCTTCATTGACTGTGAACAGGCAGCGGTCCATAGATGAACATGTTTACAGAGGTCGAAAGTAACTCCGAGAAATGTCCTGTCGGCGGCAGCATGTACGATTATCACCGGCAAGGATACGGGCGATAGTCTCTCCATCCATGTAAAGGTACAGAACGTAAACAGGCTTGAAGTGGTCATACTGTGAGTACGAAACAAAGTAAGCTATTCTAAACACATAGGCTGGCTCACACGGGGTGGATTTGCAGCCCCTCCGCACCGAAATTCCGCGGCATTTGCGGTAGCAGCAAAGCGGATGGAATTTTGAAACTCCCGTCCACAAGCTGTGGAAATAATCCGTAAAAAACCTGCGCCAATATTCACTCGTGGTGCAGAACTCAATTCCGCAGCGGTCAATTTTATCATCCTTTCCGCTGCAGAATTCACCTCTTCTTCTCAAAAAAATCGACACAAATTGGTCCGGGTTTAGAAACAGGCTTTCCCCCACAAACCCGCCCCGTGTGAACGAAGCCTAAAGCATCTTCCATGGATGTTTTATACATGTTATTTTTAATATTTTTAACTCTTTTGAAGACGAATAATGGATACAATCTACATTTCTGAACAAGAATTGCCCGATCCGCAACTAATATGCTTGCCTGGCGCTTGCTCCCATCAAGCCCCTCCCATAAATCTGCCGGCGGTGGGCTTTTCCCTGCACCATCAAGACATATGGGTGAACAAGCTATGAGCTGAATCAACAATTTTCTATTCTGGCCTGGTGACAATCTCCCTTTAAGAAAAAAAAAGCTTCACTTTTTTCCCATCGCTGCGTATATGATAATCGTTTCGCTCAGAGAGTGGGAGGCAAATGGAACATTTTGATGTAGCTGTCACCATAATTAGTGAGGATTATTCCACCCACGTTCGTGCACATTAGACCATAGGGAAAGATAGTCAGAAATTGCCTGTTTACTTTATTGTAGCCTTGTTAAATCTACAATTGTTCAGGCCAGTTCTAAACATGGTAGATAAATGAGGTTTTGTGTTTGGCAAGTGACCAATAGGACAGTAAACACTATCTTCAAGAAGAGAGTTTAGAAGCAGAACAGCAGCTGTGTTGGTCAGCAGCTATAATTACATGCAGAGTAGAGGAAAAGAGAAGGTCGGCTCATGTGCAAGGGGGAGCCTTCTGTTTTATGGACATGATATAGGGACCCGTAGCTATAGGCTCGTGGGCTTGGGTGCAAGAGTTCAACTTAGGTCCCCTCCTCCCCGCAACTACTTCTCATAGCGGCTGGCCATGGTTTGCCTACAACTTGCTGCCGCATTGCTGGGTCTCTTATGTGAACCACTAATGTAGCTATAGTAGCCAGGGGGCATTCCTTGAGACTACGAAGATCGAGACCCAAGACATATGTTCCTTTCCCCCTTTGAAAAGAAATACATTGGAGACAGCATATCAAAAGAAATTTTTATAACACAACAGACATAGAAACATCAGCTCAATTGTAGTATACCTCTAAATGATGCAGTCACCAAATGATAGATACCAGCTCTACACAGTGATAGTGATTGCAGTACGGTTACCTCTAGTAAAAATAGGTGACGTCTTTTCTGATGGGATTTGTTCTCTGTGCCTTTTCTTCTCTACCTGGGCCCAGATTGCCATGAAGACTTCTTCCAGCCACAATTCAGCTCAGCACACTCTCCACATCTTCTCACTAAATCCAGTGTCCCTCTCATAGTAAAGGTTTCCCCTTGTATTCTTGGGCCTTTCTTAGATTCACTGATGCATTCAACAGGCAAGCAGTTACAATTGTGACCACTGCAATCCCTACAGCTGGATATGGGAACGCCAAGATTTTTGGGTGTATGTTAGTTAGTATGGTATATAAATTATTTGTATAGTCAAAGAGTAAATCCTTGCTCATTGAGGCCCTCGATGTGCAGCTGATGCCAAGGGTTCTGCCAAACATGCAGGACTTGTTCGGGCTTTTTAAGGCTGCTTTCACACGTGTGGATTTTGATGCGGAATTGAAAATGGTTTTAATTCTGCTGTCAATTCTGCATCAAAATCCGCATGTAGAAATGTTGGTTTTGAAGCAGAATACCGCAGCAGCGGAGGGCGGGTGTGGTGTACATGGGTGTAGGCGCAAAAATGCATCATGCTCTATATCTGTGCACCAACAGTCTGCTTAGGAGTCTGTGGAGGGTGCACAAATGAGCACAGAGATATGCATGGGTATGCACAAAACATTGAGCATACCCGCGAACACCGCCACCTAATTTGGCTTAATAGCCATTAAAATCAGGGTGGGGTGATTCCCCTGCCCCTGTCAACGAGCAGTGCCTGCGCAAATATGCATAGTATTTGCGCAGGCATGCACACATAAACAACTCCTCCTTGCACAGGAGCGAGCACGTGGAACCGCCATAAGGATGCTTTCAGATGGGCCGAATAATTGTGCATTCCACAACCAGATTCTGCACCAAAATCTGCAAATCTCCATGCGAATTAAGTCTGTAAATCAGTCTGCAGTTCCGCTTCAAACTCCACAATGAGGCCTGCGGGTGTTGGTGCGGAACTCACAGTGGCAGAATAAGCTGAGTACTTAAGTGCAAAATGTGGAATAATTCCCCCCAATGTAAAAGCCCCCCCCCCCCCCCTCATGCTACCTTTACACTGGCGTGAAAATCGTGTAAGATTTGTGCCATTGTGAGACGCTCAAATATAAACCCCTCTCTTTTGCATGGCTTCATACACATTAGCAATGTTTTTCTGCATGGCACCGCTATTACGGACACGTTTTTATACGATCATCTGAAACACCCCTGTTTCTGCCACTGGGCGGAGAGTGCAACTGCCCGGGGTGCACAACCAGGGTGGGCCAAAAATGCTGTAAAAAAATCCATACTCTCCTATCTTGCTGCTCTGGGGTCCAGCCTTTACAATCTACGCTGCAATTGGTTCCCTGTGGTGTAGAACGATCCGTGACCGCCGCTGCCAGTCCTCAGCATTGCTAAACCTGGTGCCAGGCTGCAGTGATCATGTGATCACTCAACCCAGGAGTCAGCGTGAAACAGAAAACCCCATGGGGATGGCTTGATAGGCAGTCTGGTAAGGCAGCCCTGAGGCCTTTCATTAGGCCCCCGGCTGCCATGACACCTGCACGGCTCCTCTGATCTCACTGCGGGGATGCCGTGCAGGACCCCCGAACATCGTTCGGGGGATTTAAATGTCTCTGTCAGAATCGACAGCGGCATTTAAATGGTTAATAGCCGTGATCAGCCGAACGGCCCATAGCGGCTATTGCCCGCTGGTGTCAGCTGTTATAAACAGCTGACGCCCGCACTGTATGAAGAGAGGTTGCCACGCAACCTCTCTTCATACATACCCTGCCGCTCCATGACGTACCGGTATGTCATTGTGCGGGAAGGGGTTAAAGCCCACTTAGCTAGGATGTAAAAACACTATGGGCTGCACACTAAGGGGTTAAAAATTATTGCAATAGCTGGTGCTAGGTAACTCAGGTGTTGGAAGATCGTCTTTGGTCCATTTGCTGTGTCATAACCAAGTCGTGGGAAACCCATCATGGACTGTTAGCTGTTCGGTGGATGTCCGGCTTCATGAGTATCGGGAGAGGACCCCATAGGGAAGACATTTTATATTGATTTGTGGGACACATGTGATGGATCTTAAGTCCCAAACAGCCTCACCCGAACCAAAGATTGTGAAACAAATACACAAGACACTTTCATTTGATGTTAAATTGACAACATTTTATTTGAAATAACATTATATTTGTATTCAGTATCTCAAATGTAAATTCAGACCAATTGCTATAAGAAGACACTGAAAATGGCGCACCTCCGACTCACGAAGAGTCATCGTCCAGCACTCAGGAGAGGAAAAACCCCCTGTGGAGGAAACCTCTGGGGAGCCATGGCTGGAGGACGGCCCTCCCTCCGGGCTTAGGGGGTTAATGCCAATGTGTAACAGCATCTTTTATCAGAATTGATACATTTTATCATACTTACAGTCATACATCCTATAACAGAACATTACATATGATGGTTATTAGTAAACAAGGCGAGGGCAAAGCAGAGGCCCCGTGTGATGCCTAATGGAGATATCCAAATGTGACCTCTCCGGGCAGCGGATACTGGATATGACGGAGATCTGGCTGCAGCATCTGTCACCCCATGGATCGCTAGGGATAATAGACATGATCTGGCTGGCTGCGCAGTTATGGCTGATCGGGCTGGCTAGGTAAATATGGCTGATCTGGCTGGCTAGGCGGGCGTCCCCTCCTCCCTCACAGATGGTGAAGCTCCAGGTCTCCAGACACACCAAGCACCACGCTGCATCTGGCCGTGTCCCCTGCCGGCATGGAGTTTTCTTGTGTAGGCTCTTTATGACGTAGGCCTAGCTGTGGATGACATCAGCACAGTTGCCATGGTGACTGCAGGGGTTTATCACCAAGGCCTCATCCACTTGAAGTCACCCATAATTAACTGTTTAATGACTGGCACTGTGCTTTTCTACAGAAGCCTATTAAAAAATAAATGTAAATGATTGCAATGTAAAGTAGGTATGGTAACTGTTAACCCCTTAGTGACAAAACTTTTTAGTTTTTATCTATTTCTGTTTTTTCCTTCCCCCCTTTTAATAACTCCTTTATTTATCCCTCGCCGTCGCTGTATGAGGGCTTGTTTTTTGCGGGTCGAGTTGTATTTTTCAATGGTATTATTTAATCTACCATATAAAGTACTGGAAAAACCTTTAAAAAATTCTAAGTGGAGAGAAATGGAAAAAAATTAAATTCCGCCATCTTTCGGTCCGTCCTATTTCTATGGCGCACAAACTGCAACAATAATGACATGATCACTTTATTCTATGGGTCAGTACGATTACTACGATACCAAACATATATAGTTCTTGTTTTTGCTGTACTAATTGTAGTTTCTTTCAAAGATATTTAATTTTTTTTTAAATATTCTCTGCCGCCATCTTCTTCGCCCAATAGCTTTTTTATTTTTCTGTTGACATAGTTGCGCGAGGGCTCATTTTTTGCAGGATGTCCTGTAGTTTGCGTTGGTACCATATTGGAATACATACGACTTTTTGATCGCTTTTTATTGTATTTTTTCTTAGATACAGGGTAACCAAAAAAAACGCATTTCTGGCATTCTTTATTTTTTTCTGACGACGTCCATCATGTGGGGTAAATAATGCGTTACTTTGATAGATCTGACGTTTATGGATCATACCAAATCACACAATGATACCAAATATGTATTTTTGTTTTATTCCTTAGATTCCTTTATTAATAATACAGTCATACCTCTACTTTTGTCGTCTTCGTCTTTCACAGATTTCCAGTTTCGCCGACTGTTCATTGCAGAATCTTGCTTCTTCTTTCATCGCTTGCTTCTAGATTCGCCGCCAGCCCACGTGACCTTGCTGCTAATAATTCCCCCCCCATGTAAAAGCCCCTCCTCCCCTCATGCTACCTTTACACTGGCAAGAAAATCGTGTAAGATTTGTGCCATTGTGAGACGCTCAAATATAAACCCCTCTCTTTTGCATGGCTTCATACACATTAGCAATGTTTTTCTGCATGGCACCGCTATTACGGACACGTTTTTATACGATCGTCTGAAACACCCCTGTTTCTACCACCGGGCGGAGAGTGCAACTGCCCGGGGTGCACAACCAGGGTAGGCCAAAAATGCTGTAAAAAAATCCATACTCTCCTATCTTGCTGCTCTGGGGTCCAGCCTTTGCAATCTACGCTGCAATTGGTTCCCTGCGGTGTAGAACGATCCGTGACCGCCGCTGCCAGTCCTCAGCATTGCTAAACCTGGTGCCAGGCTGCAGTGATCATGTGATCACTCAACCCAGGAGTCAGCGTGAAACAGAAAACCCCATGGGGATTGCTTGATAGGCAGTCTGGTAAGGCAGCCGTGAGGCCTTTCATTAGCCCCCCTGCCATGACACCTGCATGTATGGGACCCCGATCTCACCGCAGGGGGGGCGTGCAGGACCCCCGATGTTCGGGGGATTTAAATGGTTAATAGCCGCGATCGGCCTCGCGGCTATTGCCCGCGGGTGTCAGCTGTTATAAACAGCTGACGCCCGCACTGTATGAAGAGAGGTTGCCACGCAATCTCTCTTCATACATACCCCACAGCTCCATGACGTAGCGGAGGCTGCGCGTTCCATAGCCGGATTATCGCTGCGGATCACCCAATGCAAAAACACCCGTGGACAGGCAGCCTAAACCTGGGTTCACACAGGGCGGATTCCCGTTGGAAATCTCGCGGTTTGGCGAGATTTTCATAGAGGAGAGCGCAGCCGCAGCGGAATGAAAAAAAGAATGGACATGCTGCATATTCTGGAACCGCGGCTGCGGCGGCCGCAGCCGTGGTTTCAGCCGGATTTACCAGGGCAGATTAGCCGTCCCGTGTGGACGAGGTTTCTGAGAAATCTCGTCCACATGGCTGGCTAATCCTGAGCTTAGCGGCCGCAGGCGGTTTTGCCGCGGGCGGATCTGCTGCGGCAAAACCACGGCAAATCCGCCCTGTGTGAATTCAGGTGCCACGGGGACATAATATTATAAAGAGGCTGTGAGGGACATGTTTTGTAACGCTAGGCTATGAGAGGGCAATTAGTCTCCGTTTATTACTAATATCAGGCTAGTTTCACACGGCCGATTGTAATTTTGCTGCAAGAAAAGTCTGTTTTTTTCCCACGATTTTTGAGCGTCGGCGCTGCATTTTTCGCAGAATCATTGCTGCCGCTCGTGATTTTGCAGTGATTTTTTTGTGAAAGTCAACAGGACTCTCTAATGTTAAAATTGCATCACATCACAATTCAAGTTTGTTGCACTGCGATACGATAAAAAGGAGGCTCCATAGGAAAACATGGGAGATTTTTAAAAAACGCACATTGCAGAAAAATAGAGCATGCCGCGATTTTTAGCTCTTGCAACATTGCATGAGGGGGAACATCGCTAATGGGAAGGAAACCATTGTAAGTCGCTGGTCTCATAATCTGCTTTTTTACTATGGCACGATTTTCTCCCCCATGTGAATCTACCCTGCGGGGCATTTTTCCTAATTAGGAGGTCATCACGAGGGGCACTATTACTGAATGGAGGCCATGATGGGCTTTAATATTGAACGGAGGTCATGGGGGGCATTATTACTGAGCGGAGGCACAAAAGGGGGTATATTACTGCCACTTACTATGTGGGCACCACGGATGGGGGATAATATCCAGGTCTGTAAAACAAAGGCAGGTGGCCTCACATCCCCGGGGCTTTGCCATGGTGGCGATATGTGGCCATGATTCACAGCCCAATATTGCCCACGCCAGTATGGAGCCCTAAGGCTAGTTTCATATGTGCTCATGAGGGCTGCTTCACACTGGCAAGTGCAATATCAGGCCATGAATCACGCCCCATATCGCCCTCGCCACCATGGGAAAGCCCCGTGGATGGGGGACGGTTTCATGTGAAAACAGTCATGCATCACTGCAGGGATGGAGGGAATCCCCGCTGCGGCTGTCACAGCAGAGGATCGGGGAGTTCTCCCATTGTTGCAATTTGACCGATGCTGCTGCCGCCTACCGCGTTAAACACACTGGGCGATCCCGCGGCTAGAAAGGACATGCTGTGACATGTTTTCATCGCGGTGCCATGCAGGAAAACATCGCTAGTGTGAATGGGGTTCATATTTGGGCATTTCACAACGCAGAAATGTCGCACGGTTTTTACGCATGACAGTCAACAGGACTCTCTAATGCTAAAATCGCATCACATCACAACACAAGTTTGTTGCACTGCGATACGATAAGCAGGAGGCTCCACGGGGAAACATGGGGGAAAAATAAAGCGAAACGCTGAAAGGTAGGGCAGGCAGCCAATTTTAAAGCCTCCGTCATGTATGAACGTGGTGCTTTGTGTGGTTTTATTTTCAGACGCAGTTCATCATTGTGATGGGTGGTGAGGTGCGCTAAACGGGCACTCGCCCGATATCATTGCCCGTGTGAATACGGCCTCAAGCGAACAGGGAAAAAGCCTTTTCTCTGCCTACAGCCTGACTCCGCCTCCACACTAATCACATGGTCATGGCGTCATCACAGGTCCTTTAGCCCCCACATGTGACTGGTCACATGGTCATGACGTCATCACAGGTCCTTTAGCCTTCGCTGTGCAGCACTTACTGTGAACTGATGCCGCCCAAAGGGAAAGGTGGGAAGGGGGGAGCGAAAGGTAAGTACTGTCCTCACACCAGGGGAGGCGCCATCACCCAGCAGGAGCTGGTAAGGGCGCATTCACACGGGTGAGTTCCTCGTGATAAGACGCATAAAGCTCGCCCTGGGTTTGTTTACACGTGTTGTTTTGTTTTCTCTCTCCGCCTGTTCTATTTTTCTACAAGTTTACAGAAATCTTTCCAACGGGTGCGACAAAAAATGCATTGCGCTCGTACGCACGTGTGAGTTTCATGTGTACGGCGCCATTTTTAATTTTTCCTATTGAAGATACTTGAGATTTTAACGCACGTGAAAAACACGTGAAAATCACTTGTACAGCGGTGCGACTTTTATTTATTTTATTTTTTTTCTGCTTTATTGCAAAGCACAAGGCGCTTGCAGTGAATATCGCAATTTTCCAAGCGCGATATCAATCCAAGTTTCTCGGTCCGACACCGCGCTCGACCGTGTGACTGCAGGCAAACACAAAACCTGGACTCTGCAGGTGCGTTGCGCTTTGCGAGAGCGTGGTGTCGCTGAGCGCGTGATTCTTCAATAAGAAACAATTGGCAAGATTTCTGTAAACTTGTAGAAAAACAGAACCGGCCGCCATCTTTATATTTGAAAAAAAAAATCACACGTGTGAAAAAACCCGTTTGGGGTCCATTTTAGTGTGAGTTTTGCGTGTCTCACGACGCAGGCGACTCGCCCGTGTGTACGCACCCTGAGGTGGAGAGCCGCGGCAGACGTTCTCGAGAGCGACAAAGCCAGCAGACCACCAGTCCGTGTGTTATGTGTGGTAGACCGCACGTCTGCGTGTTCTCGGCTCGTGTGAGGCGCACACGAAAATACTTTTCTGTCTTGCCTCACTGCTGTGGGAGATAAGCCGCCTGTGTAACCCTACGAGATGCACGAAACTCACGTGATTTTCTCGCCCGTGTGAACGCACCCTAAAGCGGGCGTCACACTGGTTTACCTGCGCAATTTGTGCCCGCACAGAATAGAATCCATCGATTTCAACGGGTTTGTTCACAGGTGCGTATTTTTTCCTGCGCATTTCGGTCACGTAAAATAAAGCAGTTTGCTCTCTTTTTCTGCGTATTTGTGCACCAAACGTCATCATAGAAGTCAATGGGGATGGGAGAATGTGCGCAAGATATACTAGGAGACGCGTGGAACAGTGTAATTGCGCAGGAAAATTATGCAAATAAGGAAGATGGAAATCTTCCTTTTTTGCATAAATTACCCCCTAGGTGACTCCACACACTTTTTGGGTGCTCTCCGTAAGTAGAGATGACACCCCTCTAAGGCTGCCTGTTCACGGGCGTTGCGGTACCCCGCGGCGCAGAGCTGCCACCCGGGCGCAGGAGCCTGCAGACGGATCTCCGCTATCAGCCTATCTGACAACTAGCTATGAATCGCTATGATTCTCCACTCGTGGACGGGGGGCTGCGCTCTCCATAGCAACACTATGGAAAGCGTGCACTGCGTTCCCCGTGGCCAGATTATCGTTCCAGGGAACGCAATGCAGTAATGGCCGTGGACAGGCAGCCTCAACCAGCACAAGAAAATGAACTCCTTAGACTAGTTAGCCATTCTAGTCAGCGCATAATTTTCTGCCGTACAAATAGGTTGCCATTGCTGCTTGGATTTAAGCCTATAGCGGGGCTTAAGGAAATGATTGAAAAATTACAATATACTGAAGTATTACAGTATATTATAAAAGTGGTCAGGCAATCGCGAGGCCCCTATAGACTTCTTAAACACTTCATTTAAAAAAAAATTGTAAACATTTAAAAAAAACTTTCTTATTTTTAGCTTTTCTTGCTGTGATCTTTAGGCCTCATGTCCACAGGGAAAGTCAGGTCCGCCGCGGAATCTTTATGCCGAATCCCGCAGCAGGTCCCTCCTTTCCCGTGGACATGAGGCTAGAAGTAAGCATTACTCACCTGTCTGGACGCTGCGGATCTGCTCTCCGTTACGGCCAGATCTTCTTTCTTCGGGCCGGCGGATGTGCTCACATTCCTGCACGCATGCGCCGTGAACTCCATTTTTTTTAAAACTCCTGCTCTCCCGCGCTGGAGAGTGGGAATTCAGCTGCGGGTGTGCCGCGGATCCGGACGGCTTCCATAGGTTTCAATAGAAGCCTGCAGGAGCTGTCCCCGCGGGAGACCCGCACTAAAATGAAGCATGCTGCGGGTGATTTCCCACACACGCAATCCGTGCCTCAAGGGAGAATGACATCCAATGCATCCCTATTGGGCACGGATCACGCGTACGGGTGACCCACTGCGGATCTGTCCCCGTGGACATGAGGCCTAAAAGTCCAAACTCTTAAAACATCCTGCAATGCTGTAAGGAAAAAAACTAAATTAAAGTAAACACTATGTAGACCCCAGCGGGGTGATAAGCCATGAGTGCGTCGTCCTTACAGGGCTGCTGCCCGTCTGCTGCGACTGTTTTATCATTATTGCTCTAATCTGTACTGCGATCTCCCAGAATCTAATGACATTTACACCTCTTCTCTGTCTTGTGATCAGGTGGCGCCACTGGAGGCGAAGCCGCTGACAAAAAAGCCCAAACCCCAAAAGGTGGAAATGCCGTTAAGGTAAGGCTGCCCGCTAGATACTTGACACTAGATCAAGAAGGAATTAAAGGGCTTGTGTGGTTTCAACAGTAATATATGTGGCATGGGCATGAATAAAAAAAAACGCATACCCCTTGTCCGCCTTTGAGGCCCCGGGGCACCGCTTACTGGCTGCCGCTACTCTGCTGTGCCCTCCACTGTCAGAACCACTTTCCAATCCTATATAAAGCCTTTAAGGCAGGAGTGTCCAAAATATTTTCATCAAGGGCCACATCAAGCCGTCAAAAGGTCGAATGCAATTGTAAGACTGTATAGTAAGGGCTTGTTCACACAAACGTATTTGCGCAGCAAATATGCGTGCAGTGTTTGCGCACGTAATACGCAGTGAATAGAATCTATTGATTATTAATGGGTTCGTTCACATGAGCGTATCTTTTCACTCGATGTATGTTTGCATGAAAAAATGCGTCATGACCTACTTTGGTGCATATTACGCACCGCAATAGGCCGTTGCAGTGAATGAGCCGGTGCAAATATGCAGTGAATACACAGGAAAGTGTACATATTTGTGCACCACTTTAATAGGCCCATCTGACGACTTATTTGCGTGCGCAAATATGCCGACACACGAAAAACGCAGACATAAGCCTGGTCTGTCAGTGGCAGTGTAGTCTGTGATCACTGACCTCTCCCCTCAGCATCTCTGGTGGGTACAGGTTGGCACACACAGACATCAGGGGTGAGAGGTCAGTGACCAGACTGCACAGCCACTGCTTGGCCGGACCTGCAGGCTGGGCGAGCAGAATGTTGCACATCCGGCAGGCCAAATAAAGTGAGGCAGGGGGCCTTGTGCTTGACACTATTGTCTAGAGGGGTGTCGTCTTGCCTTAAGGAGAACACTTAAAAGGTGTGTGGAGACACCTAGGGGGTGAGTGGGTCACGGAATGGCATCCTCTTTTCCCAAGGAGAGCACGCAGAAGGGGTGTGATAAGACACCTAAAAAATTAGGTGAGTGAGGAGACTTATAAGGCATGCATGCTCCTCTGGGTAATTTATGCAAATAAGTTATATGGAACAATACTGCAGAGAACCATTTTTTGGGTGCTCTCCTTAAGGAGAGACGATATCCCTCTTGACCCATGTCATAGGCCCCTCACCAGCCAAGCCAGAAACCTACTGCACCTACATCCCCCACCCCAACCGAAACAGCTGTCTGTGTGTGGATTTCTGGCTTGGTTTCCTATTCCCAATCATTGTTTTACAGACTTGTTAAAAAGTTGCACATTGATTTGAAGAATGCTGCCATCCAATAGGGGGCGCTGCAGAGGTATTGTTCCATTTTCCTTATGTGCATGACACTATTATGAAGAGGGCGTGATTGTTGTTGCAGCTCAGCCACATTCAAGTAAATGATATTGAGCTGCAATACCAGTCACAACCCATGGACAAAAGTGGTGCTATTTCGGGGGAAAAATATATTTTTTTAAAACCACGAACACTGAGAAAAGTAATGCGCTTTATTTTCTTACCATTTTTCAGGTGAGGCACATCCTCTGTGAGAAACATGGAAGAGTTATGGAAGCCATGGAAAAACTGAAATCTGGAGTACGATTTAGTGAGGTAGCTACTCAGTACAGCGAGGACAAGGCCAGACAAGGGGTAAGCTAGCATATTAGATTGGGCATTCTGTATCCCTGTGACATGGGCACAGAACTTTCAAATCCATGTCCCATATTTCTGCCGTGGATCTGACAGTTCGGCCCTCAGCAGGACTCTGAAGCTGAGCCACGGAGTTCTAGCGTGGATTATCATGTGGACCCGCACACGGATCTAATCCTCGTGAATGGGGCAAATCCACATGCGGCCACCCATTGCGGTTTACATGAAAACTGCAGCAATAATTGGTGCACTGAAAAATCCCTGCTGTGTGAACTGCGAGGCCGCTCTGCGTGGCATTCAGTAGAAGGATAAAATGATGCGGATTTTGCGACAGATTTGGAATCAGTCAGTGGTGAGATTCCGCCAGGTTCCTGAGGCTTTAGGGAGCGCTCTCTTTTTGTTTGCAGCGCTGTCAGTGCTGATTGTGATGCATCAGTGGACTGATGGCTGGGATCAGGGTTTTCTCTAATCCCAGCCATTAGTGTAGCTGACAATCTCATGGACACATCTGTTGTGTTTGCACCATCACCGATGACCTACAGTATATGTCGTACGTTTTGTGGGTACTATATCCGGTGATGATGTACATGTTCAGTCGGCACGGCTATATGAGACCTTGTTTTTGTAGAACAGGTTGTACTTGGTTGATTTTTGGGGGATAATATTGAATATAGAATTATTATAATATAGCATGTAATTAAATTATGATTCATTTATTTGTTTAGGGCACAATGTTAACACAACTGCCACACTTTTCCTTTTTCTCGATTTGTTGCTGACCTAAAAAGTATACACTTCTAGTAAAGTGTAGCAAACTTCTGCTGCAGTCAGAGGACACACATGTAGATTACTTTATGATTAGATAAAATGTATTTTTTTTAAAGATGTTTTTTGTCTTTTTTTTTTTTTTTTTTTTAATTTAATTAAAAAAAATTTTTTGTCCAATTATTTAGAATTAAAATTTCCACATTTTTTTTTTTCTATACGCTATTCCAGCGTATTCTGCCTATGCATAGCAGTATACTCAAGACTCATTAGGGCATGCAGTTACTACAGTGTTTCCCCGAACATAAGACCCTGTCTTACATAAATTTTTGCCCCAAAAGAGGCACACGGTCTCCGGCGCTCTTGTTTCAGTCCTCAGCTGCCGATAGAAGATCGCTTCCTAATAACGGGGTTCATAAACCCCAACCTCTAGGAAGTGATGGCTTTGATTGGCTGAGCCGCGGCGCTTGAGAACCAATCACAGCCATCGCATTGGTTCATCAAGTGCTGCATTCATTTGCTCAGCTGCGGCGCTTGAGAATCAATGAGAGCCATCGCTTGCTGGAGGCGGGGTTTAAGAGCCCTGTTACCAGCACGTGATCTTCTATCGGCACCCGAGGACTGAAGCAAGAGCGCTGGAGCTTCAGAGACCAGCGGGAGGAACCCAGACAGTGCTTGCTAGGTAATGAATTTTTTTTTTTTTTTATGTAGCCTAGCTGGGCTTATTTTTGGGGTAGGGCTTATATTTCAAGTTCACCCCTGAAAAACAGGGTAGGGCTTATTTTAGGGGCAGGTCTTATTACGGTATGCTCTAATGGGTATTAAGGGGATTCTTTCACCAGGTTCATGAAGTTTTACCTGGAGTTGAGCTCTGAGTCATGAAGCAAGGTCGTGCTGACTTCACCGTGCCGACATCATGCAGACTGACAGCTCTGTCCCCTTTTGGGTATAGGGAAAGAGCTGTCACTCTACATCAACATGTTGTGGGTGAGAAGAGGCTGGCACGGCCCGCCTCCGTGACTCCAGGTCAAACTTTATGGACCTGGTCACACAATCCCTTTAATATGAGACTGCCCCTCCATGGTGACACCTAGCTCAGCGGCAATGCTGCCACAACCAGCGATCACTAATATAAACTTCCCATGTACAGTGCTCTGATTATAAAGCTGATAGGATTAAATGTGATTATTGGATATTTCTCTGAGCCGGCAGTTGTGGCGGGAGCCGTGTTGTGGATACCCACGAATCGTCATGATGGGTATGTCTGTCATGGAGTTAAGTGTCCTTGTACTGTTGTAGGGGCAGTGATCATATGTTCTCGGCAGTATAACGGGTTATTGGTCCAACAAATAGGCATAGTATGGACTCCAACCCCGAGCATCATACATCTACTTTTCCATTAATTACCCAAAGTCTTAAGCCATCCCCAAACCACCAGCCTTTTCTACTTGTAGGGAACCATTTCTGGGAGCGACAGGTTGCAATTCATTGTGTATTGAGATCCAGTGAATGGCTTTTCTGATGTACTGTAATATTTTGCTACTTTACAGGGAGATTTGGGCTGGATGACCAGAGGCTCGATGGTTGGACCTTTCCAAGAAGCTGCATTTGCTCTCTCTGTGAGCACTATGGACAAACCTGTTTACACTGATCCCCCTGTAAAGACCAAATTTGGCTATCACATTATTATGGTGGAAGGAAGGAAATAAAAGCTTTTTCAATAAAGTTTACTTTTTTTATTTTTATTTTATATTTCATATAAACACACTGGACTTCTAACTTGCTTAATGTTTGTGCTTCCATTTATTATGCCGTTTTATCTTCAAGACGGAAACCTTGAGAAACGGAGACCAAATGGTCTCCGTTTCGCGCAGTAAACTGCAGACTGGCGTATGATTCCGAGGCCAGGACTAGCAGAGTTTATGCAAGTCAGAGCAGGCAGCAAACAAAAAGCCGGGTGTCTGGAAACAATCCAGATCAAATCCAGTACAGCGGACTGTAAACCCCTTCCATAATGGGAAGGATCCAGGGAACCCTGTTGCTCAGGCAAGGTGTGGCAGTGCCGAGCAGAAGAGATCAGCCACAGGACCCGCACCCTCCAACCAACTTGGTAAAACGGTAACCATGGTTAGGCTGGATTTACGTTCTTGACCACACAGGTAAAAACTGTGTTTAAAGGGAACCTATCACGTCCGCACAGCACCATAAACTAAGTTATGCTGCTGTTAGGGGGGAGGTGATGGGGAGTGGGGTGATGTATCAGCGCACGGCACAAAAATCTAACTCGGAGTCCTGTGCGCGTTCTCTCTTATATAAGTCTATGGAAGAACATGCTCATGGGACCATGCAATCTTTAGAGGGGAAATACATCGCCCGCCTCCCTGTCACCTGCTCTAACAGCACCATAACTTAGTTTATGGTGCTGTGGGACGTTACGGCTCCTTTTTCAAACTGCAGGTGGTTTTATCACAATTGCCACAGTTTTTCTCTGCATTTATTTTGAAATTGTGGCCTGTTAAAAATAATAAAAAAGGCCAATAACCGGGTCTCATGTAAATCTACCTTAGACCCCTTTAAATGGAGTATTTGGTGTGCAAATTCCACCCCATTTTAGCATTCAATTGAATGCTGTGGAAATCCGTGCCATAGTTCATATGGAACTGCTTTTTCCATCAGTGGATTCTGAAAGTCTTGTTGTTATAAAGAATTGCCAGGTCAGTTCATGATGCAATCTCCGGTGAGGGTGGCCGCATGTGGATTTGCGCCATTGACTGCAGCTGAATCTACAAGCAGATCCGTATGGAAATCCGTGGCAGAACTCCAGTTTTGCTGCAGATGAGTATATATGTATATCCACATGGCGGAATTCACTGCTGAAAAATTCCACGTGAATTCGGATCTCTAAAATCCACGTGTTTCTGATGCAGAATTTCGCACGGATCTGTAGGTGAAATTTGCAGACCGTGCACATAAACATAAATAGACATGCTGAGGATTCGTAATCTGCAGCATTTTTGACATTTCTTGCATATCCACAGCAGAAAAAAGAAGCTCCCTGTGGAGATTTGGCTTGTAGTGTAAACGCTGTGGAAGTTCCCAGCATTTACTGCCTGTAGGAAGGCAGCTTGAGGTCACCTTCACAGGTGGTGGAATCGCTGTGGGCCTTCCAACTCCGCAGTGGCCTAATCCGCACGTAAGTGCTGCAGCTTTGACTGCGTTTTAAATTGCAGATCAGCTGCGGAATTTGAACCGCATATTTCAATGGTTGAATTGCGCAGTAAAAACCAACAATGCAAATACCCATGCTGCAGATTTAGAATCCAAAGCGCTGCAGATTCATTGCGGATACTTTCCGCACAGCGTGAAGGCGACTTCTTACATGTCCTCTGCATGGCTTAGGCCGCCTGCATACGGGCAGATTAGCATTGCGGAATCCAGTGCAGACGTCCGTCTCCGGATTCCGCAGCAAATACTGCCCATAGCATGCTATGGTAATACGCAATTTCATGTCCACGAGCAGAAATCTAATGCGATCCTCCACTCATGGAGAAGAAATCGCAGCATGTGTGGGCTTCGCACGGACGGCTTCCATTGAAGTCAATGGGAGCAGTCCGTCCCATGGCCCTTCCGCAATCATCACTGCAGAAAGGTTGCTGGATCCGCGACATCGCCTAGCAACGGTGCGGCCTGATCTACTGCGCATGTGTGCCGGCATATCCGCAGAACAGAATAGAAGATGCTGGACAGGTACGTGGGGGTTGAATTCCGAATGCGAAATCTGCCCCGTCCGTGTGCCGCCAGAAGAAATTCCGCAGCATTTACAGTTTATGTTAAGGCGGCTTTAGGGTTCTTTTTACACGGGATGAGCTGGCGGGCAAACAAGGGAGATTTGGGCTGGATGGAGAAATACACTGGTATCGCAGTGTGAGTCAAGCCGTATAAATCAGCACAGCGCTACCCTGGCCGTGTATTAGACTGGGTTCACACTGGGCGTATTCCCGCCGGAAATCCCACGGTTTGGCCGCAGCAAAAACCGCGAGATTTCTGCCGGGAGAACCACCGCGGCTTTGAAGCGGCCCAGCCGCTCACTCTTCCGCTGCGGCCGGCGCTCCCATAGTGGAGAGCGCGGCGGAATTAAAAAAAGAAAATAGACATGCTGCATAATCTGAAACCGCGGCTGCGGCCGCCGCGGTTCCAGCCTGACTTACCGCAGCGGATTGGCCGTCCCGTGTGGACGAGATTTACCAGAAATCTCGTCCACATGGCTGGCTAATTCTGAGATTAGCGGCCGCAGGCGGATTTGCCGTGGCAGAATTTCCGCGGCAAATCCGCCCTATGTGAACCCAGCCTAAGGCTGCTTTCACACCCATGTCGGAGCCTCTGGCAGGAGCTTCCATCACAGATGCTGTTGAAAATGCCCCCCCAAAAAAGCGCTTCATGGAGCGCTCTTTCTTCTGTCCAAAAGACAGGCAGCCGGTCGGAAAGCGGGGGGACCCTATTCTAGTCAGTGGGGTCCTCCTGGCACTGTTCAGTTCCGTACAGCGACAAATCCATTTGGCTGTGGGGATTCCCCTTTCCTGTTCTCAAAGAAAAAATACTAAAGGTTTTACAATACCTCACATGCTCCCAAAAATGGTACCAATAAAAACTATAGTTCGCCGCGCAAAAAACAAGCCCTCATCCGGCCGCGTCAACGGAAAATAAAAAGTTATGGCTCTTGAAAAGTGGAGATGAAAATTCCAAAATAAACTGTTGTGCCCAAAATAGGCCAATAAGGGGTTAAGAGGCAACCAGCTCACCTATAAACTGCCAACAAGGGTACAAATAACGAGTAACACTCAGATCGCCAGTCACAGCGAACCGCACTATTGGTTACATTACACGGGCGAGCGCAGTATTGGGCCAAGAATCGCGCTTGTCGACGTCTGTTTCACCTGTGAATGTGGAGTATTTTTCACGCAATCACGCCTCGCATCACTACGGTAAAATTGGGATCCCCGCCGCCGGTTTCACGCATGTTGGAGAATCAGCAACCATTTCCCGTTGACTTCAATGGGAAGCGTCACACGGCAGCGAGGTGTTTGACTGTCCCATTGAAAACAATGGACGATGCGTTCTCACAACACACACAACCAGCGCCAGATTCACGCTCGTGCATGTAGCCTAAAGGTGCCTTTTACGCCCGCGATTAGCGCCTGAATAATCGCTTAAGGCAGTGATCGTTGGCGATTGCCGTCCTGTGTACAAGAACAGGCAAAAAGTGCCAACTACACAGCGGTGCCCAATCACGCCGGGTTTATCCTGACTTGCATTTTTTGCTGCAGAATCGTCTATTATTTGCATACCAATTTTCTTTTAACGGGCAGCAACTTAAAAAACCCCACAAGCCAAACTTGTTCAACATGACTCCCCCCCCACACACACAGAACAGCCCACCCGGGGGTGTTGGCATGCGGAGACACTGAGAACCTAGTGCGCAGGCGCGGAGTGGAGCGGGTCACGTGACCCAAGAAAGAGAGGAAATGCGCTGCAGCCAATCAGGGAGCGGGAGATAAGAGGCGGCGGCGGGCGCTGTGAGGTATAGTATGCGGGCGCGGGACGTGACTTGGCGCAGGGTCCTACCGCCGACTACTATAGATTGAGGACGGGCTGAATCGTGTGCACACAGCAGACGAGTGCGGCTTTCATATGCGCTGCGGGGGTTCCTGAGCGGAACGGATCGGACAGAAGTGAAGGAATGGACTATAATGGAGTCCATAGCTGCCTGGTGTTAGGGCTCCTTCCCACGGACGGATTTACGCGGCGGAAATCCGCTGTGTTGCCCGCAGCTATTAGGTTCTATTGAACCTAATGGCACAATGCTTATGGTGCGGAATTCACCCGACCTCACCTGCAGCATGCTCTATTTGCCGCGGGTGTACACACGGACGGCTTCCATTGCAGTCAATGGAAGCCATCCGTGACGGTCTCTTCCGCTGTAGCACAGTGGAGGATAGCGTGAAACTGCTTCCACGCCTACCACAGCCGCGTCACGAGCTCTATTGCACATGTGCACCGAGGCGTCATGCAGGACCAGGGACGCTGGATCCGCAGGTAAGTATGGGGTCTCTGGGGGGCGCCGTGACGGGCTCCACCGCGGAATTCCGTGGCGGAGCCCGTCACGGCCGTGTGAAGCGGGCCTTATACTGGAAGACAGAACGCTGTGTATTTTGTGCCGAATCTGCGACGGAACCTCCGAGCGGAAGTTCTAAGGACGGTCTTGCATCTGGAATCTTCTTTCTAAAAGCCGCGCAGCTGAGGGCCGTTTGGTGCTGTCACGCTGCGCAGAACACACCGCCCACTGGTTCCAATAGGAGTTTTAATGCTACGGGGCGTGAGGTTACGTCATGGCAGCAGCGGAGTGCCTAACACAACATGATGTAACCTTACGTCATGTAGATGGCGTGGGAGCGGAAGTGAGCCCGCACCATCCGGCTGCGGCATCGGAAGTGAGCCCGCACCATCCGGCTGCGGCATCGGAAGTGAGCCCGCACCATCCGGCTGCGGCATCGGAAGTGAGCCCGCACCATCCGGCTGCGGCATCGGAAGTGAGCCCGCACCATCCGGCTGCGGGAGCGGAAGTGAGCCCGCACCATCCGGCTGCGGCATCGGAAGTGAGCCCGCACCATCCGGCTGCGGCATCGGAAGTGAGCCCGCACCATCCGGCTGCGGCATCGGAAGTGAGCCCGCACCATCCGGCTGCGGCATCGGAAGTGAGCCCGCACCATCCGGCTGCGGGAGCGGAAGTGAGCCCGCACCATCCGGCTGCGGCATCGGAAGTGAGCCCGCACCATCCGGCTGCGGCATCGGAAGTGAGCCCGCACCATCCGGCTGCGGCATCGGAAGTGAGCCCGCACCATCCGGCTGCGGGAACGGAAGTGAGCCCGCACCATCCGGCTGCGGGAACGGAAGTGAGCCCGCACCATCCGGCTGCGGCATCGGAAGTGAGCCCGCACCATCCGGCTGCGGCATCGGAAGTGAGCCCGCACCATCCGGCTGCGGGAGTCGGCTGTTACCGATAGCAGGCCTCCCACTGCAACAGCGGGGGTGCATAAGGACAGCGATTCCCGCTGTTAACCCATTCGCTGCTGCGTGGTTTGGGGTCCATGCTTAGCAGCTTCTGTGTCAAGCGATTCCTGGTGCCCAAGGACAGAGGAAGTGGTTAGAGGATTGCTCGCCTGTAGGACCAGTGGCATCTGAGCCAAGTGGCTCCTGCTGCATTCAGCTCATACATGGAAGTGCTGTGGGGGAAGGGTGGAGAAGAAGGCCTTGTCTTCCATGTTGGGTTATCCTGGGTATTTTGTGTATTTGAAATTGCTGATGCCGTTGCGTTACATCTATTATTACAAATTTCACTAAGTAATGAGCATGGATACTTATATACAGTATATAGATCACAGACGTTGTCCCTGAGTCACGCTGTCCAGCCTTTCATTACACTGGAGCACTGGAGGGGCGTAATAGAGGGCCGGACAGCGTGACTCGGGGCCAGCTAATTTACATATAACATGGGAGCTATTAAAAGTGAGTTTTTACAAAAAAAAAACTACATGCTTGCTCTTATAACTATGTGTGCAGATTTTGTGTAATATGCCATAGAGTACTATGGGACATACTGCTGGTGACAGAATCCCTCCTGCCTCGGGGCCTAAATGTATACCCTGGCTGGGCAGCAGTTCCCTCCCCAGGGCGTACACTTATATCCCATGGATGGCGCAGGCGCAAATGCTGAACCCGCAACATTTGCAGCTAGAGCCGGCCTCCTGCTGCAACAGCGGGGATTAGTGAGAACAACGATCCCCACTGTTAACTCCTTACACGCCACAGAGTTGATCACAGCATATAAAGGGTTCACAGAGGGACGGCGCTCCCTTTGTAACGTTATCGGACATCCGCGATTAAATGCCCATTTAGACACAACGATTATCGCTCAAAAGATGTCAATAAAAACTACAGCTGGTGACGCCATAAACCAGCCCGCACAGAGCTCCCTCAATGGAAAAATACAAGTTATGGAACCTTAAACGCGCAAGGCAAAAAAAAAAATTTTACAGAAAAGGTTTTTATTGTGCGAAACTGAAAAAAAACTAAAAAGCATATATAATTTTGGTATTGTTGGAATCGTACCCCCCTGCAGAACAATCTATTTTATGTAATATTATTAACGCTGTAATTATACCAAAAAAAAAACACTGGCAGAATTGACGTGTTTTTCTCCTCGACTTACAAAAGAATTAATAAAAGTTATACAATACATTATAGTTATCCAATTAATGGTACCAATAAAATCAGACAAGCCCTCACATGGCCGTGTCGACATACACAAAAAAGTTATGGCTTTTGAAAAGTGGAGATGAAAATCCCCCAAAAAGTCATCTCATCCTTGGGGTTCCTTCACACGAGCGCTTTATTGTGGCGATAAACCACCGGCTGAAAATCGCGACCATCTGAAGCATCGGATTCCAATGCACTTGTTCAGATGGGCGTTTTGGGTTTTTTTTGGTGCGTAAAATTGGCCGACCGGAAAAGATAGCGCACACTGAGCACATTCCGGCCGGCTGCTTTTATGCTGACTGGAAAAGATCGGTCTGGACCTATGTTTCGCCGGAATACACCAATTGCTCCCATAGACTCCTATGGGAGCCTATGTGAGCTATCGGTGTGTTAGTAATAATATTTGTATTCTATTGTGTGTATATATATATATATATATATATATATATATATGTATATCATATGTTTCTCACATCAGCCTATGCAAATGTGTGTGTGTGTACATATATTTGTATATCTTCCTTTCTAGTAAATAGCAGCATCTAAATGGTTAACATATTGTACGCTGGAATGTACAAAATGCTTCTGTGACTTTCACAAGTCTCCCAGGAAAAAAGCTGTTCGACAATGCTCTGGGACCCTCACCGCTCATAAGGGAAGCTACTCATGCCCCCACCTTCGCGTGTTTCAGATAAGGAACACCGTATTAGCTTCATTTATAAGAAATCACATGTTTTAGTGGTGGCACACACCCTGGGGCGTTGACATATGTTAGTCATGAGTAGCTTATGGCTTTGTGGGAGTGTGTTTCTGTTGCTACGTCATTTGGAGTATATATATATGTGCCATTATTAGAGATGAGCGAGCGTACTCGGAAAAGCACTACTCGCTCGAGTAATTTGCTTTATCCGAGTATCGCTGTGCTCGTCCCTGAAGATTCGGGTGCCGGCACGGAGCGGGGAGCTGCAGGGGAGAGCGGGGAGGAACAGAGGGGAGATCTTTCTCTCCCTCTCTCCCGCCCGCTCTCCCCTGCTCCCCGCTGCGACTCACCTGTCAGCCGCAGCGGCACCCGAATCTTCAGGGACGAGCACAGCGATACTCGGATAAAGCAAATTACTCGAGCGAGTAGTGCTTTTCCGAGTACGCTCGCTCATCTCTAGCCATTATGTTATTGCCAGAAGCGTACTTATGTTGAGAAACATATGAAAAGATATAGATACAATAGAATAAATATATTATTACTATAATACCGGAAAAGGGAGATGGGAGGGAGTTTAGCAGTGGCTCTGCTAAAGTCCCTCCCCCTCTCCGCCCCTTGTCGGCTGCCGGCAAAGGGAGGGGGCGGGAGATAAGCACACTAGCTCCCGCCTCCTCCCTTTGCCGGCAGCCGGCAAGGGGCGGAGAGGGAATGGGAAATCAGTTTAGCGGCGCTAAACTCTTTTTTTTCTGCCCGATGCTATTCCGGGCTCGGTGTATACACGTTGCAGCCTAGCCGTCTGAATGGGTGTTAAAACGGGAGATGCAGATGCGACTTGGTCACGGCTGCCTCTCATTAATGCGATTTTCGGCCACGATGTGGGCGGACGAACATCATAGCGCCTGTGTGAAGGAGTCCTTAAGTCCAAAATAGGCCATATCACTAAGGGGTTAATGTTCTGTACAGATGATTGATTCCCATTGATGATAGCATTTATGGGTGTTAGTAAACTTTTTAACAACTAATTTTATTTAATTGACTTTACCCAATAATCTATTTTCTGACTGTTTATATGAGCACAATAAGTTCTGGATCTGCTTGATCCCTGTAGGCCCTCAACTAGATGATGGATCCTCAACACCGCAACATCCTCAGAAGACTGCGAGTAGAGCTGTGCTCGCAGGCGATCGCCGACGGACTCGTGCCGCAGTACTTGTTTCAGGAAAGTATCATCACAAGTGAGCAACTCGAGGAGATCACCTCGCAGGCCACCAGTCAGAGGCGGGCCATGAAGCTGCTGGATGTTCTTCCCACCCGAGGGCCGAGGGCATTTCACTTCTTCTTAGAGTCTTTATCTGAATTTCCATGGATCCGTAATAAATTAGACCAAATATGCAAAGAAAGTCAGGTGGAAAAAACAGTAGATCTTCCCAATAACATCAAGGACATCTGCCCAACTGATAGACAGCTGAGCCTTCTGGCGGATCACTTAGGTGCAGAATGGGAGAAAGTACTTGGCTATCTGGGACTGGACCATGTGGAGCTCTACAAGTGTAAGATCCAGCATCCTTACTGCTTGCACTCACAAGCAATGGAGGGACTGGTGAAATGGAAACAGCAGATGGGACATAAAGCAACAATGCAGTGTCTGTGGCAGGCGTTACAAGCTGCGGAAGTGCATCCTCCAGCATTGACTGACTTGCTGCAATGATCTTGAGAAAATGGCTTTTGTGATTCAGAGACCAGAGAGATAGCAGTCAATATAAATGGTAGGAAAGTTTTAGGAGTCGGTTCAGAGGAAAACTTTCAAAATCCTTGAATTTGGTCTATGAACATCTTGCTTTTGTGTTCAAACATCCCAGTGGCTCCTAGATTGCATTTCCATATCAAAAACGGTGACAAAATCGCACCATCCGCCACATGTGAATATATCCTAAAGTGCTAACTACTTCCCTTTAACTTGCTGTCCACTGCCTGTTGTCATGTGAAATCTGTTGCTAGTAACTGAGACACCAAGACAGATTACAGGAAATGGGTGCTGTCTAGAGATGAGCGAGCACGCTCGTTTAAGGCCAATGCTCGAGATAGCATCGGTCTTTTCAAGTAACTGCTTAATCCTTGGAGCACCATGCGGGGGAACGGCAGGAGGGGGAGTGAGAGAGATCTCTCCCGCCGCCCCCTCCCCTCTGCATGGTGCTCCGACAAGTAAGTAGTTACTCGAAAAGACCGATGCTCCCTTGAGCATCAGCCTTGAACGAGCATGCTCGCTCATCTCTAGCTCTGTCTCATGCTGCCCCCTGAAGTCTATGAAAGTAGGGGGAGTTGCTGCAGATGAAGAGAGAAACAGATATAGAAGCTGTTGCAGCTAATAAAGATTGTTTACTGTTTACCACAGCTACAGGAGTTACATCTACACTGCTCAGTACTGCTGCATAATGTCCACCACAATGCTGTTATTTCTGTGTGTGCACTACTGAGAATCTACTCCTTTTTCCATGTGCTGTGTATGGGAGACATCATAGCAGTGGGTCTCTACTGACCAACTCAGAAAAAACTGAAAATTGGATACACAACCGGTTAAGGAGAAAACAGGTGAAAAATGCAGTCATGTCCAGAAATAGTGCTATTCCTCATGTACACAGGAAAAAAATGTATATGGTGAATGTAATCATTTGTAGCAATTCCATTAGAGAACAAGGGGAAAAAAATGCTTGAATTTGCATTTTTACCAATTTTTGTCCATTTTTACTAATAGAACGGCAACAAATCAAAGAGATAGTTTCCTTTTGATGCAATAAGAAAGACTAGTATGTCCGAGAAAAAAAACTAAAATATTTTGATAAAAATCATCGTTGGCTCATTCACTTATTCTGTTTATACATCGCTCGTTCAGTCCATCACCGCTTACACAGGGACTGAACGATTGTCATTTGAACGAGCCAACGATTCATTCACCTGTCTAAACAGGCTGCACGATTGCAAACAAGTTAGCGGTGATGACGCCTGTTCAAACTAGAATCGTCTCCTCTAAGAACCCTTAGGTGTGGTAGGAAGGACTTCTTACCCAAAAATGAGATTTTAGTTACACTTTCTTATATTATTGCCTGCCTGTTCGGACTACAAGTGCTCCAAATAAGAAGCTGAGCCAGCCTCGAACGGGTTCTGTAGTGCAACGGGCTCACACGAATGGGTCAGATTTCGGCATGTGGAATGCCCGCAGCGTATTCTGGCCGCTGCCCCTGCGTACGGTAAGGAACTGCATTACGAATGACCATGGGGGCTCGCAGACAACTTTTTTTCCTAGGATTTTTGGGCTCCTGTCAGGCCCCCGTTGATCATGATTACAAATTTCCTTCTGCAGCTTTTGCATCCTCTGCATTGAAAAGGTTGAAATCCGCTGCGTAAATTGACATGGTGCGAAATTAAAATCCGCACCGCATGACAATTTCCTCTATGTTCAGGAACAGAATGGCGGACAGGAATCCCTCAGTGCATGAGAATAAAATGTCATATAGATGGTGATGTTGTGGAGACACTGTTAGGGGTGCGATTGCACTGCCAAAACCTTCATAGCTCTCTTCGTTTCAACCCCTCATAGAAAGGAGATTGCCTCGTTTGTTAAATGAGGCTTAGTTGCTTGAGATTGCTCCTACGTGATGATGCAAATGTTGCGGCTCTCCGTTCTGATTCGTCTGCAGCTTCGTTCATTTGGCAGAGTTTCTGAAGAATCCCCATCAATGTTCAGACTCGGATCTGCCATTCTGTATATATTGGCGCTCTCTGCCAAAGTCTTGTCGGGAGAAAGAACAGCTGATTGCTAATATTGACAGATCTCATTGTGGCGCACATTATAGTTTACATTCATCCTAAATTTGGAGAATAAATTGTCTATAAGACCATTGCAAGATTTTGAATTGACAGTATTTACAAACAGTAAGATCCAGGCACCCAAAGTTTACTTTATGCAAATTCCAGTATCCAGTAAAATGATTTCGCACAATTACCGGGGGCCTTTTTTAATTTGGCAATCGCCTCAAGCAGCAATCGTTCCCAAACAATCGGGAAAATTGATGAATTACTTCATTCCATCTCCAATGTTAAGTAATTGGCTCCGTACTTCGTTATCTCTTTCCGCTGCTTAATCCTGGCACAACACTAGAGTCATTTGTTAAGGCCCATTTACACGCAAAGACAATCTTTTAAACGATTGAAAGATTGTCAGTTTTAGCGATCATTTTGCAAAAAGTGTTAATGGGCACTAATGTCCATTAACACTTTATTAGCTTCATTTGCGTGTAAAAGGACCTCCGGGAGCTGTTTGTAGAGCACAGCATGTGGTCTGAGCTCTGCACACAGCTCCATTGTTCTTGCATAAGCTGTCAGCAGAATACAATGTAACCGCCGACTCCCATGCAGAACACAGCGTGCGGTCCCTGTTATCTTCAGATAAACAATGTACTATAAGCTCACCTTAAAATCATCGTTCAGCTGGAGAGTTAACGATGGTAGCGTTTACACGCAACAATTATTGCTCATCTGCCATTGTTTGAACAAATTTTGAGCAATTGCATGCAAATGGGCCTTTAGACTCGCTTTTTTAAAATTGTAGCATTCAAAATTGCCATATTTCCATTCCATGTAAGAGTATTCAATCCCAATTTGTCAACAATGCAAGACTAAAAGTGTATTTAAAGAGATATTCCCATTTTATCAAATTACCCCTATCCATAGGATAGGCGAAACCTGCTGATGTGCGGGGGTCTCTCTGCTGGAACCCTCACTGATCCTGAGATTTCACACCTGGTGTGTCCTGAAGGATTGACAGTTGTGGCTGCGCATGCACACTAGCACCCCATTCACTTCAATGGAACCGCTGAAGATTGCAGAGTTCAAGCTGTCGGCTACATCCGGAAGGGGAAGGGAGAGGCGGCCGTAAGTGTGGTCACTTCTGTCATCACTTCAGAAAGGCGCAGAGGATGAAATCTTGAGTGGGACAACCCCTTTAAACTTACACTGTGGAAGAATCTTTCTTTTTTAATAAGATTTAAAACTTTGCTTTTTAAATCACAGTCACACGTATTTTTAACCCCTTAAAGGGGTTGTCCCGCGGCAGCAAGTGGGGTTATACACTTCTGTATGGCCATATTAATGCACTTTGTAATATACATTGTGCATTAATTATGAGCCATACAGAAGTTATTCACTTACTTGTTCCGTTGCTAGCGTCCTCGTCTCCATGGTGCCGTCTAATTTCAGCGTCCGATTAGACGCGCTTGCGCAGTCCGGTCTTCTCCCTGGTGAATGGAGCCGCTCGTGCCGGAGAGCTGGTCCTCGTAGCTCGGCCCCGTCACGTGTGCCGATTCCAGCCAATCAGGAGGCTGGAATCGGCAATGGACCGCACAGAGCCCACGGTGCACCATGGGAGAAGACCCGCGGTGCATCGTGGGTGAAGATCCCGGCGGCCATCTTACTAAGGTAAGGAAGAAGTCGCCGCAGCGCGGGGATTCGGGTAAGTACTAAACGTTTGTTTTTTTTAACACATGTATTGTGTTTGTCTCGCGCCGAACGGGGGGCCTATTGAAAAAAAAACAAAAAACGTTTCGGCGCGGGACAACCCCTTAAGGATCAGGGTGTTTTTTTCTTCAGCTACCAAAATATGTTTCCTTGTTTTTTTTTTCTGTGACATGTAGGGCTATTTTTATATATATTTATTTTTCACAGAATTTTTTTTTCTTGTTTTATTGGGGATAAAAAGCTAAAAAAAGAGATTTTTTTAAAATTTTTAGTTTATTTTTAAAATTAGTATATTTACTCTAAAATAAAGTACAGGAATGGGTTCACCATTTCTGTTTTGGACGTTTTGATATATAATTTGTATAGTTTGGGATTACAGAGCGCATACAGCGATGGTTTTGGTTGGCGTCGGCAGTGGCTCATTTTGTTTTTTAGGCATATTTTTTTTTTTCTGTAATTTTTCTTTACCTATTTTTGTAATTATTTTTTTTACACCTATGTCCCCCATGATGTCATATAAGACCTCTGGGGGTCATTCACATTGTCTTTGTGGTTTTAAATTTCACATTTTTCAACTGTAGCTGGAACATCCATTGGAGCCCCAGTTACAGGGGAAAACAGTAGTCACTGCTAGAGCTGATCAGGGTCTGCTAGGACACGTGATCACTGGGTTGCATAGCAAAAGTAACTCTTCCACTTTTACTGTTTAGTACCTAGCGCTCATTGAGGGCATTTTTACAGGAGACGATTGTTGGGCACAGAAGCGCCGGGCAGTTGTCCCAGTGATGATCGTTCTTGTGCTTTCACACAGGAGCAATAATCGCTCAGTGAATGGAGGTGGAGCAGGCCAGATATTATTCCGGCCCGCCCGCCTCCATTCCTTAAAAAGCCTGCATAGCCCCAATATTAGGCGAGAACAGACGTATGTTTCTAACAATATGCAGGACAGCGCTCCGATGCTGGAGGCTATTCTGCATATGTGTGTTACAGTGATGGAGTGCTGTTCTGTATACTGTAACATACATATGCAGAACAGCCTCCGACAACATAGCTCTGTCCTGCACATTGGAACATATATATGGAGAACAGCCTCAGATATTGGAGCTCTGTCCTGCATACTGATAGAAACATGTTTCATCCCTCGTCCGACATCAGAGCTATGCAGACAAATCTTAAAGGGGTTGTCCCGCGCCGAAACGGGTTTTTTTTTTTTTTAAACCCCCCCCCCCCCCCCCCGTTCGGCGCGAGACAACCCCGATGCAGGGGTTAAAAAAACAAACCGCTCAGCGCTTACCTGAATCCCGGCGGTCCGGCGTCTTCATACTTACCTGCTGAAGATGGCCGCCGGGGTCTGCTCCCTCCGTGGACCGCAGCTCTTCTGTGCGGTCCATTGCCGATTCCAGCCTCCTGATTGGCTGGAATCGGCACGTGACGGGGCGGAGCTACACGGAGCCGGCATTCTGCACGAGCGGCTCCATTGAAGAGAGCAGAAGACCCGGACTGCGCAAGCGCGGCTAATTTGGCCATCGGAGGGCGAAAATTAGTCGGCTCCATGGGAACGAGGACGCCAGCAACGGAGCAGGTAAGTAAAAAACTTTTTATAACTTCTGTATGGCTCATAATTAATGCACAATGTACATTACAAAGTGCATTATTATGGCCATACAGAAGTGTATAGACCCACTTGCTGCCGCAGGACAACCCCCAGACGAGAGCTAACACTGGGTTGGAAAGGGTTAACAGGCAGTTGTTCATAGATGAATGACTGCGTGTTTACATGAGCTGATCATCATTCAGTTTTTATGTGTGCAGAAACTGAACAATAAGGTGAACGAATTATCATTCATCGTTCAGTCGCTGCATTCACTTACACTGAGCAATAACTGTTCAGATTCCCGCGATCCAGAAAGAATCTGAACTATTATTGGGCCGTGTAAAAGGGCCTTCTAGGCTCTGTGGTCAGTGTGAAAAATACAGGATTTTTAAAAAATACAGATTCTGACCAGAAATGTAAAAGACACCAATAATTCTTAGGAAATAAGTTCAATATAAAATGTTATTTATGTAATGGGTCATTTTCTGATGACATTTGCCTTTAAATCTATAGTACTCTCATCCATGGAACGATGCCAACTATTACATCGAGACATGCTCTTTAATTTCTTTTGCCTTTGGGTCTTGAAACTAAACATTTTTTGCACAGTTCGGCCAAGATAAGATACAAATAATGTCTCCGTTTCAGCTATTTTTTGGATCAGTAGGTAAATAAAAAGCTTCATTTGTCGAATATCTTGTTTTGTGTTGTATTATGTAAATATGGCTGTATGGCCTCTTTCACACAAGTTTTGCGTTTTCACGCTCGGCCGCATTGCAGCCGAAAATCTCGTAAACGGGAAAATGCTGCCATCAAGTTGCAGCCAAAATTTGTGTTTTTTTCATCTATTGGATAACGGCAATCACATAAAAGTGTAAAAAAAAGTTAAATAAAGTTACAGATTCGGCTCCCCTCACGGATTGGATCCATAAGGGGAACTAAAAGTACTCACCCCCGTCCTCCGCAATGTCTCCGTGAAGTGAGATGAAATGACGTACCTAAGGTCCCCGGATCTATCCGCGGACCTTACACTGGCTTCTGCGCACGTGCCTGTCACCAGAGTGGACGCATGTGCAAAAGCCGCAGATTGCCGCGGTAATTTAAAATCTCCCTGTCCTTGGCTACCAAAAGTAGCCGAGAGCCCGGAGGTTTCATGGGGAGCCGCGGTACATGGTCACTGGTCACGTAAAAGTAAAGAAAAGTTAAAATTTCACAGATCCATGAGGGGACGTGACATTACTTACCTAAGTCTCCGGCGATGTCCCCCCAACAGCATCTTTATCCGCTGACCCTTCCCCAACTTTGGCGCATGCGCCCACCAGCAAAATGGCGGAGTAAGCGCAGAAGCTGAGAAGGGCCCAGTCAATTTAAAGGGGTTGTCCCGCGAAACAAAGTTGGGGTATACACTTCTGTATGGCCATATTAATGCACTTTGTAATGTACATTGTGCATTAATTATGAGCCATACAGAAGTTATTCACTTACCTGCTCCGTTGCTAGCGTCCTCGTCTCCATGGTGCCGTCTAATCTTCAGCGTCTAATCGGGCGATTAGACGCGCTTGCGCAGTCCGGTCTTCTCCCTTCTGAATGGGGCCGTACATTGTGCAATGGGTGTTTTACTGTACTGCACTCATGTATATGACTCCATTCAAAAGAATGGGGGTCATATTCATGCGTGATTTCGCGGCCTAAAGGCTCCTGCACACTTACATTTTTCGTGCGCGTTTTTTTCACACGATAACGCTACGTTTTTTTCACGCGATTGTCAATGGGACTTTCTAATGTTAAAACTGCATCGCAAGTTTGTGCTTTGCAATTTTTGTGCGACATTGACAATCGTGTGAAAAAAAACCAGCGATATCGCGTGAAAAAAAAGTGCAAGAAAAACGTAAGGGCTCCTTTCCACTGCCGAGGTAATCGCACGTTTTCATTGCGAGCGCTCGCAAGAAAGTCCCACACATGTTGATCTATGACAGCCTTTCCACTAGCGATGTTTAAGGGCAAGCTGCGATGCGAGGATTAAAAATCGCAGCAGGGGGATTGTTTCAGCGTTTCGCATTTTTCTGTCGCCCATACAGTGCAATGGCAAAATTTCTCGCATCGCAACGCAAAAGCTTGCGATTTTGCAGTGTTGCAATGCGATGCGATTTTTAACATTGCAATTTTCTCGCAGCGATATCGCTATCACTAGTGGAAAGGAGCCCTAAGTGTGCAGGAGCCCTAAAGGGTGCCTTCACACCTGCGATAGAGCTGTGCTATGCGAGCGCGAGTGAAAGCGCAGGATTATGAAACCCATGAATTCCAATGCCATTTTCATTCTCATTTGCGATCTTTTCACTCATGCGATGTGGAGTGGAATGCCCTATTTTTTGCGTTTTGTGATTTTTCTCCAGCCCATGTTTCCCTCAGAAGCCTTCTTTTTATCGCATCGCATGCACCAACTTGCGGTTTTCATGCGATGCGCTCTTAACATTATAAACTCCTATTGGCTATCGCGAGAAAATCGTAAGCAATGTTTTTGCAGAAAAAGCATTGCTGGCGCTTAGGCATCTCATGAGCGAAACTGATAATTTCAAGCTGCAAAATCGCGATCGCCAGTGCGAAGGAGTCCTAAGGGGGCCTTCATACAGGATGGAATGAGCCCCCAGAACATTCCTGCGTCACAACATTATCCCAGCGGGACTTGAATTCCGCATCTGTTAAATCCGCGTGTCTTTACTTTAAAACCGCAATATTATATTCTGCTGTGGAATGAAGGACGTTTTTTGGAATTGTTGCGGATTTCCAACATACAGGAGATTTACGTAATTCTGCAATTAAAATCCGTAGTAAACGTAAACCAAACGCAAATCAGGTTAAAAACACAAAAAAAACTCACTAAGGCTTTATTCACAGGTAAAAACAGGTATTTTTGGGCGCGCCCTCGGAACGCATCAGCCATTGTTTTGAATGGGGCTGGGAAAACATTGCATGGGGTGTGAGGACTGCGACTTCCCTGAAGTGATGGGAGCGGGGAAATCACACGTTTCTGAATGCGATAGGCCGCCTGCAGACGGACGGGTCGGATCCGGCAGCGAGAATTCTCACAGCAGGACCCGACCCGAGCGTCTGCAGAGAGCAGCACGTAGTCACCCGCGCCCCGCAGCTTCGGATCTTTCATGTGCCAGCTGCCGGGCAGCCGGCGCATGCGCAGACCGGAGCTGGCGGCGGGTGAGTGACATTTCTGCGAGCCCCGCACAGGAATAGAACATGCCACTGCTTGTTTGCCACGCGAGATTTCGCGCGGCCAAACCGCGGCCGTCTGCATAGGATTGCGTTTGTTAACACAATCCTATGCAGGCTTACATTGGCGTAAATCCCTCCGTGGAATTTCCGCCCGTCTGCAGGCGGCCATATTCAGATGAATCTCACAGCCCGGTATCACGCTCGCCTGGGTGAAATTAGCCGAACACCTCATGCACACAGGCGCATTAGCATTGTGAAATCTGGTTGGGGCGTCCGTCTTCGGATTCCGCAGCAAATACCTTCCATGGCATGCTACGGGAAAGTGATTCTTCCTGCACACGAGCGGGAACCAATTGCGGTTTCCGCTCGTGCATGAAAAAACACGGCCTGCTCCATTATTGCGTGGATTCCACGTGGATAGCTTCACTTAAAGTAAATGGAAGCCGCCCAATCCGCGGCTCTTACGCAATTCTCAGAACTTCAACTGCGAAAATCTTGCGGAATTTCAGTGCTGTCCCGCTGCAGGTATTCCGTGAGATTTCCGCCCTGTGTGAACCCAGCCTTAGGCCTCATGTCTACGGGAACGCATGGAAAATCCGCCCGCGCCCGGTGACCCTGCGTACCTGTGTCTACTATTTTCTGTACTGCGGTTGTGTACGGAAGTGCCGGCCATCGGACATGCGCAGTCGTTTTTTTAAGCTCTTGCTTTCCCGTGGAATCCGTGTCCGGGCCGCACATTGAACGGCTTCCATTGACTTCAATGTGCAGGAACCACAGGAAGATGGAGCATGCTGCGAGTTTTCATCCACAAGCGGGAATCACAGTTGGTTTCCGCTCGTGTGCAGGAAGAATCATTTTTCCATAGTATGCTATGGAGGGTTATTGCTGGGGAGCCCGGGGGCAGACGCCCGGACCGGATTCCGCAGCAAAAATCCGCCCGTGTGCGTGAGGCCAAGGGGGTTGTTCACACGGGGCGGATTTGGATGCTCAAATTCCGCAGCATTTCCACCCCGTGTGAACACCCTGCTGCGTCCTGTGTGAACGGTCCCTACAACTAGCTGTGGTCCCTACACACTAGTAGGTGTCGTGCATGGCCCAGCCCAACCACTAGATGGCTCTGCACCATCAGCTGTAGTTTGTACTGAGTGCCGCACACAGTAGGTGGTATATATACACACACTGCCGTGGACGGGACACTCTGTGCCTCCCACAGCCTCGCACTCTAGGGCGCCCCCTCCGCCCATCAGTGAGGCTTCAGAGCGGAGGCTGCGGGGAGGAAGTGCTCAGTCACGGAGGGGTGTGTGGGCTGACCGCCTGTACGGTGAGTGCGAGCAGTGTGAGGGAGGGGGCTGCACATATAGAGGAGGGCACCGGCTGGGGATGAGGACTTGTGCCCGCTGTGTGAGGTGAGTGTGGGCAGTCTGAGGGTAGTATAGGCAGTGTGTGAGGTAAGTGCAGTGTGGGGTGAGGGGGCTGCACGTATAGAGGAGGGCACCGGCTGTGGATGAGGAGTTGTGTGAGGTGAGGGAAGTGCGGGCAGTGTGTGGGGTGAGTGCAGCGGGCAACTTGTGGTGTGGGGTGAGTGCAGCCGGCAGCTTGTGGTGTGGGGTGAGTGCAGCGTGTATGTGGGGTGAGTGCAGCGAGCAGCGCGGGGTGAGGGCAGCGGGTATGTGGGGTGCGTGCAGCGTGCAGCGTGTATGTGGGGTGAGGGGTGAGGGCAGCGTGTATGTGGGGTGAGGGCAGCGTGCAGCGTGTATGTGGGGTGAGGGCAGCGTGCAGCGTGTATGTGGGGTGTGGGCAGCGTGTATGTGGGGTGAGGGCAGCAAGCAGCGTGTATGTGGGGTGAGGGCAGCGAGCAGCGCGGGGTGAGGGCAGCGGGTATGTGGGGTGCGGGCAGCGCGGGGTGAGTGCAGCGGGCAGCGTGTATTTGGGGTGCGAGCAGCGTGTATGTGGGGTGCGAGCAGCGTGTATGTGGGGTGAGAGCAGCGTGTATGTGGGGTGAGGGCAGTGTGTATGTGGGGTGAGGGCAGCGGGCAGCGTGGGGTGAGTGCAGCGGCTATGTGGGGTGCGGGCAGCGCGGGGTGAGTGCAGCGAGCAGCGTGTATGTGGGGTGAGGGTAGCGAGCAGCGCGGGGTGAGGGCAGCGGGCAGCATGTGTGTGGGGTGAGGGCAGCGCGGGGTGAGTGCAGCGGGCAGCGTGTATTTGGGGTGCGGGCAGCGCGGGGTGAGTGCAGCGGGCAGCGTGTGTGTGGGGTGAGGGCAGCTGCAGCCCAGCATGTCCTGCTGTGCAGTAACTCCTGCTGACTCTCTGCTTCCTCCATAGCTGCTAGCCATGAGGAGCCGCAGTAACTCCGGGGTGCGCTTGGACAGATACGCCCGCCTCGTCCAGCAGACCATCCTCTGCCACCAGGTCAGTCGCTGCCAATGGTGGGATTACTGCAGTAGAAGTGTGCGGCGGTTTTACATCTGTGGCGGCGGTTGTCATGGGAGCAGCAGAGGGGAATCCCCGTCCGACCGGATTTGTCTTATGACAGCGCTGAACCGATGCCGTTGACTATAATGGCGTCTGTTCGGTTTCCGCTCAGCTGCCTGGTGTTTTAACAGAAGAAAGTGCGGCATGCATGACTAGTTCTTCCTTTATTCTGCGACGGAGCCTCCGAACGGATGGGACCGCGTTCTGAACCATATTGGCGCCTGTATGAAACGTTATCCTGCCGCACAGACGGGGAAGAGGTAATATGTGCGGCTTCACATCTGCGTTGGGACCTCCGCCACCGACTAGGCGCAGAATACCAGATGAAAAGTCTAGCGGAAACTGAATGGACCCCGTTATAGTCGAGGAGGTCCGTCGGGCGCTGTTCACTTCCGTTCTGGGATGGAGCCGTTTAGTCGCAGCGATTCCCTTGTTCTGCTCTCTGAAGGGAGCCGGAAAGCAGAACTCTGCAGGTGTGAAACTTGCCGACCTCAAGGCATTCCGCCATGCCGTATAGCGGGTAACCATGCCAGTCTGGTGGGGGGCATGGAGATCCAGCCTGGTCACTTGTAGGATTTAGTCCCACGTAGTGGTCCCTGCACAGCTGGGTTGGGGCAACAATTAATGCCAGTCCATGCAGCCTGCTGATAAATTAAAGGGAATCCGTGGCCAAGAAAATAGTATGTTGGCCGCCACCATGTTGTTGGACCGCATCTGGGTCGCGATACAAAAGTGTTTGTACCTCTAAAAAAAATTCAAGTAGCATTAAAGGGGTTGTCCCGCGGCAGCAAGTGGGTCTATACACTTCTGTATGGCCATATTAATGCACTTTGTAATGTACATTGTGCATTAATTATGAGCCATACAGAAGTTATAAAAAGTTTTTACTTACCTGCTCCGTTGCTGGCGTCCTCGTTCCCATGGAGCCGACTAATTTTCGCCCTCCGATGGCCAAATTAGCCACGCTTGCGCAGTCCGGGTCTTCTGCTCTCTTCAATGGAGCCGCTCGTGCAGAATGCCGGCTCCATGTAGCTCCGCCCCGTCACGTGCCGATTCCAGCCAATCAGGAGGCTGGAATCGGCAATGGACCGCACAGAAGAGCTGCGGTCCACGGAGGGAGCAGACCCCGGCGGCCATCTTCAGCAGGTAAGTATGAAGACGCCGGACCGCCGGGATTCAGGTAAGCGCTGAGCGGTTTGTTTTTTTTAACCCCTGCATCGGGGTTGTCTCGCGCCGAACGGGGGGGGGTTAAAAAAAACAAAAACCCGTTTCGGCGCGGGACAACCCCTTTAAGTCAAAATCCTACTTTATATCCGGTATATCAGATATGTGCCACCAGCATGGCTCCAAGTGAGAATGTGACGGGTACTGCCCGCCTCCTGCTGCTACCCGCTTTGTAAATATGTCGGCGCTTGTAGCACTGAAATCTCGCACACGCTCTGCGTGCCTCTCATGTCTCTTCTGACGGCAGAAGCGAGGTGTAATCCCCTCGACTTCACTGGTGCCAGGAGAGGCACATGGTGCGGGTGTGAGACTTTAGTGGTACAAGTGCTGACCCAATCACTAAGGGGGGGGTAGAGGAGGCTGGCCGTCCTTTGTGACGTATTTGATAAGAAGCAAAATAGAAAATGTATAGGTTCACTTGCGCTACAGTACACCTAGTGTTAGAATTAGAGGAGTCACAAAATGGTATATACTTCACGGGAAGGGGGGGGGGGGGGGGTCTGGAACCAACCAATTCCCCCCCCCCCCATTCCAAGTTCGCCTCAAACGCGTTTTGGGTTTCACATACTCGAGTCCTGTGCTGCTTGTGATCCCTGTTGTATGGGATGACAGGGCGCAGGCCCAAAAGACCAAACACATATCATATATATGAGGAAATGGGACCTTTGGTAAAAAAAGATAAAGATGGAACTAGACACTGTAGATGGAAACTGTGGGGTACCAATCGGGGTTGTAAGGGGGCCGCGGAGGAGCCCAGACGGGAACTGCTAGCCAGAGTGGGAAAGGAGTGATGTGAATGGTAGATGTTTCTTTAGCCTTGTCACGGTGGCTATCACTACCTCCTTCCTCCAGAGGATCGGACTGCAGGGGGTTAAACAGGAGTTTGGGCTTTGATGGTCCTGTTTATAGTTTTGTCGTGACGCCAGTGCTGATTAACACAGTAATCTTTGTGAAAGCGCTCGGAGTGACACTAAACCTTGGTGTAAACAGTAGTTGAACAGTTTCCTTGAAATCATTAACGTGGGGTGCAGTACAACCTCCTCACAGCAGTGTATCAGACGGTGTAATCGGCACCATCCAGATGTTGTCTCCTTATTGCATGGGGTTAGACGGTCTCTGTAATGTGGCTCTACAGTATCCGTTACGGGGCCTATCTTTTCTCCCGTTCTGCGGGGTATCGTTCACCGCCTGCTCTGGGCCTCTGATGCGGGATCTTTGTCCAGCTGCTACTGTCTTGCGCTCGGTCTGAGGCAGTTTTCCTGCTGGCAGACGCTCTTGAGTGGCTCTTGGCATCTTGTGGGAACGTTCGTGCCACATGCGCTCCTCGCACATGCCAACTGTGCACACCTCCTCCTTTCTAAGAGCAACTCGCTTCCTCTCTGCGCGGGCAAACTCTGGGTCCTGCCACCAATCAGAGGCTCTCTCTTCACCTCATAGCGATTAGCCAATCAGGGAATTTCTCTCATCATCCAGGCTGACCAATGGCTAGGGTTTTAGAGATGGCCAATGACAAGGGGTTCTGGTTACTGGGCCGATTACTAATCCCCATGTACTTATAATTTTGTAGAACTCTTTTTGGGTCATTGCAACTGTATGCCAGGCCTGTAGGAGAACGAGCACAAAAGGTGAGACTCTGGTTGTGGTCCAGTCGCTCTCTCTCAGGATACAAAAACTCCTTGTACGAGTATTGGGTTCAGTGTGCATGCCAATGCTACCCAAAGTCTGGTTGTTCTGTGATGGATGCCTTGTGGTATAACTCAAAGTTGGGTAACCTTATATCTCCTGCCGAGTTATGCCTGGTTTGAAATCTATAACGTAGGCGTGATACAGAACTGTTTTGTTTTGTTTTTCCCAAATAAAACCACTCATCAGCTTACGCAATTTCTAAAGATAAATATATTTTATATTTATTAATCCCAGGAAGCGGTCTAAAACACATGCAATAACTTGGGCAGGATGTCCATCTTCATGGCATTAATATTATTAATCTTTATTTACATAATGCCAACTTATTCCGCAGCGCTCTCAAGGCACATGGGGAACACAAGACCAAAATTACAAAAGCTGCATATGGTATTTAATTATTTGGAAACGGAGGGGGTGGGGGTGTCGCAGAACGTACAGGAGCAGGCGGGGGAGCAAAGGGGAACACAGCAATGCAACGATAACGTGTGATATACAGATTTAGGACACGGGGTGGGGGTAATACAGGAAGTATGGGGCAGGAAGTGTACATGATGGGCAGAAGTAGAAAGCCATAGGGAGGGGCAGGGGCATATTGTGGGTGTGGGGGACTAGATCAGGGGGTTTGGTATGCTGCTTTTGAAGAGGTGCGTCTTTAAGGCGTGTCTAAAGTTCCGTACGTCCGGGATTGTCCGGATGTTTTGGGGTAGAGCGTTCTAGAAGATCGGTGCTGCTCTAGAGAAGCCCTGGAGGCGAACATTAGAGAGGTGTTCAGTCTGTTTTCTTTTCTTTCTTTTTTAGCGGATGGTTGATGTATGGACAGGAGGGAAGCAATGTATGGTGGGGTCGGCACCATGGAGACTAGATTTTAGCAATATTCCTGAGGTGCAGGTGGCATGTTCATACTAGAAATTTGGTATAGGTGGTGGGGGAGAGGTCTGAATCCAGTTTGACTTCCCCCAACCCCCCCCCCCCCCCCCCCCCCTCCCCACCAAGGCAGTGTGCTTGCTGTCAGGGGAATATGGTGGTGACGGATACTGATATGATATGGAGATATTGGTGGGGAGGTCGGCTGGTTGAGGGTCGAAAAACGAAGAGGTCAGTTTTTGAGAGGTTAAGTTTGAGAAAAAGAGAGGACATGGTGTTTAGAGACAGCAGACAGTCGGTGATGTTTTGGTGGAAAGGTGCAGAGATGTCACTGGAAGAGGTGTATAGCTGGGTGTTGCGTAGAGCCGGTATTGGAGGACAAATCAGTGGAGCGTTTGTCTGATTGGGACTCTGTAGATAGAGAAGAGAGGGGGCCAAACCAAGATGATGGCAACTGACTCCTTAGATATTTAATTGCTGTATCCGTCCATTAAGGAGGAATGTTTTCTGAAGACGGTTCACTTCCCGGGACTCTAAGGCAATTTTTCAGTATTTCAGACTTTTGAGTATAACTCTACTAACTCCATAGTTCATAAAGAATGACTGGAAGACCTATTCAAGGTAAGGGCACAAAAAAATCTGCAAGTCATTCTGCAGCATATCCCGCCCATAGCCTGCTATGACAATATGCGATTTCCTGCCCACGAGCGGAAATCCATTGCAATGTTCCGCTCGCGGGGAAGAACTCACAACATGCTGCGATTTTTGTGCAGGCTGCGCACGCATGGCTTTCATTGAAGTCAATGGAAGCCATCTGTCCCACAGCCATTCTACAATCAACATTACAGAATGGTCACTGGAGCCGCGTAATCGCCATAGCGATGATGCAACGTCCTCTCTACTGCGCTTGTGCGCCGGCACATCCGCAGCAGAGAAGACATTGGAGGGGTACGCTGGGGTCACCTGCCGGGCACCGGTTCAGATCCCGCATGTGCAGGTGGCCTTATTCTGCATGTCACCGATCTGCACTCCCACGATGGTCACTTTTCCTAAGGGTGTTCGCTAATGATTCCATGACCAAAATGTATAAATGTGGGGAGAGGAGATCGCCCTGTCTAATCCCATTACTAATGAGAAAGAGGGCGGATAAGGAGCCATTCACCTTTACTTGTGTTGAGGTTTGATGATAAAGGGCCATGATCCAGGCTGTCATTCATAACCCCAAACCTATTTTCACAAGGGTCTCCACCAGGAACACCCAGTGAAGTCTATCAAACACTTTTACGATGTCAACAGCTGGAAGGCATAGAGCGTCACCAGTCCGGTGAGTCTGGGAGGATCAAATGATAGTCTTTAGGGTACGGTCTCGGGCCTCATGTCACGGTTAGAGATGAGCGAGCCTACTCGGCCACGCCCCTTTTTCGCCCGAGTACCGCGATTTTCGAGTACTTCCGTACTCGGGTGAAAAGATTCGGGGGGCGCCGTGGGTGAGTGGGGGGGTTGCAGCGGGGAGTGGGGGGAGAGAGAGAGGGCTCCCCTCTGTTCCCCGCTGTTACCCCCTGCTCCGCCATGCCGCCCCCCGAATCTCTCACCCGAGTACGGAAGTACTCGAAAATCGCGGTGCTCGATCGAGTAATTACTCGAAATGAGTAGGTTCGCTCATCTCTAGTCACGGTACAAATTCAACTTGCTCTTTTTGTATGAAAGTCAGGATGTAAGGACCCGATCTAAGAGCTATCATTTTTGAGAAGAGCTTGATCTCCATATTAATTAGTGAAACGTGGCAAAAACTGCAGGTTGAAAAATCTTTTCTTGGCTTAGGAACGTAGGAGACGTTAAAGAACAACCATGGGAAACTGTGTTTAAATGCCAGAATTAAAGGACTGGATCATTACAGAGCTAGTTCAGTAGGAGAGAAGTCCCGGTCTAGGTAATGGGTGGCACCAGTAGGGATATTTCCCCGGGCAATTCCTAATATCACTTAGTGATGGAGCCGCAGAGGAATCGTGTTGCTCATAAATATTATAAAGCTTGTAGTAGTAAGAACGAAATTCCTTTAAGATCTCCTGGGGGGACTGTACCATTCCTGTAGTGGGAGAGGCCAAATACATGAATTTAGAAGAAAAAAGAAGTGCCCACTCCCAATTGTCTGTAGCATTTAAGACTGTATGAAATGGATATTCTAGTAGTCGCCAAAGTCCACAGGTGTTCTTGTATTTTTTTCTACCTGAATCGGTAATCTGAATGTGTTTAATGTGCTGTTATGCAGGCTGTTCCCTTTATGGTTCTGTTGTTGTTGGTTTTTATTTTGTGCCATTTGCAGGTCCTTTAGTTTTCTGTGTGTAATATTAGCAGAAGTGACTTATGGCTCAAAATAGCAACCAAAGGAAGAGGTTTAGTGTCCTGATTGGCATGGTTCGATGTGTCCTCGTTGGCCGCTGACAGCTACATGCAGGGTTGTGGCTTTATAAAGCTTTCAGTCTACACTGATAATTACTAATAGGTGGGATTTTCAACTAATTTGGAGATACATTTTGTTAGACATCTACCCGGGTAGTCGTAGCCTAGCGGGGAGCGCAGGGTAAATACACTGGGCGTCCTCTCATTGGATGTACACGGGCGCTAAAGAAGCTACGCATTTGCCTGTAATACGGTCATCCTAACTACAGACTTACCCAACATTCAGTGGGACCGCATTAGGCTGGGTGCACACGACCGGATTTGTATTGTGGATTCGGTAATTGCTGCCCACGCGGACGATGCACGGTAAAATGCGGGCATTGAAAGGCATTTCTTTTTTATTTCAATGACGTCCGTTCCAGGCAAAAGCGCTGCATGCAGCCCACAATGCAGTCTTCTGTTCCGCACAGGCTTCCGCTTAACTTTCCATCTTCTATACGGAAAATTGCGTAAGGATGGAACTATAGGGCTCAATAAGTGAGACTGTTTATGTAGCGGGATAGAAAAGGGTCCTCCTCAGTGCTTTTCTATCCAGCTTTAAAGGCTGACAGGGTTTGGGAACCAGGTGAAGCGGAGACCTGGGAGGTCTGCGTCTCGCCTGTTGAACCCGATGCTTCTGTCCTGCTTTCTGTCCTTTTTGCAGTTTTCAGCTTAGAAGATGGAAAGTGGAGACAGAGCCTGTGCGGGATAGAAAGGAGCCCTGCGGGAATGGCCTTAGAGAGGACCTGTCACCGACTAGTACAGCACATGTCACTAGCTGTCTGCTGCAGCCAATATCTGCTCCAGCTGGCATGTGCTGTACTTACTCACTGCTTATCAGATGGAACCACTACAGCATCCATGGATTTATTAAATGCGTAATAAGCTTAGTCTACCACATCTTTGGCTTGCTGGCTTTGGGAGTGGGGGGGGGGGGCGGGGGGGTTAATTTATTTTTTTTCTACTCTGATGGTAGCATTGTGGTTGTCACTTAATAAAGCCCAAAACAGTAAAAAAAAATGAATGAACCGAAGGGAAGTATGTTGCTCCAATAAGTTGCAGCCATTCTGCAGCTCACACATCCACGAAGCAAAGGGAAGAATAAAAAATAGAGAGGAAAGCTTTTGGAAGTGAACAGACTTGTACCTCAGACATAAGTACAGACAAGTCAGATATCCCGGCTTGTAAATGGAAACCAGCCTAAACGTGTTAATAAAGTTTACTTTTCTTAACTTTCAGAATCCGGTGACGGGCCTGCTGCCTGCGAGTTGTGAACACAAGGACGCCTGGGTGCGGGACAACGTCTATACAGTCCTGGCTGTTTGGGGTCTGAGTCTTGCCTATAGAAAAAATGCAGATCGGGATGAAGACAAAGCGAAGGCCTATGAGCTGGAACAAGTAAGATCTGGCGTGCTTCTTCACAAGTCTGTATTTGTCCTCTATGGCTGTGTCCACACAGCAACAAATTACTGACACAGCGTGAGGCTGCTGGTACTGATGTGCTATTGTCTCCAGGTTTACATAGTTACAAGGGTTGGCAAACGACACGGGCATCAGGTTCAACCTTTTTTTTTAAGCATTCTATAATCCTCATTGCCAATTTTGCTACTGCTAATTTTCTGACTAATAAGCATTTGGCCTTTTTTAAAAAAAAGCTGCCAGTGTTTGCTTGTCCTCTGTCTGGGTAGGGAATTTTGTACAAATGAAGCAAAGCATAACTTGACTCTTACCGGGGTTTTCCAGGGGGAATACTACTGATGATGACGCATCCTCAGGATAGGTCATCAATAGTTGATTATCCGGGGTCCGTCGCTCAAGACCCCGACCGACTACCTGAGCGGGTGCATACTGTCAGGTTATTCTGTTTGTCAGGCAATGTGTTTAGACAAGCAGATCATCGCTGAATAAGCAGCGTTTACACTCAGCAAAAAATCAACAATGATTTTCATGCCGGTTGAAAGTGAGTGACCAATAAACTGTAAATGTATGGTAGGCGTTGGCTACGCATTCAGACCGATAATTATCTTGCAGGTTTATTCTTTAGAATGAAATTTGCGCACTAATAGTCCCGTGTAAATTGCCCTTTACTTTTAAAAAAACATTGAAAAAAAAAAAAAAAGCCTTTAATGTAAGGCCTCCTGCACACTGGCGGATATTTGCCACGGAATCTGCGGTAGGCGTCTGCACAGCTAATCCGCAACAAATACCGCCCATTACCTCCTATGGAGATTTGCTGCTTCCTTAACACGGGGAGAAATCAGCAGCAATTTCTGCTCGCGGAGGGGAAAATCGCAGCATGCTCCATTTTCATGCAGATTCCGCACAGGCGGGTTCCATTGAAGGTCGTGGATTCCGCGTTGCCGTCTAGAGACGGCGCAGGAGAAAAAGAAAAGTACTGCGCATGTGCGACGGTGAGCTGCCGCGTCCATCTGCAGTACAGAAAAGATGGCGACAGAGGAGGTAAGCGTGGACGACGCTGCTGCCAGAGCAGGATTCTGCTGTGGGCTCTGCCGTTTGCAGGAGGCCTAACTGTCCAAACCACTGTAAAATTCCTTGGGAAGTAGTACTGACCACACATATTTATACATGTAAATCAGATCACCTCTAAGGGTGCCTTCACACTTGCGATCGCAATATCACTGCGGGATTTTTTTTGTTTTGTTTTTTACGCAAATGTGAATGGGACTTTCTAATGTTAAAAACGCATCGCACAAAAATGGCAAATCATAAACTTGTGATATTTTATTTTTTTTTGTGCAGTGCATTTTTAACATTGACATTCGCGTTAAAAAACGCAGCGTGATCGCAAGTGTGAAGGCACCCTAAGTGTCCTTTTACACAAGATGACTGTCGGGTGCTTAGAAAAAAAAACTCCCATCTCGGGAATCCTATTGCAATATGTTCAAAAATCACAAAACTCTGCACTCGCCCATAAGATGTTTATTTCCGAAGTGCTCTGTTCTTCAAATCTTGTAGCTATTGATTCCTATGGTTGTTCATAACTCATTACTAGGAAAACGGACCACCTCTTCTATGGAAAGAAATGGAGCACGACGGTAGCGCTGCGCATGCGTTCCTAAGATCCCGGCCATCAGATTCAGATGACAGAAGTGCACAAGTGCCCCCCTTTTCCACTATTGCTTTCCATAGAAGAGGTGATCTGTTTCCTGGCAGCGAGCGGTAAACAACCAGAGGAATCCTCCTCTGCAATATCTGGAGCATTTTGGAAATTAACATTGTATGGGTGAGTGCATCGTTTTACGATTTCCAACACCTTGACATAGGATTCCTGAGATGGGAATACCTCTTTAGACCGAATGCAGCGTGATGTGAAATAGCTTAAAAGGAGAATTGCAAATGCCTGGAAGCAGGACAGAGGGGTTTTATCTAAAGGCACTTCCTATAACAGAAGCAATGAGATGGGTCACCTTTCTCCAAAATGATCACACTGTTGGACAGGACCACCAGATGTGGAGACGTGACCTCGTGTCGTTACAACCTCTACTATATAAGTTAGAAACTTCAGGGAGAAGGGCATGCACTCGGACAGCGACCAGGTAAGCTCTGTGCAGCACCTGCAAAGATGACTCGGTCTGAGGAAGGCCGCTTGCACACGACCGGGGTCAGATTCCGCATGCCTTTGCAAGGATGTTGAATTCCCTTCACTTCAATAGAAGCCGTCCGCGCAGGATGCACACAAAAATAGAACATACTGCAATTTCTCCACGGGGCCCTCAGCTGTGACCACCAGCCGAGGTTCCGACCTGCTGCTGCTACATTGCAGGTGCTTTAATCCTGCACCATATTTTTACCAACCGGGTACTAGATCCTCCCTTCACATGTTCAGTTTTTCACAATCCACGATCCTTTTCCTCTGATATTGTAATCACGTACTTAGATCAATATTACAAAGCTTCACTAGATTCCCACAACTCCTTCTAGGTGCTTCATTGTTTTTCACAGGGAGTGCATTTTTTATCACTAATAAAACCTTGTGTAACAGAGAAAGTGTTCCCCACCCCCCCAGGTCATCCTTGACCAATATGTGATTTGGCTATTGTAGGTTGTAGAGCCTTATTGACACCCGAATTAGGCACAAAGGAGTGATTAGATGAGCAGGTGCTTATCTAATCACTACTGTTGTGAGGGGGGGACAAAAAGCTCCACATATGACAGAGCAAGTGTGCTTGTTGACAGATTAGTGGGGGGTTTATAACATGGTCAAAAGTCCATTATTCCCTCCCCCACCACCGTCATCAACCCCCCCAAGGCCATGGGCCATTGTGTGTTTTTTTTTTTGTTTTTTTTTTTTTGTTTTCTCTTTATTTTAGAACAAATCCCCTCCTGTCTCGTCTTACCTCTGCACAGGCTAAGGCTGCATGCACACGGGCACACACAGATTCTGTGTAGGGAATCCCGCATGGAATCCGCCCAAGCCAGCCGCCGGCGACCCTGCTTAGCTGTCCTTTCTTCTGTACTACAGGTTGGCCGCTGGCGCGCATACGCAGTAAGACTTTTCCCCCGCACCATCGTTGGGCAATGACGTAGATTCTGCGGTCTTTCCGCAGTGATGATTGCAGAAGAGCCGCGGATTGGACTGCTTCCATTGACTTCAATGGAAGATTTCCACGTGGAAAACGCTCTAAAATAGAGCTTGCCATGATTTTTCATCCGCGAGCAGAAACTGCAATCGGTTTCCACTCGTGTGCATGAAAAGTCACTTTCCTATTGTATGCTATGGACGGACATTGCTGCAGAATTCGCAGACAGACGCCCGCCTTGGATTCCACAGCAAAAATCCGCTCGTGTGCTTGAGCCCTCAAATGAGAGCTCCAAGTTTAGTACATGCGGCTCCCACTTCAACCTGCTGTACCTCCGGATAGAGCACCAAGACTCTAGGCTTGAAAGCAAAATCAAACCTGCCACTCCAGCCCTGTTCTAGATGGAGATGCTGCCTGCTATTCTATCTACTCTACCTTGTGCTTGAGCTTAACTGTAAGGTTCACGTGGTTAAATAAATCCCGATCCCAAAGTTGTCTCAGATTGCCTAATTTGCTTTTCGTTCCTCGCTGGCACACTAAGTCCTGGCGCTGCACTAAGGCCCTGTGTGCGGTACTGGACACATAAGGACCTGCTGCAATGATGCTCAGGTGGAGAGCAGTAAGTGATGACACTGGTTATATATTACGTTTGATTTGCAAGTGAAGGGGTCCCTTGGTAATGCTTCCACTATAACAGCTATGATGGCAATGAGCCGGCATAATTGTGCTGGTGGAGGACTCCTGGGCAACGGAGTCCTGGCCCCTATGGGGTTTACTGATACAGATGCAACACATATTCGCCATATACCACATAGACTTACAAGGCCTCCTCCTCTGCAGGACCTTTAGGCACGTCTATGATATCGCTAAATGTCCTGTAGGAATCCTAGTTGATGTTTTGCCTTTGTATTTAGACAAATTATGGCAAACTGCTGCAAACCCCCAGGACCTGTGCCGTAGCAACATGCAGGGCTGATGTTCTACTTCTGACGGAGGCTGGAAGTCTCAGTGTATTGTGGTGCCACCCTCACAATGGCTGATGCGTCCTATGCAGCCACGTTTGCATCACCTGACCAGCAGTGCCGCCAACACTAGGGGCAGCCGGTTACAGGGTGAAGGGGCGTGCTGGAAGAGCAAAGACGTCCGAGATGGGTGAACATGCCCTTAAGGACCTTCCTTCTCCAACTCGCTTCTGGTGGTTGTGATGACCGCCGGGTCTTCACCAGACCCATCCAGCAATCTGTCTACTTGATCTGCAATATGCCAAACCTGAACAGCTGGAAATGCAGCTACAAGATTCCCCGTAGGACGGCATGCGTTTGATGTGGTTAGAGTATTGGAAAACACAATGTATGGCTCACGGATCAGATAAAACTGCACGTATGACTCTCGCCATTAACAACCTGCAGCTCTGTAACCCCAACCTAACCAGCAGTGTTAGGCCTCCTGTCCATGGGCGATATTTCACTGCGTTACCTGCGGCGATAATCCCCACGCGGGTAACGCAATGAACGCTTTCCGTAGGATAACTATAAAAAAAAGTGCAGCCCGATGTACACGAGTGGAAAATCGCGCCAATTTTTCCGCGATGAACCTATCATAATGATAGGTTCATCGCGGTGAGATAATGCTCCCTGCGGCGATACATCGCAACGCCCGTGGACAGCCGGCCTTACTCTGTATCTATCGATAGAGCTGTTGCTTTCATGCTTCTGCCGTTTTTTTTCTTTATCCCCAGAGCATGTATGATTTGTGCTGTTAGTTTGTAAAGTGGGTATTTTGTAGAATCTTCCTGCCGTGTCTCACATGTCTGCTGTCAGCGGTCCGGCTGTCCTGGCCTGGGTGTAGAGTTTCACATCCGTCCCCCCACTAAAGGTCAGTCCCGGGCTCCTGTGTCACACTCTGACCTGCAGGTTTACAGGCAAGCTACTGCATGATGTTACAATGCCTCGACAGCGCCACCTATCAGAAGGTAGCTTTCCTACAAGTCAATGTCTGACCTTTTTAACAGGCCTCGTAACACGTCTGGGAATATAACCCAAACCAGAGTCTCTTCCAGCAGAACATGGTAACCGTGTACAGACAGTTTGGGGGGTTTGGCCCTCGTTGGTGTACTCTCAAACCTTTGATGGGTATTTGTGGGAAAAGGAACAATGTAGCTGATGATGGTCTGCTGATAACAAAGATTTATACGAATTTCCTGCTTACACGTGACTTTGTGTTTCTGAGGCCGCGTGCACACGGGCAAGGCGGATTCCACATGCGAGATCCCGCAGTGGAATCCGTCCCTGCCAGCAGCAGCAGCACCCGTGCGTACCTGCTTTTCTTTTTAATTAAAGTCAATGGACGCTGTCCGCGTAGAATCCGCACAAAAATAGAGCATGCTGCTGGGTTGTGTGTTTTGTTTTTTTTTTTTTTTTTTTTTTTTTTTAAGGGGTTCTGACACGAAGAAAAAAATGTTTTACTTGCCTGGCTAGGACCGATCGCCAGGCATGTCCCCTCCGTCAGGCATCTTCTTCGGTGACTCCTAGAAACAGAGCAGGTGCGGTCAAAATGACCACTCTCGCTCTGCTCCGTCCGTCAGCCACTTCCGAGGTGAACGGACGGACCGCCCACAGGAAGCACGTCACAAGCAGTTCTTGCTGTGGGCAGCCTGTCCATCCTGGCTGAAGTCAGTTCCGCACCTGCGCAGTGGAGACGCGGCTCGTCCTGACTCCTGTCAGAGGGCACCTCTCCGCTGCGCATGCGCAGATTTCCGGAGGGGGGGGGGGTGCGGCTCGTCGGAAGATGAAGAGGAGCCTGCTGGGAGATGACCCCGCTGCACAACAACAGGAACAAAGGTAAGTATAAGATTTTTATGCCTTAGCAGCCATTGATCGTGGATTCCCTGTGTCCATTAGGCAGACCAGGGAACAATGGCTGCTAAAGCATAAAAATCTGATTCGTGTCAGAACCCCTTTAATTGTATTCATGAGCAGAAAACCTCAATTGATTTCCGCTCATGTGCAGGAAAAAGCATTTCTCCATTGCATGCTTATGGACAGTATTAGCTGCGGAGTCCAGAGGCAGATGCCGCAGCGGATTCCGCAATGCAAATCTGCCCATGTGCAGCCGGCCTTAAGGTACTTTTAGCATGGGGCAGTTATTGCCCAAATCACTTGAAACGCCAATTTTTAGAGCTGGTCATCCTATGTACACACAGTCACTGATGGGCCAGGGAGCGAGTAATTGCTTTGTTGTAGCTCACTGAAACAAAGCGACTGGCAGGTAACTTCTCCGACTGCTTCTTCACTATGAATGACGGTGGGCAGCCGGAAGAGATCTCTGGTGCGCATCGTTCACTGAATGACTATCGCTCCTGTGTGAAAGCTCAAGACTGAGCCTTTCTGTATAAAGGTACTTTAAAAAGTACCTGCACTTTTACTTCGGAGGGCGCTCCTGCTCATCGGACGTTTTCGGCTCTTTCTAGCAGCTGAACATGGCCCATATAGCTCCATATGGGGCTGTCTGCAGCTGCTGGTCGGAGCCAAAGATGTTCGATGGAGCAGGAGCGCCCTCCGAAGTAAAAGTGCAGGTACTCTTTAAAGTCTCGGTGTATCTCGAGCCTGATCTCTACAAAAAGATTGCCGTGAATGCATTCAGTAGCTTGTTAAACTAGTTACTAGTAGAGATGAGCGAGCATACTCCCTAAGGGCAATTGCTCGAGCGAGCATTGCCCTTAGCGAGTACCTGCCCGCTCAAGACAGAAGGTTCGGGTGATGGCGCAGGGAAGCGGTGAGTAGCGGCAGTCAGCAGGGGGGAGAGAGGGAGAGAAAGATCCCCCCTCCGTTCCTCCCCGCAGCTCCCTGTCCGCCGCCGGCACCCGAACCTTTTGTCTCGAGCGGGCAGGTACTCGCTAAGGGCAATGCTCGCTCGAGCAATTGCCCTTAGCGAGTATACTCGCTCATCACTAGTTACTAGCAATTTTCTTATTTTTTTTTCCCACTTTTATTTCTACACACATGGATTTCTGAGTAATATTTAATAGTGAGACTTTCCTCCTGTCTAGAGATAATAGAGTAATTGTTCACCTGTCCTCGAGGTAGGTCAGCAATAGCAGGTTGGCAGGGGTCCAGAACGGATGACAAGCTGCTATGCACTAGAAGAGTAGCGTCCCTAAACGACCGCACGAGCGCTGATGTCCACGCTAAGGTCGTTGGCACTCGTGCGAAGCATTTGGATGGGCAGAGATCACTGCTGGATTGCAGGCTTCTCACTCAGTACATCACCTATGTGAAGCGGGGAGCGTCTGCACACAGTGGGAATCCCACGATCCAGCAATGTTTTTTTTTTTTTAAATTTATTTTTTTGCTGGCTAAAAGTCAGCGATAATAGTAAACTAGTATTTATTTATATATATATATATTTTTTTTGCATTTACACGTCATGATTATCGCTCAATTTCGTTCGTTTGAACACATTTTGAGTGATTATTCAGCCTGTTTAAATGGCCCACAAGGTAGCACAACCCTGGGTAAAATGTGAATATGGTGCTCAGCTGAAAGCCACACTGCCAATGGCTTTATATTGCATTTTTTGGAGTAGCACAGTAAAAAAAAATTAAATTTGTAGCATTACTTATGCACAGCCGGAACTGTGAAAACGCTTTCTGTAGAGCAGTTGCCCAGTTTGGTGCTGCAGTTCTCTATTTACTGCAAAGGGTGATAGACTTCTCTTGCACCCCCTACAGCAGTCCAGGGGGCTCAAACTTCCTTCCTCCAGTCAGTTTCTGTATTATTTCGTAGGTGGGGAAAAAAAACTGTAGTAAATGACTTGTTGGATATGGTTGTAGTGGCGTGTGTGTCCTCGGAGGATGTTGCAGAGCATGTACATTTTCTATAATATTACATGGGGAGATCGTTCTGTCTGATAACAAACCGCACTGCACTTTGTAATGTGTAACTTCTAGTGCAAGAAGAATGAGTTCCCTTTTTTTTTTTGCACAAGTCTGTATGGGCAATGAGCGAACAGTTGACTGCAACTGTGAACTCCAAATACATGATCTCCCATGAAAAAGTTGCTTGTTTGCAGTTTTTGCCCCAATCTCATGGTCTGTTGAGGCAGTGCTGAAAAATCCAGGAAGCTCGTGCGCTGCTGAGCACAAAATGCTATAGAAATGACTCAAATACATGGGTCAGTTTTGCTATAATGGTACAGTCTATATAGCAGAGTGGGATTCCGTTATACAAGCTATTGGGCACTTTCAAAGTTGATGTGTATCAGTAATGTCTACTTTTAATTGTTTTTTTTAATGAATATGTATTTTGTTTTTGTAGAATGTGGTCAAGCTGATGAGAGGTCTTCTTCAGTGTATGATGAGACAGGTAAGGATTGCATACAACACTGCATTATTAACATCTTGGTGCCTACAAAAGGCTCTAATCAGAATACATAGAAATTGCCTTATGTGCATGTGGCACTGGGGCCACTTGCTTATAACCATAAGTAATCTCCAGAACCCCTTTAAGGCCGCCTGCACACGAGCGGAAATTCCGCGGCGGAAATTCCGCGGCGGGATTTCCGCCGCTGGAAGCCTGCATAGGATTGCGTTAACAAACGCAATTCTATGCAGACTGCTGCGGTTTGGCCGCGCAAAATCTCACGCGGCAAGCAAACCGCAGCATGTCCTATTTCTGTGCAGGGCTCGCAGAGCCCCGCACAGAAACGTCACTCACCCGCCATGGGTGAGTACATGCTGGTCCCTGTAGGCGCTCGGGTCGGGTCCCGCGGCGAGAATCCTCGCCGCCGGATCCGACCCGCCCGTCTGCAGGCGGCCTAACCCTCACCCTTCCCAGGACTTATCTACTACGTTCTTGCAGAGTGGCACTTCAGTAGCCAAGGATTTATTAGAAGTCCTTACTTTAAACTGCTATATCTCAAGCTGTATTGCAGGTAGAGCTTTGGTTGTAGTCTTGTTTTAAATCTAAGTATGTTGTTTTTAATGCAGCTTTGCAATCATTACTCCATACGCAGTATAGCCAAGATACAGCAAGTTGCTGTTTTGGGTTCAAGTGTGTTGCAAATAGCAGCCAAGAAAACAAAGGCTGGCAGGAAGGACCAGAGAGCGGTGGTGCTGGTGTTGTTTCCTACACTTTCTAATTTTATTTCTAGAGCTTTCTAGAGCCACCTGAGTAATCGCTCAAAAGAGTGACTATGGATGACTGTCATCGCAGGTACACATGGGACACCCAACACGACAAGCGAGCGAGAGTCACTCACTTATAGGAGTCGCTTGGTTTATCACTCGGCTAAAAACCAAGCGATTATTGGCCCATGTAAACTGGCAGTTCATCTAGAGCAGCGGCTCTCAAACTTTTTTTCAGCCATGGGACCCTTTTTGAAGCAAAAGTTTCTCATGGAGCACCAAAGCTGGATAGAGGGTGTGGTCAGGGGAGGGGTTAGGGGTGTGGCTTATCACAACATATGATTTGTACCTCTGTCATTATAAAAAGGATAGGACCATTGAAAAACAAAAAAAAGAAAACCACTGGAGTACTAGATGGTATTGATATACATTTATATTTAAAATTAACACATATACTTCACTTTTGGACCTGAGCCTATAATGAATTCAGGCTAGTAGGATGCCAGGCTTTATGGTCTAATTAAAAGGACTTGTGAAAGATGGGTTTCCTACCTTTTATTAGACATCTGTCTTTGGGCGTAAGCCTGCAAATCAATCTATGGAAAACCGTACGTGTGGCGTTTATACGCTACGTCGCTATGCGACACAGCGGGGTATTTCTAAGGAAATGAAACCAGGAAGACTGTGCATGACACAGTACGTGAGATACGCTATCATGCACAGTGCCAAATCTCAGCGGTAAACCTCTGCGTTCTGCACTCGGTGTTTTACCAAACGTTCATGTGAGCCGGCCTAATTCCTCTGACGGCTATTTTTGCCAACCCCACGTACATGTAGACTCGACTTGGCCAAGCATTTATTTCAGTGAGGCAGCGGCAGGAACAAAGCGCCAAGCATGTTGATTTGAACATGTCCAGTCCCTCTTTCTCCTGACCTCTGCCTTTTGGGGAAGTCCTGAGACACCCATACAGAAGAGAACATTGGCCAGTTCTATTGTGTGGGATTTTGGATGATTTTTTCATGTGTTTTAATAAGGAAGATAGAACAATACCTCTGCAGCGCCACCTATTGGATGGCAGCATTACTTCAAGTTAATGTACGAGTTTTTAACAAGTCTGTAAAACAATGATTGGGAATAGGAAAGCAAGCCAGAAAACCATACACATCCCCTTCTGGGTGCTCTCCTTGGGGAGAGACCATGCCATCCCCAACCCACTCACCCCCCTAAGTGTCTCCACACATATTTGGATGCTCTCCTTAAGGAGACACGACACCCCTCTTGACCCGTTTCATATGTTTAGCTTTATGTCTAAGCGTGCATTTAGACTGAAAGATGATCGCTCAAACGGCAGTTTGAGTGACAGTTTTGAGCGATCATCTTTGCATAACTCTTAAGTAGCTAATTAGCTACATAAGGAGTTAAATGCAGGGGGAGCGGGACACCGCTGATAACTGAGAAAAGCAGCTGTTTTGTATATGCAAACAGCTGCTTTGTTCTCACAGTTATCAGTGGTGTCCCGCTGAGCTGATAGCCCAGAGAAACAGCAGAAGCGCTGACAGCTGCTTTGTTCTCAGGGCTTTCAGCTGAAATGCTATTAGCGCCGCCCGCTGAGAAAATCAGCATGTGGCGCTCATAAGTCATTGGTGATTTTCTAGCTTGCTTCAAATCAATGATGAACGAACAGTGCATGATGGCAGCAAGCTTAGACACAACAATTATCGAGCAAAAGATGGCTTTTGAGCGATAATCGTTGTGTCTAAATGAGCCTTAAAGGGGTTGTCCCGCGCCGAAACGGGTTTTTTTTTTTTTTTTTTCAACCCCCCCCGTTCGCCGCGAGACAACCCCGATGCAGGGGTTAAAAAAGAACACCGGAGAGCGCTTATCTGAATCCCCGCGCTCCGGTGACTTCTTACTTACCTGATGAAGATGGCCGCGGGGATCTTCTCACTCGGTGGACCGCAGGGCTTCTGTGCGGTCCATTGCCGATTCCAGCCTCCTGATTGGCTGGAATCGGCACGTGACGGGGCGGAGCTACACGGAGCCGACATCCAGCACGAGCAGCCCCATTGAAAAAAGAAGACCGGGACTGCGCAAGCGCGGCTAATTTGGCCATTAGACGGCGAAAATTAGTCGGCTCCATGGAAACGAGGACGCCAGCAACGGAGCAGGTAAGTGAAAAACTTTTTATAACTTCCGTATGGCTCATAATTAATGCACAATGTACATTACAAAGTGCATTAATATGGCCATACAGAAGTGTATAGACCCACTTGCTGCCGCGGGACAACCCCTTTAAGTAATGCCTTGTGATGTAATGGCTATACAGTATATAGGATCAATGCAGCACACACCATAGGGGTTTGGGTGGGTTTTCCTGTTTACCCCCATTCTAACATGACGACCGCTCATTAGCTTCCTTTTGCTCCCTGTATTGTGCCTGTGACCCTGAGGATTTCAATTTTATGTCTATTATTTTATTTTATTTTTTTATTCAGGTGTCCAAAGTTGAAGAATTTAAATACAGCCAGAGCACCCGGGATTGCCTACATGCCAAGTATAACACGGGCACTTGTGCTACTGTAGTAGGAGATGACCAGTGGGGTCACTTACAGCTTGATGCTACCTCGGTTTATCTGCTGTTCCTGGCACAGATGACGGCATCTGGTAACATATATTTTTATTTTGCTTCAAAACTGATTTTCAGATTGATTATTTCCTATTGGGCTCAAGAGCCCGGTGCCTAGCTGTGCTGTTGGCCCTTACAGTAGAGCAGTGGATGCTCATTTTTCAGATTGGGGATGGAGTACGCCTAGGTCAAATCAGTATTCGTATAATCGCTGCTGTACGTGTGGATTCTTCTGTAAATAAATAAAAATATTGATTAGTAAGATTCATAATTTTTGCCAATTTGAAGATGTACAAATTATATCTTTATAATATGGCTCCCGGCTGCTTGTGTCATGAAAATGCTGTTTTTGGACCAACGCATATAAATTCCTACACCGTAACATAATTTTCACATTGTGCAAACTATCTCTTTATAACTTCTATAACTTTATAAAGAGTTTGTTGGAGGATGCAATAGGATGCCACGACTTTTGTTAGTACAGAATTTACAAATGTATGTCCCAGTGGGATGGGCAAACATTGTATGAACCTTGCATTTATTTTGTTTATGATCAGATGTAGTAAATTCTTCAAAAGCCACCAGAAGTCATTCCTGCCACTGTTTTTAAAAATTAAAGACAGCCAATGTATAGGGGCATTTAGCTTACCCAGTCATAGCCATACCAGCTCTTGTACACTGACCTGCCAGAAGTCATGGGATAGGAGTATGTAAATAGCTTATGAAGTGGCGTCGCCTCAGGTGATGGCTTGGGAACACCCACACCTGTAGAAGTTGTAGGGTGTGATATGAGGTGAGACTGAACACTGGCGAGTCTGCTCATGGGAAGGTGACGTCAACTATCGGCGTCCGAACAAGGCATGATATTGGGTGTCAGATGGCTAGTGCTTAATTATTGGCTAGGTTGTCTGTTCAAACAACTGGCAGAAATCACTCCCATTTGTGTGGCAGATCTGAAATCTACGTCCTCTATGAGTAGGCGTAAATTTCAGCTACAATTTGTGCCAGGATCTGGAACACCGTATACTATTATTCAAAAAGATTTTGGGATCTAATTACAAATAAACTACCAAAGGCCGGCACACATCACTGAAAAGAGGAAGGTCCGAAGCTTTCCATGAGTTACCAGTAAGTTCCATCCTCGGCCGCACCGCAGCGCTGGTTCTTGTTTACAGTAAAATCATTTTGTGTGCTGAAGTTTGCTAGGTGTGAGACCATTGTTCAAGTGCAACATGAATTCTGGCGTCCATTCCAAAAACAGCCGCCTCGTCACAAGCAAATCTGAGGGCCACAAAACATTTGTTGAACTTTGTTGCAGGTACATAAAACTGTAAACGGGACGCCCAGTGCTGCAGTGTGGCAGCAAAGGAAACTTACCGGCATTCTCCTTCTTCTTCTTTTGTATATTTATATTTTAACAGATAATTAATTTGAATCCTCAGTTTACCTCTTTGACCATTTTTGTGTTACTCTTCGTTTTTCAAGGTCTCCATATAATCTACACGTTGGATGAAGTGACCTTTATACAGAATTTGGTGTTTTACATAGAAGCGGCATATAAAACGGCTGTAAGTTGGTTGCACACTTGACATATAATTAATGGTTTCAGGACATTTTGTCCAATCCATAGATTTTGTCCATTGCTTTCCTCGTCCACTAGGACATTTCGTCCAATTGCTTTCCTCGTCCAGTAAGACATCTGACATCTCGCCATTGATACTTTAGAAGAGTGTGTTCGCCTCTCAAACATATAGTCTATATGAAATCGCTGTCCGAAGGACTACTTCGGAGGTCGCCACCTCTTGACCGAATACTGTAGAAAAAAAGTTGTAACTTCAAACATTTTTGTAACTGATCACATGACGGTGACATCATCACAAGTCCTGTGGCGCAAGCGCTGAAGGGCCTGTGATGACATCAATTATACACAGATCAACAGACATTTTAAATAAAGAATTAAGCAAAAACAAAGAGGCCCAGCCATGACAAAGGTCACCAAGTATGCACGGTTGGACATAGTGAGATATATATATATAGGACAAATTAAAATTGGATGAATTGTCCGCCTGGGCAAGTTTTTCCTTGGACAAACTTATGAAAGGACAAGAAATCTTGGACCAACTGCCCTCAAACCTAATTACCAGTGGTTATATATTTGGGATGCTATGTAACATGCCATGTTTTTTCTGTAGGATTTCGGTATGTGGGAACGCGGTGACAAAACAAACCAGGGCATTGCCGAGCTAAATGCCAGCTCAGTTGGCATGGCAAAGGTAAACTGATTTGAAGACCTAGTGTATTATAACTTTGTTACCTCTTGTTTCCCATCACCTCATAGTTCCTTTTCTTACATTATGTCGCTTTCCTAACAGTTCTGTATAATGTTTTCTTCTGATTTTCGTACTGATGACTTGCATTTTCAGGCGGCTCTTGAGACGTTGGATGAGCTGAACTTGTTCGGTGCTAAGGGTGGTCCTCAGTCAGTTATACATGTATTGTCCGATGAGATCCAGCATTGTCGGGTACAGTAATTGCTCTTGACCTTTTGGTCCTTGCAGTGAAGTGATTTGCATAAGTGACTGTTTTCTTTCTTTCCTATTAGTCTATTCTGCAGTCGATGCTTCCAAGAGCCTCCACGTCAAAGGAGATTGATGCTGGAGTCTTTTCTGTCATTTCATTTCCAGCCTTTGCAGTGGAGGATGCTAATCTGGTTCAGATTACAAAGCAGGAAATCATCGACAAGTTACAGGTATCGCATTAATGTTTGGCTTTATAACTGTAGAATCATCAGTCTAAGGGCTCCTTCACGCAGGAATATTCAGTTTCAGTTCATGAAATGTGCCGTGTCTTTACGGATTGAAACTGTGTATTCCCTGCATACTGCCTTTTTTTAACACGCCTATACATGTTTGTTTTTTCACGTGTGCAAAAAAACGCAAGAAGGCCCCATTGATTTCATGCGTATTTATGCAATCCCATTGACTTTAAGGGGCTTTTTCTGTCCATAATACGGACCAAATGGGACGTGACGATTCTACCCCCACGCGTAACAAAGCACGGGAAAAACACATCAGACTACTCCAATGCAAATCAATGGGCCTTCAGCCCTCTGTATTACATGAGTAATACTGTGTGCAAATACTACTGTGTGAATGGGGCCTTCGGCTACATTCAGATGGGGTAGGTTTGTTGTGCTCTATTGGTGCAGGTTCAACAGTACCCAAAACAGCTTTCAAAATCCTATTGAAGACTTGCCGCCGGCTTGTGGGCTTTTCGCTCAGCGCTTCACCTCTTATAGGGAGCATTTACACGAGACAAGAAGCCAGCGAGCCAACAAGGTTTAAGTCTGCTTAAACAACTGCGAGTGATAAGTCAGCGATTTGTGCCTAAAATACAAAGTTTCAGAAGTACAATTTGTTTACTTGTTCTGCAGATCTTATAAGTGACAAACTGCTAAAATCAGTGTGTCCATCATTATACTACGCTGCCCACGGCCTGGGAAACTTAGACCTGACCGGTTGCCTTTAATAAAAAGTTTGAAACTGTAGTATTTCCCGATTCAAAATTGAATTTGTTGCATAGCTTAATTTGATTGAAATCATGAGGAAATAAAGATAATGTTAATACTAAATGTCATTGAAAGGCTTCTCCACATGGACATAATTGACATATCAGGCCATGTGCTGTCTGTGTATTTCACAGACAGCACATAGCCCCATAATGGCCTATGAGGCTATTCACAGGCTCATCTTTTGGCACGGACTGATGGTTTGTGTGGAGGGGGAAAAAAAATCGCTGCTTGTCATATTTTCATCCATTATTACAAGAATAGGACAAGTAATGTGTATGATCTGTGTCCACCAGATGTACAGTTGTCCCTGGGCTTATTCACATCGGCTAGCACAACAGCCTTTGCAAGTGACCCATTCACAAAATGCAGGTTGTTTTAAACAATGCTTTATTTTGCTTAAAAAATTGATTTCTCCTTATTTGTAAAGATTTTCTTTTTCTCCCGCTTTATATGCCGTCTTCATTACTAGTGGAATGCAGAAAAATAACCTAGCTGCAAGATTATCCAAGCACAATCCATTTTCTAAGGATTAAGAGCAGATTCACAGGCTGTATGACCATGCTGTTTTCTATTATCTAACTGTATTTTTTTTTTCTTTTTTTTCCTCCATTGTGTAGGGACGATACGGTTGTTGCCGTTTTTTGCGTGATGGCTACCGTACACCAAAAGAGGTATCTGTCCATTCAGACACTTTGTTTCCTATGGTAAAATTACGTTTGCTAAACAAACAAGGAACTTTAGTTTCGGTTAATAATAAAAGAAAAAAAGGTGAATCCCAGTTCCTTGTATCTGGAAATATAATAATTGTATATAATAACTAGAAAATCCAAATCTTATTTGTAATTGCCATTTAAAGTACAATAGTAAAGCTCCTGGATTCTTAAGGCCCAATGTCTACGGGTGGATTTGATTTGCGGAATCTGTGCCGGGTACCTGCTTGGAAGATCCGCAATTCAAACTGCCCATAGGGAAGCATGGGCATCCGCAGCTAAATTCAAGCATGTGGATTTGTTTTGCAAACCTCTTGGTGCAAAAAACAATTCGCAGCATGCTGCATTTTAGTGCAGATCCCGTGTGGACGGCTTCCATTGAAGTCATAGTAGTGGCCGCAGGAGTATTATTGACATTCCCCCCCCCCCCCCCCCCCACCTAGTTGCTTCAGGAGTAATAGCAACCCCCATAAGAGCTCCAAGGATGCTGCTCAGCTGAAAGCCAATAGCAAACCCCTTATCCCTTAGAAGATTTACAGTCACCCCGCCTGCTGCTCCGATCCTGCAAGAGCCACTGCTGAGTCTAAGAGCGATGACCACTCAACTCAGCACAGAAGAAAGTGGTTACAGACTCTGCCCTGCATCACCGGACTGGAGTTGCAGGCAGGGTGAAGTAGAGTCAGCTCCCTCCGGGATCAGTGTGAAAGCGCTGCTCCGACCCCCATGTAATTAATTTCAATGTGAGCTGCGTCAGCAAATGCAAGTACCAGCCATTACACGGGGGTCGGAGCATCTGCTTCCACTCTGAACCCACTGTATCCCAGTGGGTGCCACCTGGATAACCCCTTTATAAATCATGGCCTGTGGGCCCCATAAAATGAGAAGGCACATGGGCTGAATCCAGCCTGCCGCGTGTTTGACATATGTTCACTAAACCTCCTCTTCTCTATGATAAGTTAGCCAGTGTCAGAGTTGTATGGTGGGGTTTGCTAGTGTCAGGCGACCAGGAAAGGTTGTGGAATATGCGCCCCACTTTTGTCTTGTTTGGGGTTTTTTTTCGTTTGTTTGCTACTGTGGAAAGATAAAGCTTGAGGTGCACCCTTGGTTTGCTGTTTAATGACTATAATAAGTGTGTGTTTTGGTGTCTCTTTTTTATTTTTTAATCTAATCAGGATCCCTCCAGGTTATACTATGAACCAGCAGAGCTGAAACTGTTTGAAAACATTGAGTGTGAGTGGCCTCTCTTCTGGACTTACTTAATCCTTGATGGGATTTTTAATGGTAATTTGGAGCAGGTGAGGCATAAACGTTGTAAAACACAATATACTGCTATATATTTTTCAGATTTATGCTTAGCCTTACTTCTCTTCTGTGCTTTTAATCAGGTAAAGGAATACAGAGAGGAACTTGAAAGTGTTCTCATCAAGGGACAACATGGGGTGCGCCTAGTTCCAGAATTGTACAGCGTGCCAGAAGACAAGGTAAGCAAACTTTAGCATCTATAGCCAATACATTGACTTCTATGCAGAGTTTGAAATATGAAATTGATCTATACTTTTGGCTTATAGGTTGAAGAAGAGTATGAAAATCCTCACACAGTAGACCGCATACCCATGGGAAAGCTGCCACATATGTGGGGACAGTCACTGTATATTCTAGGCTGTCTAATGTCTGAGGTGAGTAAGATAAGCGCATTTTTATGTATCTGTAATGAAACCAGATGGACACAAGACGACAGAACTGGACTTGTAGCAGTCACTTTTCTCGAGTACGTAGGTCTCCCATTACTTTGGTACTTACAGTAGCTCCAAATTGTGTAACAACTGCACAGTTGAATGAGCACTAGTAGGTAACAAGGATGCAAGAATAGGAACCCGCAAATGGTTGACAACAATCAAATAATGGCATAAATGGATGATGGTAGTCAGATAGTGGAAGAGGTGACTGATGTTGAAAATATAATGACTCTTATTTGAAACTTTATCCTCAAACAATAGTGAAATGGCACAATGACCCAGAGACAGGAAAACAAAACTCTTCAGAGCAGAACTTAAGAAATGAGACCTGGGTTAGAAATAACCATAAGAACAAAACTAGACTGACAACCCTAATTTAGACTAGGAATAAGGTAGTAGAAGCATAAAAAGACTGGATTTAAATGCACATGGCTTAGGCTATAACCAGCCACTCGCTGCAGAAGCATGAGCTGTAGCGGTTTGGACAGCTGACACACTAATGTACCAGCTGTGAGACAGTTGCATTGTAGCTGCAACAACAAACTAGTAGAGAGGAGAATAGGAAATCGCAGGAGCAAGTCTAGGAAAGGTCGGTTAGATGTAAAAAGATTCTAGACATGAAGAAAGGAAGTGTTGTAGAAGTAGTATAAAATATTTGGAAGCAATGTGATGACTAGATTAAAAGGCTCTTTTGTTACTTAAAGGAACTATAACACAAGGAAAATTGTACCAATTAATTAAAACCAGATAAATTTCCATTTTCTAATGTTTTCATTTTCTGATTTGAGAAGTTCGTATTCTGTTATCTATACATGACCATGGGGGCTGCCATCTTTCCTGAGCTACATTTACCAGCACTTAGGGGATCTAGAGATGCTTTACAGCAGCCTCATGTGCCATTCACATAGTGGACAGGAGCTGACCCATTGACTTGTATGGGAGACTGCTCTAGATATGTTCTGTGACAAGCGCAGAGGTCATTCTGCAGGGGGGGAGAGTAGAAGGTCACAGCCTATCACCTAATGTGAATGATGGATCCTGTGTTATCTGCATATAGGTGTTTACACTGAAAGGTAATCCTACCTATTATGTTAGTGAGGTGACTGCAGCAAAGTTTTCTCTACAGAACAGGAAGTATCTGCTTATTGTTAGACTCTGGTTCATGTGAGAAATGCAGGATTTTTTTTTTTATATGGATTATGACCAAAAGTGTATTTAATTTTTAAAATAATAGTTATTTAAACATATTTTCAACACATAAATGTGATATATAGCATAAATCAATTTCTGATGACACATTTCCCTTTTAAGAGAGTTTTATAGCCTAGTATTAGCCAAATGGACTCCTGTCAGTAAAAGTTTTTAGAATATCCGAATTCTGTTGCTGTGTACTTCTGCCATTGAAATGAATGGGGTTACTGTGCTTGCTGTAAGTGATCATTTTGCATAAAATACTAATGGGCACTAATGCCCATTAGCAGCTTATTAGCTTCATTTGCATGTAAATGAGGCTCCTTTCGCTATATGCAGATAACAGTGGGTGGTCTGTTATCTTCATACAACTCCATTGTTCTCCTGGGGGGCAGCAGCTGAAAACTATGTTATCAGAGCACCCATGGAGAATCACAGCGTGCGATCCCTACTATCAGCTGGCCAGCCGAACAATGGTTTTTATGCTGAACTAAAAATCATCGTTCAGCCGAAAAGCTAACGATAGCATTTACACGCAACAATTCTTGCTCAAAAGACATAGTTTGAATGAATTTTGAGCGATAATCGTTGTAGGTAAATGGGCCTTTACAAAGCTTAACCTTTCAATTCATTGGCAATGCAAGTTAACAGGGCTTCACCGCCATCTTTGGTCATGCAATCACCATGTAGTCCTGCCATTGAGTGCCCATGCAAGCGCAGCTTTCTCTCTTCTCCCAAAGGTCAGAGCCCCACTGATCAAACTTTTATGGAATCTACAAAAAGTCCTGAAAAGTGATGTGTGTGTTGCCCCTGCCACATATTTGTCTTGTTTCATGTACTTCTTCGTATAGTGGCAATGTTTCTGTAACAGCAACTTTTTCTCAAACTTTTTTTACCCGATTTACTAAATTTTTCCTACTCTTTGTACTGCACACCTTTCTATACACAGGGTTTCCTGGCTCCGGGAGAAATTGATCCCCTCAACAGAAGGTTTTCTACTGTTCCCAAACCAGATGTGGTTGTGCAAGGTTAGTTAATTGGATGACAGAAATATGTAACTGTTTATGCATGTAAATTTTGTTATTTAGCAGACCGATATTGACATATTTGTGTAATAGACAGTTAATAACATAATAGCATGTGCTCTGGCGCAATGGCCGACGCTTCTGTACACAACTGCAGTACAGAAAAAAAATGAGACCCGGACGGGTAAGCAGGGTCTTCTGCCGCGGGCCGGGTCGGATTCTGCTGCGGGCTCTCGCATGCGGAATTCGATCCACCTGTGGACATGAGGCCTATAATAAGTGAATCTCTGGGGAGGGTGCGGGCTCTATTGCTGCATGTTCCGTTCCATGTCAACACTAGGCATGCCGAACCACACCAGTTTATACTCCCAGCACTCTAGCCGAATATTGGCAAAAAAGCTTGTATAAAAAAGCTTTAGGACCCAATTATCGTTGCAATCTCTGTGGCAAAGTATCACTTAGTTTAACTTAGTACATATTTCTGCCAGACGCATTGCCAAGCTATCTCAGCTTCTTCATCAGTGCTTTATTTACATATAATGCTTGCATAGATGTTTTGCAATGGGAGAAAAACTATTGGCTACTAAAAGGCCATATTCTCATGATTATACGTTAAAAAAAAACGTATTTTTATCTAGTATGTCAATTAGACATGCCGTTAAATCGTGATTGGGGGCCTGTGTTCTAGGGAATGCTGCTGAGAATGGTGATTCTCTAAGTAAATGGAAGTTTAAATTTGTTTTCTGGGTTGAATTTAAAATTGGTCGAAGGGGAAAAATTGGCATAAAATAAAAGCTTTACTTGCTTATTAAACCCCCTGCAGCTCCAGCACCGTCGATCTTTGGTCACCCTGCTGTAGTGGTGATATTTGATATAAGTGACGACAGCCTTTCACAGGCGGGACGACATGCAGCTAACCGACTGCACGAGTGCCGGTGTCACCGCTAGGTTGTAAGTGCTCGTGTAGAGCATTTAGACACGCAGATCCATACTTATGAAAGCAATACGGATTTGTAGTGTAAATTACAGTTTTCATAATTAGGAATCTTTTGTATGCAATCTGATAGTCTCCTGGGAAGAGAATACAAAGGGGGGGAGGGGGGTAACAAGGCCAGGAAATTATCAACTATAAGGACATGGAGGAGGGATATGGAATCAGAGCAACAATACACCCAGTGTGCCCTTAAGTAATACAGCTCAGATTGTGATATTTAAGGTCCATTTACACGCAAAGATAATCATTCAAAAGATGTCCATTAGCAGCTTGTCACCTTCATTTGCGTGTAAATTATCCTCCAGGACCTGTATACAGAGAACAGCAGGTAGCAGGTGATCTTGTCATCTGCTTACTGTAAAACATATAGTCACATGTATTATATGGAATTATGGCAAATGGATATAAAAGCTATGAATTAAAGCAATGGGGGGGAAGGAGGGGGGTTGGGTAAACACCTAATCAGCACCATGACCCAAGTCATCTGTTGACTGAAGAATTCAAACTCGTTCACACCTTGTATAACCTTTTCCTCAATCAATGCAATATATTTCATAATTTTAAAAAATATCACTATTTACATCCCAGCCTTGGGGTTAACGGTCTGTCTACCTTCTAGTGTGTTACCCTATTTTTGCAAGCTATAACTTTGATAGAAAGCATGCATCACTTATTTGAACTTTACCTTTTTACAGTTTGCATCCTAGCAGAGACTGAAGAAATCAAAGAAATGCTTGAAAAGCATGGTATTGAGGTGCAGACGGTGGCTGGAGTGAGCCCCATCAGGGTGCAGCCAGCTAGGATTCTGAGTCACATCTATGCCCGGCTCGGTGAGTTTGTGTTTTTTTTTTCCTGCTATTGATGACCGACTGGGGAGACCACCTCTCTTACCCACTGATCAACTGATTCTTAGTGCTTTTGTCACTGGAGTCTGTGTGGAAGTTGAATGCACTGATCACTTTGCAGTGGCCCCTGTTAGTTTTGCATGTGCAACTCCCATTGAATTCAATGGGAGCCGTTGTGCAGTACCATCCCAGGCCGCTGTGCAGTGGTCAGTGCATTCCGCTTCCTGTGCTGACTGTGGGAATCAGCTGATCAGTGAGGATCCGAGTGGTGGGTCCCCACCAATCATTTATTGATGACCTGTTGGTAATCATTGGCAAAAATAAAAGAAATTTTAAAAGTCCCTTTAATACCCTTTTTTAAATGTATTTTAAGATTGTATGAATTATACAACATACATTAGTAACAAAATTGGAAAAGGCCCTAGGGCATAGCATACCTTTTTATTTTTGCTGTATGTGAATGAGTCCTGAGTTTGCAAGTTGTATTTCATGTACTTTTTTTTTTTTTAATGCAGGGCGCAACAAAAAGATGAAACTGACTGGAAGGCCCTACAGGAATATGGGTGTACTGGGTACCTCCAAACTGTATACCATACGCCAGAACATATTTGCTTTCACTCCACAGGTATTTAAATAGAAAACACCCAGGCTACATTCTATTAGTTATCAATGCAGAAATAGAGGTGTTAGTGCAAATCCAACATGTCGTATGGCAGTTCCCTTGCAATTGTTATGTACGGCTAAAGGAGGAAAGCGCAAAAGCGTAATTTGTTATAATTGTGAAGGAGAGGACCATACAAGAGGGAACCAATTTTTTTGTGCAAATATAAATCCATTTACTATACGGTATGCTTCTGGGTTCCAAATTCAGTATATTCTATAGGATGAGCTCGGAAATAACTGATCAACCACAAACCTGACAGGATGTGATCAAAAGTTATCTATTTATTGATTGACAGGCATCAGTTTTTATAGAGGCACATGCCTCAATTACAGTAATTCAAATTTATTATAATTTTTTACCATTGGTCGATTTAAAATTATAAACACAAATCTGAATATGCAAGATAAAGAATTTAACATCTAAAATTTCAAGCAAGCGCAATAGTCATACATGATTAGCTTCTGAGGACACAAAAATACAGTAATGGTAAACCATAAGTTGTTTACAGAGAAAGGGGAGAACAAGCCGCTACGGCCGAGTCATTCAATCTAGGACCGTGGATTTTTCTAATCAGAGGTTCCTTTTTTATTCTTCAATACATTTGAGCAAATCTTGTTAAAGGAAAAGTACAGAACATTGACACAGACTGTATCATACTAAGTGGAAGGAGCATACTATAAAATGGATAGGGAAAAATGCAGCCATATTCATTTCACTAACACAGTTAATTACAAAGGGTTCACTTAAGCCGCATGGACATGGAAGAGCCGGATTCTGCATGCCACATGGAATCTGGCCCTGACCATGGTGGGTGACCTTGCGTGTACCAGTTGTCCTTTTCGCTGGCGTCCCCGTGGACATGTCTCGCCATCTGACATGCACAGTACAGATTTTTTTTTCTTGCTTTTCCCGGATGAGCTGCGGGTCAGACTGCTTCTGTTGACTTAAATGGAAGCCATCCATGTGGGAACTGCAGGAAAATGGAGCACGCTTCGATTTTTCTTCCGCGAGCGGAAACCGCAGTTGGTTTCCACTCATGTACATGAAAAAGTGTTTTTCCATAGCATGCTATGGAAGGTTATTGCTGTGGAACCCGGAAGCGGACGCCCACTCCGGATTCCACATCAAAAATCCACCTGTGTACATGAGGTCTAACTTTTACTTGCAACTAAATATCTAAGTTAAGATTTATAAACAGTTTCACTAAAGTAATATAAAAAATACATATAAAAGTAAGTGAACTCTTCCACTGAACCTGTTCATTGCCCTTTAGCAACCTGTACCAAATGTTTCCTGTAGCTGCAAAGATTTATACAGTGTTGAGGGAGTATTTTGGACTATTCCTCCTTGCAGATGTGTTTCCATTCATCAGTATTTCTAGGGTGCCTTTTCAGGCCATACCACAGCATCTCAATAGGGTTAAAGTCAGGACTTTGCCATTTATCAAAGACTTTGTATTTATTTTACATAACATGGAAATTGACATGGTTGTGTTCTGTAGTTCATAGATCAGCAGCAATTTTATCTCGCTTTGGATAATCGAATGATTGTGGAGATGTTGCGTACTGACTTATCCTACCTGTGTAGTCGCTGGAGAATGACTGGAAGACCTACCATCAGTTTTCCAGTTTCACACACTATGCTTGGTAATGGTTTCATTTTTACCACATTCTTGGTAGGGAATTGTATTACAGATACTGAGATTTATCTTCTGCGACTAGGAGGCAGGCACGAAGTAAAAGCAGAGCAAACTAATCCTACCAGCTATACCCCCTTCTGCATCCACTAAACTAAATTGGTTTTAGATTGGTGTGCATAGGAAGCAGGTCTTACGGATCCTGGAGTTGTTAGAGGGATTCAGTCACTCTGTGAACCCCAAAAAGTCTAACACCCTACTGAGCAGGGACATCAGGGCTGCTCTAACTCCCTTGTTGATTCCCTACCTCCAGAAGCCAAGGTGGCACAAAGAAAGCACTAACTTTTCTGTGACCCACCAGCAAAGATCCTTTCTCTCAAATTCCCTGGGCTTCCCTTCCCCACCAAAGGGAGGTGAGCATGCTGGACATCAAGGTCAGGGCATATGGCTTTTCCCCCTCCAGGGAAGAGAAGTTTCCATAGTCGTGACCCAACTCTCCCCACCCATCCTTTCCTCCATAGTCCCTCTCCTCCCTCAAGCCCCTTCCTTACCCCCATGATTTGCGCTGCCCCACGGTCCAATCTGGCGCTGTCACGATCTTAGGTGGTAATGGAACCAGGCGCTGCTACCTGCTTAGGGAAGGTCCCCTTCATTCGATAGGCAGCCTTATCTTGGTTGTGTTGCGTTCCCCGGGAGTTTCAATGGATTGGTCCCTGTGGTCTTTTCCAGGGGTTCTGGCCACATGACGAAGATTTGCGGCTAGAGTGATTGGACTCTGCTGTGGGGGTGGGGGAGGGGGGAGTACAGTGTTAGTCAGTAGAGCAAAATGAATCGGATTTGGATGGGGGTTACAGCCGGTGTGTTATCTCTCCTTCAGCACTGCGAATAAGGAAAATGGAACAATACCTCTGCAGCGCCACCTATTGCATGGCATCCTTCCACTAAATCAATGTACTCTTTGTAAAAAAAAAAAATCATGGTCTGTAAAACGATGATTGGGAATAGCGTCCCTTCTGGGTGCTCTCCTTGGGGAGAGATGAAGCCATCCCCCGACCCACTCACCTCCCAGGTGTCTCCACACACCCCCTGGGTGCTCTCCTTAAGGACACCTCTCTTTACTTCTTCAGACCTTTTACATTCTCCACTGATGCAAGAACCCCGCTCTGAGGTTTATTCCATTCTTTAGGGTATCAAAAGTGGCCATAAATGTATACTCCCAAATTCTTCTGTGATGCTGCGACTTGAAGTTGCCCTGCAGTATGATAACTCTCCTGTGTGTATACATGTGAATAGTTTGATGATGGAGCTGGGTGTTCAGCATAACCCACAAGAGTAGGACTATTTATTTATTCCAGTGCAACCAGCTTTAAAGCAGTGCTATTGTATAATGGCAACAAACTGATCGCTGCCTTTTGGCTTATGCAGTGGACACGAGGGAAACCTATCAAAGTATGGCTTTGATACTGGAGTCAATCAGATATAAAGATCTTGAGTGGCAGCAATGCTGTGATCTAAAAGGTGGCGCACTGCTTACAAGTTTACATTTTTTTACATTCGCACCTTGATTTCTTTCTGGAAAATTTGGGTGCCTTCAGTGATGAACAGGGTGAACGCTTTCACCAAGATATTCTGGTTACGCCCCCCCCCCCCCCTCACACACACACACACCATTGATCAGCAAGTTATCTCTTCTCCTGTGTGAAGACTACCAGCAGAGGATGACTTGCTGTGGTGGAAATACCCCTTTTTAAATATGTTTAATCACGCCTTTCTCTGCTTGTCACATGCAGATGCATCCGGCACAGATCTGGATCCAGCTGTACTTGCTACTCTCAGGAAACTCCAGGATGGATACTTCGGTGGAGCCAGGTGTGATTAGCTTTTTCTGATTGATTTATTTCAATATACCACAGTTTGCGTTCTGTAGTATGCACAGAATTAAATCTTAACCCCTTCCCGCTTCATGACATAAAGGTACGTCATGGAGTGGCAGGGTATGTATGAAGAGAGGTTGTGGGGCAACCTCTCTTCATGCAGTGTGGATGTCAGCTGTTTATTACAGCTGATACCCGCGGGCAATAGCCGCTATCGGCCGTTCGGCAGATTGTGGCTATTAACCCTTTAAATGCCGTTGTCAATTCTGACAGCGGCATTTAAATCCCCCAAACTATGTTCGGGGGTCCTGTACGCCAACACCCCCCCCCCCCCCCCCCCCCGCCCGCAGTGAGATCGGGGAGCCTTGCAGGTGTCATGGCAGCCGGGGGCCTTCTGAAAGGCCCAAGGGCTGCCTTAGCAGGCTGCCTATCAAGCCATCCCCGTGGGGTGGCTTGATAGACTGCCTGTTAAATGGCAGTATGAAAAAAAATAGTGGTACAGTAAAAAAAAAAACTATACAAGTTTGGTATCGTAGTAATCGTACTGACCCATAGAATAAAGTTATCATGTCGCTTTTGTTGCAATTTGTGCGCTGTAGAAACAAGACGCACTGAAACATGGCGGAATGTTGTGTTTTTTTTTCATTTTACTCCATTGTATGGTACTTTAAATAACACCATTGAAAAATACAACTCGTCCTGCAAAAAACAAGCCCTCATACAGCGACGTCTATGGATAAATAAAGGAGTTACAATTTTTTTGAAGGGGGGAGGAAAAAATGGAAAAGGAAAAAGGGGCCGCGTCATTAAGGGGTTAATATTGGAGTAGGTTATAGCAGTCCTACAATGGTAATATATTTACAATAATTGGAGTATTCATCTGTGGAAATTTAATTTCCTTTTTAATTGTTCATTCCAGAATTCAGACTGGACGCTTGTCAGACTTTCTTACTACATCGTGCTGCAAACACCTTAGCTTCATGGACTCTGGTGTGGAGGGTAAGCGGTGCACCTGGGGGAGTGGCGGCCTCGGGGGCCGGTCAATCATCGTGCAGGAGCTGGAAACTCCCCTGCATGTCGCTCCATCAGCCGATGATGGTAAGAGAGGTGGAGAGAAGCGCACGGGAGAAAGATTGGCTAAAAGGAGGGCTGATGAAAACATGGAAATACTGAAACTAAATTCTAGCAAGAGTCTGGTGTTTTTCTTTATTCTGCTCATGCTTGCTTTAGTAAACCACTAGCTGCATTACCTGCATGACTCCCTGGCTGCAGCTTAAAAGCAGCACTTCAAGACTGCGGGTGCTTTGTCCAGTGTCTTGTGATTTTAGTGCAACTACATTTGTGCAGTTATTAAATGACATGGTTCAGTGGTGGAGAAGGGTTATATCTTGGAGATACGCTCCATCTTAGTGGATTCCAAAGTACTGCCATGTTCCTTAACCCCTTGAGTGGCACGCCCGGAAAATTTCCGGGACGAGCTCCACTGCTCATAGCAACATAGCCCGGAAGATTTCCGGGCTATGTATCACTATGGGAGCTGCAGAGCACAATGCCACAAGCTGTGACAGTGTGCTCTGCCTGCACAGTCCCACAGAGAACAAAGCAAGGGCTTTGAAAAACCAGCAGAAGATATTGCCGATATGTCGGCAATCTCCTGCTTTGTTTAAAGGTTGCCATAGAGACCATCGGCTTGTCAGAAGCAAGCCGATGGTCTCTGTGGCAGGGAGAGCTTGGTGCTTGGCTGTCAGAGGACAGCTAGGTACCTGCTCTTACAGCAGAGATCAGAGAAAACCTCCGATCTCTGCTGTGTTAACCCTTTACATGCTGCAGTCTATGTGACTGCAGCATGTAAAGGGCTGTCACTGCAGCATGTAAAGGGCTGTCACCATCGGACCCCCGGAATGTGATCAGGGATCCTGATGGGTCCCTGTGGAAGTCCCCTAAAGGGATTAAAAAAAAATAAAAAATTTTTAAAGTTAAAAAATTATAAAAAAAATTATAAAAACACTTGTCTCCCTTTACTTTGTAAAAAAATCAAAAATACAATCACACATGTGGTATTCATGCGTCGTAATGACCCAGAGAAGGAAGTTAATGCATTATTTAACCCCTTAATGACATGGCCCCCTTTTTTTTCTTTTTTCCTCCCCCCTGTTTAAAAAATCACAACTTGTCCCGCAAAAAACAAGCCCTTATATGGCCATGTCAATGGAAAAATGAAAAAGTTATGGCTCTTAAGACGCAACTGCAAAATTAGTTGAAATTCAATGATTAGACTATTTTAAAAAACCTGCCCTGGTGGGCACGACAGGGTGGTAGGAAACCCGCCACTCAAGGGGTTAAAGAAGGAGAGGAGTTTGATTATTTAGGAACCGAAGTTCTCAGTAATGCAAGAATTTGAAAGAAAAGCTCAAACTTGTAACTGGCTGGAATACATTGCATGACATTAGCATAGCTTGGTACCTTTTGGTGTTGTGTCGCTTCTTCTAACTCCATATTGTCGAACTGCTGCTTTTTGGTAATTTTTTGTTTTTAGGATTTATTAACGTTGGCATTTTTTCATGCAAGTTTCTGTACTCTTTGCAGAAGACTCTGAGGATGAAGTAGCTCAGTATCTTAGCCATCTCTTGAGCACCACTCCTCCTCGACCAACACCTGCCACACAGAGGGTAGGATTGCATCGATTTCGTGCGGCGATTCATAGCACGCGAGATCTTATATCCCTTCGCACGAAAGCCAGGAGTCTTAATGTGCAGAGTGAGATATTTTTTTTTCATATCTCTTGCTTATATTTGATATATCTTGCCTTTTATGAGATTGCTTATGCAGAATTGTTTTATATATGAAGTTAGTTATGTTTCCAGTGAACTACTTGAAAATTTTCAGCATTTTTATCCTTCTAATTATTTTTTTTCGTTTAATGTATTTGTTCTTTGATTTAATGCATTGTCACGCCTTAGTTCGTTTAAGAAGCAGCTGAGCATTTTATTCCCAGATATGTAAGCACAATACATTTATGATCAATGGCCCAAATATTTCCTGTATTAAAGGGCCACACCGGTGAAAACTTTTTATTTATTTATTTATTTATTTTTTTCTTCATCATCCCTGCACCCTTTACCTGATTGCCTGTCACACTCTGGGCGTCTTGTTTTGTATATTGTAGTCACTTCCATGCAGTCTCCTGTCTGATACTTATCAGACACGGATGGCACATGGACGTGATAAATTGCACATTTATAACAAAAATGTATGCAGCTCGCACATACACTGTGAAGTTGGTCTACTTTTCACGGACCAAAATTGCCCTCACCTGTGTGAATGAGCCCTTTAGTGGTTTTTCCTGTCCAGGAAAATACCATTTCTGTGCGCCACTTTTTAAAAAATCATTATCCTGTAGAAGCTCTATCCTTCAGTATATTTGAAGACTCTTCTTGCACCCAACCCTGGGCAAGGTTGTCGTACAGGGCTGTGGATTGTGATTTTATTTATTTTTTGACCCATATCAGTCCACACCGGCTTGAGAAAGGCCTCAACCTGATGTGGAAACTCCTTGCCCTGATTGTTGCAATACACTTACTGCCTTGCCAGGTAAGTGCATCCCTGCACACAATCACTACTCTCTGAAGTCCCTGCACATGGAGCGATCATCTTTTGCTTTAGGTTGTGATGCTCCGGTGTCTTTTACATAATTCTGTTCCATAAAATTGCTTTTTAAGGTTTGAATCCATTGAGTAAGTTTTTTTCAAAACTTACTGAAACTTTCTTTCACTATCTATTATTATAATTATTATATTTACCCTTTTTTTTTTTTTACACCCCTTCTAGATGTACAGATGTACCTGCCTACCAAGTTGTTTCAGGCTACACAGCCATCCTTTGATTTGCTAAATACTTCACCCCAAAAGTGGCAAACTAGCAAGGTAACGGTCATTTAAACGGAGTTAAAAGTCCTCATGTTTCCTGGCAAATGAGTGATGTAAGGGGGAAGTGTGGGGGGAGAGTAATAAGTGAATGCTAAGATCTCACAGAAAATAAGGCAAAAACTACATATTAATGAAAAAATAGAACTTCATTTGAAGTCTGATGAACCTGCAGCAGTGAGCAGTCAGTCTGACTAATGAGGAGCAGCTAGAAAACAAAGGAGCTGCTGGATATTTGAGGAGTCTCTTGCTAGCAGCAGAAGAGATGCGAGGAAGGTAAATCCTGTCGCAGCTTCTCGCCCACTCTCTCCTCGGTTTGTCTCTGCTGGTTCTGTGTATTATGTAGTGAGAGGCTCAGATTAACCCTTTACAAGCAGCTATGTCGTGTTCTAGCTGGGCAGGGTGATACAAAGGGAAATCATACAGAATATTGTTATTTTGATCAGCCACGTCATAAAAAGTTCAGGCTCCTGCCTGGAGGTGAGGGAATTTTTCGTCCAATTTGCTTATTCAATGCCCGTTAATATCAACTGACAAATTTAGTCATTGGGTTTGTGATTTTTTTGCTTTTGGTGAATTTCCGAGAAAAATAGGTGGATCTATTCTTCCATTCATATTTGGTATGGACCTGCAAATTGATAAAATGGTGGAACAGGTAAATTTATTAGTCGGTTTTTTTTTTGTTTTTTTTTGTTCTCACAACAGATGGGTCCTCTTTTATTTAAAAAAAAAAAAAAGTCTGTTCACCACCTCTGACCAGCAGGACACATTTTATACCTTAACTGCTACGACCCTACTGATTGCTCCATGGTTTTCTTTGTTCGCTCCTTCTTACCCCTGTTTGCTTGCAGTGGCTCCCATTACTTCCAAAGCCAGATTCTAGTCAGTTGTTCAGGGGGTAAGTCTCCACCCTCCCGTGTCAGTTAAGTGTGAAGTCATCCATTGACCCAATTGACTAGTATTGGGCTCCAAAAGTAACGAGAAATTTTAGTTAAACAGGAAGAGGGGCGGGAGCTGAAATAAAAAATGAAGAATCGGCTGGGATGCAGCTGTACAAATATGCAGCCCTTTCAGCTTGTTGGACGACCTGAAACGTCTTTTTTTATGATTCAATCATTTTTATAAACGTTTTCAAGCAATTTCTATCAGCATTACAAAGTAATGTATTGAGCTGGGGAAAATTTACATTACAAACATAGTTAGAACCCATTTCTGGCATTCCTTAAGATATCTGGTTTTCCCCACGTTTCCACTTGACTCATCCACGATCTTAACTAAAAGTAAAGACAAAAAAGAAAACCCAACGAAATCCAACAACAAGGAGGGAAGACAAACCTGGAGGGGTGGAGGGAGGCGAGGGAAAAGAGAGGAAAAGAGGGGGGGGGGGGGGGTGAGGGTAGGGGGGAGGATAGGAGATACGACCTTGCTCACATGATGCAGCAAACTCACTAGGGGTCTAGTCGACCTTTTTCGAGCCACACGTTAAAGGGGTCTGAAGCCCTCATAGCTATCCAGGGACTCCATAGTTCGCTGGCATTGATCCGTTCCCGACCAACCTCAGAGCTCTCCTCCTCGCATCTCATGAGTAAGTCTAGTGAAACGTCCTTTTTTAAAGATGAACCGTCTGTAACTGCGACTCCTGAAAACGTGAAACTGACTCCAGTTAAAAAGAAAAAAAGTCGTCTTGTGGCAGAAGCAAAAGAAAAGTACAAAGTCTGCTTTATTTCGTCCATAGCCATGTTGTGCAAAAATGTATATCCTATTTATGTTGAATACATCTGAATCTTTTATAAGGCCTCAAGTCCATGTCACGCGTTGATTAGCGCAGCGGAAGACCTACAAGTCAGTGCGGAAATTACTTGTAAATGTTTGCCAATGCTTTTTTTTCCCTTATCTTCTTTTCTTTACCGCCACTGACACGCATATACACTGTAGATGGTCCACGCAGGAGAAAAAATCGCAAGTCCAAAGTGACTGCCTTCCCCCTCCTTCCCATCTCCCTGCTTTGGTCTCCAAGCAACTAGAGCGGTATCTGCCTGCAAATCCGCAATGGATCCATAATTGCATCTCGGATCCCTCACATCCACAGGGATCAATGGAGCCCATCCGCATGGAATCCATGCTAAAATGAAGCATGCTGCAATTTGTTTTCCGCGCGCGGAATCCTCAAATCACATCTGCATGTGTTAATTGAGTTGTGGACGCCCATGCTTTCCTATGGGCGGCTTGAACTGGGAATCTTTTGTACGGGTGCTGCAAATCAAATCTGCCCGTGGACATTGGGCCTAATCCTAAGATTTAGTTGCTTTGTACATCTTTTCTAAGCGTTGTTTCCATTCTCAGGTTCTGGCCAGCCATACGGAGATGCAACTTCCTCAGGATTCCTCTGGGCAGACAGATTTTGCTGCTCTGGTGGATGTCTTACGGGATACGGATAACGTCCAGGAGCAAGCAGACATCCTTTACGTCTTGTATACCATGAAGTGAGTTTTTATGTACACGCTCACATTTTCAATGTCTCAAATCACACTTTGTATGCAAGTCCTCATTGTGTTTTACTTTTATTCTTGATAGAGGATTAGATTGGGACACCCAGATCTATGGACAGCCTGGTGTGACTGTGAAAGATCTTCTGGTAGACCTGTATGTGAAAGTTGGAGCTACGCGGCAATGGGCTCTGATACGTTGTATTTCAGGCATTCTGAAGAAGAAGGTAGAAGCTCTGGATGAGGTATGTATAGAATCCCCCTTTCCTGTAAACCGACCAGAATACACATGGCATTGGCTTCAGTGAAAAGTTTTACTTAGGTTTCCCTCGTGCCTCTATTGCCACATCTCTTCAGGTTCTGTTGAATGCTACGGCCATGTAGTAATACATACGGTGCCTAGTTTTCCACACACAATTTTGAAATTGGCATTGTAGAAAAAAAATGACATGCCAATTCCTGATACGGTTTCTGCTTTGGTGGCTGCATGCGGACCTGTTCCATTAATTGGCACCAAATCCACTAGATTCCAGCTTGCATAGTATTGTAGATAGACACATGCCCATCAAAGAGGTTTTATGGAGAAAAACACAATTAATGACCTATCCTCAGGAGACCTGAGCAGAAGCCCCTACATCATTACTTCTAATTTATTTATTTTCTATAATCCTCTATTCTTTGTACTAAACTTGTTACGTTTGATTACCCCGTCTTTCTCGCTGCTTGTAACGCTGTCTTGTCTTCCATAGGCCTGCACAGAGCTTCTGTCTCATCAGAAACAGCTCACAGTGGGGCTGCCGCCTGAACCTCGGGAGAAGACTATTACTGCGTACGTTCTTTGGCCTGTAATTATAGGGCTTGTCTGAGATATAGATTTACTTTTTCTCTAAATGTAGGAAATGTTCTACATTGAAAATAAAAGCTGGTTTTCATCTTCCAGTGCCATAGCTCCAGTCCTATCCACTGGGCTTTGTTTATATGGTGAGCCTGTATACCCGTAAAAAGATAGTAGATAATCAGCAGCACAATCCAAGCACCTCAGCTGCTGGGCAACGATGAAAAGTCCCACAGGACCAGAACCCATGGACCCAATGTACAAACCATAAAGTGACTGTGACGGCATCTAGGGTGTACATTGAGCTTGTATACCTATATGACGGCTACTGCCCAGTCACTGGTCTCAGCAGTGTACGGCTGCAACGATTACTTGTGTAATTACGGGTATAGCTTATTCTTTCATTTTTTTTCCTACATTTGGAAAACAAATGATGTATTTAGGACAAACCCTTTTAATCTTTATTGTGATTTTCCTTTTTTTTTTTCTAGTGATATGGAAAACAGTTGGCGCACTATGCAGATTTTTTTCTGATATTCTCTTTCAAACATTGCAATTTTTCACGGGCGGGTCGGATCCCGTGTGGGGAATCCTGCACAGAATCCAGCCCTGCCCGCGGCCAATGAACCTGATTTCTCCGCATTATTTCGGCAGCAGCTGTGTGGGTCTCTTCTATGTTCGCTGCACTGCGCATGGTCCTCACGGCTCGCCGTGAGACATGCAAGGTGCAGTTTCTTTTTTTTTTTTTTTTTTTTTATTTGCTTTCCCGCGGATCTGCGGAATGTCTACAGTGTCAGCTGTGCGGGACCCACAGTGAAATGGAGCATGCTGCAATTTGTTTTCCGGACCAAAAGGTCCGCAAAACAAATCCGCATGCTTTAATTCTAGTGCGGGCACCCCCATGCTTCCCTCTGGGCGGCTTGATCTGCAGATCTCCCGGGCAGGTGCCTCGCAGGGGTTCCGCAAATCAAACCCGCCCCTGGACATGAGGCCTGAAGGCCAGAAGTGTGATTGGCAGAAGAGAGTAGCCAAAAAGGGATTATGATTAGTTCAAATGGAAGTTTGGTTTCTAATTCTAACTATTGTCTTAAGTGTTACCAAGAAAAAAGATTACAGCACAGACCCCCATTTTGCCATCGCCTGCGCTGTTGGTTTAAAATGGACTGGAAATTGTCATAGAACTTCACCTTTTAAATGAAGGAATAAAATCCACACCATTTGGTGCAAAGTTGCTTCAGGGAATCTGCAATGTGTGAACATACCTTTTAAAAAAGACAAATTGCAATTGTGTGTTGTTTTGTTTTGGTTTTTTTTCTTTTTTTTTACCTGTAATTGCTTCCTGACAATAATTCTACAGTCAGGAGGCTGAGCTGTAGAACTGTGTGGTCATCGGGAACTGTGACGGGGGTCTTTGCCTCCCCCTCTCCATAAGAGCTTGTGTGGTAGTGTCCATCACACAGGAATTATGCTGTCTGAAAATTGACTAATTTTGAGAGCACAAATAGCAAAGTTATCTTAACTACTCAGAATTGAGATCACATGACCTCTTGAAAGACCAGGAGAGTTTCAGATAGAATAGCTAAACAAGGTAATACTAGTCCACTTATATTTCTTGGTGGGCTTGATATATAATGAATGAGAAAAATCTTGTTGCAATGTCTCTTGTGTAGCCATGAATTACTGAAGGTTAAACCTGGGTTGTTGCTAACGGCTCATGAAAGTCTTATTTTAAATGATGTTTCCATCGTTCTCTTTCAGGCCGCTCCCATATGACAAGCTCATTTGTTTGATTGAAGAGGCTAGTGAGCAGAATATGAGTATATCTATCCTCACACAGGTAAATAAACCCATGCATATTCGGAGAACATTGTATAAGTCTCACATGATTATGTATAATAGTTGCTATGAAGTTCTTTCTTCCAGTTATGTATTAAATGTTTGAGAATCTACAGTGCAACTGGTATCCAAACTCACCTGAGCACTGCGCCTCTTCGGCTGTCTTAGTTGTCTGTCTGATTCTCTCAGCAGCTGAAGGTGGATACATAGACTTCTATAGACATCTATCTTCAGCTGCCGAGAGGCGCCAGCAGGCGACGAAAACGGCAGAAGGGGCACAGAGCTCAGGTGAGTGCTGCAGGCCATGCATTTGAGCGACCAGCGAGGCTGTGAACACTCACCCAAGTCCATCCGCAGTACAGATGAAGAACAGGTATCCTCAGGCGCCGATGCGATCAGGTTCTGATTCCGCTGCGGGCTCCCGCATGCGGAACTCAGCTCTGCTGTGTGCAAGCAGCCCTAATCTATCCTAGTCTTTGTATAGCAGCACATCATGGGAATTGAGCAGCCATACAAGGGATCGATCAAGGAAGAGGGGCTTCTTCTAACACACTTTTGCCAAAGGCTGAATGTGTCCAGCCAGCAGTGCTTTATGATTATGGAGGATATTCACCACGTAGCAGATCTTTTCAAGAGAAGATATGGAAATGAAAAAATACCAGGCTAGCATCTAGAAGGACTTTGATTTATATATTTGTTAAACAATCATAATAAAATGTATCCGCACATAAGTTTATCCTCCGCAGTGTACATACTTCAAAGCTGTAAGGCCTCTTGATTACAGCATGGTGGGCTAAACTTCACAGATCCATTAAAAACACCTGCGGACCAAATAAAATGTTACATTGTTATAATACCAACAGACTACAAAAGATTCTGTGGTAATCATGTCACACATTTTATACAGTTGTATCTACCTACGTATCATTTCAACAAGGTACAACTTCTATTGATGTACACTTAAGGTCTCATGTCCACGGGCATAATTGACTTGCGGAATCCTTGTGGGTCACCCACGCAGATGATCCACAGTTCAACATGTCCATAGACTAGCATTGGGCATCCGCAGGCATATAAATACCTGCAGATTTCCGTTTTTCCCAGCATGCGGATCACATGCGGGAGAAAAAACGCAACATGCTCCATTTTTCTGCGGCTCCTGCAGAGACTGCTTCCATTGAAATAGAATCCGTCTGGTCCACGGCACGCCAGTAGCTGTCACTGTGGACATGCCGCGGGAAAGCAGGAGATTTTTTTTAAAAATTTAAAAACTGCGTATGGCACCCCGGCCGGCATGCCGAGTGCGTCCACTGTGCAGAAGAAAGATCCGTCCAGACTAGAGATGAGCGAACGTACTCGGATAAGCACTACTCGTCCGAGTAATGTGCCTTATCCGAGTACCGCTGTACTCGTGCTGAAAGATTCGGGACGCGCTGCGGAGCGGGGAGCTGCAGGGGAGAGCGGGGAGGAACGGAGGGGAGATCTTTCTCTCCTTCCCGCCCGCCCGCTCTGCCCCGCTCCCCGCTGCGACTCACCTGTCAGCAGCGGAGCGCCCCGAATCTTTCAGCACGAGTACAGCGGTACTCGGATAAGGCACATTACTCGGACGAGTAGTGCTTATCCGAGTACGTTCGCTCATCTCTAGTCCAGACGGATGAGACCTGCGCCGCGTCCAGATAGGTGAGTAAGTGTCGTGTGTTTTGGGTTTTTTTTCTCATGTCTGCGGACAGGGCGGGAATCAGCTGTGGGATTCCACACTCAGAATCCGTGCATGCCCGTGGACAGGAGGCCTTTCAGAAGTTAAACTGTGTTGAAATGGTACGTAGGTAGATAGAATTGTATAATGATTCTCACAGAATATTGTGTAGTTTGTTGGTGTATCATAATTATTTATTTAGTCCGCGGGGGTTTTGATGGATCTCTGATGCTTTTGCCCATCATACTGTGATCAAGAAGCCTTAGAGCTTTGAAATGCGTATGCTGCAGGGGCATAAAGTTATGTGCGGATACATTATGAGTTTTCAATGAATATTTAAATAAAGGAGAAAACTTCTTTTAGAAGCTGGCCTGGTATTTTTTTCATTTCTGGATTATTTGCACAGCAGGATCTTGCTTTTGAAAGACTCTGGTTACTGGTTTACTATTCCGCAGCGGTGGGCACTTAATATATTTTCCTGTGAACACAAGAGAGAATATAGCTTGATTCTACCCACATGAGGGTCAAAAAGTGAGCCTGAAAACTTGGAGACCTGTAACTTTTAAGCCTCAAATAAGCATAAAATAGTTAAAGGTTTTCTAAGAGACGCTATTCTGGAATATGTCAGTGAAAATAACCTTCATCCCAGCATGGATTTATGAGGGATCGTTACTTTAGAACTTACCTCCCCAAAAAGCAGGTCAGATTAGTTTTAGACTGGACCCTGAGTAAATCTTTAGATGTAACGTATCTAGGCTTTTCAAGGGCGTTTGATACTGTGCCACATAAAAGGTTGGTACATAAAATGAGAATGTTGGAATTGGGAGGAAAATGTGTGTAGTTGTGTCTTAAAAACTGGCGCTGTGATAGTAGACAGAGGGTGGTTGGTAATAGTAGAGACTCAGATTGGGTAGTGGTTACAAATGGAGTACCATAAGGGATGGTTTTTACTGTTTCTAAATGACCTTGTAGACCGCTCAGAGTAAAATTTTCGGTATTTACTGATGATCTGCTCTGTTAGAGAATTAATCTATAATGTCAGAGGGATTTGGGGAAGTTGTAGGCTTAGGCAGAGAAATGGCAAATTTTAAATATTTCATGTGAATAAATGTTAGATTATGCACTTGGGCCAAGGACACAAAATGTATAATTATATACTAAATAGTTAAACTGAAAAATTTGGAAATTTTGATGTACAGTAAACTTTACTTTAGTGTCCTGGACCAGGCAGCTGCAAAGAATGCAAATAAAATGGGAGGTGTCGAAAAAGACATGTGACAAAGAACAGGTTTTGGCTTCTGAACAAGTCACTAGTCAGACCATGCATGGAATACTGTGTTCAATTTTAGACACCTGTGTATAAGCAGGAGAAAGACGAACTAGAACAGATAAAGGGAGAAAAGTACAGTCTTATTGGGCTATTTTTTTTTAACTTATTTTATGTCCCTGTAGGTGGCTGGAACCTTTAATCTCATGACCAGTCAGGTAGTACACTGCAGTACTTGTGTACTGCAGTGTATTATCACTTATCATAGCAATCCTAGGACGTGAAAGACCCGGATTCCATTGACTGTCATTGGTTGCCATGGCAACCCATCGGCCCTCTGCGATTTCATGGTGAAGAGCATATGACTTAAGAGGAAGTGCTCACCCTCTGTTAATCTTGTATATGCCGCAATCAACATTGATTGTGGCATGTAGGGGGTTAAAAGTAGGGATCCGTTTTCTCACTGATCCCCCGCTGTTAAAGCTGGAGGCTGGCTGTCAGCCATAGCCAGCTCCCGCTGCGGATGGCGCAAGCACAGCATCTGATCCTGCTTTATCTACATGCTGTAAATATGCCTTAATTTGTGTCAGCGCTCCACTTCTCATGACGTACATGTACGTCATATGGCACTAAGGCATTAATGGAACAGGTGGATTCTACTAACAAAGGATTATTCAGGTTGGTAAACCTATATAGTTTAGTTACAGCTAGTGAATTTAATCATTGGTAGCTAATTGTCTTTTTTGTTCTAACTGGTTAGAAACTATAACACATGACGCGCTGCCGTAGGACGTCCGCTAATGATATATATTCTTTTTTCCGCAGGAAATCATGGTGTATCTGGCCATGTACATGAGGACACAACCTTTTTTGTTTGCCGAGATGTTCCGACTAAGAATCGGTCTCATCATCCAGGTGATGGCAACAGAACTTTCCCAATCTCTACGATGTTCAGGTAAAAAAAAAAAGAGAGAGAGAAATGGTAAAGGATTCCAAAAACTTTTTGTTTCTGTACTCCATGATTGGGTTAATGTGTGTGTGTGTGTGTGTGTCCGTGTGTGTGTGTGTGTCCGTGTGTGTGTCCGTGTCCGTGTGTGTCCGTCCGGCCGGCCGGCCCAAACGTGCTTATTTCAATCCGTGCGGTAGTTGCAAACTAATGGGTGATGTCTCAGAAGCCCAACAAGAAGCCTAAAATAATACAAGACTTCACACAGCAATGATGCTAAGAACAAAAAATGGAAAAATTGGTTGCATGCCGAAGACCAAAATGAGCGTCTTGACCTACAAACTGCGTCCATCAGGTTGTTTTGTGGTGACGGGAAGAACAGCAATGCATTTAGCATTCTTCTTTCTGCCAAAGCTGATGGAATTTGTGGCAGCGGCTACAAATGAACCCTACAATGCGAATGTGGAGGGAGGCTTATATCCTAACAGTATCTGTAGGTGTCTGAGACTAGCCGTTTTGAGTTTGCGAGAAGGTTACTGTAATGTTTGTTTCTTTATGGGTTTGCTTACCGAATTCAGAAAAATCTTTGCCGTTCGCTCCCTACTGTCTCGCATATCTCCGATTGTAAGAACTTCCAATAACTTTGTGTCCTAGCTAGATGTAAAATATATATATACATACATACAATGCTGAATCATTTTGTGTCTCTTCATCATGCAGCGGAAGAAGCCACAGAAAGCCTCATGAGCCTCAGTCCATCTGACATGAAGAATCTTTTGCACCACATCCTGAGTGGCAAAGAGTTTGGTGTGGAAAGAAGTGGTATGAGCTGTTTATTTATGGGATTGTTGTAAATTTATACATTTATTAATCTATAAGATTTCTTTAAGTACGGGAATTAGTTTTTCTTGAGCATTTCTAAGAACTTCTTCCCAAAACTTCAAGTAGCAGTTCGTGGCAAAGCTTTATTTGCAATGAGTTTTAGGACAGTTTGTGTACAGTGCCATGAAATTTTTTTCGCGCTATAGAAAATTTTAAAATAAAAATTCAGTGTTTTTATACTTCTTGAGACGTTGGGTTAAGAGAAAAAGACTGATGGCGGTAAAAAAAAAAAAAAGAAAAATCGTTCTGTAAGGATTCCCCACAAACATTTTTGTTCATCTATGGTAGAGGTCCTATAAAAAAAACATTGTTTTTGCAGTCTAATTCAGTTACCGTTAACCTTTTTAACCCTTTCCAATCCACTGTCTGACCTCTGAAGACATTATGATGTAAGGCTGTACAGCTCTGATGTTGGAAGACGCCCGTCGGGGTTCTCTTACTGTATATTGCCAGCCTATCTGCTGTCAGAGCCTATCCAACGACACGTACCTCATGCAGTACTGGCTCTAGCCAGCAGATAGCGCCGTTGTATAACGGCAGAAAGACTAAGCCCCCTAGAAAAACCAGGATACAAATTGGATTGGAAGAGGGTTAAAAGAAATGTCACCGGTATTTATTTTTTTAAGCAAAGTAGTGAAATATATTCCGTTTTTCCCCTCGTCATCCTGACAGCATACACATGGAGGATGTCCACTGGACCCCTGTTGGGACAGGAAGCGGAAAAACATACAAAAGGCACCTCCCGCCACCAGCTCACCAGTGTCTTCCTGTCCCTACAGGACAGTCCAAGCGGAAGCCTCCAGGTGTATGCTGGAGGCAGGAAAAAAGAAGAAAAATTCCTATGCAGCCTGTCCGCCCGTGGGGGGACGACTCTCTGGTCGGGCTGGCAGAGCTTGCGCGGGTGAGACCCTACGTGGGGACCCTCACCCGCAGGATCCCAAAGACCAGCACCTCGTTCCCTGCGGGGAACCCTTCCCTAGCGCGCTGCCCAGTGGGGTTGTCGCACTGGGAAGATACAGCCCGTACCTGCAGGGCTTGGAAGCCGCCTCCGGACATCAGGCACCCGCTCTGGACGTCGGGCCCGGGACCCTGGCTTCCAGAGATCCTCTGTCGGCGGAGCGGCTGAGCAGGTATGCCAGCGAGGGGGGGGGAAGAGCGCGCGGCGCGGGCGACGGCTGCGCTCGATCCGACATCCCCGGACATCTATGCGCCCTCCTCAGAGCCCGACGCAGAGTGTATCCCCCGGGTCCGGCGCGGCGGCATGACGTCAGCACGGCCGCGTCACGGGGGGGGCGGGGCCTCGAGGGAAAAGGCGCCAAATTTGAAAATCAAAAAAAAAAAAAAAGAGAAAAGGAGAAAGCAGGATTCCCCACATGTCTTCGGTCAGCACCTAAGTAAAGATGTCGGCCAGAGAGGACACGGAGAGCAGCCCGCTGCTGAGTAAACCTCCGGGGGCTCACACCAGGGGTAAGGAAGGGTCAGGTGCTGGAAAACCCCCCCCTTTTTTTTTCTGCTGTCTCCGTCTCTTAGGACAGAGAAGCACAAAAGGGCAGAGAGGCCAAGAAGCGCGTGCGCAAGTGCCCAGTCTGCCTGCGGCGACTGGACGAGGGACACACCAAACCCTTATGCGCAGCCTGCACAGAGAAGGTGGTCCGTGAGGAAGGCCCCTCGGGCATATCGGACATCCGAGCTATGATCCGCGAGGAGATCGAGGCCTCTCTCTCGTCTCTTTCCGTTCCGCCCCCCACGAAAAGGGTAAGGCGGTCACGGATAGAAGAATCCGACTCGGAGGAAGGGTTCTTAGAAGATTCCCCCTCAGAATCCATACCACCCATGGAAGAAACGAGGAAGTACTTCTTCGCATCGGCGGATCTGGGGCAGCTACTAACAGCGGTCCGTCACACCATGCAGGTGGAGGAACAGACGCCGCAGCAGCCATCCCTCCAGGATACCCTGTTCCGGGGACTCATACCTCAGCCCAAACCATCATTCCCGGTCAATGATATCCTAAAACAGCTTATCTTGACCGAGTGGAAACAGGCAGAACACAAGTTTTTCCTGTCTAAGGAGTTTAGAGAGCGTATGGTCTTCACCCCGGAAGACATTGAGTTCTTGGACACCGTCCCGAAGGTGGATTTGGCGGTCGCCAGGGTCTCGAAGAAGGCTGCCCTCCCCTTTGAGGACATCTCCCAGTTGCGGGACCCACTGGATTCACGAGTGGATTCGGCAATGAAGAAGGCCTGGGAGTCGGCGGCCCTCACCATGAAGACCAACATTACGGCCACGTCGGTAGCAAGATCCATGACGGTCTGGCTAGACCAACTCCAGGCCCTGGTCTCGCAAAGGGGTTCGAGGGAAGATATCTCCAACTGCCTTCCCCTCCTCCAACAGGCCACCGGCTTCCTGGCGGACGCCTCGATGGAGTCAGTAAGGTTCGGGGCCCGGTCGGCGGCACTTTCGAACACAGCCCGGAGGGCCGTCTGGGTTAAAAGCCTGGACAGGGGACAATGCCTCAAAAAACAGGCTTTGCTCTTTGCCCTTCCAGGGACATCGCATCTTCGGACCTTCCCTGGATACACTCCTGGAGAAGGCCTCAGACAAAAGTCAGGGGCTACCAGTAGAGAGACCCGTCAAGCGGCCTTCCTCCTCCTACCCTCCTCCCTTTGTCCCCCCGAGAACATACAGGGGGAAGGGGAAAACCGGACGCAGGTCTTACCCCAAAGGCGGAAAGGGTGAGAATCCGCCCATCGGGATCCGGCAGGTGGGGGGCAGACTTAGGGGGTTCGCCAATAGATGGAGCGAAATAACCTCCAATCCCTGGGCCCTTCGCCTGGTCTCAGAGGGCTATAGAATTGAGCTTTCCGCCCCCCCTCCCCGGAGGTTCGTGGTTACCCCCTGCCAGTCACCCGCGTCAGCCCGGGCCCTCCAGTCGGGGGTACGGGACCTGCTATCCCTGGGGGCCATTATCCCGGTTCCCGTAGAAGAACGGTTCAAAGGCTGCTACTCCCCCTTGTTTCTTATTAAGAAGCCTAACGGGACCTACAGAGTTATAATCAACCTGAAATACCTGAATAAATCTATAACATACCGAAGATTTAAAATGGAATCAGTAAGATCAGCGATCCCCCTAATCACACCAGATAGCGTCATGGCCACGGTGGACTTAAAAGACGCCTATTATCATATTCCCATACACTCAGGCTCCCAACAGTTTCTTCGATTCGCCCTGGTGATAGAAGGGTCAGTCTCGCATTACCAATTCGCATGCCTGCCGTTCGGGATTTCTTCCGCACCTCGGGTATTCTCCAAACTAGTATTGGAGATGGTAGCAGCACTAAGGACGGACAAAGTACTAATTGTCCCATACCTCGACGATTTCCTGCTTATAGCAGGATCACCCTCGGAACTCCAGCACCGGGTCAACCTCACCCTCCACCTGTTCGAGTCGCTAGGTTGGATCATTAACTTCGACAAATCCAATCTTCAACCCGAACAAAGGAAAAAGTTCCTAGGGGTTATCCTGGACTCACACCACCAGTGCTCTTCCCTCCCGCTAGAAAAGCAAAAAACGATCCAAGACGAAAGCCGGGCACTTTCGTTAGCCTCCCAAGTTTCCCTTAGGAGAGGCATGAGGGTCCTCGGTCTCATGACAGCCTGTATTGGAGTAGTCCCGTGGGCCCAGTTACATGGTAGAACTCTCCAGGACTTTATCCTGAGCAACTGGGACAAATCTCCAGCTTCCCTGGATCAGGAAATCACCCTCACTCACAAAGTAAGGTCCTCCTTGGGGTGGTGGACGTCTATCTCCAACCTCGCCAGGTCCACAAGTTGGGACCCGGCATCCCCAGTATCCATCTTCACTGACGCGAGCGCAACTGGCTGGGGGGCCCACTTAGGCTGTCGCTATGTCCAGGGGGTCTGGAACCAGAAAGAGGCCACTCAATCCTCCAATTACAAGGAGCTTTGCGCGGTCTGGAGGGCCATCCGTGACCTCGAGACAGAGATCGGGGGTAGACCCATTAAGATATTTTCGGATAACATAACAACTGTGTCCCTCATTCGCTACCAGGGATCCACGCGGAACCCCCGACTACAAGACCTGGCGGCGAAAGTGCTCGGGTGGATAGAGCAGCGGATGCCTTCCGTTTCAGCGTTCCACGTAAGGGGCCCAGAGAACGCCATGGCAGACTACCTCAGCCGCAGGAGGATAGACCCTGGGGAGTGGGCACTACATCCAGAGGCATTCCAATTGATTACAGAAAGATGGGGGACTCCAAAGGTGGATTTGTTTGCCTCTCGGGAGAACAACAAGTGTCCCCGGTTCTTTTCCAGGGGGGCAGACGGGGGCTCCCTGGGAATAGACGCACTATCCCAAGCATGGGAATGGGACCTGACATACGCCTTCCCACCTATCCCCCTGATCCCTCGGGTTCTAAAGAAGATCCAGGGGTCCCCGGGCTCCGTTATCCTGGTGGCCCCGTTCTGGCCCAAGAGACCTTGGTTCCCGCTCCTGGCCGCTCTATCAACACAGGAGCCCCTACATCTGCCGTGGAGAGACGACCTCCTACAACAGGGTCCCCTGATTTGCCCAAAAGCCCGACAGTTCAGACTAGCGGCCTGGAAGCTGTGCGGGTAAAATACCTGAACCAGGGCCTATCAGGGAGGGTGACCACCACCTTATGTGAGAGTCTCAAAGAGTCCACCAGGAACATATACACCAGGGTGTGGGACACCTTCTCTAGGTGGTTGGGGCACAGTATTCACGACCTCCAACAACCAGACATTAATAAGATTCTAGAGTTCCTTCAGGATGGACTGGACATGGGCCTAAAACCTGGTACCCTTAAGGTCCAGGTGGCCGCCCTAGGAGCCTTCTTTGACTTCCCGTTAGCCGACCATAGGCTAGTCAAAAAATACCTTAAAGGAGCAGTTAGACTTCACCCCTTTATAAGAAGAACCATGCCCCCATGGGACCTGAATCTTGTTTTACAGGCCCTTTGCACACACCCCTTCGAGCCCCTGGAAGAACTCTCAGTTAAGACCCTCTCATATAAGGTTGCCTTCCTAGTGGCCATTACATCCGCCAGGCGGATCGGGGAAATCCAAGCCCTCTCTATAAAAACCCCATATATGACCATCTTCCCGGACAAGATAGAGTTTAGGCCCGACCCCTTCTTTCAACCGAAAGTCCTCACGGACTTTCACAGAGAGCAAAGAATAGTACTTCCCTCCTTCTGCCAGGAACCCCGGAACACTACGGAACAGAGGTTCCATAACCTAGACGTGAGACGAGCAGTTCTGAAGTACTTAGAGGTCTCACATACCTTTAGGAAATCTAATAACCTCTTCATTCAATTTCAGGGTCCACGCAGAGGAGGGGCCGCTACTAAGGACTCCCTAGCGCGGTGGGTCAGGAGGGCCGTAGAAGAGGCATACAGATCCCAAGGGATCCCACTCCCGGGCGAAGTTAGAGCCCATTCTACTAGGGCGGTCGCCTGTTCCTGGGCGGAGAGAGCCCAGGCGACAACCGACCAGATTTGCAGAGCCGCCACATGGTCAAGCACCCATACCTTTGTAAAACACTATCGTCTGGACGTGGGGGCCAGCCGGGACACGGCCTTTGGGCGGAAAGTTCTGCAAGCAGTGGTCCCTCCCTAAAGCCCTTGATTGTTGGTATTCCTCCATGTGTATGCTGTCAGGATGACGAGGGGAAGACAGGAATTAGGTTTACCTGTTAATTCCTTTTCTGGAGTCATCCTGACAGCATAGGGGCTTTTCCCTCCCCTTCAGTTATCCTTCTCTACGTGAAGTATCGTATTGTACTATGGTTTCGGTATTAAAAATGAGTGATTAAGCAAAGCCGGGTCACTGTA